>NC_068311.1:12053324-12709991 GCF_025860055.1 Xyrauchen texanus
ATAAAATAATAATTCTGTCATCATTTACTCATCATCATGTCATTCAAACCTCATATGATTTCTTTTATATGTGCAACACAAAAGGAGGAATTTTAAAGGATGTCTTGTTTGTTGATTTCAGTATAATGGCAGTTGAAAGTGACTCACTTTAAAGCTTTAAAAATGACCCAAAAATGTCATAAAAGCTGTGCATGTGACTCGTGCATCATAAAATCATCTTCTAAAGATATATGATAGGTTTTGATGTGAAACTAGTCAAAATTTAAAGGAATAGCTCACCCAAAAATTGTAATTCTCTCATCATTTACTCACCTTTATGCCATTTCAAACTCATATAACTTGAACTTCCTCACGCTTATCACATGCAGAGAGCTTTTTTGGAGCTTGAAAGTTTTGGACCCCATTGACCTGCTTTGTATGAAAAACACCTCATATCTCTCCATCAAAATGTATTTGTTTATATACTTTTGGCAAAATCGCATGCCCAAGGCACTAATCGGGTCAAGTGCAAATGAATTCGGAGATTCTTCTCTGGTTATTTCAGTGTCTGCATCCTATTATATAGTCGAAGTGATATACCAATACAAATTATATCATAAATATAATTGTAAATATAAACATAATAATAATAATTGAAAAATAAACCATGACCTGTAGATAGTTTAACACAAATCTCATACGTTTTTGTAAAAAAAAAGAAAGAAAAAAAAGGCAATTTTCAGGGACATCATTTGATGTTCCACCATATTTTCAGAGTTTGGACATGAACTTTATTACCACCTGCTGCTGGATGAGGACAGCAAACTCCAAATGCAGAAACTGTATTTGGACTTTGCGTTGAAAACAGTCATGGTTTTGAAACGTCTTACGCAATTACCTATTTCTCCGAAAAATTGTGTTTCTGCCAATTTATTACAACATGAATACACCCACAGTTTGCATGCATACACCCACAGTTAGTACAAACACTCCCACACTAACCTATGGGGAATTCGGCCACCCATTTGACTTTGCCCAGCAGCTCCGGGATGATTGCTGGTGGTGGTTGCTAGCGGAGGACCGCAACGCCAAGAGGAATTTACCTGGTAGTGGAGTCCAACTTGGTAGTGCTGGAACAATTAATCGACTGGCTGCCCAAAAGGACCACGGAATGGGTCCAGTGCCACCATCTGACATCGCTGGAGGATGCAGTCCACCTGGGTGAGGACCACTTGACGGCGTATCCGGAAGACGGCCAAGATTTTCTCTCTCTCTCTCTCTGTCTTTCTCTTCTCTTCCCCTCCCCTACCTCGCCCTGTTCTCGTCTCTGCTCCATGGAGATTGGGGTTTATTGCCTCACTCCCCACTCTGTGGGCTCAGGGGGTTCCAGGCACCTCTACCCCACCTTCTGTGTCTCCTCCCTGTATCACCAGGTTGGAGAATCTATGGCCGTAGGTGCGGGTGGAAAGTCTGGGCCGGTGTGCTGGCGCTGCGGGGAGCCAGGCCACTTCTAGGACCAATGTTTGGGGATGGATGTGGTGGTATCGGTCCGGGTTCCCGACATTCCACATACTGCCCCCGACCGAGCAGGGACATTCCAAATACCTGAGAGTATTAAAATGGGTACATACCAAGCCTTGGTGGATTCGGGTTGTAATCAGACCTCTATTCATCAATGCTTGGTTCCATGTGAGGCTTTGGGTACAGCACATAGGGTGAAGGTGAGGTGTGTGCATGGGGACATTCACAAATATGATTGATACTGAATGATACTGCTAGCGAACAGAGTACCTGATATTTGATTAATTCAGTGCTCGTAGGGTTGCCTAATTTCCTCCCTTCTGTCTGGCTTTTGGCATCCTTGTCTCTTCTGGCTGCCGTTTTCCACAATGGTGTTCCAGTTCGGAAATCATAAGGATCAACGGGCTTCTCATCTGGATTATATACATCTGGATTATCCTTTCTTCCATATATTTTCCAGTGACATCAATACTCCAATATACACAGCGGAACTCTTTCAGTTGATTTTCTTGCGATACTCTACAATGAAAAGTAGAAAGGATCACCTAAGGTACCTTTATATGTTTCATTTGAGCTTGTTGCCCTACAAATCAGTGGGTCAATCCCTACTATTTTAGTCACTGCCTACCACCCTCCCAAGACCAACACTAACTTTTGAAATTAACTTTCTGCATTTTTAACAACCTTATGTTCTATGTCACCTAATGTAATTAAGTTAGGTGATTTTAATATTCATATGGATAATGTTAACAATACATGTACAAGGGATTTTTTATCATGTCTTGACATTGTATCTTTATCACATCTTGATCTTTAAAACTTACTTAACAGTATCTAAGTCAAATCCATGTCGTTCCATCTCATTCCGTAATATTAAGAATATCCCGCAAGCCTCTATAGGGTTCTCCCCATTTTAATTATTGTATGAGCATAAGCCTTGCGGTGTCATTGACATCGGAGGTGGGACCTTCAAACAGCAAAAAGTTTATTCAATTCGTTCTTGACCTGAGAGCAAAACTCCACACATTGGGGAGCTATCATAGGGGAATTTTCTACAGGGCGGTTCGTTTTTATTCAACACTGGATTTAAGGGATATCGTCAGATTCCCATGACTTCCATGTCATATAGGAAAGGGCCTTTTCCACTCAGTTCACCTTACACCAATTCGTTACTCTTCTGTTCGGTTTGTTTGGGACCCCGGCAACGTTTCAGCGACTCATAGACAAAGTCCTTTGCCCACACGCTGTGTATGCCACTGCCTATCTTGATGATATTGGCAAATCCAGCATCTGAGGGGTGTCCTGAGGTTGCTGAGGTGGGCAGGATGCACAGCAAATCCAAAGAAGTGTGCAATTGGGCAGATGGAAGTGCGGTATATGTGCTTCCACTTCGGTCATGGACAAATACGTCCCCAATTTGATAAGGCGGCAGTCATTGCGGATTGTCCGAGGCCCAAGTCCAAAAAGGGAGTGAGACTGTTCCTGGGGGTTGGCTGGCTATTATCAGAGGTTTGTGCCTAACTATTCGGACGTCACCAGCCAGCTGACTAATCTCACTAATAAGGGAGTGCCAGACCCGGTCCAGTGGACGGAGCCGTGCCAATAGGCTTTTTTACAAGTAAAAGCTGCACTCTGTGGCGGTCCACTGTTGCATTCCCCTGACTTCTCTCTCCCTTTTGTTTTACAGATGGATGCATCAGACAGGGGGTTGGGGGCTGTGTTGTCCCAGATAGTGGAGAGGGAGGAGAGCACCATGCTGTATATTAGCTTAAAGCTATTTGAGAGAGACACGAGGTACAGCACGATAGAAAAGGAGTGTCTGGCCATCAAGTGGGCGGTCCTCACACTCCGGTACTACATGCTCGGGAAGGCCTTCACCCTCTGTTCGGACCATACCATGCTCCAATGCCTCCACCGCATGAAGGATACTAATGCATGGATGACTCGTTGGTATCTGGCAATGCAGTCCTTTATGGTCCTTTAAATTCCACAGGCCAGGGGCACAGATGGTTGTGGCTGATCTCCTCTCGCAGCGGGTTTGTAATTGGTGGCAGGCCGGGCGTTTCCCTGGCCTGAGTCGGGTATTGGGAGTATGTGAAGGTGGGTGTGTGGCCGATCTCCGTGCTGTGGAGAGTGAAGCACGGGAGATGAGTGGTGAATGACTTCTACCTGTGCTTAACACCTGTCTTGTACTTCAGTGAGGAGTGATTGGGGTTTTTAAGGAGGAAGACAGCTGAGAAGCTGCTTGTGTGTTGGCTGCTGCTGTTTTTCAACTTTGAGTTACTGATCTGTAGCTTCACTGTTGCACATTTAATTGAACATTAATAAATTGTGACATTCCAGAGTTGGAATTGCCATCTCCCACTTCCTCATTCCTGGAACCTCATTACACATACGGATTTGGAATGACATGAGAGTGAGTAAATGATGACAATTTTACTTTTTGGGAGAACTATTCCTTCACACCATAACTTCCATTTACATGGTCAGCACAGCTTTTGACAAATTACATTTGCTTGTGATTTAGTATTTTTAACTTTTTAATTCCTGATTCTCTGTAATTATTTACTCAAAGAGCATGGCAATTAAATATTTTACAGCCAAGCATAAAAAACATATTCACTAGAAATGGTTCATCATTTTGAATCTAATGGAAATCTTAATATAAAAAGGTTTTATTAAAGGGACAATCAGTATTTTTAACTCATGAATTGTAATTTTGCAATGTATGTAGGAAATCACAACTAATCACATTAAAATAAAGACTCCAGTCATATCAGTAATCTTATAAAAGCTGCTTTCTACAAAGAGAGGGTCCGTGCATGGGGGCTTCAATGTTAGAATCACATGACCAGCCGAATACTACTTGCTTAATCTCAGTAACCATCCTGTTATTTGACATTTTCACTCACTCATTAAAGTATTCATGGCTGACTGTGCATACTAAATATATACAATGAAATGGAAAACTATTGATTTTAATCGATTCTGCATCCAAGCCACTAGGTGTCAGTGTAAGTCCAAGATGACACAAAGACAAAAGTTACTGAATGCGCCTATAAAAGAGGGTTGGCAAAAAATTACTTGGGAAACAAGATGTTTTTGAACAAGTTTATTAGCAGTGACAAATATTCTTGAGCTTGTAACCCCCTCTTCATGTCCACTGTTGGAAATTCAGAGAGAGCAACATAACAATGAAATATTAATTCAAACTTTTAACAGTCAATACATGGCACAACTGAAAATTGTTTGGGGGGTATTTGGGTGTGTGGGGAGGGAGAAAGGAAAAGCAAAGAGTTTTTTCATGTTCTGATGTGATTCCATTTAATATATCGTTTAACACAGGCACCCTGAACTTGAAAAGTTCACAATATTGACTTTGCATATAATCGAGCGTATGGCTGAAGACAGATACACATGCACACGAACACATATGCATCCACACGCAAGAACTGTTTGAGTTGTCAGGACAGGACAAGAAACCTCATTCACACGTCAAGAAAACACATGAAATTTGAATATGCCAACAACGATGCATTATCTTGGTAAAGGTTTCACAATCAAACATACCATTTATGTATATCCATACCTCTCTCCCACCTGTACACCATGCACTCATTGCTTTAAACACTAGATAAGGGGAGCTGAAGGAGATAGATATTTTAAGATTTATGTAAATAATTTATATTGCAATTATATTATTTGTGGGATATTAAGTGCTTATTTGATCAGAGGAAAATTAAGCTAATGTGCAACCCCCCAAAATATACACTTAGTTCTATTAGCTTTTTGTGCATAGAACCTCTATATGTGCATCTGACCCATGGAGATTAGTTTTAAACAAAGCCCTGGCCCAGTTCTATTGACAGGGTGTTCAAAAGGTGTTGTGACTGAGAGATCGAGAAAATAGGGATACCAACATTGGGTGTTCAAAGAGGTATTTCATAATTAACTTAATGTAATAACAGATGGTTATAAATGATGCCTACATCAGTAACTCCTTAAGCACATCCCTTGGATATATATATACAGTATTGTGCAAAAGTCTTAGGCACAGAAGATGATTAACAAAACATTTGTCTTAAGATGGTTATTTATATCTTTAGCTGTAGTGTGTCAATAGCTAATATACATTTTAGACTCCCAAACATTCCTTCTGCAAATAGAATAAAGAACATGTAGCCCTGCAACAGATGGCATGGCTCCACAGAGACCCCCACTGAACATTGAGTCAGTCTAGGATTACATGAAGAGACAGCCTAAATAGACAGAAGAACTGTGGCAAATTCTCAAAGAAGCTTGGAATATCCTATCTGCCAACAACCAAGAAAAACTGTGTCCAGGTGTCCCTAGGAGAATTGGTGCTGTTTTGAAGGCAAAGTTGGTCACACCAAACATAGATTTAGATTTTTTTTATGTTTACTAGACTTTGGATGATGTTAATTGATAAATGAAAACTAATTATGGCACTATTTTTTGAAGAAATCCTCACTATGCAACATTTTCACAAGCACCTAAAACTTTTGCACAATACTGTGTGTGTATATATATATAATACTGTGCAAAAGTATTAGGCACATAAGATGTTTCACAAAAACATTTGTCTTGAGATGGTTATTTATATCTGCTAATTTAGTGTCATTAGGAAATATACATGTCATACTCCCAAAAATTCCTTTTGCAAATCTGCCAACAAAAATAAAAACTGTGTCCAGGTGTAAGTAGGAGAATTGGTGCTGTTTTGAAAGCAAAGTTTTCAAACCAAATATTGATTTAGCTAGTTTTGTGTTTACTGGACTTTGTATGACATTAATTGATTCATGAAAACTATTTGTCATAATTTCTTTTAAGAAATCCTCACTTTGAAAGTTTTCCCACAAGTGCCTAAAACTTTTGCACATACGGTATATAAATAAAACAATGCTCTATGTGAGCTTTGTAAAGACACTATTTAGATAACTAAAAACTCAAAAGAAGCCATGAAGAGATGTGCATCTAAAAAGCAAAGAAATAATACAATTAACATTGCAGGAATTCTCTGCCTTGCACAAAGCTGCTTTTAAGTGGAATCCAAATGGAACTAGAGTAGATGAAGCAGAATTAAAAACTTTACATCTCAGTTTTCAAGGGAAAGTTCAACCAAAAATGAAAAATATTGCATAATTTACTCACCCTCATGTTGTTCTAAACCCATATTACTTTTTCCCACCATGGAACACAAAAGGAGATGTTAGGCAGCATGTTAGTCTCAGTCACCATTCACTTTCATTGTATGGAGAAATAAAAAGATACAATGAAAGTGAATGGAGACAGAGACAAACATCCTTCCTAACATCTCATTTTGTGTTCAATGGAAGAAAAAAACATGAGGTCACATGAGGGTGAGAAAACGGTGACATAATTTTCACTTTGGGTGAACTATCCTTTTAATATCAGACAGATGATGACACTAAAGCTTTTGCAGTATCATTTGAACAAACACACATAACAGACCATGGATATCTCAAGTACAGAAACTCAATTTAAAACTATATCAACACATCCCAAGTTTCATCAACAGAAGTAAATGTAGACCACAATGGAAATCTTTGTATGCTGCTTTTTGAAACTGGAACCGGAAAATGTAGTAACAAATAAAATAAAAAAAAATACAAGAGAATGACTTACAAATACATAGTGTGGTTAACGGTTTCCATGTGAATTACATCTTTTCACCTGGCAGTGCCTCGTGGTTATGTACAGAAAACATTGATGCAAAATGATACCTCTAAAGGTAGGCAAGCTTTGCTTTCAGTCAAAACGTAACTCAGTTCCCTCAAAGGTTAATTAAAAAAAAAGCTGGTACAAACATGGGACGTTCTTTTCATTTTTGGCAATAACACCATTGGTGCATTTTTGTCAGAAGAACACTGCCCTAATTCTACCTGAGTGTCTTTTTATTTTAGCTTCACTTTTTTGTTTTGTATATTTATTTGATTTAGCAATTTTGGACCAACAGTCCTTAGGTGGAGGTTAAAGTTAGTAGCCTATGATTAATTACTAGAATTTAAAATATGTACTGATATGTCAATGTTTAAGGAAATACAATTCAAGAAAATAATACATAAAGTGCTACTGATTTTTATGTAGAACTCAATTAATTTGTGAAATGATAAAACAGGAGAGACTTAAGTTTAGAATGCATTTTCAGACAATAGATAGAGAACATTTACAAGATGGAAGAATTCCTGTCAACAGCGGTTCTATTGATGAGGCTCATAAGTGATTTAGCAAGCGTTTAACAAATAAGCCGGAAACCAGGTATGGAAAAAAAGGAAAACACATACAAGAATATAAAACAAAGCATAAACCAAATTCCATTACGGGTGACTGGATGATTGTGGTGCTCAATAAAAGCTAAGCATGGATGCCTGAGCTTCTAGTCTCTGGAGTAAAACATAAATGCTGGATCTTATGCCAGCAACTGCTATCTGGGGTCCCCTAACTTGTGTAGTCCAACAGAGCAGTTACTACTGCCTTTCTGGGCAAAAACAAAACCCTAACTAAAAGAGCAGCTTTATCGAACTAGACCAAAGAAAAAGAAGAATCCCTCTAGGATCTAAAACATCCGTGATGTACCTGTTAGCGTTGGAGCTAAAGCAACTGTAAAGTGTGGCACATCTTAGAGATTAGTTCTGGGTTCTAATTGCTATTTAGAATTAAAAACATAAAACACTCAAGATAAAACATTATTTCACACTCTCACACAATGAGATTGGAACAGCTGTCAGGTGACAGAAGCGTGAAGTGGCGACAATAAGACTGTTGAATGATAGCACTTTGAATTCTTCCAAAAGATGACGCACAGAGCAGCATACTGCACATGCACACTACAGGGCGTACAGTTTCCCAGTCGAAGTGTACCTCATAACCTGCCCTGGGAGTTTTGACGTTTTTCAATGAAAAGGAAAAGAAGAAAACACCAATACAGGGGACGCGTAACTAACAAGACTGACCCAATCTTGTCCAGAATTAAATTAAGACAATTATTAATCCCAAAATTTGAACAACCTGCCCCCCAGACATATATGGAGTTCAAATCCCCTGAATGACAAAAAAACATGTAGTTCCTCTTGCCACATTATGTTATTTCAGAGAACAACACACAAGGTTTACATCTTCTTTTCTGTGCCCGAAATAATTCAATGTGTATGCACACAAGACCACTTTGAGTCAACATGATCATTTGAATTCAAGAGGGAAACCATGGGAAACATGGTGACACATCATCTTCCCCAGGAGGCTTGAGATGAAGACAGCTCTCTTTAGGTTCATGAGTAAAGGAGAGGCTTCTGCCCTAACAAATGTCATAACATGGTTATTATGAGTGTTTTACATGTGAAATGCATGTCCCCAAAGTCATTTGAATTGTCTTCAGCAACATATCCACTAGATCACATTAGAGTTGAGTTCAAAAGCTCCGGTCCTTCCTTTCTAAATTCTAAAACCAGCTAACCCGTTTTTTAAGCGCACTCTTGTCCTTTGCGCTTAGCCTTGACTGCTGACTAGTAACAAGGTCTTTTTAAACCATCTTAAGATTGGATTAGTTCTGATTCAGGATGTTTACAGGCAGTAGCCATGTTCCTCAAGGACGTCTTTTGCAGCAGAGTTCAGCTGAGATATAAGGTCCGGACGCAGCCTCATTGAGCAGGTCCGTCCCATGACTCACTGTAAAGGATTACTCGACTTGGATCTACATGAAAGGTGAATGCAGGAGTCATTTGAAAAACTCTACAACAAACAAGATAATATAGCAATGCATTTATAATGAAAATAGCATGCAACAGCAAGTGAGGTAAATGAAAGCTTACCTTGTTTTTGCAAATTCAAAATATATTCCATTTCTGCAATAAGAGCAAAAACAAAGTTCAGTTAAAGTTTAAATATCCAAATACAGCTATGATTTGTCAGGACCTGTCTGTCTCTGGGGTTTCTGTTCGACTTGAAAGGACTACAGTTAAAAGACTGAGCTGTTTCAACTAAAAACAAAGCTTCAAAATACTGCTATTTTGTGGCTTTATATAACTACAAAGAGATAACTTATTTAAATTCAGTGTCCTACAACATAATATGTTATAAGAGTAACAACCTTCAATTGCTAAATTGCGAAGAATAAGTAACTTTAACAGGCTCTTATGATCTAGTCTGAACCAATTTATCTGCAGCACACTAACTAAAGCCACAAAGCACCCATTGTTTTCTAGTGCAAATGAATAGTACATGGTAAAGAGAGAGTATCTGGAAAGAAGATAAAATAGCAAGTTACCTCTAGTGTGATAAATTACAGCAGCTTTTAGATCAAACGACCCCCAACTAGACCTCCTGTCAAAGCTCTTAGTATGGCCCTGGTCCTTGGTCAAAGCCACCTTAGGTGCAGCTGGGAAGGTGGGAGGCAGCTCGGCACAAATGTCCTTAGAGGAAGAACAAAACACTATTGCACCATGAACCCCAGTCTCATCTCTCTGGGCATCCAGGCTAAGGACAGAGGTTTCGGGTACAGACCCACTTGCCACAGGGGCACCGCTGTTCAGACCTTTACTCAGATTCTGAGTGTTAGTCCGTTTGTCTGGCTCATGAGCCTTGGGGAAGGGTGGTTGATCCAGTCTCTGAGAGGTACTGGAAGTTTGAGTGGCCACTGTAGCTGGACAGCCTCCCTGAAAGCTCACTTCCATCGGCATGTCCTTTCCGTTTGAGCGACAAGCCGCACCCTCTGGTCCAGCACTTGGCTCATTAATAAAGGACAAGCCCCACTGATTCTGAAAAATGTCCCCCAGAGACTTCTGATTTGTCTGAGCAGCCGGAGGATCAGCTTGGCGGCCACTAGGGAGCGAAAGTTGCATATTGGAGGTGTTAACGGGGTAAACAAACAGGCTGGACTTCCTAGGCTCAGCCAAAGAGGTGGTGGAACTTCCAATGGCGGTAGTGCCACTGCCACTGGGAGATGCTACATTCTCGGTAGCAACAGCTGGGGACACTAGCAGAGGACCAGTGCTTGCTGTTAAGCTGAAATGGGGTCCAGGCAGGGGAAAGCCATTCCCATCCCCCAACAAGGGACCATTAGTAAAGCTAGCTGATGTGATGGTTTTCACCGCAGACATGGGGACCTGTGGTGGTCTCCCAGGCACCTGGGGAGCAGGAGTGAGAGCCTCCCCACCAGCTTGGGCAGTCTTATTGAGGTTCTCCTTTACTTTGCTTGCATAACTGATCTTAGGCACAATCTTAGCGCTACTATTATCCACAGGAAAGACAGGAGGAGGCTTGAACAAGGTCCATGAGTCCTCTTTGGTGGATGCTGCCACCTTAACCTTACTTGACCGGTCCTCAAACTTTTTGCCAGCTGCTTTGATGTCAGAGTTCTTACATTGAAGCTCAGCCACTGGCAGAGGGGGTGGGGTGGCGGACGCAGGTGGTTCCTTGGCTTTTGAATAGCAACCTGGATTGACTTCTCCTTTTGAACTGGCTCTGCCACTCTCCACTTGTGAGCCTGTGGCTCTATTGGCTGACTCTGGTGCCGCAAGCCCATGATCTTGTTTGCCACCCTGCTGCATGGCTTTTCCCTGGGTAAAAGCAGTCACATTGTCCCCAACTTTGCCATTTACTTGGGCCCGGTGCTTTTTTGGAGTAGTGTATCCACTCTCTGAGCCACTGCCATCGTTGTCAGCTCCAGGTTTGCTGGGGTAACCGTTGGTAAGTGGTACAGAATTGAGCGACACCACACCATTCAGAGTAGACAAAGCATCTTTTTTGCCCTCAAATGTGTTCAGCTCTGAGGACTTGTCATTTTTGAAGTTCATATTGTTTCTGCTAGTGTTTCTACCTTTCCTGTCCCCTGTTAAGCCAGTGACGAAGGCCCGTTGAGTGGGCTTCTTATTCAAGTTGGTTTCTAGCAGGTGTCTGTTGCCATTGCTGTTTGCAGGGTGCTGGGAGCAGTCTGGGTTTAAGGAAGTGGGAGTCACCTCTCCCTTGATCAGAGTTCCATTTATTTTGCCATTTTCTGTGCATAGAAGAGATAAAAGCAATACATAAATAGAATACAAACCACAAACCTACATCAATTGATCCACAGAACCAAAATTGTTTAGCAATCGACCAGATCAGATCTCAGGTTTCAGTACGGGAATTGGTCAAGTCTAGTCAATGTTTGTATAAGATAAAGGAATATTTAGACTATGTTATGTTCAAGCAAGCCAGGGTCATGTGGATGATTGGCTCACTTCTAAGAGACACTGAAAAACCATTTGGGGTATTTCAATTACTTTCAATTAGGGATGCAACAGTATGAGATTTTCACGGTATGATAACAGTCTCAGAAAATATCACGGTTTCACAGTATACGGTATTATACAATTACTATTATCAGTGAAAACAGGGTTATTTATTTATTTTTGAGCAAACACTTTATTATAATTGAAACTTGAAACCATTTATTTTATTGAAGTATGTGTAAAAAAAAGTCTCCCTTTTGAAAATAAAATAAATAGAAAAAATAAGAAAGCTAACAGAATTATAATAAACAGAATTATAAACATGATAAAAAATAGCATGTAACTATAACATGTTATATAACTAAAGCATGTTAGTTTACATGTTAAATTAACTACTAAATGAAAAATAACATCAGCTGTGTGAGCTTTTAAAGTAATGTCCTGATTATTAACAGTTAATATATACTGTAGGTGCACGACAGCACAGCCAGACTGCTCCTGTACCTTTAACTCAGGGGTTCTCAACTGGTTTTGCTTCAGGATGCAGATTTTACATTGGATATCAAGAGTCGACCTGCCATAGATCAAACATAACCTGTATTTAATGTATCCTGGGTTGCATTTCCTTTTATGTTGCATAGTTTTGTTCATGGTTATCCAGTACAAGGACATGCAGCAAGTGACATTATTTTTGTTGTTGATGTCAAATCCTACAGGAAGTTTTCTCTCCCTCTTTTAAAAATTTAAGAGAATATTTACATATATGGGCCCATTATTATCCCATTTGTTACCTAATATTAAAAATGTATACACATATTACATAGAAGGAAAGGCTCCTCGTTACCATGGTTAGGCCAGTGTGCTAGTCTTAAATAATAGTAATATAATAATAAATGACAGTATTTATGAAAAATAAATATTAGCTGAAACACATCTTGAAACTTTAACTACAGCTGCCACAATAGATTCTACCTTTAGATTATTTCAAATGAAACTATAACATTTTGTCAAAATATAACCGCTTTACCATTATGTAGGGCTGGGCGATATATTGAATATTAACAATAAAAATCTAGATAATTTAAAAAATCATAAAATCTATGATTTTAATGTGCTTTCATTTGGCCATTGTTTCCTAAAGAGTGCATCAATAGACTAATTTCACAATCCTTCAGGGCTGCACAATTAAAATAACATCAAAATGGCAAGTTGGTCATATGTGATTATTAATCCACAAACGGCTGTGATTTAAAGAGAGATAAACATGGCCTGTGTGATTCAGAACAAAACTTTTGATTTGTGTGCACGAGCATGGCAGCACTTTAAGATCAGTTCATGTGCATTGTGAAATTAAATGCGACCTTCTTTTACGGGAATTCGGAGGATGCGCGAGGTGTATCCTTCATGGGCACTCATTTCTTTGCTTCGACAGAAATGTAAAAAACGACGACAATTTTCCCGTAAATATGATGTTCAAATGCAAGGAATGTTAATACCCAAGTTGAAGTACCTCAATAGATGGTGCAGAGTATATAATATGTATAGTTATATTAATATATAATTAAAATAAGTATTAGACTAAAAGTACACCTGTAAAATCTATTTTCTTTTCTCTTTTCATCATTATATCTCTCCTAAAATGTACCTCATGCATTCCCTTCCAAAGAGACTTTGTTCCCTTCTCACTAAAAGCGATCACGCTTGCTAAAGAGTGGCGTGCTGTCATAGCAACCATGTTACGTTTCCGTTTGTCCTACGAAGGCCGTCTCGTTTAAACGAGACTTGTTTAAAGCAGGACACTCGGTATACTGCAGCCGTCAAAGGACGCGTCCTACCTAGCACGCAGCCTTCGAAACAAGACACAGCCATTGCCTTGTCTGTCACAATAAAAGCTTCTTGTGAAGTGGAAGTAAATACAGCACTTTTGGTGTCAAAATAAATGCCCCCAGGTGAAGATGAAACAGGACAGAAATATATTACTTTTGTATAAATAGCAAATCTAATAATCAGAATAATAATGATAATTCAGCATTATATTATAATAATCAACCTGACGTTTCCACAGAAATAATTTAGTATTATTCAATGTTAAACTATAAGTCCGTGAAGTAGCTTTGCACAGTAAAAACATTTGAAGGTAAATAACGCTACTTAATGAGCTATATATCATTGTGTATGAAATATTAATACAAAGTGCATATCAATGAAAATAATTTTAATTTTTATATAATGTCTTTAAAAAAAATTATATACTTGGCTACAATGGTTGTTTTGATGAAATGATGGTTCCTCTGTCAGGATTTTTTTTTTAAATAAATAAAAAAACATTTTTGAGCCATTTTAGAGCAAATACATAATTTTCGAGATATATATATACAGTGAGGAAAATAAGTATTTGAACACCCTGCTATTTTGCAAGTTCTCCCACTTAGAAATCATGGAGGGGTCTGAAATTGTCATCGTAGGTGCATGTCCACTGTGAGAGACATAATCTAAAAAAAAATCCAGAAATCACAATGTATGATTTTTTTAACTATTTATTTGTATGATACAGCTGCAAATAAGTATTTGAACACCTGAGAAAATCAATGTTAATATTTGGTACAGTAGCCTTTGTTTGCAATTACAGAGGTCAAACGTTTCCTGTAGTTTTTCACCAGGTTTGCACACACTGCAGGAGGGATTTTGGCACACTCCTCCACACAGATCTTCTCTAGATCAGTCAGGTTTCTGGGCTGTCGCTGAGAAACACGGAGTTTGAGCTCCCTCCAAAAATTCTCTATTGGGTTTAGGTCTGGAGACTGGCTAGGCCACGCCAGAACCTTGATATGCTTCTTACAGAGCCACTCCTTGGTTATCCTGGCTGTGTGCTTCGGGTCATTGTCATGTTGGAAGACCCAGCCTCGACCCATCTTCAATGCTCTAACTGAGGGAAGGAGGTTGTTCCCCAAAATCTCGCAATACATGGCCCCGGTCATCCTCTCCTTAATACAGTGCAGTCGTCCTGTCCCATGTGCAGAAAAACACCCCCAAAGCATGATGCTACCACCCCCATGCTTCACAGTAGGGATGGTGTTCTTGGGATGGTACTCATCATTCTTCTTCCTCCAAACACGGTCAGTGGAATTATGACCAAAAAGTTCTATTTTGGTCTCATCTGACCACATGACTTTCTCCCATGACTCCTCTGGATCATCCAAATGGTCATTGGAAAACTTAAGACGGGCCTTGACATGTGCTGGTTTAAGCAGGGGAACCTTCCGTGCCATGCATGATTTCAAACCATGACGTCTTAGTGTATTACCAACAGTAACCTTGGAAACGGTGGTCCCAGCTCTTTTCAGGTCATTGACCAGCTCCTCCCGTGTAGTTCTGGGCTGATTTCTCACCTTTCTTAGGATCATTGAGACCCCACGAGGTGAGATCTTGCATGGAGCCCCAGTCCGAGGGAGATTGACAGTCATGTTTAGCTTCTTCCATTTTCTAATGATTGCTCCAACAGTGGACTTTTTTCACCAAGCTGCTTGGCAATTTCCCCGTAGCCCTTTCCAGCCTTGTGGAGGTGTACAATTTTGTCTCTAGTGTCTTTGGACAGCTCTTTGGTCTTGGCCATGTTAGTAGTTGGATTCTTACTGATTGTATGGGGTGGACAGGTGTCTTTATGACCTCAAACAGGTGCATCTAATTTAGGATACTAAATGGAGTGGAGGTGGACATTTTAAAGGCAGACTAACAGGTCTTTGAGGGTCAGAATTCTAGCTGATAGACAGGTGTTCAAATACTTATTTGCAGCTGTATCATACAAATAAATAGTTAAAAAATCATACATTGTGATTTCTGGATTTTTCTTTTTAGATTATGTCTCTCACAGTGGACATGCACCTACGATGACAATTTCAGACCCCTCCATGATTTCCAAGTGGGAGAACTTGCAAAATAGCAGGGTGTTCAAATACTTATTTTCCTCACTGTATATATATATATATATATATATATATATATATATATATATATATATATAGAATATCATCAATTGGCTGAAAAATATTTTTTTGCATTTCAACCGAAATAAAATCCACTTTGAATTTCCTTACTTTACATACGGTAGCCACGAAAAGTATTAGGACACTTAAGCCACACAAAAATGAACAAATATCTTTGCATTATTTGACAAATGTAATTTGTTTTAAATAAATATTGAACAAAACATTTCACACAAAAAAGTTTGTAAGATTTAAAATGATAAAAGCAACTCTCCAAATCTTCATGTCCATAGTTACTGTGATAGATTAAAATGCAACTTTCTAGTACACTTGTGCGACTCTGAACTTGAGGTGAACTGACTTAATCCACTAAAAATCACTTTGGGACCACATTTGTTTAAAGAAATAGCAAGAATGGCTCAGAATTGGAGTCAGTTCTATTTTAAAAGTAGTAGCATAACTTTTATTGCATATGCCACATATTCTTGAAACTCATATTTTAAGTGAGATTTAAGCATCCAAATATTTTTAAGGGTCACTGTATTTATGATTGATATATTTTAAATGAATTAAGTGAAAGGGAGATTTAGCAGCAGTAAGATGCCCTGTTGATATTCTTTGTCAGGCAAGTGTGCATAACACATTATTTCTATGGATACTATTTATGGCAGCTCAAGGAATGTCCTTACAGGAACTTAAAACTGGCATCAGAAACAAAACCATTTTGCCAGCCTGGTATGTGTTAACAGATTTCATTTAATTCACACAGGAGAAAGTCAGACTTTGTACAGTGTATGCAAACAGGACAAGCCAACAAAGCCCAAATAACACCCAAATGAACAAACCCAAATAACCCCCAAATGTACTGCATTGAATAAATAAATAATAAAAAAAGTTTAAACTCTAAACATGTAGCAGTACTACCTCCCACTTCCAAGCTGAAAATATTAGGTGTAAAGAGAACCCCGTGTAACTGTGCTTTCACCGGCCGGCTGAAGTCTGACATCGCCCTATTTTTAACCGGAGGTATGACGTGTCAAAATGGAGTACTCAGTCATATTTGGGTAGTTCCCCAGCACGGGGGTGGACGCGTTTTAAATAACCGAAATGAAACAAAAACACATTATTGCACGATTCGATATTCTCGAAAACTCTTGACACGTTAACATGGGACAGTAGCTTTAATTTGTGTGGAAAAATCCTGTTAGTAAAACTAGTTTATGAGATTAACTAAGCACAATAACGATAGCATGGTAGTAGGCATAAAATGTATTTCGCACGAAAATATTCGATTAAAATGACTAGCAATGTTAATGCCAACTCATTGTTTGAGAATGACATCGAAATACACTGTACATACGTGTAACAACTAGTTTGCACCATCTGTGATACATAAAACAAGCTTTAAAATGTAATGCCTCGCCATCAGCTATCTCTAACACAGGCTTGGCTGGAATACCTACGTTTTCTACCTCGGGTTTATGTCTATTTAAGTCTACCTGCCAAGTCAGTAGGTAGCTATCAAGCTAAGTGAACAGCATGAATAGCCGAGGTCAGTTGTGTTTGTCTTTACATTATTACGATTTTTAACGTGGCGACTTCAAAACTACGTTTAAAGAGGGAACTGCAATAGCCGCTTGTATGAATATAATGCATGGCCAGTTTAGGCGACGTACAACAGTACACCGAGGTCCGTTTATATGCCACAATAGCAACATCAATGCTGAGAGAACTATTAAATGTCCTGATGGATCAAAAGTTATGGGTTTCGGTGCATTTCCACACATCGGCTAACATTTATGCGACCAACTGTTCAAATAAACAGCTTAATGTTATGATTAAATATAACACGACAGAGTTCCACAAGAGTTGTCAGCATTCATACAGAAACGCCACGAGCCTCTTGAGACGCTTCTGCACACACAGAACATTATAATACAATAATATCCGTTTGAGGTGACAGTAACCGAGATTGAATTGTTTTATCATTAGATTTGGTCAATCTACACAGAAACTGCATGCATTTTGCTAGAAATTTCCGGCACGTTCCATTCAGGCCACTCGGTTCTTCTGAGTTCCGACAGTGAAACGGCGGTAATCGTGAGCCCAGTTACTGCCAGGCCCACTCAAATGACTGTCAGATAGTGACACGAGAGCAATAGGCCCCGTTTCGACGGCACCGGGCAAGCAGACACCCCCTCAGACAGCATTATTAGTGACATTGACGGCAAAGCTTACATGGCTGACTATGTTAACAACGCTTGGCCGAACTGTGTAGCAAAAGTGTTTGGTTTGTAAGAGAAACGGGCAGTGGTGAAGTTTGTAAGATTTGGCCGTCCATCATGGCGGACAGGAAATAACAGAACAGGCTTAAACTACGAGCACAGCAACATTCCACAGGAGCCGGTTCATGTTGCGATGGGGCATTGCTAACAGGTTACACTAGACTGTTGAACGCATCCCCTCTCTTAAAAACGGACCAAACTCTGAGTTACGCTTGCAAACGAATTTAAAGTAAAATAAATGTGTAATCGGAAAACTAGTGCGTTGAGAGACCGGTGCACAAGGTCAATGTCCATACACGCTAGCTAGCTCAGAGGCTAACACTTGATATAACTATATAAAACACTACTCCCAGCAAAACATGCGTAGCATACGACTTATACTTCAGCTTTATTAATGCAAATAAACATACCAAGATGCATATTTGAAGCTTGACTGAGCTTCGAAGAAAAACGGCGAGCTTTGCTGGTTACCAACCTGTTTTCTTCGTCTGCGTTTTCTCGTTCTGGAACTGACAGTGGTTCTGATCATTGTTTACCGATGTGTTCGATCGATCAGGGCCGTTCTCTGCTCCATGACTGACATATATTCCGATTGCCCCTTCGCAGGGACGTTCCTCCATTTAACGGGAGAAGTGACCGAATGTGCTCAACCGGTGCTCGGTGGACAAGGGGAAATGAGACATTTGCACTGCCCAATCACCGCCTGCGTTTGTGGGTGCCAGTGAGTGAGAGGCGGGCGGTGTTTTGTGCGACTCTGATACAAGGCGTGGATGCTCCCAGTCAAGGCCACAGGAAACAGTCACGCAAACTCATGAAATAATCATAGTGCTGTGTCAGACCTGCATGTTGTGAGTAAACGAAAACCAATATAACCGTCCATTCCTACAATTTTGATTCACCCATCCCCCGATGTTCAATGTGGAGACAGAGCAACCCGTTCTCATCAATCTGCGTATAAATAACACGACTTTATACTTCCAAATTGCGTGTAATGCATACGCCAGTGTCCAATTTGACAGAGAGACTCCTTCTGTGCAATATTTTGATTAGAAAAAAGGGGTTGTAGTTGATTGAAGCACTGTTGAGAAAACTATGGTGTTATTACAGGAACCTTTGTTTAACCATAGTATTTGTAGTAAAACCACAGTAACAACCATATTAACTATGGTTACTACAGTCATGGTTACTACAATATTACAAAAGTGGTTACTATACAGATGTGACAGTGTTACTGTTGTAAAATCATGGCTAACTGTATCCAAACCATGGCTTTTTCCAGTAAAACATATTTGAGACTGCAGTCATGGTTACTACAATATTACTATAGGAAAACCAAGCTTAATTTATTTCAAGGGAATGTAATACTTATTGTGAGAGTGATAAATTCCCTCCCTGTCCTTCTAAGAGGCTCTGTAATCCCCCCCCCCCCATTATCAATACTGTAATGCATCAAGATATTTAAATGACAGAGTATACTTCAGTTGACTGCGTTGCTGATCGCTCTGTGCATAACGCGTGGTCCAGATTTTTTCGACACGTGGAAGGCCTGAGTATACTTAGTTTTATACTTAGATTGGACGTATTCTCTCGATGATCATGCACTACATGGATGGGTTTAGCCGTTGCACACCCTCTCTATGCTTACATATGCCCTCCCAAGAATGTAAACGAGAGTTCGAGGCCTCCATTCTGTCGTGGGCCACCAGGCTTAAGCCCGGGTAAACCCATGCATTAATGCGGTCCAGTTGACCGGGCATGATACGATCCTTAATGCAGAAAAAAAAAGTTTACCCGAGCCTTTACATTTACTGTTCCAGACATTTTCAGTGATGATTCTCATTAATGTGTAACATAATTTTTTAAAAGATGCTGTTGTGCAACAATAGTCTCTTTCAAACAAGACTGCAATTTCATTTTAAAGGTCATTTGTGAACACAACCCGTTCGAAAATACTGGTACATTTTTCACTGGCTATTTTCCTGAATGAGGAAACATTACATGAAAAGTTAAGTTTTTATGCTATGTATGAAAAGAGTCATAAGATTAACGTTGTGACCACATACAAGGTCAGGACACGTTGACATAAGACAGATGAGACAGTTACTCTGGAGTTAAAACATTTCTTAAAATTTGACTGATAGTGAAATTATTCCATTAAAGAGGATGTCAAAAATATTTGAAATTTTAGAGCTGACTACAGAAGAAAACCTCATAGTGTATGATGCTCCACTACTCTGATCTGAATCAAAATCGACCACTCGCTTCGACAACACTGGACCACAAAGAAATTGAGATGGTCAACATTTAATGCCACTCACATCCGAATTTCCACCCAAGACTGAAATGTACTCTCCCTGTTTTTTTTTTGCTTGTTTTGTTTTTTTAGACTATGAACAGAGAAGCAGCAATATCAATGTCAGTGCTCCTTTATATCCATTTTTTTTTACATCTATCATGCCTCTCCTAGAAGGGGGGTGTACTGTATGTTTCCACGTGAGTTTGTGATCGGATACACTTGACAGCTGGAGTGACCCTCAGTTGTTTATTGTGTGATGCCCAGTTTTAGTCTGTAGCCATTTACAGTACATTCTGTATTCCAGTGTGTGATACGTAGTATTTTTAGATCCTGTTCAGATTTTAGAAGTGGTGTACTGTAATCCATCTTAAAAGCGCATTGTTTCACCCAGACGAATAAAGACATTTGTTGAATAATAAAATAACTAAGTACATCTCAGAATTAATGGCATTTTGGTGCTGATGAGTGAAAATGGTCACTAAATGGAATAATGTGTGAAGAGCAAATGTGGTAAATTTACCACTAAAGGCAATGAACTGCTAAGATGCATCACACTAGCCGATATTTTCTGCGATTTTGAGGTGTAAGCTTCATTTACATAATCAACGGGTCAGTTTGTGAGAGACAGAGCGCGCATTAGTATCTTTCAATGGGAGGTGGTTAATCCCTTGATTGCCAGGACTCCTTGCTGAGTTAAAGGTTCCAACATCTAGAAAATGACATAAAAATAGTTAGAAAAACAATCAAGTGACCAATGAGCTTCTTCTTTTATTAAAGAACTGACAAAACGGCATGCTGATCTGAATATAACTGTTTTCTGGGGTTCTCCTACAAAAATGAATTATGAAATTAGAAAGCAGAAGCTCTACAGTTTCTGTTTTTATGGAAATTAATTTCTTTATTCACTAAAAGCTTCATATGGACATATGTGTTCTACACGTTCTAAGTTACTCCACATCCTAAATCACTCTATTACAGTTGTTTATGTTCACACGGTCCCTCTGTTGTTATTTTGGCGAGCTCCAAGTGATAGGGAATCAAAGAGAGATATTCAGGGTAGTCATTATGTCTGTCACCCTAACACCATTTTGTATCAGAAAGGGTGACATTCCTCCAAATGAAGAGAGCGAGATCTCAGCAATACAGTCGGCAAGTGTAACACCCTTGGCCAAAGTCGAGTTGTTTGGAGTCTGCTTGTGTGTCACTGGTTTTACTGTTATGATAGAAAAAAATTGTGATGGCCCTAAAATAGGCTTCTTTTTTCTATATGTAAAATACATTAACTTAGTTTCTTTTGATTTTGGAGTAAAATAGGACCAGGACATTTTGTTGACGGGTTCCATGAGAATCACCTTAATCCTAAACCACCAACCTCCTGCCCAAGAGTGCTTATCAAAAGCTATTGCCCATTTAAACATACAGAGCCTGAGAGAATAAACCACAGATAGCCATGGTTGGCCGTCTAGAAAGTTGCACTTTGGACCCAAGGCTCATTTAAGTAGTAGAGTGGGAGTAGATTATAGATCTTGGGCAGGTTCTAGTACATTCTCTAAGGAGTTAATTGGAATCAGAACGTGATATTTGTTCATATATATTTGTATATTTAACTGTAAACTAACATTTTATAAACAGTTAAAACAGGCAAACATTTTCAGTTAACTTCATCCTAAAATTAAATTTTCACTGCAGTATTTTTTCCACTGTGGATCACAGGAAGTATTTTCTTTGCTAAAGTGAATGCATGGTTTATTTCCATGCATTCTCTCGGATTAACCAGAGGGGGGCAGACAAACACTGTTCTTACAATCAGAATCTTTGGTTTTAGTGAAATCATGTTTTAGAATGGGATCATTTTCATTGAGCAGTACTGTGGTATAAAGATTATATTCTTATAAAAGAAGGGGAAATACTACGCCAAACCTTTTGAAGTGCTCCGATTTCTCAGTCTAGAGTGACATGGACAACAACCCCTGTGAACTCCTTTGTGAACTCTTGAACTCCCATTCTGTGTGTTAGTACTTGTTGAAAACAAAAATTACTGAGTAAGTTTCTTATTTAGATGACACAAAAATAGGGGTTGCAAATCACACATTTGTACAGATGCCCTTTTGAAATCGCTGTAAAGTGTTATATGTATTATCAGCATTGTGGACCTTTGAGAAAAACAGCTCCAGTTATAACTCATACAGCTAATGCTTGATTGTAGTTAGTCAGACAACTAATTTAACCTTACATTTAAGTAATTTAAATTTTTCTTTAAAAAACTTGTTAGAATGTTTTATTTGCTTAAAATATTAGAACACCAATCTCATAAGTCCCAGGTGTACTTTGTTTGTACGCATTCTGGATCGGCTCGCACCTGGCTGACAATGTTGCCTTTGTGAGAATGCTCTTCTGACCAGGAGCGAATATGAACGCCTTTGACGTATGCCCACTGCAAATTATTTTTGATACTCTTTTAGTAGTCAATAGCAGTTGCATGCATCAGCGAGGCATGTGTGGGAAAATCTAGGCAGCGTGGTCAAGCCATCCGGCTGTGTTGATGATGCAATTTGTATCACACATTCTGTGCACGGAGGGATGTGCAACGTGGACACCTGAATTATACTTTGGGCTTTAGACTATCATTGTAAAAAAAAAAAAGTAACTTTTCTCAGGCACAAATAAAGTAAGCAATAATGCATATGTGACAAATATGTCCCTCACGTTTAAAGTAAAACCAAAGTCTTTCTAGCGAGTCAGTCCACTGTTGGTCATCTTTGGAATGCTCCTGGGAAGTTATTTCCAGTCATGACAATGCAGCTCTTATCTTCTTGAATGGGGGAATACTGAAATCTCAAAAATGGTTGGTTAAGATTACTATAAAAGAACATATTTCAAATGAGCAATAAAATCAATTGGAATAAATAAATAATAATTATAAAAAAAAAAACCACTGGAATCCTAAATTGTGCTTCTTTACCTCAGATATCGTTAAAAAAAATAAAAAAAATCCTGGCTTGTGTAGCTAATGTACATGCACTTTTCCAGTTGATTGACAGGCGATGTCTGCATCTAAAGGGTGATTGGCTCTTTTACTGGTAAGGCTGGACTTCTTTCTACATCTGTTGACTGATGGGCATTCCAATTTCTCCCATTCATTTCAATAGAAGTGGCCAGTCTCTGCTAAATAGTCTCTGGTAACACTCATCCTAAGGATAAAGCATTACATCCTAATTATAAAGCATAATCTTTTTTATACAACAGGGATTATTACGAGAAATACATTTAAATATGTTTATAGATTTAATGTTTTTCAACTAACCAGCTGTAGGTAAAATAGTTTTTAACATAACTATAATGTCTTCAGGGCTGTCTGAACTGTAAGACAGGGTACAAAAAAACATACATTCCTTGGACAGAACAAGTATTACCTACCGGCAATGTCATAGCATCTAAAGTTCTGTCAAACAGACTCAAGCCAGAGCATAAATCACACAACTCGGCACTAGTAATGTTATCCTTAAGTGATAGGCTGACTATTTTAATTGCAGAGAGTTGCTAAAATAATGCTAGTCCTCTGTCTATGTAATGCTGCTAAACAGGTAGTGGGCTGACTAGCCTTGAGCATGGCACCCTATCCTGGAAAGGCCAGAAGTGATTTTATTTCCCCAGTGTGCTGTCAACAGGCTTTCATCTGAACTCGCAGTTAGTATCATTAACAGCTCCTATTTCACTCTTCTGGAATGTTCTGGTGCATTCTCACAAACAAATGTTAATATTAAGAGTCCCTTTGTGCCATTGTTATAAATCAATTCAAACATGTTTATCTAATTTTGTAATGCCTTTTGCATGTTTTGATGAATTATTGTGGTCTATGTTTTTGGAAACAAGGTGTACTAATTTTGGAAAACCTGTATTTGAACAAAGGGAAATCATTAAGGTTGTTTACTTGTTGTCAGACATGAAAATCACGAGGTGCCGGCTGTAAAATGTCAGTTTTGACACTTGCTGGTTGTCACCATGGAGACAAGCCCATCACAAATATAGCAGTGCTTCTCACAGTGAATGCAGTGGTTGAATTGTATGCATGCCCAATCATTTTGATGAAAATTGGTGTAGGATAAACAATGGTCAGAATGTTAACGTTAGGCAGCATTCACTCTCATTGTATGGAAAAAAAGATGTATAGAAAGAGAATGGTGACAAACATTCTGCCTATCATCTCTTTCTGGTCTGGAACAACATTAGTAAAAATGACAGAATTTTCAAAGTTGAGGCTTGCCAACTCTAAAATAAATTATATTGCTCTTATTTTTTAAATAAGATTTTATGTCACTTTACATTATGTCCTTTTTAAACTTTCAAAGAAATGTATCTTGGCTGACTGAATGAAATGAATGACTGAATGAATTGCTTCATATTATATTTAGATCTGAAAGGTTCCCCTTTCCAACTCTCTGTCTAGAGGTGACAAATGTCTCTTTCCTTTACCTCCATAAAGAGAACTCATGCAGCCATTGCTGTGGATGGTGAGTAAGGGAATGAAGACAGATCAGCCCCTCCTCCCCTGACAAGACACAACACCCACTTTTAACATAACCTCATCAAACCTCAGCCAGAGGACAGGCAGTTATGCCAACTAACAAGGCAATAGAGTGCAGGAGGCATGTGTCAACAATGTACTGTTGTTTTCTTTTACAAGGGCTTGTATGGAAGGTTAAGGAGGTCCCAGACATTTCCATTATGCTGTTAAATGTGCCTGCAGCTATTAAAGCATATAGTTTGGGAACCCCCTAAATTAACACTGTATATCTAATCAAAACAAACTAAGGTTTGATGCCTTGGTAAGACTTTTGTTGTACTGAAATACACTTATTTACTCTTGGTAATGATAATGGTGTTAATTTCTATTTCTTTTACTGTTAAAAGCTTCAGAAATGCATATGAGCAATGCTAACATGTTGCAAACAATTTCTTTCTAGTTCTGATCTTTAAGCAAAATTAGCTGTACTCTTAAAAAAAAAAATCTTTATATGTTCTTTGCAGCACCCAAGTTTCAGCAAATAACGGAAGACCCATTTATTGTGATATAGGGTTCTTGCATTGAATACATGGTTCTTTGGAGATTAATAAAGTTCTTGATGGGAAAGGAATTGTTCATCAAAAAATTAAAATTCTGTCAAATGATCAGAATGTCACTCCAAATGTATGACTTTCTTCTGTGGAACACATAAGAAAATATTTTTTTGTAGATCTTCACACCTCTTTTTACCACATAATGAAAGTGAATTGCAACTTCGGGCTGTTCCACACATTCACTCGATTTCCAGCGTGTGACGTAGGTTTAGTGTAAGCTCCGGTGAGAAGTGACGAACGTGGAAGCACAGAGTATAGTGGAAGCCAGTGAACGTGTGGATGGCCGTTACCGGAAGCCAGTGATTATAGTTTATAAAGTAATAAATATGGATATTTTATATACCTAGTCATATGCACCTAGGATGGCTTGAGAGTAAATTATGGGATAATTTAAATTTTGGGTGAACTAACCCTTTAACAAAAGAAAAGTAAAGGCTTTTGAGAGCCTCAGTACATACTGTAGATGGTTTTCTAAAGAACCATAGATGCATGTTCTCCTATGCCTTTTTAGAATCTTTTTATTTAAAGATACATGATCAGGTCTAAAAAATAGTCAAATAGCATAAGTACTGACACTACCATGAAAGTATTAGTGGCTGAAAGATTACAATAACTTAGCCCCAAAAATGTAGCAAGTAATATCTGTTACGAACCACTGTGAAACTCATGTTTTCCATGGGGACCTCTAATTTTCCTGCATACTTCACAAACCTTACCACCCATTTAAAAGCATGGATCTAAATAGTTGGATCACTGTCTTCTAATAACTGCCAAAAAGCAGCTTCTCATTATCTATTCTTAGATTTAAGATTTACAAATCTTTAGACAATTCATGGTTAGGCCAGGCTATCTCTAGTTCTTCCAGTGAGTGCATGATGTATCTAAAAGGACCTTGATTTATACATGGCGACTGATAATTACTAGTGTCTTCCCATTCATCAAAAAAGGACTACGGCTGGGTTTTAAGAGCATGCTTGAAGTTCTTAGTACAAGACGATTAATCTGCCAATCCCTCTTGTAAATCATCAATGTTTATGTGTTGGTCTGTATCACTTAGTCTGGGGAAGTCAGTGATTCAAGTGTGCAAATGTTTCCATTGCAGATTAATCACACATTGCTGGTTGTGGAGTGCAAAGAATCACAGTCATGAAGTGGAACAACTGACTTCATATAGAAAAAGAAGGTGGTAGAGAAAATAAAACACAAAGTTGATTTGGGCCATCAAGATATTTGTCTAGTGAACTGGTGTGAACACTACTTTGCTAATAAGGCATTTGATTACCTGGAAATTCATTCATAATGTTTTGAGAAGCAATTCAGGTTTAGTGTCCAGCTCAAGGGTGTGGTTTAACCTTTGGCATAGCCATCAACCATTCAAAGCCTTGGCCATTATAAACCACTCTTTGGCTGACAGTTCAGATATTGGGTGAAAAAATAGAGATTGACATAACTGAATGTGAATTATACTAGAAATATATTTTATTTATATTTTTTGCCTTTTATTTTTTGAGTATTGAGTATTTTAGATCACAAACCTCACAAACAAAACCCTCAATTACCAAGTTCAAATGTCTCCCCTTACCGTGTTTATGACCCCTAATCTTTCCTCTCACGAACACTGAGAAATAGCAGCAGAAACAATAACACTAGCGTTCCCATGGTCCCTTCGGTCTGCCTTTAGTAGGTTTGGTCTTTGAGAATATTCAGGACAAGTTACTCAGGTGTGTTACTATCAAAAATTTGCCATATTTGGGGATTATTATCTTTATTAGGTCAACAAAGCTGTCCAGCATCCAACATTAAGTCACATTCATTTTTTCAGGTTTGAGTTTGCTCTCCCAAACACAGGCTGTTATTAGCATGCAAAGGTTGTGCCATTTTACAACTTATTCAAATTATAGAGCAAACACAGTATGACACAATCTAAAGCCCTGTGTTTAAACAAACCTGCATCTTGTATTATAATTGCAGAACAAGAAAAGGAAGAGGATGTTGTAATTCCTACTTAAGCAACTATATTTTCCACTAGCAAAATCCAATTTGCCTTTCACTGCAGAAATGAAAAACACCCACACCCATATTTAACATCAAGTCAACACATCTCTTGGTCGAAACAAGTTATATAGTAGCGAATGGCTTGACTAACCACTGTCAGAATGTAGGAGAGGTTAATAATTTTTAAAAGCATATCAGTATGAAATTTGCACATAATGGTCCACTGAAAATAAATTAATCACACTTAAAATGAAATCTTGGGAAGTTCACTCAAAAATAAAAATTCTGTCATCAGATCCTCACCAACATGTTATTCCAAACCTGTATGGCTTTCTCACTTCCATGGAAAAAATAAATGAATTATGATGGCCTCAGTCACCAATCACTTTCATTGTATGGAAAAAGGTGTGATAAAAGTGAATAATGACTGACAGTAACATACTGCCTAACATCCCCTTTTGTGTTCCACAAGAGAAAGTCATACATGTTTGGAACAACATGATGATAAGACAGAATTTTCAATATCCATTTAAATTGATCCGTTGGTGCAACACCTTGTTATAAGTTAAAACATACAGTGACTAAATTTTATTTTTTCTTTTCTTTTCTATTCTTTTTTTTAAATTATTTAATTAAAAATTAATAAAAGAGATGAAATTGAAGAGTTGAAACTCTGGAAAATCAATTAGGAATTAGAGAAATGATTGTATGAAGGTAAACTGATTGAAATAAAACTGATTGAAAAGGATTGTTATGACAAAGATGAAAATCTGTTTACACAGAGCAATATGTAAGATATAAATTACTGTTTCTGTTTATTTCATAGTGACCTTGTAGATGTTCATACAGACTTGGCCCAGCCATGTTTGGGCTATTCCAAAAAATAAAAAAATAAAATAATGTTGATCTAATTTGATCTAATCTAGTTCACTGCATGCAAAATAACAGTCAGGCACTTAAACATAGGAGCCTAAGTCATTAGCCTCTTTTCTGGCAAGCAGTAAAAGGTAGACAGGAAGGAAGCAATGTCCGAAATGGCTTCTCATTCTTGTTTAAATGTAATTGCACCACCACTCAGTCTACTGAAAGAAAGCACTCTTGAGCCATTGGCTTAGCTGGAGGCTTGCCAATTGCCTTGCTTGTGTGTCCTTGCTCCTTGTAAAATGGACACAACCCAAGAGAAGAAACCCAATAACAAGTTTGACCACAGTGGCTTCCTCAGTTGATAGTGAATTAAACTCGAAAATAGCATAAGTAAAATTTGATGTATTTGTGTAGTTAAAATACCTTCTCCTATCCCAGCTTAATATGCAGAGACAACTTAAGGGTGCCATACAAGCTAGAACCACCACTACAACACAGTACCAAAATTGCTTATTGTACCAAAATTTACCTTGCATTTTTTTTGTTCATGGTTTTTGAGGACCTGCCTATTTTGGCTAGTTTCTACCAAGTGACAGATAACATGATGTTGCATCATAATGAACTTACAGTAAAATTGGAAACAGTAGGCTGACATTTCTTTAGCTAAAATTGGTCTGTGCTTACCATAATTCACAAAAGCGTCAAATCTTGTTGGGTGAATGGACATGTATGAGCCCCAATTTCCAGGTGAAATGTCCACAGGGGGGCGCTAAAAATAAGTTGTACAGGATGTAATACAGTGAAGAGAAATGCCAAAACCTAACTAGTGGAATAAAAATTTACTGCTAGAGGTAAATATGCATCCTCTGAATGACGCTTGTCACTGATTATGCAAACACATTTAATTCCTGATTTCAACGCTGCTGACGCAACATGCTTCCGGTAGAGCCACATGGGAAGTTAAATTCACTTGAGCCGATGCATAAATGACTGAGGAGAGATGGTGCTTGTCAGTGAGTCAGCATAATATGTCTGATCTTAGGGTACTGGAACTCTTGAAAAAAAAACAACAACATGCTGACATCCCGTGTGATAATGTTGGTTGCACAGCCTTTTATATCAAGAACGAAAGATATGGGAAACATTTTTAGCTTCTTTTTTAAAAGTTTATATATTTTGCTATCCTAACTATTCATGGCTATATGGTTTGTTGCGTTTCATTATTTGCTTTTAGCATTGTTTTTTGCCTGCTGTCAGCGACCATATCAGAACAGACCTGTGACCCAATTTTGGGTCACAAAACACCAGGTCTAAGATATTGTATCGCTTTACATAGGCTTATACTTTGAACACTATTCATAATATTGTCAACTTTCAGGACAAATAACATTGCTTGATTACCCAAAAAACATCTGAAAGTTAAAATAGGGGATAGAGAATCTGTTTGAAAGTGAGCATAAAACAGCAACAGCAAGAAAGGCCTTAACTCAAAATCATCACAGGTAATAATTGTAAAATATCTTTGCTCCTTTCCCCACCCTTGAAGTGAGGTGGCTGCTGTCTGCTCTTGCCCTGTAGGAAGCACAAAGTAGATTTATGACTTTGCAGACAACCAAATTACGCTGTCCCTCGCTGCAGCCCAGGAAGGCCAGTAATCGCTTAATACAAACCAGTTAATTGTGACCATAGAGAGATATAGAGTTTATGTGACGCATGATAAGTGTTTTTCCATCCCTCTGGCATAGAAAAGGTGTAAAGGCAAATTGGTAAAAGAGGCTTATCTGATAGAACCGTAATTTGTCATGAATGTTCCCATTTTTCTCTCAACACCCTGGAGTCAGTGTGGACTATCCATCTGAATCAAGGTGGAAAAAGACCTGGGAATGAAATAATTTAAAAAAATATGAAAAGAAATAATAATAATACAAAAAAACCCATCTTAAACCAACATAAGCTGGTTTGCTGGTGTTAGCTAATTTAAGCTCTTTAACTTTTTCATTCAGCACCGATATGAATACATAACTTTTAAAAGACTTTAAAACAAATATGCAGCAATTTCATTGCTCCTTTTCAACACGATCCATTTGAAAAGTGTAGATCCTGTGCGTTGAGGAGGTGTGTCAGAGCATGTTGACTGATGTTTAAGTTTGCCTGGAGGGAACTTGTAAACAACAGAATACACCTTTGGTTATAGGTAGCTGACCCACGTGACACATCCAGAGATTGCCTTTAAAAACCCCTCTCACCTGAGCTAAGACTGACAGATCAGATCTGGTAGGAGAGGAGAGGATTTTAACATGTTGATGTTCTGCTAGCTGTCTGAATATCATAAAGGACCACCATCATCATTTATAGCAGTGCTAACATTTGCATTTTGCAGAGGACAAAGATTGATTAATAAGTGATGAGTCTGGCCAGCACAAGTACAGAATCTGAAGTTTCAGAAGATGAGTTGGAGGATTGTCCTTTGGGTCAGGATGGTGACTGTGGCACTGAAAGCCCTGCAAAGCTCCCTTCCCGCACAGAACGCTCAAGTTCTTCCGGCCCCAGTGACACAGAGGAACTCAAGGTGGTGAAAAGGCTTAATCGTCCAGTGCGGTCCAAAGCGCGAAGAGCTACTGCCAACATCCGAGAGCGAAAGCGTATCTTGGACTACAATCAGGCTTTTAATGCCTTACGCACTGTTCTCAAGCACGACATCAGTGGAAAGCGTCTATCCAAGATCTCCACGCTACGCCGTGCCATCCACCATATTTCAGCACTGTCTTCGTACCTGGGGACGCATTCAACCATGGAACCAGATGCACCAGCCTGCACCCATACAGAGTGCTACAGGCAGCCAGAAGAGAATGATTGGCTACCCAGAAAGACAATACATTTGCAGAAACCAGTGGAGAACTACCTTCAGTCAGAGCTCCAGGGAACCCATGACCACATGGTGTCCCCAGAAGAACCTGGGATTTTGTATCAGGATATATTAGGCTCAGCACTCCTGTGTTCACCATCCCCACAATGCAGCCACTGCACCAACAACAGTGAGCTACACATGAACCATGTACATTATAGTCACCAACTGAATGACCAAAGTACTGAATATTACAGTGTGGGGCCTGGAAATCAACAAGCAATGAGGGTCAGCTGTCATCAGAACCAAATGGACACCTATGCAGATTCTGCTACAGTGCCTTTGGCTTGGCAACTGGGTTACCTGCAATGTCATGGATTCCAGCATTCTCTGAGTATTCAATGAGTAGCTTGTTTATGGTACTCTTATGATGGAAATTCCTGATTTATTTTGTCATGCACAAACCCCAAATAAAGCAACTTACTTTGTGATGAGACATGATAAAAGTTACTTGACCCACTTTTTCTCAGTACGTCATAATTCCTTGCATTTACTATTGAACACATGTCCTAACTTATATATATTATGTAAAATGTGCAATTCAGGATTAGTACATTTATATATAACATTGCTGTAAAAACATTAGACATTTCTTGCACCTAAAAAAGAGATTGAAAGAGAATGAATGAGAAAAAAACAAAACAAAACAAGACAAGTTAATCTGCAAGTTCTTTTATGGATGTGAAAAGTGTGTTGTAACATCTGAAACAGTTTAACACAAATATTTAAAAGCTGTCAGTTTTAATTTCACAATGAATTGTGGAATTAAGCCTTTTTTATTATTATTATTTGCTTATTAGAAGCAATTACAATATTGCACTAATTTGCAATACTCTGAAATTAGATAATTACAGCATGTGTTGTAACTATATAACATTTAAAACATAATCAAATATGAATACATTATCTAATGTAGTATGCAATGTAAAATGATTACTGACACAAAGTCACAATTATTTTTCTATTGTAAATATTCACTTGAAAAAAGTTCACACGGATTGACTATTTGCACCAGGGCCACAGAGCATCTACCTTATTCTAATACAGGGGGATAATATACTGTAATTACAGGGGAATAGTATACTGTATATAATATTAAAGGGAAATAAAGGGAATAAATCTCCATGTTTACCAAGTATATCGCCTCGTAGAGCCAAGTACTGATATTGCTGGGGATAATATTTACCACAGATTATAAAAATGGTGATATTTATGCACGGGGGGAAATTCCCTTTTTTGTGTGACTTTAACAAGCTCTGACAGTTAATATGTAATTTATCTTGCCAAAATTGCTGTTGTGATGCAGTTCAGAGTGTCACCTATTGCTATGTGTAGTTTTAACCCATATTTAATTAATATTATATGCTGTGTTATTTAAATGCTTTAAGCAAACATTGCAATTTGTGCAAAATTAAATAATAGCTGACTCAAACAAATGCTTGTTATTAGTTTATGGGATGTTTATAAGCAAAATAAATTTTTATTTAGAAGATAACCTCTACAGTTCGAAAGTTCAACCTCCTATCTCCGCATCAAGAGATCCAAAGTCATGTCAGTTGTGTTCTGTTTTTTTCTTCTCCCTCTCTCTCTCTCTCTCTCTCTGTCTCTCTCTCTCTCTCTCACACACACACACACACACACACACACACTTTATCTGAGAGCAGCACAAGCTCTGGAACTTTGTAGATTTGTAAACTAGCAGTAGTGTCTAGAAAACATTAATAATTCCATTCATAACCTCTGCCACTAAAAGAGGGCAGTGATGGACCTTCTCCCGCAGATTCCCCCCTCATGATTCATAGAGGGACGTGATTCCAGTAAGATAGGGGGAAAGAGGAACAGGAAGGAACTACTTTTAAATCTCAGACCTCCCTCAAGGTGGATATGACTCAGCTTTGTATCTTGATCAGGTCCAGTCATGCTGGCTGATGCTGGGGAACTTTCTCAGGTTATGTTCTATCCTCCCCTTCACATTGTATGATGAAACGTCTCTTATTATTGATAGAACTAACGGCCAAGCATCTTGATCTGTTAATGACTGCATATTTTGTATTATAAGTCTAAAAGCATAGTGGTTTGAGTCAAAATAGCTAGTTCAGTTAGACTGAACTACATAACTGACTCAAATTGCAAGAAAAGTATGTGGGAAATTATTTTTAAATACCATCATTACAAACACCTTATGAAATCAGACCATTTTTGGCATACAGGTTGTGTTGTCTGGTTCATTGCACAAGTGGGCCACTTGAGGGCAGCAAATGCATACAAGACCTGTCTACTACACGCTTAACTCAAAACTACTAGCCTTTAGCAGATGCATTTTTATCCTAAGGGACTTGCAGTGTAATGATTGCTGGGAATGTTAGCTTGGGGGTTTAGCAGGTGTGGAGCAGGATGTAAAATCTGAAGATTCTGGGTTACTCCTGCTAAACTTTCAAGATTTTCATTAACAGCCAAGATCCTTAACTGAATAGTGAAACCCTGGGTAAGGGGGTTGCCTAGATACTCAGAAATCATACAGTAGCACCGGCCCTGGTTAAATCCCAAAATGAATATTCTGTCACCATTTCTGTACCCTCATGTTGTTCTCCTCGTCTTTCTTCTGTTTAACACAAAAGGAGTTATTTTCTAATTTGCAATGTGCCTTTCGAGCTCCGCAAATAACAATAAAATCAATGTACCAATAAATATATGCTATATTCCAATTATTTTGAAGACATACGATAGCTTTGTGTGAGGAACACACTATGTAAATCTAAAACTGGTCCCCTCATCCGAAGCTCTCAAATTTCATTAATGTTTATGTACTTTCAAATAAGCCACATAAAGACGTTTTGCTCAGTGTTTGATGTCAATTACGGACACATTCAATTTTTGAAGTCATTGTCTACAGGTTTGGACAAGCTAGTGGGTGAGTATGACAGAATTTTCATTTTTGGGTGAACTATTCCTAATCCTAGTATAGATTTTGCTCAGATATACACACTGACTTGCATTAAACCAGCATACTTCAGAATGGATTTTTCATTTAAATCCTATGATACCATCTGCACATAGGCTAGTTCGGGTTCATCTTTATTTATAAGTCAGACTGCCTACACGTCTAAGGCTAATTACCATTTCATAAAATGCCATGGTGAAAAAGTCTCTACCATGAATCCTTTTAAGGCCTCTTCTAGTTTATCCATTCTCTCAGCACCTCCTTAAGACATTTTATATGACTAATACACCATGTCAATGTGAACATAAACACAATTTAATGCTAACAAAAGCCAGTTACAGCATAGAAGACAGATGATTACAATGGCACATAAACAGAAACAATGAAGAGCGAGTCTTGTGTTTTCCAGAGTCCAGCTGACATTGTGAAACTGTTGCAGTGCAGACACCCCCTGATGGATTGGGCAAAGGCTAACTGCTAGCCAGCTAAATGACAGATTGCACAGTGACAGTGGAGATGATTGTGAATCATTGTCTTGGACAGAGCAGGCTGTGTCATGCCAATAGTTTAATGAGCTCATTGATGATCACTATACAGTGAAAGACCTGTGGCAAACTTTAGCTCAAGGTTAACTAAATTACCCACATGAACCTGGTTAGAAACCAATCAGATGAAAAGAAGGATCTTGATCGTTGAAGAAAAGTGGTTAACGACCATTTTCAAAGTTGACTCCTTTTTCTCAAGCCATATGATTCATGACCACTGAAAGCAGTCCATTTTATGGGCACATCTACACATAGTAAGCAGTGTTATTTCAGGAGTGATTTTAACGATTGCCATAAGAATATCATTGTGCATGTTCAGTCTGTTGCATACATAGCCGTAGCCAGCTATGAGGTCACTGTGGTCTGGACCTCGGTAATTTTTTCATATTCAAAAATAAATTTTGATGCTATGTACAACTGAATAATAATAATAATAATAATAATAAAAAAGCAGCTGAAAACTCCTTTAAGTGTTTGCATGCATGTATTATTTATGTTTGGACAGTTGGATGGATTCTATAGTGTACGCAAATACTACAAGGGTTTGATAAAATGGCGCTACCTGAAGCTGCGCTACGCATTTTGCAGGGCAGAGTAGCGGGAGTGCTGTCTCGAGGATGCACAGTGCAATTTGTGTGCGACCCATTTGAATTTGACACAGAATTCTGTTATAAACCCATCTTATACGAGACACTTAAAGGCTCTGTGCTGAAGCTAGTTGAAACAAGATTAAAACAGCCTGTCATATTAAACTACAGTGACAAGGTAAACAGGAAAACATTGTTCCATTCACAACTGTGATTACAGGCTTTTCATTCCACAAGTCTGCACCCTTATACAAATATACCTGACAGTTACTGTAGTAACATTAACTGTAGTAGTAACTATGGTATTTTGCCAGAAATAGTGTATACATTTGTAATAAATGTTAATATTATTAGCCTACAAAAATATGCAATATTGTATATTTAGGCAATAAAAGTCACTTTTATGGAGGTTGTTTTTATTATTTCTACATGTGTTTAAGATATTGTTTTTTTTTATTACAAATTCCATAGATTTTTATTATTATAATTGTATTTACAAATTAATTACATACAATAATTACATCTAACCATGGTGATCTTTTTTTTATTTTATTTTTTTACCTGTGATTAACATGATTTTACTAATACCATAGTTAAACTCTGAATAGCATGCATGAACAATGGTAAATTGTCATAAAGGCAAATACAAAGCAGAATTTAACAAACAAGCTTTAAAGCCTGGACACTCATGAATTAAGAATTAATTTATGACTTTTTCTCCTTTGTAATATGTTTAGTTCTAATGAACTTTACTTGAAAAAGGTGAATTAAAGATAGCTATGCTCAATAACTCTTTGTTCATGTCATCTCGGACTTACGGAGACAACTAGTGGCTTGGATGCAGCATCATTCAAAATCAGCAGTTTTCAGTTACAGACGCCATTGTAGAAATTCACTATTCACAATCAACCATGATTAATTTAATCCAGGAGTGAAAGTGTCCAATAACAGGACGGTTACTGAGATTAAGCGAGTAGTATTCAGCTGGTCCTGTGATTCTAAAATGGCAGCACCCATGAGGGTGCCCCTGCCCCATGTAGAATAAAACAGCTTTTATAAGGTTACTGATATGACTACAGTCCTCATCTCATGTGAGTGGTCATGATTTTATACATTTGTTTCAAAATTATAATTCATTTCTTCAGGAGTAAAACTTTTTTAAATGGAAAAAAATTACTGATTGCATGTTTAAATATTTAAGAGTCTGGCAAATGGAAAACAATTGATTGTTTTTGGATAATATCAATATGTAACTGATTTAACACAGTCCTAGATAAATTAGTTGTTAATTAACCTTTGCTGTTTTTCTGTAGTTAATATGAGTACATTTTGCTACCCAACTCAAAATCAATGCTTCATTTTCAAATTTCTATGTGACAAAAATTCAGTATTAATATATAACTGCATTTGCGATTAAAAACATATTTCAGTATTATTATTGGTTTCTGTCATTTCATTTTTATATTTAATTTTGATGTATAGAATATGTTGCATTTGTAATTGTAATTTTGGTCAAAGTCTTGACACCTTACCGTTGACCTCACAAATTTTCAAACCCTGGCTACGGCCCTGGTTGCATATCTTTATTTTGGTAATGGGTTAGCAGAATCATTTTGGCATAGCAACATTTGAGTAAAATTCAGGTACATATTCAAAATTAACCAGTGTTTTGGCCACAGTGGGTTTTTCACACAGGATAAACAAGGGGTCTTTTTACCCCAGATTCTATCTATCCATTTAACTATAGTTACTGAAGTCGACCGTTACTGAAAAATATTCATTATTCACAGTAGTGCCATCTTTGATTTATGACAGAAATGAAAACAAAGCTGAGGGATAGACTTAAAATAAAAAGACTCTTCAAAGCCATGCGCTGTATAAATCAAAAATCTCCTGGATCACATCTAATTTTCCACAACTCATGTTGTCTGGAGTATTTTTGTCTACTAAAATTTCTTTGAAATTATTATTTCTTATGTTTCGTCAGTAGAATGATCCAAATCACTTAAAACAACAGTACAACCCACTGAAGAGACAAAGGCTGTCATTCCCGTCAAAAATCAAAGATGGTGCTGCTGTGAGTAAGTTCTATTTTATTTTAATCACCTTGAAAAGTGACAATTCAGTGGTAAATAAGTGTTTTGGCTTGAAATACATTTGATAATTTCAGGGATTCTTAATGGCTACAGTACAGAAATCTCGTAAAAATAGCATGTTAATGGAATAGTTCACCCAAAAATTTAAATTCTCTCATCATTTACTCACCCTCATTCCATCTCAGATGTGCATGACTTTCTTTCTTCTGCATAACACAAATTAAGATTTTTATAACACCTCATCCTAATCAGAAGCGATAAGATTCTAGCAACAAGCTATCTATCTGTCCACACCAGATGCAACGTGACACTAAAATGAGGATAATTGACAATAACATTTAGAATTCAGAGCAATCAGAGACAGAACAGTGTGTTTATTGAACACAATTAATTTTCTCACTGAAGCTGCATATACGGATCCACTTTCTACGGCAAACCCTGAGGGGATAAATACACAACCACACACATAAACAGAGCAAAGTTACTTCGCACAAACAACTGCTCTCCTCTCTAGTAATTTGGCTTATAGTCTTAATAGTGATAGTATTTGACTAACGGGCCCAGGTCAGGAAGCAGACAAAGTGGTTAATCTGAACATCTGCTAGCTGCCTTGAGATGTCACACAGGTCACATAAACTACAATACATAGAGACTGTATCACCTAGATATCTCATAGAGACTGTGTCTATTCTCCGAACTACCAAACACAAAACCTCCACTAAATAATTTAGAAAATCTTAAGGTCAAACTTGAACAAAATAAACAAATTAAAGATAAACATCATATAAAGATAACTAAACATTAGATCTCTTTCTACCAAAGCACTAATTGTAAATGAAATTATTACAGAGCATAGTTTGGATGCACTCTGTTTGACTGAAACCTGGCTTAAACTGGATGAATATATTAGATTAAATGAATCTACTCCTCCAAGTTATTGTTCTAAACATGAGCCTTGTCATCTGAAGGGTTGAGGAGGAAGTGTTGCTACAATTTACAGTGAAGTTTTTGGTGTTACTCAGAGGACAGGATATAAATTTAAGCCTTTAAATAATGCTTAATGTGACACCGTCCAGATATAAATTAAAAAATGTTGTCGTCTTTTACCCTTGCAACAGTATATAGATCACCCGGGCCTTATTCTGATTTCCTTAGTGAATTTGCTATTTTTTTTAATCAGATCTTGTAGTTACTGTAGCTTTAATTGTTGGTGACTTCAAGATTCACACAGATAATGAAAATGACACATTGGGATTAGTATTTATCGATATTCCTAATTCTCTTGGAGTCAGACAAAATGTAAAAGGACCAATTTATCGCCATAATCATACGCTAGATTTAATTTTCTCATATGGAGTTTTTGTTGATAACATAGAAATTCTGCAGCAGAGCGATGACATCTCTGATCATTACCTCGTGTCTTGTTTGCTGCGACCAGCTAATGTTACTAAATCTACACAACACTATCATTCAGGTAAAACTATTCTTTCGACCACTAAAGATAGCTTCACTAATAATCTTTCAGATCTATCTCATATACTCAGTAAAACCCAACGCCCAGAACAACTTGATTAAATAACAAAAAATATAAATACAGTCAACTCTAGCACTATTGACAGTGTCACCCCCCTACGATTAAAGAAAATTAAAGAAATATTGTAAGACCTGCACCATGGTATAATAATCACACTCATATTTTCAAGAGAGCAGCTCGGAAAATGGAACGCACGTGGAAGAATACAAAATTAGAAGTATTTTGTGGTGCATGGAAGGAAAGTGTCTGTAACTACAGATAGGCACTAAAAGCTGCCAGGTCAGCATATTTTAGTAAACTCATAGAAAATAATTACAACAATCCTAGGTGATTATTCAATACTGTGGCTAAATTGGTTAGGAAAAAAGCCTCAACAGAACCAGATATTATGTCGCAGTACAAGAGTAATGACTTCATGAATTTCTTTACTGATAAAATTGAAATAATCAGAAATAAAATTTGAATAATGCAATCATCTGTCATAGCACCTCAGAAAACAGTGTCTCGTAATTTTCCTCACGTGCATCTTCAATCCTTCGCTGTCATAGGTCATGAAGAGCTAACAAAATTATCGAAACATCAAAAGCCACAACAGGTTTGTTAGATCCAATACCAACTAATCTCTGAAAAGAGGTATTTCCTGTTATTTCAGAACCTCTTCTTAATATTATTAACTCCTCGCTATCCTTAGGACATATCCCAAGAAACTTTAAAATGTCAGTTATCAAACCGCTTATTAAGAAGCCACAACATGATCCTGGAGAACTGGCTAATTATAGACCGATTTCAAAACTCCAGTTTATGTCAAAAATATTAGAAAATGTAGTATCCTCCCAAATATGTTCATTTCTACAGAGAAATAGTATATATGCACAATTTCAGTCAGGATTTAGACCTCATCACAGTACAGAGACTGCACTTATCAGAGTTACAAATGACTTGCTTTTATCTTCTAATCGTGGCTGCATTTCACTTCTATCGGGAAGACACGCAGGCTTGAGTGAGGTTTAAGATGCCATTTATTTGATTAATGTAAAACAAGGTAATGTCTCTCTCTTTGGCGTAGGCCCCGTCCAGCGGTCCGAGGAAGTTGTGCCCGGAACCGTCATATCCTGCCGGAGATAGGAGGCAGGGGCGAGGAGCCTACCCCCATGCGGGACAGGGTTCAGCTGGTGGTGGTGGGGTGGCGGAGGTTGCCTGTGTTTTAGCGCACTGAAACAGCAATGTGATAGATTGTGAGCAGACTTATAAAGCAATGGCTTCCAATGCGATTGGCTAGGAATTACCCCGCTAATGAAGTGATGATGTACAGATATACAGTCTTCCCGCTAGAACTACGCTGCACTACGTTGCACTTCCATTTCTAGTACTTTTAGATCTTAGTGCTGCATTCGACAGTACTAAGATCACAACATTCTCTTGAATAGGCTTGAGAATTATGTTGGGCATTTGTGGAGATGCATTAGCATGGTTTAGGTATTTAGCTGACCGCTACCACTTTGTCTATGTAAATGAGGAATTGTCAAATAAAAACAAACGAAGTATTGAGTGCCACAGGCAGGGCCGGACTGGGACACAATTTCAGGCCAGGAAATCCTACACCCATCCAGGCCATCCTATGCACCCAAATAAAATTTAGAAACACGGACAACCTTGTTTTTTTTCCCCTAAATTACATTTATTTCACAGTATGACCATAACATAAAAACATAAACAACCAACCTAGAAGTAAAGCAGTCCTAATATCAAATGGGTCTGCACATAACGTCCTGTGCACTGCAATTACAACTGCAATAAATAATGTTATGAGATTGATGTTTTAAATAAATTTTTTAATATAAAAAAAATGCAATACTTAAACATTAAACTAAACCGCCAATAGGTGGCGGCAAGTGACCGTCTTAATTAGTGAGTCATTCATACAAAAGATTCGTTCAAAACGCTGAATCATTCAGTAACAAAACACCGCGCTGCTGTAGCTTTACTTTGGAACTATTTTAGTGGGTGAAACAGAACAAAAACAGTTAATATGGTTTGTGTCTAAAATGTAAGTAACTTAATAACAAATATTAACTACGCTACTTGTTTATTGAACAATAAATTAAATGTAAAATTTTCAATCGTGATAATATTCAGAAAAACAGCTCCCTTAGTTGTGTTATGTTAAACAATAAATCATATGTTATAAATAAAAAAAACAACAATTAGAATTTTTACCTCAGTACATTTCTTCTGTGAGTTTTCTGTGTGCACTCATTTATTTTGATTTCTCCACGAATGTAACGTTAGACGGGCGCTACCGCTTACATTTGCTAGCAGTTTAATACTAATTTAACAAAGAAAAAAGTACAGTATTTACAGATGAAACTGACCTGCACTTGAAGCCCTGAACAGGTCAGTAATTTTGCAACATTTTGCTGCTTCTTCTTGGAGTGCTTTCTTTTTTTTTTTGTCCTTTCCCTCTCTGCTCCACCTGGCTGTTTTCTCTCCATCATCGGGTGCTGCTCGCATTTTCTGTTTAACCGTTTGTCTGAGGCGTAAAGTCGAATCGTAGCCTTGCCAGTCAAGACTAACAGATTCATGATTTTTTTTTTTTTATTGTTATTAATATTAATAATAATTTTATTGAATGACGAATTCAAAAATGATCACTGGTAAAAGTAGTAATATAAAATAATAATAATAAAAAATAAATAAATACAAAAAAACGCTGGCTGGCAGCAGGCCAACTTAGTCGCCAGGCCAGCAGGAATTGTCCCGGTGCTCCCGATGGCCAGTCCGGGCCTGGCCACAGGGATCAGTTTTAGGGCCTCTACTTTTCTCCTTGTATATGCTTACCCTGGGAGATATTGTCAGGATTCGTGGAATAAGTTTCCATTGTTATGCTGACGATACCAACTTTATATTTCTTCAAAACCTGATGAGATTTCACAATTCTCCAAATTAGCAGAGTGTATCAATGAAAGAGGTACTATTTTATTGGACCAAAAACCTCTAAAAATAAACCTCTAAAATATAATTTGACTCTCGATGGATGTACTGTTACATCATATTCTACAGTGAAGAACTTAGGTGTTATATTTTATACCAATCTGTCCTTTGAAAATCCAATTACAAATGTTTGTAGAACAGCATTTTTGCACCTAAGAAATAATGCTAAATTACAGAACATGCTCTCTGTTGCTGATGCCGAAAAACTAATTCATGAGTTCATGACCTCAAGACTAGATTATTGTAATGCATTACTGGGAGGATGTCCAGCAAGATCAATAAATAAACTTCAATTGGTTCAAAATGCAGCAGCCAGAGTGCTAACAAGAACCAAGAATTATGATCATATTAGCCCCATTTTATCATCGTTACTTTGGCTACTTGTTACATTTCGTATTCATTTTAAGATTCTGTTAACTACATACAAATCTTTGAATGGTCTATCTCTGCAAAATTCTGGCCTGTTAATGTCTAAAATATCAAAATCCAGAAAAGGAGGTAGATCCTTTTCATATTTGGCTCCTAAACTATGGAATAGTCTCCCTAACAATGTTAACACACTCTCTCAGCTTAAGTCTAGATTAAAGACTCATCTATTTAGCCAGGTATACACCTAATTTATCCTTCAACCCACAATTTGGCTCTGTTTTGGCGGCACGAGGTATATCTACATAATATTAGGCAGGTGCTTTTAATGTTGTGGCTTATCAGTGTATATCAACTGCTTTCCTTGAAATAAAGGAAGAAAACTAGTATTTGTAAAAACAACATAATAATGAACACTGGGTAGTAATGAACATTATTAATACTGATTTATTGTTGAATGTTTGTTTTTGTGGCTCTGTGTTTATTGTTTTTTTATTTTCACCAAATATGGATGAGACACTTAAGGTAAAAGAGCTAAATAAAGATATTAAATGTATAAAGGGAAGTTGAGAAGGAATTTAAAACCGGTAATGTCAGAGATGCCTGGAGGGGATTAAATACAATGATGGGCAGACAACAGAAGCGGTTACAACGGATTGATGATGACCCCCATAGCTTTTGTAAATAATTTAAATGTTTTTTTCATGATTTGACAATACTGCATGTGTTGTGAATAATGATACTCTGACAGAAACTGAACCTTTGAGAATAGAGGTAGGGGAGGTTATCAAAGAGTTCTGCAGAATTAAACAAAATAAAGCTACTGGTCCAGATGGCCAGTCTGGGCATTGATCTAAAGCAGACATGTGCAACATACGGCCAGCAGGCCTGATCAGGCCCTCCACATGGTTTAATGTGGCCCGCGGCTCATTTATTGTAAAAGCATTTTTATTTTTCATTGGATATTTCACTTAACTTGCATTGGGACCTAACGCGTCTTCACAAGCATTTAACATGCTCAGGGTTGCCAGATAAGAGAAACACCCCCAGTTTGAGATTTATACTTGAACAAATTGGAAATATTCTGCCTAATTTTATACTTATTTTGTTCAATCTGGCAACCATGCACGCGAGTGCGCTTTTTCTGTCTCTCTCTTTCTCATTTGAACAAACTTAGCGATCTGTAGTGCAATATTCTGCTCAAGGAAAAGTGTTATATGGCTACTCTGTTCATTCTTGAGGCTGCTTGTGATGTTTGGTGTTACTTTGCAGGTAAACCTTCTCAGTGATGAAATTAAATATAAAAGTAGATCTCGGCATCACTGACACGCAAGCAAAAGCAAGCCAGAGAGCGAATATGTATATGTATTTTTTATTTGTGTAATTTAGAAATGTCCCTCACCTGTATGTTAATCTAACTCTTGCAGTAATTATTTATCATAGTCATGCAGCCTGTATTATTCAGTTGTGTACTGAAAGACAAACCATCGAAGAGACCCGCATCATGACCCTTTTAGCATGTAAGCGGGTAATGTTTTAGAAAAAAATAAGTAAACTCGCCCGCTTTGCGACAAACATTAAAAGTTCTATAAATTTCTGGAAGACCCCTGATGTAGAGATTGTTAAATTTGAATAATAAATTAAAAGGTAAGTAGAGACGGTAAAATAAATTAAGAAGCTCAGCCTTTATTCAGTTTTTTAATGCCTGAAAGGAAAGTATCTACACCTTTGTAGAGCAATACAGTACTTTAGGCAATTGCAGAATAGTCCCATTAGTCACAGATACACTTCAGAAAATTGAGTAAACAACTATTTCTGGGCTTAAAAGATACAAAAACCAAATCAATGCAGAACATTGTATCTCAAAAGGAATACAATGTGGCCCCCCATGCATTACTTAAAGCCTGATGTGGCCCCTTTACCAAAATAGTTGCCCACCCCTGATCTAAAGAGTGTGCATGGAAAAACACTACTGTTATTCCAGGACCCAAAACACCTCATGCCAGAGCTCTTAAAGACCTTCGCCAAATTGCCCTTACATCTGTTCTGTGCAAGAACATGGAGAGGATATTACATAAAGACCTGTTTGTACCAATTAATGGCTCAGTAGATCCATTACAATTTGCATATATTTCCAATTGGAGAACAGTGGATGCCTCCCTGACCCTTTTACATAAGGTCCAGCACCATTTAGATCAAATGTTAGAATAATTTTTATGGATTTCATATCAGCATTTAATACTGTACAACCGCAAATTTTAAAAGAAAGATTGCAAGATTTAGGTGTAAGTAGTTGGTTAATTTTATGGATTGAGAACTTTTTAAGAAATAGGCCCCAACGCGTCCGTGTTAACGGAATCTCATCTTATTGTATAGTCTTAAATTCAGGGTTACCACAGGGATGTGTATTATCACCTCTGCTTTGTTCTGTTTATATTAATGAACTTCAGTGTAACAGGGAAGATCTCACTTTAATCAAATACACTGATGACTTGGTTTTAATTTCTTGCCAAACGGATACAAATAGTTCAGCTTATTTTGAGTATGTTAAAAGTCTTGTACAGTGGTTTGATAACAGTAATCTACAATTGAACATTGAGAAAACAAAGGAATTGTGATGTGGAAATCAAAATAGGACCGGTACAGCTGGCATTTCATATGAACAAGTTATTATAAAAGGTGTAAAGGTAAAGCAAATTTCTAATTTTAAATATTTAGGTAAAATCATTGATGACAAATTCTCATTCCAGGAAAATGTGGATCATATACATAAGAAAACAAGACATGAATTTTAGCAGAGATGAATTTCTGTCCAGGAAATCTGAACAGACAATAAAGTCAAAACATAATTTTCCAAAATATACAGTGATTTCTGTTTTTTCTTACAAAACGAAAATATTATTTGTTAACACAAATTTATAAATAAAGATATAAATATAAAATGCCATGATTTATCCTAATACATTGAACAAAAAGAATGGTCAGAAGGGACACAGTCAGTAGGTATGACATAAAAGTACATAAAAATAACATTTTGAATTTGAGTAATTAACCTTATTTTAAAATGCATGGGGTCACTTTGATGCCCAAATTTAAATGCAACAGGATGGTTAAGGGTCAGTCCAGGTACAAATAGCTCCTTGAGGTAGCAACTGCGGCACAGTTTAACTTTTTACAGTGCTGTATTTTTTTGGACAGGGGAAACTTGCATAGCAGAGCAAATTGTATTTGTAGTCACACATCCCTGGGTGGATCCCCACCATCCGTCATCTTTCTCTCTGATCGCTCACTGAGAGTTAAGTGAGCCTGTCAGCACAACAAAGCCCAGTTTCTCTCCCATTACAATAAAGACAGGGTCTGTTAATCATTAAATAACAGTGTCATAAGCACATGGCCAATCTATGGAGATGTGTCAGATTGTTGGCTGACAGACAGTATGAATTAGTTATGCTCTGTACTGGGGGAAATGGACAGTGTCTCATTTCAACATGAAATGTTGTTCTTTGAAATTTGGACTGGGCTTGTGCTTCAGCTTCAAGTGTCCAATATGTGGACATTTTCACTTAGGGGTGTACTCACTTTTGTTGCCAACTATTTAGATATTAATGGCTGTGTGTTGAGTTATTTTGAGGGGACAGGAAATGTACACTGTTATACAAGCTGTACACTCACTACATTGCATTGTAGCAAAGTGTTATTTCTTCAGTGTTGTCACATGAAAAGATATAATCAAATATTTACAAAATGTGAGGGGTGTACTCACTTCTGTGAGAAACTGTATATAGGAGGAGGAGCATCTCATTAAATCTTTAATTTTTACAACAGCTAATCAATGTACAAAATAAGTTACTTTGCTATTATTAACACATTATCATATCACATTTCCTCTAACAAACAATGTCTCACAAACTCTGTGAGTTAAAGCTGTGGTGTGGTCCAGGCAGCATTAGTGTTGACTCAATCGCACAGCCAGCCAGAGTCCTCCATCCATGTGTCTGTTCAGAGCAGCACAGCAGGCAGTGAGTCAAGCTGAAGATGTGTTCCTTTGATTACACTGTGGCTCCAAAGAAAGCCGACACCTGGTCTTATATCAACCTGCAATAGCTCCTGACTGATATCATTATCTTCTTTCCTCCATTGCCTTTTATCCTTCAGGAGCATTTAAGAGGTTTTGCTATAAGTCCAAAAAAATAAATGCTCTGTCCTTGAATCCAATGCTTCCTTTCATCACCCCCCCCACCCCCCCCCCCCCGCCCTTAAAAATGGCTCTTTCATCTATACACTCTTGCTGTTTTTCTCTCTCTCTCTTCATGCTTTTCATCCACTCGGTAGCACCAAAAATGAAATTACATATAAGCAACTTTTAAAAATACATTTAAATTCTATTGCATTAGAAAACAAAATATCAGACCAAATTACAGTCATTTAAAAAAAACTTTACACAAAAATTATTTAATCTTATTTTTGGAAAATATTTAAAATAATGTACACTGACTGTTCATGAGATGAAGACTCCAATCACATCAGTCTTACAAACAAAGCTGTTAAATGCTGCCTTCACATGGTTTTGGAATGATTGTAAATATGAGTTTCCTACTTGGAAGTTCCACATGAATGACCCCTCAAGTTGTAATTACAGTAATTACTGGGAAACTCAGAGATCATTTTGATACCTGAGTTTCAGAGTTGGGAGGAGATTTCAAGTTTCAAAGTCCTGCCTTTCGACTTGAGCCTAGCTCCTCTCACATTCGCAAAATGTGTCAATGCGTCTCTTGTTCCAATGAGACATCCATATTTTGAATTACTTAGATGACTGGTTGCTTTCAACAGTCAGCGGCACATGAACATTTGGAGTGTTTGGGTCTCAAAGTGAGTTGAGCAAAGAGTGTGTTGGCACCAAGTTTCCTTCTTGGGAATAGAACTCGACTCGGTGACCATGTTGGTACGTTTGACCAAGAAACACACTTTGTCTATTCTCCGATGCTTGATGATCTTTAAGACAGGGAGAGCCTTGCCACTGTAACAGTTTCAGTGAGCCTTGGGTTTGATAGTCACTGTGGCTGCTGTCACCTCATTGGGTTACATTTGAGGCCTCTCCAGAGCTCAGTCAACTTGAAAAAGCCTCGTCATTCATGGCGACACAGCTGCTTATGCCTTGTATTGACATGCCAATGCCTAGCCATACTAGCTATTTGGAAAATGCCTGTGTTTTATCCTGGACATGGTATTCCAAAGCGATGGTGTCAATGACCCAGTGGGCGATCCTCTGTTTGGAGAAAGTGATCCCATTCCGCTGTCCTCCGAAGCAGGCAAAGAGCTGCTCAGAGTGTCTAAAGATCTGCGTGCGATCCAAGTAGATGCGCAAAGCACGCACGGCCCCCTGACACAGCAACGGAAAGGCTGAGTCTGCCTTCACCTGGGGCAGCTTCGATTGCAGGTTCACCACCTGATCATTAAACAGGGTCATGGGAACCATGGGCATATAGCTCGGTCGTGGCCTCAGGACTACGTGAGAGTATTCCGGACTGAACTCCAGGCACGTATCACTGACAGAGAATGCCTGCAGACATTACCCTCTTGATGGACGTGAGCTCAGTCAGGAGGGCAGTCTTCAAGAGACTGCTTTTAAATCAACTGACTCCAGGGCTCAGACAGGGCTCCCCTCAGGCCCTGCAGGACCATGGAGAGATGGTGCGCCAACATAGCGGCCACGTACACCCTCAAGGTGGGGGGATAGCCTCCCCACCATCCTCTCCAGCAGGATGAAACACCATCCCGACTGTGCATCTCTGGCGGTCTTTGAGTTGGGAAAACACCACTTAGCGAACAGACACCACTGCAAGGCATATAGGCGCCTCGTAGAGGGAGCCCTAGCCTGAGTGTATGTGTCTACCACCACGGGTGTTATGTCACTTAGATCTTCCATGTCCCATCTAAGGGCCAGAGATAGACATTCCAGAGGTCTGGTCACTGGTGCCCCGTCACTGAGAGAGGAGAGTGGCTGTCACTAGGAGTTTGTGGTCTGAGACCCAAGTCTGGGTGGGCCACTAGGGTGATACTAGGATGACCTGCTCCTCATCCTCCCTGATCTTGCACAGGGTCAGTCTACCGTGCTATCGAGGTCACCTAGGATGTGAGTTGAGTCGCTGCTGACTCCAGAAGAGGAGGCGGCGGGTGAGTTACGACATGCGAACTGCTGCGAACCAGTCCTGCTAAATCGCTAAAATGTGATTACCTGTCAGCATCTTGAACGGGAGACTGTGTAAGGCCCAGTTCAGAACTCGAAGGTCCATGACTGGCCGCAACCCACTGCCTTTCCTTGGTATGATGAAGAAGGGACTGTAGAACCCATTCTTCATCTTGGCTGGAGGTACAGGCTCTACTGCATCCTTCCGCAGAAGGATCGAGATCTCCGCATGCAGGGCAGCGGTGTTCTCACCCTGCACTTGAGGTAAAGTGGATGACGCTGAACCCGGTGGGTGCCTGGCGAACTGAATTGCATAGCCGAGTCGGACGGTCCTGATCAGCCATCGTGACTGGTTGGGGAATGCAAGCCATGCCCACAAGCTCCGGACGAGGGGGACCAGGGAGACAATCACATCGGACATACTGGTGGGTGGGGCCTCGCAGTGGGGCAGAGCCGGAGGCGACACGTTGAGGGGGCTCGGACCCCAAACTAGTGGCCATGCTGAGTCAGGGGACATCGAAGCACTTACCTGCCTCTGGGTACCCACCATAGGACCGATCAGCGACGGGGGAGGAGGGAACCGTCCTCGTAATCTGTCACAAACACCCGGGCGTGGGTATGTTGTGCCGTAGCTGCAACCACCTTATCCACCTGGGGAATCGCTGAGTGCCCACTGGCAGCCCCACCGTCGAGGATAGTGAGAGTGGAGGAGCTCAGAGATCAGGTCCAGGCAGTGAAAGTTGCCCGCCATGACTTTGTTAGCTCCTCTTGCACCTCCAGGAAGAAAGGGACCGGGGCGATGTATGGCGCTCCGAGCCCAGGAACCAGTCATCCAGCTGTGAGGGTTCAGGGCAGGGCTGGGGATCCACTCCAGCTTGATGCTCTCAGCAGCCCGGGCAAGCATGGCCGTCATGGGTGTTCGAACACACTCTGAGGCAGGCCACCCGAATCATCCCAGAACTCAACCGGGGCAAACGAGCGTGCTGGGGAATGGGAGGTCCGTTGGGATTCACCCGGCAGAGTTATTTCCATTGAAGTCCCGAAATCGCCCCCAGCATTAACCGTCGCGGTCTTGTGCCACGGGCAGAAGAACTGGGGCAGGGAGTGGCTGGAGTGGCTTTCCCTCCAAGGAAAGAAAGCCATGATCGCACCATGGTCATGCTCTCGCAGTGCTGGCATGAACCATCCACGAACGCTGTCTCATCTGAATCGCTGTCTCTGGTGCCCAAACACAAAAGGCAGCGATTGTGACCATCAGAAGTGGAGAGATAACGACCGCATCCAGGAACTGCATATAACTGGAAAGGCATCTTTAAAAAGACGGTTTCCCTCAAAGCCCACTCTTTTAGGGAATATATACTCTTTTTATTGAAGCGCCGAAGGGCCTTCTCCGCACTTATATGTGCGAGGGGGGGAGAAACCGCTGTGATGTGCCGTGAAATCCAACAGCCACAAAGATTGCTTGCTTTCTACAGAGACGAATGGATTGGCAATGAAATACATCAACACCGCTCGTCTCCGAAGAAAAAAATCTGAATGAGTGGTTGCGAGCCAGCTACTTTTATACATGTATGTCCCTGGGACAGGCATGCAAATTCCATTTGCCAATTCCCATTGGCCTTTTCTCAAAGATCAGAGGTGTTTGGGGCTCCCAAGGGCGACCCCTAGTGTCACTACATCAACATAACGTCGAGTGAGTGACCGATAGGGATGCTACATCCAAACCAAGAGATGTCAGTATCAATTCAAAGACCTTAATTTCATCAGCCAAAAAAATAAAGTGCTTCTTTAAAGAAATGTAGAACAAGTTTGTTGAGTTTAAAATGTTAAAACAACAGAGCTACAGTTTAAAACTGTTTGAACACTTTCTGATTTTCAAATGTTAGAGGAACATCAACGACACCTTTGGCTACTCTTATAGGACACCTGTGTAAACTTGAGGTGAATTGAATTGAATATATGGAGTGGTGGTGGCATAGTGGGCTAAAGCACTAAACTGTTAAGCAGAAGGTTGTCGGTTTGATCCCCACAGCCACCACCATTGTGTCCTTGAGCAAGGCACTTAACTCCAGGTTGCTCTGGGGGGATTATCCCCGTAATAAGGGCTCTGTATGTCGCTTTGGATAAAAGCATCTGCCAAATGCATAAATATTAAATATTAAATATAATTCATACTACCAATAAAATCCACTAAAAATCACATTTACACCAGTTGCTTAAAAGACATTCCAAAAATGGCTTTGCTTCTAATGCAATGACATTCAACATTTTTATAAGTGTGACTTAAGTGTCCATATAATCTTTTGGACAACTGTATCTGATAGAAGGAATCAGGTGAAAAGGTGTCAAGCCCAGTGCTCCCAGGGTCTGTGTGCTGCCTCCTGCTGCCTCTTTTCAAGCCCAGATTCTTTTCCCTTTTTCCTCCCTGGGGACATTCCTGCCTGGCAGGCAACACCAAGAAGATGATCCCAGCTGCTTGGTGTTATTTGTAACTGCAATATGCCAACTGAGGCTGCATTTATAAACAGTTTGCAGCCTGCAGTCTTTATACTGAAATACAACTTTCATTTATTTCCATGTAATTGTATCATTAATGTCACACACTGCTGTGTAAAGTTAGAAAGAGTCAATATATTTTACAATAATGAGGTCATTATGTGGTTTATTGATAATTTTAGTAGATCACTTATAATCTTTCCTTATTGTTCCCTGCATTTTTTAAATTCGGACTCTTGGAATCTCTTGGAGGTCTAGCACAGCAGGGGCCAATTGACAAGGAGTTTTATTTATTTATTTATACAGTATGTGTCATTTCAGCTTACACTTTTTAATCACTTCTAATCTCCAGCTTCACCTCCACCCTAGACACAATGAAATCAAGATGCACTGAAAGTGAATAGTGACCGAGACTAACATATAACCTAACATATCTTTTTATGCTACACAGAAAAAAGAAATTAATATGGGTATGGAATGGAATGAGGCTGCGTAAATGTCAGAATTGTAATTTTTTGTGTGCTCTATCCCTTTAAGTCAACATTTGAGGATTTTCTTTTTTGCTGCATACCAGAAATTCCCCACTTCCAACTTCAAAACATTTTAGTCAATCATACGTCACTGTCAGTTTATAAAAAATAATTAAAAAAATAATAATCGCAAATAAAATCTGTGAACTTCCAGTTAACAAATGAAAAGTTTTTACTCTAGCAATCTTTATCGTTTTTAATTAAGATTTATTTATATTTTTTTTTACAGTGAACTGAAGAAAGGTGATAAGTTAAATAAGGTAACATTATACTGTATATAACATAATGTTTATATTAAATGTAATGACTTGAAATATAGGCTATATTTACTTGTTGGCATGTTAGTCACCAGCATCTTGGAAATGATGTCAAATTATTGAATGAGGTTGAACTATCTAACCCAACTTTTCAATGTGGATGTCTTTGAGTGCTGCTCCAGTTGTTATTTTAGTGAGACGAGGGATAAATTTGAGTTTGTCAGGAACTCAGTATTATTTAGAGCAGTGGGCTTGTGGTCATGGCATATGCTTTAACCACTGAGCAATGGATCTCTTGCATGCAATGAGAGTAGAGTTCAAATTCAATTTGTGACATTTCCCATTCACAATTTCTTTATTTTCTTCCAATAAACCCCATGCTCTCTATCTTCTATATTATAGTCTCCTATATTATCAATAAAAAGACCAAGAAATGTTCATATGACATGCCTGAAAAACATCATTGGATAAGTCCAGCTGCAGCTAATGATGCAATTTCAAGCAAAGAGAATTTTGACAGTATCGCTTCATTAGAATCAACTTATTCAACTTTCTACTCGCTAAGGCTAGGCCCTCAGTCTTTACTCAACGACTATTTACCACAGAGCCACCAGTGGCCAGACATGCTGTGATAACCTTCAAAGCTCAACAATCCAATTTCCTGCAGTCGCTCATTTGCATGTGCGGTGTCTGGCCTGATATGTTTATGACAGCAAATAAGCGAGTGGATATATGTAAAGCATTTGCTACATATATCCACTTGACTTTTACTGCATCCCCAGAGCAAAGCATAGGACTCGGGGAAGAGGGGCTTGTGCCTCATCTGTCAGCGAAATGCCGCAGTATCAGAGTTAGTGTCTACAGTATAGTATGTCTTAGTTAATTAAAAGTGGAGAGTGAAAGCAGCTTGTTAACACCCCCAGGGCAGGTGAAGGGGTTGTGCTCATCTGCTCGACATAATCTGTAATTGTCAGCAAGGTTGAATCATGAGATGCAGTCATGTAGAATCCCCTTAACTGACAATAACCAGTGCGAACATGGTGGGTAATCTGCGGTTATTTTGGTGTTCTCAGGTCAATAAAAACTCACCAGTAATCATGTGATTCTAGCCTTGTAGATGGATACTTGTTTTACAATCTGCAAGAGCAAAAAAGAATGACTATTCTTCTGGCCCAAAGCAGTGGTTGAGATATTCCACCCACTCCTTCTAATGTTGCAACCTCTTCTTCTAGCAGGCTCTAGACTTAACAGCATGATATTGAGAGAGTGTACTGCATCTGTGCAAGTTATACAAGTGAGACTTCTTGGCTGTGTAGAGTGGCCTGTTAAATCCAAAGTAGGGAGTCTAGGGAAGCACACAGGAGACAGTCTTAAGGGTAGAGCAAGCGATGCAATTTGTATCTCTGGCAAATATATATATATATATATACAGTACACTAAAAAAAAGTGTTAGGCACATAAGATGTTTCACAAAAACATTTGTCTTAAGATGGTTATTTATATTTTCAGCATTTTACACACCCAAACATTCCCTTTGCAAATATAATAGAAAAGAAAGGGAACCCTGCAACAGATGGCATGACCCCAACAGAGCCCCCACTGAACATCAAGTTAGTCTGGGATTACACGAAGAGATGGAAGAAACGGAGACAGCCTAAATAGATTCCAAGATGCTTAGAACATCCTATCTGCCAACAACCAAAAAAAGTCCAGGTGTACCTATGATAATTGGTGCTGTATTGAAGGCAAAGTTGGTCACACCAAATATTGATTTAGCTTGTTTTATGTTTACTGCACCTTGTATGATGTTAATTGATATATGAAAACTTTTTATGGCATTATTTTTGAAGACATCCACACTATGCAACAGCACAAGTGCCTAAAACCTTTGTACAGTACTGAACAGTATATCTCTCTCTCTCTCTCTCTCTATATATATATATATATATATATATAATATTCTTGACCTACTGTTCCATTCTGATGCAAGAACCCATTTCCCAGAGTGTGCTTATCATTAGGGAAAGTAATCAGGCCGTTTATTAGCTCATGGCCCAATTTGGAGGGCTTCAGTCTAGCATGGGAAACGGTGGCAGAACTGCATTCTTGCAAAGTCGGTGACCCGTACAGTTTGCTCAATCTGCAGAGCTCCATTTATAATTAATTGCGTGCACATTTCCTTCCCCTTTTGCTTCCATCCCACCTCTACGTTCTCTATCAACTGTAAAGCATGCCTGAGGCAAAGCTATCGATTAGAAGGCAGAACTCTGAGGGAGCGCTGCATGTTTCAATTAAACACTCATATTGTATCGGTGAGAGGAAGCTTTCCATCCAAGGAAATAATTTCCTGACACACATTTTCTCAGTGATGGAATAACTTGTCTCGCTACACTCATTCTCACGTAGTTTGTATTCTCACCTGCTTCCCTTTGCGCTTCATGGATAGATGAAGGTTTGATAGGAAAACTGCATTTTGTTGGTAGTTTGTCAGCTCTGGCTGCAGTTTGGATGGAGTTTCTCCCTGCTATTGATTTGTTATGAAAACGTAGTGCCCTCAGTCCTGTCAGATACTGAGGGTATGAAAATGAAAGCCATCAATGCCTGCTTATTTCTCCTCTTGTGCAAAGGTAGGGGGTGTGGAGAAGGGCAAGTGTAGCTCTACAGTTTTACTCAGTTTTATATACTGTATATATACACTGGTGACCAAAAGTTTGGAATAATGTACAGATTTAGCTGTTTCAGAAGGAAATTGGTACTTTAATTCACCAAAGTGGCATTCAACTGATCACAAAGTATAGTTAGGACATTACTGATGTAAAAAACAGCACCATCACTTTTTGAAAAAAGTCATTTTTTATCATATCTAGACAGGCCCCATTTCCAGTAGCCATCACTCCAACAGCTTATCCTTGAGTAATCCTGCTAAATTACTAATTTTGTACTAGAAAATCACTTGTCATTATATCAAACACAGTTGAAAGATATTTGGATTGTTAAATGAAGCTTAACATTGCGTTTGTGTTTGTTTTTGAGTTGCCACAGTATGCAATAGACTGGCATGTCTATTGCTTGAAACTGCCAAAAAAAAACAAAGATTTCAGACAAAGGTGTACAGTCTTCAAAGACAAAGGACAACTGACTCTAACAAGGACAGAAAGAGATGTAGAAGATCAGATGTACAACTAAACAAGAGGATAAGTACATCAGAGTGTGTAGTTTGAGAAATAGATGCCTCACATGTCCTCAGCTGAGAGCTTCATTGAATTCTACCTGCTCAACACCAGTTTCATGTACAACAGTAAAGAGAAGACTCAGGAGTGCAGGCCTTATGGGATGAATTGCACAGAATAGACACTTTTGAAACAGAAAAACCAAAAGAAAAGTTTAGAGTGGGCAAAGAAACAGATATTGGACAACAGATAATTGGAAAAGAGCGTTATGGATCTTAAGTCCATTTAGCTTTTTAAGGTGCAAGAGAAGTGCCCAACAAGCCAGCAATATCTATGGCAAGTGCTACAGGAAGCGTGGAGTGAAATGTCACCTGAGTATCTGGACAAACAGACAGACAGCTAGAATGCCAAGGATATGCAATGCTGTCATTGCTGCACATGGAGAATTTATTGATGAGAACTCTTTGAAGTAGTTTAAGTAGTGAAATTGTGAATGTTTTTTTTTTTCAATTTTTAATAGTAATTTTTCACGTTATTAATGACCTGACTATACATTGTGATCAGCTGAATGCCATTTTGGTGAATAAAAGTACAAATATATATATATATATATATATATATATATATATATATATATATATATATATATGAATGATCTGAATTATTATATTTGTTTATTATGCATTATATGTATCATTAGTTTGATTAATGTATTTAGAATTATCTTTATTTGGGGGGCTTTTTCGGCAAATATTGATATACTGTATGTGATTAATTTGATTATTTGTCCTGCATATTATGTAATAAAGATTGACAGCCCTAATATCAATTTAACATTGACATGACATTAATATATATTAATATAACATTGATATATATTAATATATTTATTAATTTACTAATATAGATTTTTTTATATAATACTTAAAACTTCTTGAATTATGTGGGTTTCGTGCTTTTGGCAGTAGATAATTCACCGTTTAAATCAAATTGTAAATAAATAGGATTATCAACTTAAAACAAATGATGTTCAAAACAAACAATTTCACAACAAACCTTTGAACTCAATAACAAAATATATGGGTAGCATTTCCTCCTTTTTAGAAGCTTTCAATCCTATTTATCTTTCTATTTTCTGATTATATACATTTTCTGATTATATACATTTATATAGATTTAAGGTTTTATTTTCATTTAGCATTTTTTCCCCTGCTGTTCGCAATCAGATCAAACGTTTTTTTTTGGGATGCAATCCATCAGTTGAGAACTACTGCACTTGATAACAAAATGTGTTATATTAATAATTGTAATGTATTGTTACAATTCGCAGCTAGTACAGAATCTACAGCAAACTAATTAAACATTAGTCATAAGAAAAGAAACCAAAAATGCTGCGTGACTTGCTATTGTCAGTTTAAATTTGGAATGAAATCAAAACTGACACTATTTATTTTTTTAATACAACCGTTTCTGCACGATGTCAGTCTCAATATAGCTCTTTTGGTATCTTTGGAGTGCAGAGTTTTGGAAAAGTTGTCGTGGCTAATTCAATGGCTCAGTCTTGTGGAAGTGGAAGGGCTAAAATCGTTACAGCACCTTTAAGCTAATAGTCAGAAGTTTTTAATCTGTTTTAATTCCAGCCCATTAATTTCTATTTTCCTCACAAAACCCTGTTTCATACCCCCAAACTACCTTGGTTACGGGCCAGCTGGCTTGAATTTTTGAATTTCAAAGAAGGCGAAATAACGGCGAGTTTGCTGTTGTATTTGTTTCACGCCTGAACGTGAATCTGATGTGATGAAAGAGGCTGGAGTTTATTCTTATTTCATAATTCAGGCATTTTTCTGAGGTATCATGGGATGTACTGGGGATAATTAATGTTGTCAGTTAAATTGTTCGGTTGTCAAGTCAGTGAAATAACAGGCCAGTATTGATATCTGTTATCAGTTTAGCCAGTAACCGACTCTGACATGAGTAGCATGGTTGAAAGGGGTATGTGTGTTGTTGTAAACTTAAGATGTTGACTATTTTTTAGAAAATGGGATGGGCCTTTTGACATGTCCCACCCCTGCTTCCTGTTTCAGTAGGAAATACGTGAAAACATCAAACAGAACTGTGCTCGTCAAGGTGCTTCACTGTGACTTTAAAGGTGCAACTTTTCCTGCTCACCTACTTCTTACCTGACATTCCTGTGTCCCTAATTGGTCTCTAGTAGAGCACTCTGTGACTGTTTGGGCCACTGTCTTTTCTCTGGGGATCTCATTGTGAATAGGCTGCCTTGCAGCTTGTCTGAATTCCAGGTACTTCTCTCCACCGGGAGGCCTGAGACTCCTCATTACCAAAGGAGACGGCATTCCTGATCGATTTAGTTCATTTGTTCCCCAAGCTTAAAAACCTCAAGAGTCAGTCTTAGGATAAATTGGCCCTTAGTGCAGCTCTGAATTTTAGTTCTTCACTCTTGCAATGCGGATTAAAGGAGATGTCTGAAGTATTGCATGTCATCCCTGAAGACTCTGTGACAAAATGCTAGCAGTCACTCCAAGAGTTAAGTGGGGAAACGAAAAGATTGGAACAGAGTGGAAAGTGTTCAGTTTAGTTTTGCAAAACTGAGATTTCAGGACCACGGACAGTTCCTGGCATGCTCATGCTCAATAAGAATGAAATGGAAGAGGCAACTTCACAGGAAATTGTGAAGACGGCACAAAACTCAATAAGCTGTGAACTGAAGCTTTCGATTTGGGATTGTAATAAAAATTGGCTGATAGCACAAAAAGATGACCAAGGCATTTATCTTCCTTCCTGTATGCGAGCATGCCCATTTCTTTCAAAGTACCCTCTTTTTTTAGCAGAAATTTTGAATGCATTGAAGCTTGATCTCTCTGTTATCACACATACTGTACTTACCACCATATTCTCTATCCGACAGATTAAGGAGGTCGTGGATGGTCCACTCATGATACCCTGCAAAGGCCTGGCTGCTTGCAGACTGCGTTTATAATCGGGTTGGCAAAGCCCATAGGAAATTTTACCCTTGGGGCATTGGTTCTGCCCTTGCACTTGACAGACCTTTAGAGAAACCCTTCTGACAGAGGATGGCACATCACAGTGGTAGAAGGCAGAATCTGGCATCGGAGAGCAAGAAAGGCACAAGAATCGCCACACCAACCCTGCTTGCTTGCCTCTCTGTAGTTTGAGTGAAGTTACTGTGCCTGACAAAGATGGATGGCAAACTTAAAGCAAGTTTTCTGGGAGTAAATTGATGACTTGTGTACAAATCCATATGAGAAGTGATTAATATGTCTGGTACTCAAGAGCGATTATAGTTTATGCCCTCTATCAAAAAGGGGCTGAGATTGGAGCAGCACCAACATAATAATGTCCACCCCATATTGTTGGTATTAGATAAGGCATGAGCAAAAATATTTAAATACTTGCAGAAGTTAATTATGTGGTTGGGATCTAGAAGAACATGTTTAATGTGTAAGTTTGGAGCTATTTGAAAGTCTCTTTGCCTTGCTCTTTTCTAACTCCAGCCCAGTTCAACCGATCAGTGTAACACTTGAAGCTAATCACATCGCTAATGAATTATGCACTGAGCTCAAGGCTTTTACATCAAGTTAGAGAGGCCAGGCTGGCTAAGAGGCAATTCATCTGGCATGAATCAACAGACAAGCAGCAGAAAGGGAAGAGGCGAACTGAGTTTGACAGAGGCCCCTAAACCTATTCCATTACATTAATGTCTTTTGTGACATGCACTACACACATCCTTGCCTTCTCATCTACTTAAAAATCATGGATAAAGGGTTATTTCATCTCTCAGATAGCACCCATTGCATCCCAATTTTATTTATTTATTTATTTTATAAATTGCTAGGAAGCTATTCAAAGAGCTGTAATAAAAGGTGCAATGTGTAGAAAGCGATTCTGCTGGGATTGTTCGTTGAAGCGATCTGGCTTTAGAAAAATAGCCAGGATTATAAAGGTTGATGACCTCTTGTGCTGAAAACAAATTAGCTCTTATTATAATGACAGCCCATGAAATTTCAGCTCAAACAGTAGGGTTAAAAAAAATCCTTGATGAACAAAATCGTACTGAGGTCAGAAAGGTGGATGTCTTTCTGAAAGTTCTACAGTATCTGTGATGCAGAGGGGACTTTCCAATAGGTTTTTAGAACAGCAATTCTGCTATAACACGGTCAATTCTGTCTGTAAAACACAGTCAACATTACTTGAAGTGTAATATGTCTACAACATAATAGAAACGTAAAGAATTAAAGAGACGAAACATCTCGGAGAGAAAAACTGCACCTTTTTATCTATCAATAATTGTATTAGCATTAAGATTATTTTTTTTATTATTAAATTAAAAATACATTTTAGACGACTTTAAAATTGTTGGTCTCAAGAATCACGATTTGTAACGAGCAGTCCGTATATCACCATCAATGAAATGGCAAAGAGCTCTACACTCAGACCAGTATCACATTGATATGAAATTGCAGCTTTATCTGTCTCGGCTTTGTGCCTGGCGGGTGCAAGCAGGTTAGTTGTCACCCTGATGAGCTAACTGAGTAATGTGCTGATCAAAAGAAATGGAACCACACTGTCAGCCACTCCTGCCAGATTCTTGCATCCAATGGCTGTTTTTGTGTAACAGATGGGGACCGAGAAATGAGACTGCTCTTTGGATGGCGTTGAGAAGCTATCATCTATGGAGCCAGAAATATGACAAAACAATTTGAATTAGAATTGTGTAAATTTGAATTATAGACTTTTGAATTTGAATTGTAAGTGTGATTTTGCCAAATGTAATATTACGTTGTATTTTAGGTTTGAATTTGAATTTTAAACTCCAATCCTGGACATTGCAGATTTAACTGAATTGAATAGTTTTTTTTTTATGGCACAATTTTATAAATATGTATTTTCAAACAGCAAATTTTTGTTCTGAATTCTTACACTGTAAATATCCCCTTTTAAAAATTACAGCTTCAAGTTCTCAAGATGAAGAAGAAATTCAGAACACCAAATTCAATATCTAAAATTCAAACCGCAGACATTCAGATCTACAAAATGTGGGTCGGAGATCAAGCTTCCATGTTCCACAGGGAAGAGTAGAGGGTCTCAGAAAAGTCGAACTGAGCATTTTGGCCAATTACAGGTTGAGGTGCAATAATTCTCTGGCTCGAGTGTGATTCAAAAGGTCGCAATTCTGACCATGAAGTGGTTCTGAAACTTTTATGATTCATATTTTTATGGTTAGCACATTAGCACATTCGCAGCACATGAGACATTTGTCTAAGCGGTCTCTGGTATTTGTTTTAGTATAAAGTATATTTAGTATGAAAGTGTAAATTCAAACTTATTTAAAATACAATGTAATATTAAATATGGCAAAATCACACTTATAATTCAAATTCAAATTTACACAATTTAAATTCAAATTCATATTTATGGCTCCATTTCACCCACACAGACTGGGCCTGTGTTATTTCCCAGCTGGCCTTCTCTGCTGATAGGGGACCTCACTTTTACCTAGACATATAAAAATTATATGATTATATACATACACACATGTTTTTTTTTTTTTTTTTTTTTTAAGTAGAACAGTTCCATTATCAGGGTTAAAAAATTAACTATGGCTTGCATTAAATATGGCACCAAAACTGACAAAATTCAACATGATCACACAGGAAGGTAACAAGTTGCAAATGGCTGTTCTGATTCCCTGAAATCAACCCATTCTGTTGTTAATGACAATTTTTGAATCAATATAAATGTGTTTAACTTTTCCTGTGGCGATACTGATAGGATGTTGTGTGAGCAGCCTTAGAGACATGGGTTCTGGTCCCATGGAATCCAGGAAGTAATTGCATTCACGTAAACAATAATGAAGCTGAAGATTGCATTTTCCCTCTAAGATTACATTTTGCACTCCCCTGACATTTAGGTTTAGGGTTTGGGTTAGGGTTAGGGCAGGGGTGGGCAGCTATTTTGGTACAGGGACCACATCTGGCTTTAAGTAGTGCATAGATTGAACTTAGTAGATTGTTGAAGTAGTGCCACATTGTACTCATTTTGAGATACAATATTATGCAACGATTTGGTTCTTGTATCTTTTAAGCCCAGAAATAGTTGTGTACTCAATTTTCTGAAGTGTATCTGTGACTGATGAGACTATTCTGCAATGGCCTAAAGTATTGTATTGCTCAACAAAGGTAGATACTTTTCTATCAGGCATTGAAACTGAATAAAAAGGCTTAGCATAAATATACATGATTTATTTTTCCATCTCTACTTCCCTGGTAATTTATGTTTTAATGTTTTAAAATAAAATAAAAAAAGATAAAAAACAATAGAACATTTTAGAGCTTTTAATGTTAGTCATAAAAGCAGGCCAGTTTACTTATTTTAATCTTAAAACATTACACGTTTGCATGCTAAACGGGTCATGATGCTGTCACGGATCGCTGAACGCAGGAATTTAGGAGGACCCAAATGCCTGAGTACAAGATTAACTTTTATTAAAAGAAAAACTAAACAGAACACAAAACTCACGGTGATGAGAAAAGGAAACAAAACCAATATGATAACAAACCAAACCAAAACAGGAACCAGAAATAAATAAAGGAAGAAACAAAAGAAGTACAAATACTACAGACAGATAACAAACATGACCGCAAAGACTAGACTAAACAGAGACTACAAACTGGCATAAGACTGAGCAAATGAGGAGAATATATGAGAGAGAAATCAAGTGGGAAAGTGAGGAGAACAGGTGTCGCAGATGATCGGCTAACAAGGTAATGAAGTAACCAGGGCAATTGGGCTGTGATCACTGCAGCACCTGCAAAACAAAAGAAAGCGAGAGACATCAGCAGGGCATTACGCAAGATTGAGAGACACATGGCAATACGGAAACAAAATAAAACCACGCGCTCTCATACACAAACACACAAATGATATGAGCACATATTGCCAAAGACAAAGGCAACATATGTTCATGCCAAACGACAGACAAGACAGGACATTTGTGTGGGGGTTCGTCCACATAAAAACAGGCAACCAAGACAAAAGCGGCCAAATCCCAGCACAACATGGCCAGGGGTGTAAAGTAACGAATTACAAATACTCACGTTACTGTAATGAACTACTTTTTCCCCATGAATTGTACTTTTTTAAGTAGTTTAAAAATGGTATACTTTTACTTGAGTATATTTTAAAATGGTAAATGATCTGCACTTATATAGTGACTCTGTGACTCATTCACACACACATTCATACACCAATGACGGCAGAGCTGCCATGCAAGGCGCTAGCCTGCCATTGGGAGCAACTTGGGGTTCAGTGTCTTGCCCAAGGACACTTCAGCATGTGGAGTCATGTGGGCCCAGAATCGAACCACCAACCCTGCAATTTGTGGCCGACCCGCTCTACCACCTGAGCCACTGCCGCCCCTAAAGTGCTGTAACTGTACTTTTACTTTTAATTTTCCCCACCATCTGTGTTCGCTGTCCTAAATTTATTTTTATCTATCAACGTGATTGGCTACGGGAGTCTCGTGACTCCCATCAAATCACATGTAAAAAACTTGAATGGCAGCTGCAGATCTGGCGCCATCTGTGGAAAATTCCTCAAGCGCAGTTTACAGCTCGGCCGCACCTGAAAGGGCTTTTCGCAGTGAGAAAGGCCAATTGCTTGATCTTGTCATGTGAGTTTAACATGCTCAAGACAGATATCAGCATTAATCCTGCCTCTAATTTGAAGAAACAAATCAAAGTACATTTAATATTTCTGCTTACTAGAATATGTGTGTCTATAATGTAGCCTGTAATTGAACTATCTATTACTGAGATTATTGGGCTGCTGTGAGAGATTAATGCCATGTTATCAATAGGGCTGGACTGGTAATCTGGCATACCGGGCATTTTCCCGGTGGGCCGACGCACTTTGTGGCCGATCAAGGGCGGACTATCCATTGGAAGAACTGAGCGGGCTGGTAGGTCTGCAGAAAAACATGCTGAATGGGCCACGATAAGATCAAATACGCTACAACGTTATGCAGAATGGACCACAAAACAGCACCACGATATGCAGAAAAGGACAGCAGACACTCAGCACAAGGCGAGCACCACGCAAAGCATGACTGAGGTCACGAGAGACAAACACAAAACAATTGACAAATTGACATGAGTGCATGCCGCAAGAATGACATTAGAGCAATGCACTTGTGCCAGTAACCAACAAGACAAGAAAATGCACGATGGTGCCAAAAGGACGAGCCATGCACTCTCACGAAGACTTGACAAGAAACTAAACAAGAATGTCAGAGCTCAGCCACAAAGACAACAAAGCATGTTTGCATGTTAAATGTTTGTGGAGTTCCCAATGCAAGACAACTAAACTGTCCTATGAAAAAATGCTTTTAGGACAAATGAGTCATGAGCCAGATTGAACGTGAGCCGTAAATTGCCCATGTCTGGATTAAGGTGTAGAGTTAATAAAATACTCATTCCTGTTTGACTGTATTACAACAGTTATAACTAAAAATACAACTCATTTTGGTGCCACACTGTGGATATTTTACAAGGAAACTGGAGCTCACATATTCCAATACGTTTAACAGCACTTCCAGCTTCAGCTACTGGGGATAGTGGTTTGAATTTTGGTAAGCACAGACCGATTTCAGCTAAATAACTTTCGACCTACTATCGCCAATTCACAGTGAATCAGTTGGCAAAATTTCCCACTGTAAAATTTGGTGGCAAAAAATGCACCTGTGGCAGCGGGGGCGTGGTCAAGCGCCCGTCCGGGAGAGAAAAGCGGTAAGGGCGCTTACACCTGAGCTAAATTATGTCTAAACACCTGTCTCTAATTTCAGTGAGTACGAGGAGAGCGGCATAAAAAGGCAGCGAGAGGGCCCCAGAGGAGAGAGAGATGACATGCGAACCCAGTGTTTGGCATTGTGTTGTATTGTGTTTGTAAATAGTAAGATTGTACGGAACAAAAAGGGAATTAAAACCTTACCTTGTGGTGAAGACCTGTTTCCTGTCCTCCTTCCTTGGGAAGTGTTACAGCACCCATAATGAATTCCTATGTTTTTGGTTTGTCACATATGACGTATTTATTAAGCTTATATTTTAAACCTAGTAATTATTTTAAGATAGGGAATTTATTTTAATGAACTGACAAAATGTAAGCATTTGACACACTGTGAGAGATTCTATATGCCCTCATATAGGAAAAAAGTTAAATTCTGACACATTAAAGTACTTAAGTCTCTGTTAAATTTGAATTACAAATAAAAAAAGAATATGTGGCAGTACCAATGTACAGTCAAGTTATCAATTTCAATTTATTTGTTTAGCACTTTTCACAACTCCCATTGTTTCAAAGCAGCTGTACATCACAGTATGCTATAGCAGAAAATGAATGAATGTAATGCCAATATTAGATATTTATGTTTTGAGCTACTTGGGGTTAAACTAAGTAAGTGTTGTGCGTCAATGATTAATCAAAAATGATTTTATATTAAATATACTGTAAGTTTGTGTTGAAGTCCTTGAAGTCATCCCTTTGATTTTTGCAGATGAAGGCTTTTGTTTGTGATAAATAATGGTGTATGCATGGCTGAATAGATGAGTCTTTATTCTAGACTTAAACTGAGAGAGTGTGTCTGAGTTCTGAACAATGCTAAGAAGACTATTCTATAGATTAAGAGCCAAATATGAAAATAATCTCCCTCCTTTTGTGTATTTTGATAGTCTCGGTATTGTTAACAGGCCGGAGGTTTGCCATCGTAATGAGCATGATGGATTATAGTGTGACAGAAAGTCACTTAAGCACTTTGGAACTAGACCATTCAAAGCTTTGTAAGTAATTAACAGAATTTTTCAATTAATACAAAACTTATCAGGTAGCCAATGTAACGCAGATAAAATGGGGCTGATATGATTATAATTCTTGGTTCTAGTTAGCAATCTTGCTGCTGCATTTTGAACCAACTTAAGTTTATTTATTAAATGTGCAGGACATCCACCCAGTAATGCATTACAATAATCTTGTCTTGAGGTCATGAACGCATTAATTCATTTTTCGGCATCAGAAACAGAGAGCATGTGTTGCAATTTGCCAATATTTGATTGGTGGAAGAATGCAGTTCTACAAATATTGGAAATTTGTTTTTCAAAGGATATATTTATATCAAATATAACAACTAAATTTTTTGTTGTAGAAGTTGACATTATAAGTACATCCATCAAGAGTCAGATTATATTTCAGCATCTTATTTTGTTCCAATAATCATTACTTCTGTTTTATTGAAACTGATAAGGACATTTCTAGCTATCCACTCTTTGATATCAAATCAATCAAAAAAATACATAATTTTAATTTTATTGTCACTCAACCATATACAAAAGTGCAACAGTGGGTGAAAGTCTTGAGTGTAGTTCCAAGCAACAGTATGACAATTACAATAAACATCTGATTTACACATAACACAGTTATAACACTTACACAGCATGATATACAATATACACCTAATAATATACATTATCAAGTATACACGAAATAAGAAGACTGTATACAATAAAAATACACTGAATTTATCAATAAAATTATACATTAACTGATCAAGGAAATTTCTATTTGTCACATACGCATTGGAAGAACATGCTCCTTGGAGCTGTTGATCTTGGATCTGTGATCTATCACTGCAAAGTTAATTTTCTGGAGCACCAACACATACCTGCTCCCACCGGAGTTTGCAGAGAGAGTAAGCTCCATGCAATATCCAGTGCTGTCAACTCTCACAAGACAAATAAGCAACGCAGCTTCAAAAATAAGACCAATATCATTATAGCCTGTTACGTAGTGGTGGAAAGACTTAATTTAATTTACTTAAGTAAAAGTACTGCTACTGAAGAAATATTTCACTTGAGTACAAGTAGAAGTACTCAGAAATATTATATCTCAAGTAAGAGTAAATAAGTAGTTTGCCGAAAAACTACAAGTAATTAAGTTACAAGTTACTTTATGAAAATTATATTATATATAGTATATATACTTCCATTTTTATAACACCGACATTTTTGTTCTGAAAGAAATTGATGCTTCCTTTCACAAATGATGCATTAAATTGATCAAAAATACTGACAAAATCATTAATTGCAAATTATTATTACAGTTTGAAATAATTGTTTTAAGTAGTATTTATTAAAAAATTCTTTACCCGTGATGGCAAACATATACTGAGTCACCTATTCCTTATAAAAACATCCTAAAGTGCTAATTTGGCACTCAAGAACATTTTCTTAGAATTAGAACAATTGAAAATGGTTGCGTTACCATGCGGAAATCCCAAATACAGTGGGATTTTCCCCCATTTGCTGAGGTATTGAGTTCTTACAAGTTGCTTTACATTTGTAAATCAAATTCTGGTTTAAAAAATAGGCAAAAAGTAACACATTTCTCCTGAAATTCTATTGTTTTAGAGAGAAAAAGGCTATTCCATGCATTACTGTTGAAAAAAGAATCTCTAACCAGGATAGACAGGGAAGTAGATGACCCAGATGCACAACAATTATATTATCTATTTAAATAGCTAACAATTATCTATTTAAATAGAATTAGCATTCTAAATGTCTCTAACTACATAATGTGCATTGTGACTGAAACACATTCCTATTTCAGGATCTCATTCACGTATGTCCAAGTATTTGGCTATTAAGTTAACATACTGTACAAAACTAATACATTGCAATATCCTAGGAGGAAATGTATCCTCTATTATATTGCAGCAATTATCCAGATATGGAATGAGATCATCAAGCAAACTGTTATCAACTCCTACATGCCAACTGAATAAAATAAGGCAAAAATAAATATTTTTACAGTGTTTAGTGAGAGATATTATTGATTCAAACTCAAAAAGTTGTTGTTCTGATATGTATTATTGTATTACAGTTGTAATAATAAATTCTTAATTAACATTATGGTTATTTAACATATTACGATATTATTATTATTATTATTATTAAGTAAATTGTAGCATTTGTTTACATTATGCTTTGTGATTAATCATACATTCTTTATATAACAATCATCCCTTGAACACTATTGGTCTCTAGTGGGTGAGGCTTTTCTGACAGATAAACAGCAGCATAGGGCAGAGAAGTACAGTACAGCACCGTGAGTGAGTGTGTCACCTGCTAGGTCAGTTTATTTTGAACTAGAGGGGCGAACATTAATGGAATTTAATGCAGGAGTATAATACCGAACTGATGTGGATTGATCAATATATATAATTGTAACCATATCATATATTAATAAAACATGGGAAATCATTGCGTGGACATTATTTGTCCCCATATTTAAAATTTCAGGGAAATTTTTGTCCCATGTCCCCATTAATTTCTGACACTATTAGCATCTTTATAAGGTATTTAAAAAGTTAGTTTTAGACTTATAGTAGCAAGAAAACAAGATATCCCCACATATATGTCAAACTGCATCTTGTTTGACACAGTTAAAACATTGCATACCTTAAAACAAGTGAAGTTTGATCAGTGGTTAAACGTGTTCAAATGGTTCTCTCATACCTGAATAAAATGAAATATGCTGAAAACCACAGTATTATAGTTCTTGTGTAGTTACAGGGCTGAGAGTCTTGGAGAAGCTAGTGAAGAGAAGATACTGGTGGCAGTTTATGCATGCTGCTTTAATCCAAAGTAATTTTTTTTCTAATAAGGGCGGGATAGGTCCACATGGGGATTTGTGGGAGGGCAAATTATACTACCGCACTGATATTACTGTGTCAATCAATGCACTGGAGAAAACATAGACCATAAATGTAAAAATAAATGTCAGATTTTCCTAACAAGCAACCATATTTTTTAAAACAAGCCCAAAAAACTGCAACCCATGACCCTTGATTTTTTCAAGCCATTTAAAAAAAGAAGCCCTAAGTTGTGTATTATAAGCGGAATTGGCAACTTTGGCGATATCAGCCCGTAAGGCGTTGTGTAAATAGGCGGACATTCAGCACCACTCTAGCATTGGCTGAAGATATACAACACTGTTCAACTATATATATTAATATATATATATATATTAGGGCTGTCGATTTAACGCGTTAATAATGTGCGATTCATTTTACAAAAATAATGCGTTAAAAAAATTTACGCATTTAATCGCAATGCTTTCCTGAGAAATTCCTGAGAAATGCAAGCTTGTAGTACCACCTGTTTACTCCAGAGGGCAGTAAGTGAAATTTCAGCTGTGTGAGCAACACACAATTTATTACATTGAACAAAACATTAACAACTCTTCACAACACAAACACTTGAAGGAGCACAAATGCGAACCAAGGGATCTCAAGATGTGTTTAAAGATTGAGTATTAAACTATATTTAACTTGACACAGTGACCTAAAATTTTACTTTTATGAAGCAACACACCAGAACATAAGGATGTCCGACCCAGGTCATATGGTCTTTACCGTGAGGTACATATTTAATTACCAACAAGTTTAAGGAGGTGTCCTTTAAACGGTTACACCGTTTTTACCCAGTCAATCTTTATTTAAGAAACATGGTCCCTGAAAAAGATCCACTTTGCTCCTTCTGTAATGCTGTAGATGAATCTGCCCCTCACCTTTTTTGGGAATGTGTCCACGCTGTAGTATTTTGGAGAAAATTTTGTTTGTTTGTACATACCTCTATATTAACTAGTTTTTCTTTGCTTTATAAAGACGTTTTATTTGGTTTTTACAGTTTTGATAACTTAGTTAATATTTTCTGATGAATCTGTTTATTTTTCTTGCCAAGTTTTTTTCTACATGTACATAAGTGTACATATATTATTTAAATACTCTTTGTACCTACAACAACTCCAAAGCATTGCACTATGTAATGAATATAATGTCTTGGCATTATTGTAAAATATATCTGTAGTATTGTGTACTATGTATACCCCTGGCTTGTTTCTAAAAAAAAAAAAATGTCTGACGCAGGTGTACATTGACGGGTCCTTAAACAAGCCCTCATAATAAATCTCCAACTGATTGACAAATTCACTTGTGAAATGGATTGCTGTGAATTGTGTGCCAATGAGTGTCTTATGATCAATAATATGGTAGTAAACAATATATTGTATTCTAAAGCCTCTTTTTGAATGGTCTTATCAATGATTAACTCTTCTGCCACAAGAATGTAATGCATATATATATCACACACACACACACACACACACTACCGGTCAAAAAAATTCAAACACTTGACTGTAATGTTTATCATGATCTTAAAAATCTTTTTATCTGAAGGCATTTGCTTAAATGTTTGAAATTAGTTTTGTAGACAAAAATATAATTGTGCCACCATATTATTTTATTTCATTATAAAACTAAAATGTAATTAAATATATATATATTTTAAATTGATGATGAAAAGCAAATAATAAAGAAAAGAAGCCAATAATTTCCCAACATAGATGGGAACTCCTTCAATACTGTTTAAAAAGCATCCCAGGGTGGTTGAGTAAACATCAAGAGTACATGTCTGCAAATTCTAGGCAAAGGGTGACTACTTTGAAGATGCTAAGTTATTTTGGATTTTGTTTAATCGCAACATAATTCCCATAGTTCCATTTATTTTATTCCATAGTTTTGATAAGTTTACTATTATTCTAAAATGTGGAGAATTTTTTTTATTTTTTTATATATATAATAAAGAATGAATAAGTGTTTCAAAACTTTTGACCGGTAGTGTATACATATATTCGAAATGTCATTTGTCAGTCTTTCAGATTATCACTATGTTAAAATCTTGTACTTTTATTCAAATTTTTTCTCTCCCAGCCTCTGGTAACCTGGGTTACACGTAAATCTCTGTCAGTAAGTATTTCATCATCAGATTTTACTTCCTCTTTTCTAGTGTCTGACGGGCCGGAGGATTCCAGCACAATTGCATTTATTGGCTCAGAGGAATCATCAGGTGACTCAGATGATTCATTGTATTCTCATTCACTTCTCTCATATACAGCATCAGAGCAATTGATTTCATTAGGATTAATCACAGGTAAATTCCTTTCTTTTCCATTTTTTGTTCATTTTCAGGCCTAATGTAAGGTAAGGTCTCTTTTGCAGGTTCCATGACAGTAGGGTGCGGTTCAACTGTTTTAACTTCAGGTAAGCATAGAGTGTAGAGGCGACTACATACTTATCAAATCTCCTTTTATTTCATTCAGCTACTTTTGAGGCTTTATGAGTAGCAACATTGTAGCTCTCATTTAGAGGAATCTTGAGGGATTTTACATACTCTGAATGGGACTGGAATTAGCTGGTTGTTGGTAACGCAAAAGCAAGGTCAACTGATGGCAGAGATTGTCTCCCAAACATAAGTTTATATGTTGAGTACCCGGTTACATCACTCCTCGTACAGTTATACATGCACAAAGGGTTTGACATACTCCCTCCAGTGAGCTTTGTTCTTATTCTTCAGTGTACCCACCAGGTTTCCTCTCATGTTTCCGCTCACGTTTCCTCTCGGGTGATACGGTGTGGTTCTAACTTTATGGATACCAGCAACTCGGCACAAATCTTGAATAATATGAGATTCGAAATCCAGCCCCTGATCATGATGTAGTTATTTGGGGAATCTATAATGTACAAAGAAATTGTCCCACTGACATTTTGCCATGGTCTGGGCCTTCTGGTTTCTGGTAGGTACTGCAACAGCATATTTCATAAAATGGTCTGTGATGACCAATATATCCTTCGTATTACTGCTGTCTGGCTCCAAGGATGGCTTTCTTTGGAAAAGTCTTTCTTTGGAAACGTCTTTCTTTGAATACAGCGCTCACAGGACTTGATTTTCTTCTCCACTTCAATGGCCATTTGTGGCCAGTAGAACCTGGAGCGGATTAAATGGTTCTCTCCACTCCCAAATGACCCATGTCGTCATGTAGGCTGGTGAGTACAGTTCTCTAGGGTCTTTAAGTAAAGTCACATGACTCACCGCTCTCCCACTGTCCATAATCTTTCGGTACAAGACTCCATTTTTCAATTCAATTTTGTTCCACTGTCTGTAGATGACTATTTTATCACGTTGAAAGGTTTGTTATTAGACATCAACTATTCAATAACCTCTTTCAATTCAGGGTCTGCTCTTTGTCTGTCCACCAAACCCTCTTCGGACAGGTGAGGAATCACTGGAAGGCCATAGTCATCCTCCTCCTGAAAACCTTGTGGTAATGCATTGGCATTCATAAACAGGGATTCAACTAAGGTCACCAGTGAAGGTTGGAAATCTTCAGTGGATTTGCTAACTTGATGCTTTTCGCAAATGCTCTTCACTGCCACAGGCATGATAATCAGTGAGTTTGGTTTTGTTTCAGCTAGATGATGTAGATTAAACTGTTTGATCCTCTCTCATTCTTTCTGAGATGCTAAATCATTCAGAGGTCCACCATTTGGATGTCGAGATAATCCATATGCATCCTGGTTTTGGGTTCCTGCTCAGTATTGGATCTTGTATGTCGACAAACTCAATAACCACCTTTAGGTAGTGGCATCAAGCTTTTCAGAGGTCAAGACATAGTTGACCAAAACAGGATATCTGGCTTCGTTCGTTGTTAAGCCCAGACTTGCAAAGGCTATGAATCTCATCTGCCCATTTTGTTCTTGATACAAGACAGCACCAAGCCCGGTAGTGCTGGCATCAAAATGTAATATGTTTGGCAGGCTAGAATCAGCATATCCTAAACTGGGGCAGACATCAACTTGTCGACAATGGTGTCACATGCTTACTGCCATGAGGTAGTCCACCTATCAATTGTCCCCCAATTGTTTCTTGGGATCGAAGTATTGACAATTCTTCTCTCTGTCTTTCTGTATTCTTCTTCGAACTGGAGGATACCCAGCAGTAGGTTTGTTGAGTGGTTTGGCAATCTTGGAGAAGTCTCGAACTAATCTTCTTTAATACCAAGAGAATCCCAAAAAAGATTTAAGTTCCTTGAGATTCTGAGACCTTGGCCAGGTTTTGATGGCTTCAAATTTCATTGGATCAGTTTCTACTAAAAAATGTGGCCCAAATAGAGTACAGAAGTCTGGAAAAATTGGCATTTTCCCAGTGAGTTTCAATCTGTATTCTATTAACTTGCTTTAGTCGATGTTCATGTTCTTCAAGGGTTTCTGAGAAGACTATGAGACCATCTATGAAAACCAATACCTCTTTTCGATTCAGGTCTCCCATACAGTGCTCTATAAGCCTCTGGAAAGTACTGGGCGCATTTGTAATCCCTTGTGGCATTCTGTTAATCTCCCAGAATCCCACTGGACACAAAGGCTGTGCTTATGCTTATCTGCTTCTTTCATTTTTATCTAGTAATACCCTGACTTGAGATCAAAGACGGAGAACCACTTTGAGCCAGTTAATAAAGAAAACACTTCCTCTAGGTTTGGGAGTGCGTAGGCATCTTTTTTTATTAACCCCCAAGAATTAGTGCTTGAGAGGAATCTGGTCTCAGAGGATTTTCCATCACTTGCTGAACAGAATGCATTTCAGATATTATTGCCTTTGGAGGGATGACTATGTCAGTTTGGGTTTCATTCTTAACCAGTACAGGCAAACAAAATAAATGTTTGACAGGCAATGTGTGCAAACCACAGGCTACCACCTGGTAAGGAAGGCGTTACTGGAGGTCCTATAGCTGTACATTTTTCTGTTGGAACACCACTCAGATAGACACTCCAGAACTGCAATACTTCCTGCTGGCACAGTTTCAGGAGCAGTTCCTCTCAGTGTCACACATCTCAGAGTTTCAGTACACATTTATGTCTCATCTCAAGTATCTTGAGCACTGCTTGGTATCCGTTGAAGACTAGAGTGGAACTAGCGGTCTCTCCTTGAGCATAACTGGAATAGAGAGCATCTAAAAATTTTAACCTGCAAGGATTTGAGACATGTTTGTAAAATCTGTGATTACCAAGGCTAAGGTGATTCAACTTCTGTCCCTAAGAATTCCTTCAGAAACTTTCTATCCTTTTAGAATAGGCTTTCTACCACCGTGATCGCAGTGTGAATGGGTCATTAGCAGCTCTAACCCACCAAGGGTTGCTATAAACATATAATTTCTACAGACCAGAGTTGAATGCCTCAGAGCTATTTCTTGTAACGACCATTAAGTTGGAAGCGGTTAGGACAAGTTAAGCTTGTTTTTTGCTGACCGACATAAAAAAGAAAAAAAGAGGAGAAAGAAGAAATACAGCTTAAAACACAACATCATTTATTTTCTGGCTTAACTGAAGCATTCAGCCGGGATGTCCACTTATAGGAGAAATTGTATTTACTGATTCACATTTCATTAAAGAGAATTGTCTCTCTGACTTTGAGCAGTTAAACAGTTGAACTGTTAAGACTCTAAACCTGTTCTTTCTTTTAATGTGCTGATAAGCTAGCCCATATTTTATGTTTTTAAACAGTATTATCAAATGTGAATGTAAACACAATTTTTGTGTTATTTGATTAATTTGCTCAATGCAACTTCGATGCAATGCAAAATGTTAAAGTTTTGTTAACAAATTCAGCAGGCTTATACTTTATGAATGTTAGACCAAACCTTGCATGTCTTGAATTTAAGCAGATGGAGGGCTTATAAAATGGACCTATAAAATGTAAATTTGAAGACAGAAACTGTAAATTGTAGCCTACTATACATTGTAATTAAGTTGAATAATGGACTTTATCATGTAATCATGTCGTGTTGCCAATGATTTTACCTTTAAAACACAATCATGGTGACAAATAAAAGTTAAATACCATGTAAAAATATATACAGTATAATATGAACAAATGACCAACAATAATCTTACAGGACACAGTGTCAGTAGCAGCCACAGTGCAAAATGGCTTTTTTTGAATATACTGGATGTACAATTCAAATTATAAATAAATGTAATTTATTTTCTACATGTATCCAAACAGACTATAAGATAAGTAAACTGGTTTTGAACCCATGATTTGCAGGAAAAGACAGTATCAATTGGTGCAAGCACATAGCCCATGAGCTATCAGTCTATGTGTGACTTTTAAAGAACTTAGTATTTAACTACTCCACTGTGGCAGGGCAGGGCGGGGCCGAGTTATGATTCTACACAACCGGTCCCTTATCGGGCTAATGAAACCTCCGAGAGGGATAAAGGCCGACTGCGGAAGATGGTGCGAGAGAGAGAGATCATTTACGGGCATGTCCGCCATGTGTGTGTGTTTGTACCTTTTGTTTAAGTTTATCATTAAATCTATTATTTATATTGTCAAACCGGTTCTCGCCTCCTCCTTTCCATTGAACTGCTTTACACTGGTGCCGAAATCCGGGAAGGAGGATTGTCCTCGACACTGCCGTCCACCCGGGGGAGGGCCGCTGCCATCCGCCGGGGGATGGAGTAGACAGACTGCCCGGACGCGGTGAACAGCCGCCATCCACGAGGCAAGTTTGGACTGGACTCCCTGACCACCTAGAGCGATGGAGCCACTGCTAGGGGGGGAGGAGAGCCCTGCTATCCCCAGAAATGTGGAGGGGTCGAAAGAAGACTGCCACCCGCGAGGGGAGGAGGAGTGTCCCCACGAGTCGCCGGGAACGCGGAGGGGCGTTCTGTCCTCGGGAGGTCGTGGGTCTGACTCCGGTCCGCCCAGGGAGGAGCAGCTGTCGTCCACCTGAGAGGGTGGAGGACTGATCGAGGACCATGTGACGGTGTACCAGAGAACCGGCGAGTACCTTTGTTTTTAAAGATTCATCTCTCTCTCCTCTCTCTCTCTCTCTCGCTCTCTCTCCCTCACTGCCACTCTGCATTGGCCTTACACAGTCTACACTGTTCACGCCCCTCCCCAGGGAAAGAGGGGGGGTGGTGTAAGTCATGCCGGGGGCTCCCCTGCCTGAGAGAACGAGGATCGTGATTCTACACACCCAGTCCCTTATCAGGCTAATCAAGGCTCCGAGAGGGATAAAGGCCGACTGCGGAGGATGTGCGGGAGAGAGAGATCGTTTACGGGCATGTCCGTCCTGTGTGTGTGTGTTTGTACCTTTTGTTTAAGTTTAGCATTAATTCTATTATTTATATTGTCAATCCTCCTCCTTTCCATTGAACTGCTTTACAGCCACATCAACCGCTGTATATTTAATGAATATAACTTAAAAACAGCACACACACTAAAAATGTGACTATAAATTAGTCATGACTAAAAATTATGATAACCGATGTATTTTTTCATGAATCCGCAACGTTAGCAATTATAACGTTACCTGTCTTGTTTGTGAACTGATATTAGCCTAATATTGTAGATATACTGTTGTTTTGGGTTTTGCTCAATATGATGTTACATGGCAGATCAGTGGGATGGCTGTAGTTGAATATTCTTCACACTACTAAATGATGGTGACAAAAGTGTCCCTTTATGACGAGCTTTTTGAATGAGCTAATAGTGTGGTCATCATGAGTATGAAAATCTGCTGCATTGTGGCATGCATGTTTTTCGCCTGACAATTGTAAGTGTTCAGTGAGAGAGCTGGCTGCACTTATCTTCATTAACTCCTCCTGGAGTTCTTCTTGAAAGGATATTCCACTAGTGCTAGGAATAGCTTGCTACTTGTCCAAATATCCCCTGGTGCCATTGTCGTTAGCCACATGAGGGTAAACACAGCTCATGAATTTAGTATCTGCATATGAGGTACTGGAATTCTATCAGGAAGACTCGCCGTCTTGAGTGAAATTTAAGATGACATTTATTTGATGAATATAAACAGAAAAGTAATGTCTCTCTTTGGCGTAAGCCCCATCTAGTGGTCCGAAGTAGTAGTACTTGGAACCGTCATATCCTGCCAGAGATAGGAGGCAGGGGGCGAGGAGCCTACCCCAAAATAGAGAGAAAGTAGAATACTACTCCCAAATGAGTCAATCCAGTCAGGTAAGAACCAGGTCTTGTGTTAGGCGTTCATTCTGGAGAAGAGGGGGGAAAAAGAGAGAAGAGATGTGAACATCTAGATTTGACATGAAATGCGCAATAACCCTGGCATGGATGTGCAATGTCTTTGCAATGGGAAAAGCCATGCATATTTTTTGGGTTTGGTTTAATCCTTTTTTGTTTTGGTTTAATTTTATCCTTGTCCTTGAGTGCAAGGGTACGAGGTATGCAGCCCTACGTTAGGCCAGCGTTGCTGCGCAGTATCTTTGTTGAAAGATAAACAGCATTTGATTATGAAAACCCTCCGACGAGGGAAGAGTTGTTTGAGATATCTTTGCCGAAAGGTGAACAATGTAGCGTAAACCCAAAGGATAATGACGATGTTGCATGCAATACCCTTCGTAGAAAGATATTCCATGAGGGTTAAGCCCTCGAATGAGGGTGACCATTGTTTAATGGTTATCTTTGCCAAGGTGAACAGCACACATAAAGCCATAAGATAATGGCGATGTTGTCATGTAATACCCATGTCAGGCAAAGGGGTGTGGAGACATGGATTTCGGATGTGAGTCCTTGCAGAAACTACAAATATGAGAAAAAACAGTGAGGAAATGCACACATGGATTCATTGAAATTGTTACAAATGGGCCTGCCATAAACATAGTCAATAGAGTGACCCGAATGTTGAAATACTTTGCTGATTGACCTCTTGGCTCTACCTTGGGTAATGAGGCAGTGAAAACAGTTTTTGGGCACATTGTGGATGAATGTCTGTGAGAGCTGCATAGTTAGGCGCAAGTGAGCGCTTTGTGCCCGAAATGTCTGATGAGCAACTAGGTGTCGGAGATGGACCAGTTAATTATTTTATTAAGCTGGAAGATGTACATGGTGGATTTAGCTGAAAATGATTTATGATATTCGTAGAAGAGTGTGCCGCCATTATGCTGATTGAAATGCGGGATACATTCTAGTTCTTCTCTGCTAGAATGTCTCTACAAATGCCTAAAGCGATGATGAACATTCTGGGATCTGGAGACTTGAAAGCCACTGACACGTCCCCGCAGTCCACACTTTGATGATTGCATGCAGGAGAGGGAAACAAAAGAGATGTTAAATGTATGTATTTTACCTTTGATGATTTGAGCTCTGAGCACTGACAAGACCTTTGCTGCAGTGGGTGAAACGAAACTCCTACCTGACATGTGAGCAGGGGAGGAGCTTGCCAAAGAGAAGTCAGGAGCAGCGTGCATGTGGGGAGGGCTAGCTAAAATAGCTACAGGTTGAGGGGCTTTCTGTACTGTAGCTGGAGAAGAGGAAATTTGTGAAGAAAATCGAGGAGTAAAAGTCTGGAATCTATATTTTTAACTAACTCAGCGATTGATCTCACAGCTTCTAGCACTGGGTCGAGAATTCCTGTTGATGTAGATGCTGAGGCTTCGCCTGAGGGAAGTGTCCGACGTGACTGTGAGATGACCGGGGTTCCGGATTTAGTGGAACGCTTACGCCCCGCAGTTTTTGAAACGGGGTAGAGAGTTGAGAAGACGTGGCTGCATCGTGAGGGAGAGAATGTACGGTTCCCAGGATGTTGAGAGCTAGCTGATTCACCTGAGACCTAGAGAGATCAGGATTGATGGAGATGCCTTTGTTGGCTAAAATGTCAAAAATTCTTCTGAGTGGGCAGCAATCCCATTGAAGCTTGTGTACGCAGACGTTCACTGCGCCGAGGAGCTGTTTGATCCTGGATATGAGGTAAGGAGCATGGGATGAAATCTTTGTCCTGAGCGGGAATTGACTCATCATGGAGCGAAACTAAGTATTCGTTGGGAATTGTATCTGTTGATGATTGCCGTGTTAGCACACTGAAACAGAAATGTGATAGATTGTGAGCAGACTTATAATGCAATGGCTTACATATGATTGGCTAGAAATTACCCAGCTAATGGTGCGATGATGTACAGCTGCTAGTCTTCCTGCTAGAACTACACTGCACTTCTCAAAGGCAGCAGGGATTTCAACTGATTCATAGCAAGAGCTATATGCAAATTACAATAGCCTGACACAGAAATTCAGAATTTGGGTAATCAATAAGCAGGTTTCGACTGATGCTTCCATATTTCAGAAGCCATGTTTCTAAATCCTGATCTGACTCTGCCAATGTTATGCCACTAAAAAGGATGCCATTTGCAAATTTTATGTTTTTTATTTTTATGATTTCCATGTTACTTGTACTCATTTTTCTTCGGCTTTGTTTCTTTTTCTTGTTTTCTTACTTTACTGAACAATATCTGTTGTTTTAGGGCAACCTGTCTCCTGGCTGGCTGTTTCGCCAACTTTTCTTGATTCAGTTGGTATGAATTGTATAAGCTTATGGACCAGGACTCTCAGAAAAAGTTAAATTAGGGAGGAGTCCAGCAACAACAGCGAACACGCGCAGAGGCTTTCGTTGAGGTAAGAACAAAGTATTTTATGTAAAAAGTAACAGGTATTGTATGTTGTATAAATAACATTGACTGGTACTCTGAAGTTCAAAATATTTTCCTTTGTTTGTTTCTTCACAGGTTATTTGCATATTTTATTCTGAATTTGGCAAGGTTAATTTTAATAAAAGTTATTTTTTTTCTTCCTTAGAGGTTAGTTTTAAACATCACTTCTTTATACTTTTTTTTTAGAATAAAATATTGATTTGTCTTTTAACCTATTTAAATAATGAATTATGTATGCATTTTTTTTTGTATGAGTTTTATCTTTATAGAAGACGGCTAATGTCATTTGACCTTATTTTAGTACTTTCACTTTTATGACCTGACAAAAAAATAAATGAAATAAAAATGTTAAACCCACAAAATGAATTGCATATGTTAGACATTCACTTGTCATTCATGTACCACAAAAGAAAACATATACATGAATGTAAATCTACTCTGAAACAAAAAAAACAAAACAAACCAAGCGAAAATTAAATAAATAGGTCTTAATATTAATTGCAACTGCTTTTTGTGAATATTAGTACTGTGATTGTCCTTGAATGAAATCACTTCAAGTGAAGGGAAACAATAAAAAAATTGGAAATTGTTTCTCAGTTTTGTCCTACCGGTCGTAGAATACAACGCAGTGTCAGTCTGTCTCTCTCAATACATAAAATCCAAAGAGAATGCTTTGGGTGGCTCGCCAGTCCAAACCTCACTCTGAACAATAAGCAGAGCTGGGACAGTCCTCAAATTTCAATCCATGGACACATCAATGCATCAGAACATCTTCATCCAGATCACAATGAACAGAACAACAGAAGAAGGAAAAGAAAACCTGACCTTGAACACACAAGTCCATAAAGGATTATCAGCATTGAACATTTACAACATGTCAATTTGATTTCGATACATCTTTAAGAATAATTTGTTTTCCTTATACATCGCATTGTTTCAATTTCTCTTTTCTTTAATCAAATAAAGGACATCTTATTATAACACACTTCTTTGCGCAATTTTTTCATTATCTAGATTTCAGATGAACACGTTAATAGACATAATATATATTTCAGTATTTCTCTTACAAAATTATCATATAAAGCAAAGGTCACATCAATATAAATTTCAGATTTCACATCAATGTCTCTCTTATTTCTTCTGTGATCGATCGCTGGAAAGTAAATTTTCCAGAGCACAAACAAACACCTGCTCCCGCCGGAGTTCGCAGAAGTACTCCACACAATATCTGGTGTTGCCAGATTTTTCTAGTGAAACAAGCAACTTGGGCTGGAAAAACAAGCACACAATAAGTGACCCTTGCTTTTCCAGGGGGGAATTTTAAAATAACATTACAATTATTAAAATATTATTTTTATGATATATATATATATATATATATATATATATATATATATATATATATATATAGATAGATAGATAGATAATTGCCAAATTGCTATATACTTCAGTGACTCCTGCATACATTTTTAGATGGACTACAAATACGCTTAATCTATCCACCTTTTTCCTATGTCCTGTGATGCTTAGCGGAAATATGGGCGTTACTTCCATTGTGAAGTTAACACAGCTGTTGTTGCGGCGTAGGTCCATTCATTATTTCGTTGTAGTTTTGGAATTTTGAGGAGAGCTTGTCTGATTTCGTGACAACATATATCAATCACTATATCAGTGTGTTACTGAAAGATAATAAATTGCAATGAAAGCACGAACAAAACCGGTGCGCTGTTTATCCCAGATGGAGTTGATTTAATCTATGCACAAATGCAAAATTTCAAGCAAAATAATCATTTTTTTCTGTGTTACTTAATCTTCAGATGTGTGTACTTGTCATCTTGTCAACCTGCATGTTCCAATCAGACAGACACACTGAGGAAGAGCTGTGAAGTTCTTTTCCTTAGGTATGTAATTGCTTTTTAAAATTTTCCGGCCTGATGGTTATTTCCTTTTAAATCCACAAGTTTAAACTTTTGTTCGGCTGGTGATTGACTGTTGAGAGGTGGTGCTTCGCTGCTGTCCGGGGCATAGCAGGATGGCATTTTAAACCCATTTCACACATGAGCCGTGTAGGATATTAGATGCAGAAGAGCAAACAATTGCTACAATAGGACTTGAATCTAAAAAACCCAACCTTTTAATCCTGGAATTCCTCAACATTACAAATTAAAAGATTCTGCTCAACTAGTTGCCAAGAAGTGTAGCTGAAACTCACATCTGGCCAATAAAAGGAACAAAAGGGACTTGTCCAGATAGCACATTACTTGAGAACCTCATGCTTCTGAGGAAATACCCCCACATAAAATGGTTATTGCCTGACACTGCCATCAAGACCATCTCTGCAAAGAGACCCTAAGGGCAAATGTTATGGCAATAAAAGACAGAGAACACACTCCCTGGAAACCCAGGGAAATACTTAAAACACACTCTGTTTTGTCCTTCGATATAAACCAATTTGCTACACTCCTTGCAGAAGGCCTCACTTCAAAGCCCACCTCATAATCCATCGAGTCAATAACTATCCACAATCCAAGTCCAAGACATCGATAGAACGAACTTTCTACAAATAGCCAAAGAACCAAGCAACACAAGGAAACTCAATGACACGCAAGTACATCGCCAGACTTTTGTTGAATGTGCTGGTGTATTATTTAAATACTTTGGGTAATCTGATTGTAAATCTATTTAGACTCAAAGAAGGATAAATAGTGCTTAAGGCATTGTCTACAGACTCCATAAAGTAAATTTTCTCTGTATTGATAATTTCTGTCACTTTACTCAACAACCTGTTTCATGTTGTATGTGTTAGATTAGTTTTTGTTTAGAATAGCAATAAAGTGTGTTTGTATTCAAAGATAATTTGACTGTGGTATATTTTGATAAATAATCTCGTCACTTGATTTTAAAAGATCTGCTTCAAAGCTATACCTAAAATATGCATGATATTATTTTCAATAAGCCATGAGAATAATATTACTCCAATAAGTGAATTAATCATAACTTACTTATTAAAGCTAATTCCTTACAATTGAAATTGTGAGTGGATACAATGAGACGTTGTATTACGATTTTAATGGTGGAGAATTTTGTTCAGACAAATAATCAAATAATTTGTCATTTATCTTTCTTATAACGTTTGTCAAACGTGACTTATTCCATTATACATTTCCTTACATAATAATGATGTAGAATAAGGACAGTTTAAATTCATTCCAAACACATAATGTTCCTACAGCCTTATGCAGTGCGCATTTGACAGATGACAGAATAGCCATCTATATGCATGTATGACATGCTGTTTTACAGAGGTGTTCAGTCTCGTGGAACACACGCATGTAAAAGGTTCTGACTTTTTCTTTGTTTCTGTCTTCTAAAATTTCTTTGGGCAAGAAACAGTATCATCTGAAGGGTGAGGGTCGAAATCCCTTGTCTCTTCAGTTATATCGATACATATATAAAGATGTATTGATCACTATGTATCTATATTCTGTTGCTTAAACTTCTTTAATAAAGTGATGAATTAACTATATGCATTCGCACATAATCAATTTTATTTTTCTTATGCATAACTGAAATATACTTCGAATCATATGTGTGTTAAGAGTTAATTTTTGATTTCATGCACATTCCTTGAAGCCTCTCTCTCTGTTCTGCACGGAGGCTGACTTGAAGGTCGTCTTGGGAATAAGCTTGATATCAGACACCAGGGGGAATGTTAAACATATGTTCCAGATGTATTCTGTGGTTGATTTTTACCTGTCCATGACTAATTATATGATTTAAAATCCTATGTAATAGCACTTGAATAAGTAGAAGTGTAAATTTTCTCTTATTATTTCTTTCCTCTCCTTTGCCTGAGGGGTGAATATTTCTTATCTCACTGTTTTGGTTAAAATGACCTGATAAATGTGTGCTCTGGTTCCCTTGTGCGCAGAGAAACACTGTCGTTCGTCAGTGTTTCGTGTGTGCGTATTGACCTTCTACCCAGGTTTTGAACCCAGGGAGACACAGCAGACAGACTCGAAGACGCCCGAGACCATCTGCGAGGTCACTTCAGATGTAAATCTCGAGCCAGGACGACAATTGCGCTGATTAATGTGGATGTTCTATAGCTATCTATATGTTGTGACTTTATGCTCTGTTAGCCAATCAGGAGTTAAATAATAGAATATACGTCCTTGCAAATGGTATAATTGATGTAAAATTTTGTGTAAGGTATGAGTTAGCTTTCGATCTCCTCGTGAGACTTTGCCTCTGGCTGTACCAATTTCACTGCAAACTATTCTTCAGTAAATTTTGGATTTTTTTGATTGAACTTCTGACTCCTGGTTTTCTTTCTCCATATCTGATCCGGGTCAAAACTGTTATACCCCTAACACATCTATGAGTGCTGCAACTGACCTCAGACATCTCAGCTCGGGAGGTTCTTTGAGTTCAGTTTGCTTTATTTCCACAAAGCAGTTCATTGTGATCACAACTCTGCAGCCTGTATATCTCCTATTTACAACTTCTCGAAGGGTCGAGAATATCCTCAGAATTAACCCAGGACCATTCCTCTGCACCGTACCCCTCCCAGTCAACAAGGTATTGCAGTGTCCTGCCTCAGCGCATGGAATCCAAGAGATCTCGTACCTTATAAGCCTCCTCGTTATCCACGATGATGGGTGGAGCCCTGGTCCCCGACCTCTTCACCCTCCCCTCTTGGAGGAACAGCAGGCTTGAGCAATGAGACATGGAAAGTGGGAGAGATGCGATAAGTGGGAGGCAAGGCAAGGTGGTATGATACAGGAGTTATTTGTCTGAGTATTTTGAAAGGGCCAACATACCTGGGACTGAGCTTTTTGCAGGGTAGATGAAGTCTTTGATCACGGGTAGAAAGCCAGACCCATTGACCAGGGTTGTATTCAGGACTGGGGCGATGATGATGATCGGCTTGCTCCTCTTACCTCCTGACGGCCCGTTGAAGATGGAAATGAGCTTGATCCCAGATGGCCTCGTGGCTGAGGTGCCAGTCGTTGACAGCAGGAATTTCTGTGGGCTCCCCTGACCAGGCAAATCAGGGAGGCTGAAAACCAAGAACACACTGGAAGTGAGTCAGGCCAGTTGATGGTTTGTGGAGGGAATTCTTGGCATATTCAGCCCAGAGAAAATAGCGGCTCCAGTCAGATTAATTCTGGTTGCAGTCAACTCTTGTTTCATGCGTTCCGTCTGGCAATTGGATAGTGGATGGTACCCAGAGCTTAGGCTGACAGTAATGTTGAGTTGACGGAAGAAAGCTGTCCATAAGGGGGAGGAGAAACTATGTCCTCAGGTAGACCATAAAATCTGAATACATAATTGCATAGATGCTCTGCAGTTGCAAAGGCAGTAGGTAAATTGGGTAACGGGATTAAGTGGCAAGCCTTAGAGAAGTGATCTACTATGGTGAGAATGGTGGTGTGGCCTTGAGAGAGAGGAAGATCCATGATGAAATCTATGGCAATATGGGACCAAAATCAACAAATTCTGAAAGGAATTCAGAATATGGCCCTGGTGGTCTATATACTATTGCAAAAATGATGAAATTTTTATTTTATTTATATCTGACGATGTCATATTAAGCATTATCAGTGCAAAATAATTACATTTATATCCAGACCTTTGAGTAACACTGAAAATATCCCTGTAAATTGTAGCAACACCTCCTCCTTGACCTTTCAGATGAGGCTCATTTTTATAACAATAACCTGAGGGAGTATACTCATTTAACTAATATATTCATCTGTTCAGTGATGGTATCAGATTGAACCAAAGTGCTTTGATAGCACTGAATGTTTACTATGTTCATGTACAATCGTATTTGTATGGTATTCTAAAAAATACCATGGTAATAACATGGTACATGGACAAAACCCATGGTATTAACAATCAAATGAAATAATATATTTTTTAAAGATATAAAGAAAGCCTAAATATGCCTGGTTTGGAATTAATGCATCCCCTCTTCAGAAGATACTGCAATGCAGACAATTATTCTAAATACAGTATTCACAGTTTCATCTAATGTGAAAACTTTCCCAACTCTAAGTTTGTTGTTCTGCTGAACAAGGAAGTCCCTGGGGGGACAGAGATCAATGGAGACATAAAATACTGTATTTAAAAGCATTATTGGGCCTCTATAATACTGTTGCTGCAGCTGACAGAAAATCCATGCATTAATTAATATCTGAGGCAAAGAGGTTTTTGCATGCTGCTCTAGGCTCCAACAAGCCCTCGGGAGCATCCTTATCAAACACACAATCAGAGTCATCGATCATACAGTTAAATTTTAATCATTCTGTAAACAGATTAATTCACTTTGGGAGAATTAATGTCTTCTGTTGTTGCAGGTGCACTGCTGTTTTTTCATGTATTTATTTATTTTCTGCAATAAAAAGTAGCTAAAATGCAACATTTTTGAAACAGTGCTGCTGGTATGATCTTACTTTCAAAAGTTGTATCTAGCAGATCAGAAGTTTTGGAGATTTTATAAAACTGCTTTTCATTTATGCAGTTCTGTAAATTTTGCAGAGATTATAATGTGTCTCTAAGGTAAGCGATAAAATCAATATCTGACAAAAAAGAGATTGATATCAAAGTCAAATGTCTTTAAGCTCCAAGAGAAACATTGGGTACTGGAATAGAGGACAGTACAAGATATTGGATTGGAAGAATATGGATTCTAAATAGGATCTAACCTGAAAAAATAAAGTTGGAAGCTGAAAAAGTCAGTTAAAATATGCTCCATGAAATTGTCACATGGTTCGTAAGGCAACATATAAAAACTCTCTTTAATCAATTGTCAGCCCTATAGCCTGATCAGAAAGCTTGCATTTTACATGTGATCACGTGACCACTACTATTACTTATCACTAATGAATTGTGTTATTATATATCATAAGAAATCAATGTACTGTAATCAGAATAAGATTGCAAATAGATTATATGAATAATTTATCTGCAACTAGATGGTTGCAAGTTATCTTTGGATGTTATGATAGATTTACACCTGATTTAAATCTGTGTGTGAAAGATCAATTGACTTTCTTCTAATACATCAATTGATTTTCCTATACTGTACTATAATAACATTGAATTATATGATTTTGCGCCATAGCTGTACAATTAGCCATATTTTTGTGAATTTTACGAAGGGATCATAAGGAATACATTTTTCAATCTTTCAAATTATCCCTTCAAAACATTACATTTACATTACATTTTGTCAAGGTATGTGTGTTTAATGACTATATTCATAAATAAATGACTATAGATTCAATGGAAAGACAAACAAAAGTCTTTCAAAACAAGTGGTAAATTGCTCCAGTCAGGAGAAAGAATATTTTATACCTCTCCCAAATTTCAAATTACCATTGCACCCCTTGATAGATGAAGTTTGTAATTGCCTGCATACTGCTAAATCTTAATTATCGTGCGTGCACAAATAATAGCTACATGTGAAGCTATCCGATTCACAAGATTCTGAGAGTGCTCTACAAAAAAAATCTAATTTAAATGCATAACGGCTGAGCAGGTTGCAGCTTAGAGTAAGAAATAACATGAGACTGAAAGAAGCTGATTAAATATCTGCAAAATCAAGAGACTCAGAAAGAGAGAGAGATGGGGATTGCAAGACGAATGCATTCATTTTGTGTAATTTATTTGTTTAGAGGTGGGTGTGAATGTTCATTGAGTACATCAGGCAGCAGGGATGAATTGGCCCGGTCTTGATTACACCCATTTACTTTCCAGCAAGCTAATGTCTCATTTTTAGAAGGACAATTTACACCAGTCAGAGGGCATGTGTAATTTGTGAAGTCTTACAGTGTCAAATCTAGAGCCATTTTGCAAGGGGTCGTCAATATCTCATCAGCCACAATTTAACCACTTTTGTAGGGGTGCTTTAGTTGTCCATTCAGAGTGCATTCTCTATGGTTAATGCCAGTCATGGGGCTAAAGGTATATACCATCTTTATCATTGGTCAAAAGCAGGTCCAAACCTCAGGCTTAAGGTCATCTACAAGTTCACTAGACAGTATGAACACTTTACTTGCCCATATGACATGTTCTAAACAACATGTTAAGAAATTTTATAAAATAATAATTAAAAACAGCAAAACTGGATATTTTTGTAACACACTTTATACATTCGGTGCCACTTTTACCAAGAAACTACATAACTATGCAAAAGAGACACACTTTTCCCTAAACCATGGTATTTTACAAAGATAAATCTAGATTTTTATAATGAAATAATATATAGACATTAGACTGATGGGTCTACATAGAAAGTAAAAAAATAGCCTTTATAGAAAATTTTGAGCAATGAGCAATCATGTTTCTTGTGACCAACTGAAAAATTCCAGTCTTCAACATAACATTTGAGCATTTGAGCAGCCTGGTCTCATGAAAATTACCAGACTGTGGCTATTATTTGGTGCTTTTCACAGTAGTTCCAAGGTGAAATGTCCACTGTGTGTTGCTAAAAGTGAGTTAAATCCTCCATACCCTAAACCTTAAACCTAACCAATAATGCAATAAAAATTTAATGTGACTTGATAAACAGATAGTTTTTTTTAAGGGTTAATGCTTTGAGTTTTAAATCAACAAAACCTACCTTCTACCCTAAACCGTAAATCTAAATCTAACTGATAGTATCATAAAAAGCAAATCTGACATAGTAAACAAATTTGCTGAAGCAACCATATCCATTGTAGTGCTTCTATGACACTTCGGACTTACAGAATTGTTGACTTGCGTGCTTGTACTCTAACTCAAGTGTCGACTTGTGTACTTGTAAATTAGACTCGTACTCATATGCATCGCAAGTGCAGTTGAATATGTTATGCAAATGTTAAATGGTCAAGTCATGCACTATAGTAAAAATGTTTTTTAAATTTTCTTAATCGCGATTAACACATTTACCGTTAATACAACATAAACCAGCATAAACATGTGTTGGAAGGTCGGAATGTAATGTGTTCGCCCGAAGTCATTACACTGATGCACACTTCACAACACACACCAGAGCCCATCTACCTAGGGAAGCATACAATTTTAGTATAAAATAGCATAATGCGGCGGTTCCATGAACATACTATGGGTGATACTGTCGTAATACGCTAGTTGACTATCTCAGTAAATAAAATAATCTCTGCACACACACACACACACATTGGTCTACCTATCATTATGAGGACTTTCCATAGACATAATGATTGGTATACTGCACAAACTAGATTCTATCCCCTAAACCTAATCCTCACAAAAAACTTTCTGCATTTTTACATTTTCAATAAAACATTGTTTAATTTGTTTAAGCTATTTAAATTGTCCTCATAAACCACATAAACATGCCCACACACACACACACACACACACACACACACACACACACACACACACACACACACACACACACACACACACACACACACACACACACACACAAAGTGCTCTTCCATGATACAATGATGGAGAAAGGGTCTTAATGCTATTTGATGTCAAAGCAAGCTCAGATGGGACTTGTTATAGAAATTAGCCTAAGAAAGGCGCATTTAATTACCACTAAAGCACATCAAGTCTTAACTATCACCAAAACGCAGAATGTCCGCAAGTGCTCTTCGTGTGGAGTTCAAAGTGGCGTTGATGGCCTGACGCGAATCATGAACATGGCTTCACAATTGCTGAAGGAAAGCGGATAACCACATTCTGCTGACTGATTAATATAGGATGAGAGTTAAAGAGATTTTTGCCCATTGCAATGAAAATGCAACCTATATGGGGACTAGTTCAATTAGTCAACCTCCTACTTAGACATTGGGAAACATTTCATGTTACTTGAATTGGTGCTATTTTAGTACATTTCAATCTTTATAATGTAGAAGTCTTTGTTTGGAAAATGTTAATAAAGCAAACTATTGTTACATTTAGTTTTTTTTTTTCTTTCCTAAGATGGAAATAAATGCATTTTGACAGGAATATTATTATAGATAGTGACACATTTTGAAAATCGCCGATTAATCACGAGTAACTTCAAAAATTATACGCTTAATCGCAAATAAAAAAAAAATAACTGACAGCACTAGAAAAAACATTAAAAAAAAAATAAAGAGAGGACCCTTTGATATAGATATAATTATTACATTTACAAAGACATTTTAAATGAATAAAATACATGTTAAATTTGCCAATATCATAAGGACAGGTTGCAATTAACACTTACTTTGCTATTTCAAAACACAAACAACAATAAACAAAACCTGTTTGAGTTCCAATATTATTAATGGAGAGAGAGGACACATACTGTAGAAAGGCACATCTTGATTGTTATTTCATTGCGAGATTATGATCACTTCTTGCCAGCCATTAATCTTTTCTAAAGATTTAGTTATTAATTATGCTGCATTTCCATCAAATACAGGGCTTTTGACAGAGCTTATCAATGAATGGATGACATCATTGGCAAGATGCTATCAGCTCAATGGGCCTAGTTACAGACATTGGCTGAACAACAAAAGTTATTTATTTCTCTACATACTTTATATCTGTCTTGTAAAATCACTATTGGACATTCACTCAGATCATATTGTCAATCCTGACAATTTTTTGCTTCACTTCTTTTCTCCAATTACCAACAGTCAGAAACAGGATAACAGAAAAAGCACATCACAAAATAACGAGAGGGAGAGAGAAAATTGTCCAAAAGCACCTCAGTAATATCCCATTCAAACTCAGTCAAACCGTTTTGGGTGAAATAGCTAAACATTTCCCAATAATGGCTGTAAAATCACAAAGGTAATTTTCTACCCAAGATTTTTTGACCGGGCTGCCCAACAAAAAACATCAAAGATATTTATACTGACACTAAAGCAAGCAATTAAATTATTTTTAATAATTTTAATTTATTTTTCTCACAGAATGCATAGAGCACAATGCCAAGTTGTAATGTTTTTGATTGTAATGCTACAGGAAAACAGCTGGCCACACTCTTGTATTTATTAACAAATGGATGAGATTGTAAAATTCCACAAATAGGACTACTATTTGCCAGAGAGATATATTTGTCATGCAGAATCTGGCAGGTGGGAAAGTGCTATCTGACACTACAAGCATTTTTATCTACTTTGAGACATGGATTTTTCTGCAAAGGCTATTAGTTCAGTAGGAGTTGGAGGTTAGTGTTGTTGGTGATAAATCATTTCAGTGGAAGACGGTGGAGGATGGCTGCACTTTAATCTGGCACTCCCCTGAGATTTCATTAATGCCCTCCCCAGAGGTCTAAGGGACAACATGACCTGATTGTCCGAGACAGAGTGGTGTGGAACTGGCAAATTGGCTGAAATTTTGCCAAAGATGTGATGACAAACAGGCTTTTTTCCTAATAGCCTGTAGAGAGTTGAATCTCACAATGACAAGTGGACAAGCATTGTACAATTGCAGACAACCAACTCTTTTGGGCAGCATTGTTTTTTTGCAAAGGTCTGTGTCTGTTGTTTTAGCGCCTGATTCACTAAAGGAATTATTCAAAAAGTTGTGTAGCACCACATTTTACATTTTGGTATTCAGATTACAGTTACTACTTTCAGTTAATTACTTTTCAAGTACATTACTTAGGTTACACAAAGGCCCTGTTTCCACCTGATATTAAGGTGCAGTTTTGGTGATCTGATCACATATGGTCAGATGAGGCACATCGCTGTTTACACCTGGTCACTTAAATAGATTTCCATGCCTCCAAGGTGTTCAGAATGGGTTCTTTCTTTTGGGAGTCAGTAACTCCATTTGTCATGCACTTTGATTTTTGAACATTTTTGCAACTTTGAGACTTTTTTACATTCACAAACAGCTATATAACACAATACATAAAAGGTAATATTTGAAAAACCATAATAGGTACTCTTTAAAGGAGCTTCAGGTGTTCGTGCTTGTCATCTGTGTTGATATCAGACACAATAAAGAAAATCCATGAAGCTCTCGTGATTGTATCCGCTTAATTACATTTCTGATAGTATGGTTATTTCATTTTAAAGCCGCTCATAAACGGCAATGTTTAAACTCTTGTTTTAGCGCAGCAGTTGACTGACAGATGAGGGGTGGCGCTTCACTGCTACCAGCACACATACAGAAAGGATTATGCCTTAAATGCGATGTGGACTCATGCGTTTTTGACCACATTCATATGTGGTTGCTGTAATCTGATCACAGAATGATTTATACCCCGTTTAGACCTGTATTTAGGGCTGGCCACATGTGACCGGATCACCTGAAATGAATCTTAATATCAGGTGAATCATATCTAATGTCATTAGATATGATGGTCATATTTAATGTTATTTATGTGGAAAACATTTAAAACATGAATTTTAGTAATCTGTGCATCTGTTAAAAGTAAAGTAATAAGTAATGTGATTTATTTTTATTAAGTAATCAACAAAGTAATCTGATTGCAGTTTTAGAGAGGTAATTTGTTGTTGATTACATTTTTGAGTCACTTACCCAACACTGGCCATGATCAATATAAAATCTGCTCTATATAAACAATTCTTCAAATAAAATTCCTTTAACTGCTTGCTTTCTGTTAATAGCGCAAGATGGATATAAATGCAGAGAGAGCTCCAAAAAGAAAGCGGGAGCTCCAAACCACCAGCAAATATATAGGGACCCCCTAACCTAACTGTTTCCCTAACCCTAACGGTGTGTAGAAGTGACACCCCCTTTTAGAGTTGGTGCAACCATCATTTGGAGCAAACCCGCCCCTTTGTGGAGTTACTCCACCCTCTTTTGGAGATTCTGCCCTCATTTGGAGCTCTCCGGCCTACAGCTATACCTACTTAAATAGCGCTTACTTTTATTAATTGCTCCTCCCACCTTGGTTAAAATTGCTCGTATGCTTTGCTGAACTTCCCATAACAATGAATGGAAGAGTGCCGTGAACGGCGCAGTTTTTGGCAAAATATTCTCATAATTGGAATTGATAATATTTTTACATGATGAAGTGTTACATTTGAGAGCATATTTATCTAACTGTTTATAAATTAAATTGTTCAATTACACAGTAAATTAATCAGTTTTCAATTAATTTACTGTGTAATTGAACAATTTAATTACACAGTAATTGGAGAAGGTAAGACAGAACTGAGGCAAATGATAATCACAGTCACTTAAAAAAAAGCATGATTTGATGGCGATTACACACCTGATAACATAAGCATAAAATAACAGAACTGCTCATAACGTCTCATAACACAAACACTATAAAGCTGTGAACTTGTTATTTTCTAAATAAAAATATTTCCTTTACTCAGACCTGAATCAATACATAAATACATTAGGCTATCATAAAGCTAGCTTTAATTTACCTTGGGGAAAATGTAGGTGACTTTGCTGATGTTATACATGTTCATTTGGGATCGAGGGTTGACATCGTTTATTGTAGTGGTGGTGATTTTAAATGAATCTCAGTGACTCGAGTCTTTTGAATCCGTTCACCAAGAAGATTTGTTCATTGATTCGTTCATTAACCATGTCTGCAAATTACACCTTTGCACCTGTAGATGGCACCAAATGACCATCTTTTATGCTTTGAACAAGTATTTACGCTGAACCAAAAGCACAAAGTCATTCATGAACAAGCCTAATTATTATTTGTTCAGATTTGTGTGTCAAAAAACATACAAGAGACTTCAGCACTGCAGTGTTTAAGCATCATAAGCGTTTCCCCACAAATGACAATAGTGCATATATATCATATTGTGAACTACTGAGGCCAACCTTTTATCAAGCTATACAAAAAAAAAAGAATAAAAAATCAATAAAAACCTAAAAAATTATTATGAGTTTCATTAATGTCCATATGTCATTGCACTTTTATTTATAATTCATCTGGCCCCATTTCTTGTTGAACAAGATTGACACACTGAACGAATAACATGCAGCTTCTCTCGTTCAGTCGAACAGTAGCTCCTTATTCACCAATGAGATGACTGAATTCATTCAGTTCATTCATGAATGAAATCTCTTGTCTCTTTCAGACTCAAAGGACTGACTACTAGTTCAGTAAAGGGGCTGCATGACTGTGCAGCAATGCACAGCTCGAACCACATCATTAAGTTCGCAGATGACACGACTGTGGTGGGTCTCATCAGCAAGAACGACGAGTCAGCATACAGAGAGGAGGTGCTGCGGCTAACAGACTGGTGTAGAGCCAATAACCTGTCTCTGAATGTGGACAAAACGAAAGAGATGGTTGTTGACTTTAGGAGAGCACAAAGTGAATCTCTCCACTGAAAATCGACGGCTTCTCTGTAGAGATCGTTAAGAGCACCAAATTCCTTGTTGTTCACCTGGCGGAGAACCTCACCTGGTCCCTCAAAACCAGCTCTATTGCCAAGAAAGCCCAGCAGCGTCTCTACTTTCTTCAAAGGCTGAGGAAAGCACATCTCCCACCCCCATCCTCACTACATTCTATAGAGGGACTATTGAGAGCATCCTGAGCAGCTACATCATTGCCTGGTTTGGGACTTGCACCGTTTCAGACCGCAAAGCCCTGCAGAGGATAGTGAGGACAGCTGAGAAGATCATCGGGGTCTCCCTTCCCTTCCCTCCATCAAAGACATTTACAAAAAGACTGCATCTGCAAAGCAACCAGCATTATTATGTTATTTAGTCTGTGTAGTCTCATGTGGTTCTTTGTTTGTCCTATGTTGCTTTATGTAGCACCATGTTCTTGGAGGAACGTTGTCTCATTTCACTGTGTACTGTACTAACTGTATATGGTTGAACAACTATAAAAAACACTTGACTTGACTTGTATTCGTTCAGTGGGTCAAACCAATGATATGCTTCTTCAAAGCCCGCACGCAAATGCAATTGGCTTGCGTTAAAGTCAGCCTTTAAAAGCAACACAAATTGAATTTGCATGTCAGCAAATGTACAAAGACAGTTTAAAAATAGTATTTATTTTTCCTATATTTTGTGAAATGGTGGGCTTCATTTTTATAAAGACATTCAATAAGTTGAAGATAAGCCTAAATAATTGACACTGTGCATCAAAGCACAACATTTCCATTTGTAATTCATGTTATTTTAACTGTATGGTCTTCAGTATTTTTTTTTACATATTCATAATTTGGGTATTATGTTTTGTGCATACCTATAATCTTGTTTTAGTGCATTTCATTTGACCCCTTTTTCTCCCTGTTGAAAGCAATTTACTTACATGCCAAAATGAACAAACAACATGCCTTCACTCTCTCGTTCAGTCATTTTGCAGATCTTCGTTCTTCGTTCGGCCAAGTCATTCATTTTGTTCTGGAAGGAGTGTACCAGTACATTTAGGTAGTTCATTAACTAGACATCTCATCTCATTCAGACTCAAACAACTGTTCCCAAAAACCTACACTTTGGGAACAACTTTAGGTGTGACCAGCTTTGAATATGTGATTTATAGCCTCTGCTGATGACATCATTGGATGCACCTGTAGCAGGGCTATAAAAAGATGCCCTGTCTTCAGATCATTCTGTGTGTGTTGTGCTTCTTGACTGTCAGAACTTTCTACTTTCCTCTGTTAGGAGTTAGAATTGTTAGGCAGTGTGCAGAAACCTTTCTCTTTCTCTTTTCTTTAAAAAAAAAAGAATGACTGATAAACAAAGCAAGCGGTGTGTGTTCCCATGTTTACGCTCTATGGCTGAAACTGACACACCAGTTTTGTTTTGTGTGTTTGGGGGAAGAGCATGCTGTTTTTGCATTGGGGCAGGGCGAGTGCGAGCATTACAATCTGTTTACAGTCAAAATGCTTCACACTCGTCTCGCTTACTTCCAAGAGCCAGCGCCCAGTCTTTCATCATGGGGCTCTCCAGCTGATCCTTCTCGTAAGCCTGAAGCGCACTTCGGCACCTCTTCGGCTCACGAGGGGGATGCTGAACCACTGAAAATTCCACGCACAATAATAAAGCCGCTGAGAAATTACTCGAGGTGGTTACTCGGGCTGTGGTCAGACTACAGTTGGCCACACAAACAAGAGACCCCCAAACTAGAAGACATATTTCTGTCTGGTGGCCAAAAAAACAAAAAACAAAAGGAAGGGAGGGAGGGATGGAACACTATATTAGTCCCTTCCTTTCTTTGATGACCTCCATGATGAGCTCTCTTGTTCATGGAGGAAACCTTATACTCTCCCTGTGCCCTTGACATCGGCATATTCGACTATCGTGGGTGCCGAGGCACGGGGGTATTCAGTGATGCCGTCGGTAGAAGAGACACTTGCGGGTTATCTATCTGGGCGTTGTATGGAATTAAATCATGATGTGGGCACAATTGCCTCCCGCTCGAATCGTGTCCATTCAGAACACCCTGAGCAAAGTCAGGCTAGGCCAAGGTTGCACTGTTCGTCAGTATCAACGAATAAAAAGTCTCATGGTCCTCGGTGAACCCTTTGGGCCTTCTGCACATGAGACTGTTTCAGTTGTGGCTCAAAGCCAGGGGATTTCATCCAAGGGCCAGTCTCCTAAGGCAGATAAGGGTTACGCGCCGCGTGCTTCGTACCCATTCTATGTGGTTCAGACCCCAGTTCCTCACATTGGATCCCACTCTAGGGGTCAATCAGAGTAGTTTATATCCTTGCATGCCTGAATGTGAGAGCAGATTAACTGTCCAGACAGAAAACACCGACGGGGGAGTGGAAACAAAGTGGAACAAATCTGGGTGAGCTTTTACAGAGCGGAAGTGGACCTCTTCACCTCCCAACAGACAGCGCAATGTCCCCTCTACTTTTCTCTGAGTCCCCCAGCCCCCCTTTTTATGGCCCAGAATGCGCTTGTATATGTTTCCTCCAGTTTCTCTGCTCCCTGGAGTCTTGGTCATAGTTCGCCAGCAAGGGTCTTGCCTCTTACTGATAGCGCTGCATTGGCGGAACAGGGTATGGTTCTCGGATATAATGTCTCTCATCGACGGTTCGCCTCGGGTCGGCTCGAGCTGTGGAACCTTCATGTTTGGTCCCTGAAGGGTACCAACTGAGGGACACTGGGCTTTCACCTGAAGGTATCGAGACCATTCTAAGTGCTAGGGCTCCCTCTACTAGAAGAAGTTACCCAAATAAAAATGGGGTGTCTTTGAAAGATGGTGCAGTGCACATAATACAGATCCAGTTAACTGCCAGATTGCTTCAGTTCTGACTTTCTGCAGGAAAATTATCAGCAGGTACATTCCCGCCACTCTCAGGTTTTACGTGGCCACTCTATCGGCTTGTCACGCCTTGATTGACGGGGTGCCGTTGGGGAGACATCCTCTGCTCGCTCGCTTTGTTCGTGGAGCCATGCAACTGAGACCTCCTGCATAGGACCAGGATCCCTTCATGGGACTTAGCAATAGTCCTTGAGGGTCTGGTTGAGACCCCCTTCGAACCTCTAGTCAGCATCTGTTAAACGTCTGACTTTCAAGATGGTTTTCCTTATGGCAATTACTTCTTTAAAAAGAATTGGGGACCTACAGGCTCTGTCTGTATTGCCAGCCTGCTTATATTTTCCCCAGGAATGGCTAAAGCAATTTTGCACCCTCATCCTGACTACCTGCCTAAGGTTCCTTTCTCGACTGTACATCCGGTCACTCTCGAAGCCTTCTGCTCCCCACTGTTTACAACGCCGGAGCAGGAAAGACTTCACAGACTTTGTCCAGTCCGTGCCCTTCAGACTTCGCACTAGCTAGTGGTGTAAGTCAGGGCAACTATTCGTTTGCTTTGTGGGCTGCAACAGGGGGGATTGGGTGAGGGACGCTATTGCCCTGGCCTAAGAGGCGCGTGGTCAAGATTCGCCAGTAGGTATCAGGGCTCACTCTACCAGAGTGATCACCTCCTTTAATGCCTTGGCTAGAGGTGTCCCTCTGCAGCATGTTAGTGATGCGGCAGGCTGGTCCTCTCCGCACACATTCATAAGATTTTGAACTATAAGATTTTATAGTTTGGATGTTCATCCCACTCTTGCCTCTTATGTCCTTGAGTCAAAATCACAAGCTCATGTCTGAGACCTCTCGCGCTCTTGTGAGCACAACTACACATCCGTAAGGGGTCCGGACATTCTCAGTGCGGCGGCATGGGTATTCTCGTTCCAAAAGCGCTAAATCAGCGCAGCATCAAAGTGTAGCTTTTTGATAGGGAACGTCTTGGGTTACTTAACTGTAACCCCTGTTCCCTGATACAAGCAGAACGAGATGCTGTGCTTCATTGCCACACTGGGATGCCCCAGGTCTGCTCTTCAGACTGCTTTTTGCAGTTTTTCCCCTCATTTGTATTTAATTATGAAGTTCAAATACTTAAATTTGGTGAATTTAATGCACTAATTTGTGCTGAATTCTCCTGTCTGCTGGTATCTTAACGAGCACGCTTTTTGATGCAAACTGAAAATATTTACTACAATGTTGTCAACTTGCTTGCCAAGTATAACAATCGTACCCTGTTTGGCAGTCTTTTTGAACATATGTTCAATATTCTGCGACAATGACGCTGCTCCCTGCTTTTTCTTCCGTCTCTCCTGCTCTTTTCGCCCCATACTCACTATCCAGCTGGATGCCGTTGGCCTCACTGATTTAGCGCGGTAAAGTTTGACGTTCGATATTCAGTTTCGCCTATGTAAGGGACCGTCTGAAAACTCCACTCACTATGCTAAAACATAGGAGATGTCCACTAATTCATTCAATTCACGTGCAAGTTACACAAGAAAAAAAACAACAACAAAAAACTGTAAAATACATTTTCACATTCAAAATATTCTAATAACTAATAACTAGATACAGGTGAGATTATTGTTATGTCTGTCCTCTGGTAAGTTATAAAAACATTGTAAATGTGTTTTTTTTTTTTTTTTTTTTTCTTTTTTACAGTTTTTTATTCTCTAATAAGTTTCCACAAATGTTTTGAGTTATCTGAACTTTTCCGGGTTTACAGTGAATGTACAGTGAAAAACCCCTCAGCTCCTCTCATATGAACAAGGACATAAATTAGCAAAACCTGTTCCCACTGTGAGTCACATAATTATGATAGAGCAGATGCACAGCAGGGGATGTGTTGTTGTAAAAAGGCTAATAATTTGAGAAGTATGGGCATATAAGCCTTACTTTATCACACCATTACATATATGGCAGACTGCCAATGTCATCGGGGCATCTTGCAAAAACAGTATCTTGTCCACAAGACTACACTCTTACTCTGTGTTCTCATTTAACATGCAAACATGAATGGTAAAGCCATCAGTCAAACAAGGCGATGTATGCATAAGTTCACACATGCATAAATGTCCACTCGTTTCAGCATTCATCTGGATGGCAGAGACATCACTATTCCTAAGACAGCTTCAGTCAGACTCATAAATCTAAATGTCTTGTATTCATCAGTGATGAGGGTAGTTATTCTTTCTCCTCCAGTGATGATGGCAGGTGTGGTGTCCTCGCTCTGCAGGCGTTTATGACGATATATATGCACACGCCGCTTCCAGTTAAGAGTGCATTACATGAGTAATAGTTTGATAAATTGCTCTGGTCATGTCACGCTCACATAGCGCCACAAGGCACTGGCACACTCCGTGGAAGATTATTATGCCAAATCAGGCTCCTACTTTTTTTGGACACCTGGGGTTATGGTAAATGAACAGATTCATTATGTGAACACAGCCTGAAACAAATTCTTTCTGCTAAAGAAGATAATGCAATTCCAATTGTTATGTAATTATGTTAACAAAAGAGACAACTCAATACCCAATTAACAATATGCAAAAGAAGCATAGAATTATGAGGAATTAACTCTTTCATATACACTATCATTGAAAAGCTTGGACAACAGCGTCAGATCTAGGGGGATTCTGGGGAAGCTGTTTTATTCTACATGGAGAGGGTCCTTCATGGTTGCTGCCATGTTAAGATCACATGAAAATCTGAATACTACTGCCTTTATGGGAAAGTAAACCAAAAAAAAAAAAAATTCTCTCATTATTTACTCACCTTCATGCCATCCCAGATGCCTATGACTTTCTTTCTTCTGCTGAACACAAACAAAGATTTTTAGAAGAATATTTCAGCTCTGCAGGTCCTCACAATGCAAGTGAACGGTGACCAATTTTGAAGCTCCAAAAGGACATCAAGGCAGCATAAAAATAATCCATAAGACTTCAGTGGTTAAATTCATATCTTCAGAAGCGATAGTATAGGTGTGGTTGAGAAAAAGATAAAAATTGAAGTCTTTTTTTTACTATCAATCTCCACTTTCACTTACACATTCTTCTTCTTTTTGTTTTTGGTGATTTGCATTCTTCATGCATATTGCCACCAGGGAGGTGAATTTATTGTACAAACTGACTTAAAAATGTATGTTCCTCACCCACACTTATATCGCTTCTGAAGATATGGATAAAAACCACTGCTGTCGTGCGTATTACTTTTTTGCTGCCTTTGTGTGCATTTTATAGCTTGGGATCCATTCACTTGCATTGTGAGGACCTACAGAGCTGAGATATTCTTCTAAAAATATTTGCTTGTATTCAGCAGAAGAAAGAAAGTCATACATATCTAGGATGGTAAATGATGAGAGAATTTTTATTTTTGGGTGAACTATCCCTTTAATCTCAGTAACCACCCTGTTATGGTCACTTTCAATCATGGATTAAATTTTTTATGGCTGATTGTAAAAAGTGAATTTCTACAGTACAATGGTAACGTTTAGGTTACAGATGTAACCTCCGTTCCCTGATGGAGGAAACGAGACGTTGTGTCGAAGAAGTGACACTAGGGGTCTCTCTTGAGTGCCAAATATACCTCTGATCTATGAAAAATGGCCAAAGTTGGCAGACACAATTTGTATGTCCAGCCCCCGGACATACAGGTATAAAGGTGGGGAAATGCGTCTGTTTCATTCAGGATTTTTCTGAGGAGCTGAAATGGTCCGGCAACAACAGTGACTCGGCTCAGTGACGTGGCCGGGAGGACACAACGTTATTTCAATACCTAGGCCTGCTAGGTAATTTTGACAATCGCTTTGAACTGTAGTAACTTGTATAACTGACAAATTAATGATTATAGCCTGATATACCTCTTTAAAATGTGTGTAATATTTTATCCATGTTGTATAACTAATTAATTAACCAGTATGATTTGTAACTAGGGATTTTCATGTTTTGTTAACTACACGTACAATATTAATGGAAAGAATGTCAAGTTTAGTATGCAAATGATCGCTTGGTTACATAGAGGAAGCAGATGACAACGAATATCAAGTCTCTTGTACCATTCTCAAAATATAAAAGTTAATGTTTAAATATGCACTTTTTTTGAGCAGGAGATTTGTAAGAATCCGAAACAAAAGACCATAAATCAACTGTTGGAAAAGACAGCCCAGTTGGCCATGTGACTCTGAAAAGTCACTTCTGATTTGCGCAGGACACCTTTGGGGATGTGACCAATTTCAGTTCAAATGTTTCCAAACAGGAAGAACACACTCTCTTCCTCTCTTTTCTCTTCTGTCATCGTCTCTCATCTGGCTTCTCCTGCTCTTCTGACTGCTCAGACTTTGCTCTGACTCTTCCCTCGTGATCTTCTCTGGATCTCGTCTGAACCAGATCCATGCCATGTGAGGTCCAAGGAAGCTCACGTGAAAGCTCATCACTCTCTATGGTTCACACATCCATGAGAAGGCTTCACTTCAAAGCCAACCTCATCATTCATACAGACAATAACTCCTATCTTACAGAGGTCCAAAACATCGATGGAACAAACTTTCGACCAAGAGCCAAGAACCAAGTAACACAAAGAACGCAAGGAAACAACACTACACGCAAGTACATCTCCAATATTGTGCTCAAAATGCTTGTGTATTTGTTAAATACTTTGTGTAATTCGATAGCAAATTGATGCAGACTCAAATAAGGTTAAATGGTTCTTACGGCATTGTCAACAGAATTCATAAAGTTAATTTTCACTGTATTGATCATTTACCTGTCTCATGTATATATATATATGTGTTAGATTAGATATATGTTTAGAGTAGCAAAAAAGTTTGACTGTATTCAAAGATGATTTGAAATTAGGTATATTTTGATATCTCATCCTTGTTTCTAAAAGTTTTTGCTTCAAAGCTGTACCTAAATACGTGTGATATTATTTTCAATAATCCATGAGAACAATATCACTCCAATAAGTTAATTAATCATCATTCACTTATTGAAGCTAATTCCTTACAATAGAAATTGTGAGCGGATACAACGAGACATTGTATTACGATTTTAATGGTGGAGAATTTATAATGACAAATAATCTAGTTATTTGTCATTTATCAAATTTATAACGTTGTCGAATGCGACTAATTCCAATATACATTTCAATACCTAATAATGTACAATAAGGACAGTTTAATTTCCCTTCTAAATTTAGCATACCAAATACCCTTACATATAATGGTGTGAGAATGAGGGCACTCTAACGGTTCCCGTCTAAATTCATCAGTACCAAATATCATACAGTATGGAACGGTCAATTATAATTGCTGAATGATTGCCACCAGGCTTCTCCCACATTCTAAAAACAGATGCAATGACTCTCATAATCTCTCAAATCTCTGCATTGTATTCCCTGGATCTCTGCAAGAAATTCATGTGATTTCAGATATGTTCACAGAAACAAGGAGGCAGCTAAGAAATTTACATTCTTCAGTGCAAATGAGTTGCTCTAGTAAGAGCCTCAGTCATGTGAGATACTGGAATGTTAAAGGGATAGCTCAACCAAACATGAAAATTCTGTTCTGTTTCAAACCTGTATGACATAATTTTGTGTGCAACACACATACAAAAAAAAAATTTCTGAATGTTTGGGAATGATAGTGGAGAAGTTGTGAGGATGTCAGTCACATTCCCTACCATTTATTCAAATATCCCCCTGAAACATTATGAAAGTGATTAAAATATTTAAATATTTTGGGTGAACCATAATGTTTTTTAGTATATAGTGATGTAACTAAAAAAATCAGAATAATTGTTTTAAGTGTTTTTTTAAGGACATTCCTGACAACGCCAAGTTGTCACAACATAACTGGACTTGAGGTCCAGAGCAACCCTTAGACACCTGTCACAGCATTGTGTAGTCCGTTTGTGTGTGTATTTATTCCCTACTCAGACATCAAGGGACTTTTCTCTCCTGGCAGCTCAAGGACATACAGAAGGGTTTTTTCAAGACGTGCTGTCACTTCAGTCAAACTCCATCTCTCATCTTTCCAGCTGAAAGCTGATAGCAGGAAATGTGAGGGCAGATCAGCTCTTCTGTGGCATCATATTCACCACGCGCCTCCCAAAACCACAAAGTCCTCTTTATTGTCACATACCAATCCTCCTGTGGAGGTCTACTCTGAAAATTTGAAGGACGTCCCTCTAACAGACTTTATCTTTGGCTTGAAGTTTGTCTTATTTTCCTTCACTTTTATACTTCTTTGAAGTCAGACTTTTTTATCCATCTAAAACACAACACACTGACAAAGCCTTGGAGTGGCAATTTTGATCTTTTTACAGCTTACTGTGGTTGCCCCAAAGTAATTGAGTTCATTCCTGCAGACAGTGCAAGACTGTTTAAAGGTCCCCTGACATGCTTCTTTTTGTAGGCTTTGATATAGGCCTTAGTGGTCCCTAATACTGTATCTGGAACCTCTTTTACAAAATTCAGCCTTGGTACAGAATTATAGCCACTACAAGCCAACCCATAATGAGCTTTCCTTCAGACGTGCCGTTTCGGTGTCTGTAGTTTTAAATGCTAATGAGGAGGAGAAAGGCGGGGCAAGGTGTAGTGTGGGTGTGGTCTTGAGCAGCTTGCGGCAACGGTACCATGCATGTTTACATTTGATATATTGCAGTGGCACTTAGACACGCAGTCGTTCAAGCGTTTCAGTTTGAATCAGAATCAGAATGAGCTTCATTAGCCAAGTGTGTGCAGATAGCATGGGGAAAAAAATGTTTTTTTGTGCCTAACGTTAGATGTTCTAGTACGCAGAGATCTGAAACGTCTGTAATTTTGTAAACATATCACCAACAGGAGAACGGATATCCAAATAACAAAGAAGTGTACAACACTTGCGTTACAGTGTGTGTATTCACACATATACCTGATGCTATCTACCTTTACATTAGCGACAGTAACTCGGCTGTTAGCTGCATAGCTAATTTTACAGCCACATTCTACGTGTAACAAGCTAGGTAACCATAAATAGTAAAGCAACACAATTATATATAATTAGTTGACTTACTTGTCCAAGGTTTGTAGGTGAGCCAAAGAGAGTTGGTACTGATCCAGACTTCAGTTTCAGGCGTTCAGCATGCCCAGCTCTGAACTGACCTATGTTGTGAAAACAGTCATCTGTGAAATGTTTGGCGCAGACATACAAACATTTGGTGTGTTGTGTCGGTGCATTCCCAGAGTAAATGAAATTTATCCATTGATCCTTCTGGGGATTGGATGAAGGAAGTAAAAAAAGACTTCTGTGATCATTTGTGCATTCAATTATTGAGCAACTTTTGTGCTTCGATCGGTCACACGCCATGATATCTCTCGAGGATAAACTAAAATCGTGCGCGTTCGTACTTCCTAGCTCGAATTCTCTGGGCGGGCAAAGCAGAGAAGGGGGAGGTAACCTTTCCCCCGTATGACGTCATACAGGGGAGATTCAAGATCAGCCCGTCTGAGATCTCATTTTCTCACAGGCAGAGAAAGATAGCCAAAATTCAGTTTACACCGACTGAAATTTCTAGACACGAGGGGACCAAAAACAGGCTAGGGGAACTAATATTAATGTTAAAAAACCTCAGAAAGTGAAAATTTCATGTCAGGGGACCTTTAATATGTAGCACTATTACCCAATGTGTCAGTCAATATTTGTTTTCCTGAATACTTTCCTTGTATGATTTTGTGTTTTGCTCCAATAGCATTTAGGCAGTTCGAAAATGCTTCTTACTTCATGAGAAAATATGTGGATTTCACTGCAAAAGCTAAAATCCAGACGTTTCTCTCAGTAAATGTATTTATTTTTCTAAAATCAAGAAGATTGCAGGGTTAAAAGATGGGCAAGATTGTCAATCAATTACAAAAATAATTTAAAGAGTTCCAATTAGAACTTAAAAGGGTTTTATAGCCTAATGCCTTTAGAGAAACGTTTTGATGCTCCACAAAGAACTTCAAGAACTTAATATTTAATCTCTAAAGAACCACACAGCCAACTCAGGAGCACTATATAACAAATGGTTTAAGAACCTCTATTATAATATTGTTAGATGTACTGTAAACCTGTTTCACTCCAATCTTGCTAGACATGGACCATGAGACATGTAGGCCAAGGCATGTCTCTTTTTCTCTTGAGAACCCTTGCCTCATTAAACTGAAAATTGTATTTTTTAAAATGCTCCAGTTACTTTCAAAAGGCTTTTATTTTTGCATTGATAAAAGTTGAATATCTTGGCATTTAAAGCAGGAAGAGTGAGCAGAAATCTTAGATGATGGCAATACTTTTGTGACATAAAAATGAGAAACAAAGAAAACACCAGCAAATTACCTCTTTAAACCTAAAGCCACTCATGTACTGTGAAAGACTGCATTTCTTTATCCAATTCACAGTCTGAGGGGTGTTTGGTAAGGTTTGGTAAGTCAGTTCAGAGAAGAACTTTCTTGTCTTTTTCTTGTCTTTTTTTTGTCTTGAGTGACTTCAGTTTTCAATATGTACTGCTTGAAATTTATATTAGAGTATAATACTGCATGCAGCTTATATCACAAAATTACTTCATGATCATTGCACAGATCCCTTCCAATAGCATATTTCTCATTTTTGTCTTTCTAACATATACAAACTTATTTTTTAAAGACCGATTTGAATTTCTTTCTTCTGTTGAACACAAAAGGAAATATTTACTAATTGTTGTATTGTCTGTGTGACGAAACAGGCAGAGAATGAGGATCTAAGTGCAGCTGTTTATTTAACAAACTCAGACCAAAGAAAACCACAGGAAACCTGACACAGAGTATACCAAAACATGCAAGAACTAACAAAGCAAACAAGAAAACTAAGGGCTTAAATACACAAAAGGAACAAACAAGGGAATGAGGAACACCTGGGGAAACAATTAGGGAATGAGAAATAATCAGGGGAGAACCAATCATAAAATGAAACTACAAAGGACTACAAAAAACAAACAGGAAACAGGAACTAAACTAAACTTCAACATAAAAGTACAAAAACAAAGGACAACAGAGAACATGACAGTCTACTTTCTTAATGGACAATACTGGCCTTATTGGGGAAGATGCATTGGGTACACGTTATTGCAAATAATAAAAAAATGTTTTTCTCTAAATGTTTTATCAAAAATGCATTGCTATGTGGATCGCCTTTGAAACTCCTGTCCTATTCAAATTGACACCTGGGATCCTTCTTTCTTTTTAACCCCTCCCTTTTAGTCAACTGTCTGATTATTAGAAAACAGACTGCCCTTTATTTTTTTATTATCATTGAATATCTTGTTTCATAAACATGTTCAATTACAAAAGTAAAATGGGTCCTGATGGGCATTTCATGTTGACCTGGTGTTTGAAACATTTTCAGTATTTTGAGACATATGGAGTAGTATCTTAATCTAATACTTTTACAAATGGTCAACAAATGAGCTAGCATCACAGCAACTGCTTGTCTGATTTATTTGCTATTTGGCTAGGTTTACTTGATAAATGTTTATGTTGTCAGTCAGATGGAAACCACACCTGCACGACTTTGTGGCCCCATTTCAAATGTGTAAATCCATTAATTGGACCAGAATACCTGGGGAATCACTGACCCAGACTTGGAGCACCATCTACACAGCACTTTGCTAGTGAGGAGCCGCCAAGTAGAAATATTTACTCTATTTCTGTCTAACCACCCTGCCCCTCCAAAACCTTTCCCTTTGTGCCCTTTTCTTTCTTTTTTTTTAGCATTTAAGTCACACTCTTTTTTAATGTCTTTTTTTAGCCTTTATCTTTTTTCGCACAATTTCACACCATATCATAATTTACTCACACTCATACCATCCCAGATGTGTATGAATTTCTTTCTTCTGCAAAACATCTAGGTTACAGATGTAACATTCGTACCCTGATGGAGGGAACGAGACGTTGTGTCAAAGAAGCGACACTAGGGGTCTCTCTTGAGCGCCGAATATACCTCTGAACTATGAAAAAAAGCCAATGAGAAGTTGGCAGACAGAATTTGCATGGACATACGGCTATAAATGCATCTGTTTCATTCAGGATTTTCCTGAGTCGGAAATGGTCTGGCCACAACAGTGGCTCGGCTCAGCGACATGGCCGGGAGGACACAATGTCTCGTTCCCTCCATCAGGGAACGGAGGTTACTGTAACCTAGACGTTCCCCGTCTGTTGCTCACTTCGACGTTGTGTCGAAGAAGCGACACTAGGGGTCCAATTTAAATCAAGCCATGCGCTGAGCCGTGAACGTGTACTGCTGACAAGGGGACTCCTGCCCGCAGAAAGCAGAGGTCTGTCCAAGGTTTGAATGTTTGGTGGCAGGCGGGGGTGACCCTCACACGGTGCGTGCCATGGCACCATGCTCTTCTCGGGACTCGAGTCTGTAGCCAGTGCTGAAGCGGTCTCATATGCATCAACCCCAGCGGCGTGACCGCCGCGGAGGATGCCATATGCACCAGGAGCTTCTGGAAAAGTTTTAAATGGACTGTTGTGCCTGGCCTGAAGATGGCGAGGCATTTCAGCACTGACTGCGTGCACTCATTGGTGAGGCGCGCTGACATTGAGACTGAGTCTAACTCCATGCTGAGAAAAGAGATGCTCTGAACCGGGGCGAGCTTGCTCTTTTCCTAGTTGACCTGAAGCTCTAAGGTGCCTGAGCATCTGGTCCCTGTGAGCGCATAGTAACTCTCGGGAGTGGGCCAGGATGAGCCAGTCGTCCAGGTAGTTGAGTATGTGAATGCCGGCTTCTCGGAGCGGGGCAAGGGCTGCTTCTGCGACCTTTGTAAAGACGCGAGGGGACAGGGACATGCCGAAGGGGAGGACCTTGTACTGTTATACCTGGCTGTCGAACGCGAACTGTAGAAAGAGTCAGTGTCGAGGCAATATTGAGACGTGAAAATACGCGTCCTTCAGGTCTACTGCTGCGAACCAATCTAGATGCCAGATGCAAGTTAAGATGTGTTTTTGCGTGAGCATTTTGAACGGAGTTTGTCCAAGATCGGTCGTAAGCCGCCGACTTTCTTGGTACAATGAAGTAAGGGCTGTAGAGACCCTTCTTCATCTCGGTTTGACTCATCAGAACTGGCCGGGGGACAGTCGTGGCTTGGCTGGAGGTGGGGTGTCCGCGTCCCGGGGACTGTCGAGGTCTGGCGGCAGAGTGCCGTGAGAACGGCATTTGCGGGCCAGGTGACCCACTCTTTTATTAAGAATGTGGGTACCGCAGCCCCGGAGGGGTGTGGCAAATGAAATAACTTCAAATAAAGATTCTCCTCCTGGCGCTCCACCAGGGGACGGAGTGGTCTGCTTATCAGAGGCCGAACTGGGAGACGGGCGTCGAGGAAGCGTGTCTTGTCCGTCTCGCGCATCTCGACCAAGTTAAGCCACAGATGATGTTCCTGAACCAGGAGTGTGGCCATCGCCTGCCAGAGTGACTGCGCTGTGGCCTTCGTGGCCCTGAGGGCGAGGTTGGTCACTGAGCGCATTTCCTGCAGTACATCAGGATCAGGAATACCCTCGTGCAGATCTTTAAGTGCCTTGGCCTGGTGGACTTGCAGGAGGGCCATGGCATGCATGGTGGAAGCGGCCTGTGAGGTTTAAGCAGTCAATGATGACGTCCTCCTACAGGCCTTGGAGGGGAGTACAGGGCGACCCCGCTAGGTGGCGCCATTCTCGGGGCACAGGTGGATCACAACCTGGGACCGGGGGGGCGTGGCTGTGAGCGGCGTGCAGACCCCAGGAACCAATCATCCAGCCGCGACAGCTGTGGGGAGGACGGAGTGTTCCAGTCCAACCCCACGCTGGCGGCGGCCCGGGCAAGCATGTCGGACATCTGGGCGGCAGCCTCAGCCTGGGCGTGCTGGCCCGAATACACGACCATCAGCTCCGATACACGACCATCGGCTCCGATGGGGGCGGGACATGTCTGCCAACTTCTCATTGGCCTTTTTTCATAGTTCAGAGGTATATTCGGCGCTCAAGAGAGACCCCTAGTGTCGCTTCTTCGACACAACGTCAAAGTGAGCGACAGACGGGGAACACAAATTAAGATTTTAAGAAAAAATATATTAATTTACATGATGCCTTGCGTATAGCAATTAATTGTGTATGTCAAAATATAACATCAACGCATGTGGACACGGGGTCACACAAGGTTAACCTTGTGTTTTTTTCTACCTGTTCTCATCCTGTATTTTATCTACTCTCTATACAGTATCTCTCTCTTCTCTCTCTCAATCTTTACTTTTTTGCTAGGCCATAAGGTGGTCTCAAGGCAGAATGGATCCCCACACAGTTGATCAATAATGTCCCAGGCATCAGACGACTTAGAAGATAAGCCTCTGAGATGAGGTCACGGTGCCCTGGCCAACTTTATCTTGCTTGTCTCCATCAGCAAACAGGCAGGTCAATGCTCACCACTGGGCAGCTTTTACGTCAGTACCTGCAAACGTCTCAGCCCTGTGTGCTGCTATTGATTGGTTTGTGTATTCCCATGACACAACAGATGTGTGACTGCTGAGGGAAATGGTGCATCTACTCTATCACGGAGGTTTTACACATGCGCTTTGTGTTCAATAGCCCAATGAGCCGTAAAATGTAAAACTGACTAATTAGAAACATTAGCACTCACAAGGGAAGCGATAATTACAGATATAGAGTTGAGTCTTTAAAGAAGACCGATTTCCACACCTCACGAGTGCTACGGGCTACAAATGATTCACTCGAGTAGACTGGCAATTATTCCTGCGTTTCACTGCAATTAAGTTCGCCTCGCAACGGACTTGTACGGGCCCCAGCGTATGAGCTAACAATAGGTACACATAACCCAGCAGCCATAACTACAAAAAACACATTTCATAACTTGTTTGTTATATGGAAACATTTGATATATAAAAGGGATAGTTCAATCATAAATGAAAATTCTGTCATCATTAACATGCACTCATGTTGTTCCAAACCTGTATGATTTTCTTTCTTCAATGGAACACAAAAGGAGATGTTTAGCAAAATGCATCTCAGGTGACTGAGGCTGTCATTTATTATCAGTCTATAAGTTTTTTCCCTCACATTTAAGATTTGGAAATGAGCTTGCATTAATGTGAAAACATTATATCCATTAACATCTCATTGATTTGATATGAAGGAACTGTAACTGTCATGTCTGTAACACATTATTATGGGTATTTAAAGAAAGAAGGGAGACCATTTGTTCATCACACATAACGTGCAGAATACACAAAGTTCACATGCTGGATGAAGTCGAGCTGCACAAGCTATACTATTACAAAAATCAGGCTGAACAATTTAACAAATTTTATAAAAATCAGTTTTAACATGACATTTTTAAAATATGAAATATTGTGTTTTGTATTGTGAAATCAAATATGTGAACGTACTGATTGTACCTAATATCTCATTTGTGTTCTCTTGAAGCAAAAAAGTCATGTGGGTGTGGAACAGCATGAGGTTGAGGATTTTCATTTGTGGGTGAAATATTCAGCAAATAAGAAATGTCCCTTTTTCAGGACACTGTATTTTAAATATAATTTTGTTAAAATCCAAATAACTTTACAGATCTTTATTGTAAAGGGTTTAAACCATGTTTTCCATTCTTGTTCAATGAACCATAAACAATTAATGAACATGCACCTGTGGAACGGTCATTAAGACACTAACAGCTTACAGACCGTAGGCAATTAAGATCACAGTTATAAAATCTTAGGACTAAAGTGACATTTCTACTGACTCTGAAAAACACCAAAAGAAAGATGCCCAGGTCCCTGCTCATCTGCGTGAACGTGCCTTAAGCATGCTGCATGGAGGCATGAGGACTGCAGATGTGGTCAGGGCAATAAATTGCATTGTCCGTACTGTGAGATGCCTAAAACAGCTCTACAGGGAGACAGGAAGGACAGCTGATCGTCCTCGCAGTGGCAGACCATGTGTAACAACACCTGAACAGGATCGGTACATCAGAATATCAAACCTACGGGACAGGTACAGGATGGCAACAACAAATGCCCGAGTTACACCAGGAACACACAATCCCTCCATCAGTGCTCAGACTGTCCGCAATAGGCTGAGAGAGGCTGGCCTGAGGGCTTGTAGGCCTGTTGAAAGGCAGGTCCTTACCAGACATCACTGGCAACAACGTCACCTATGGGCACAAACCCACCTTTGCTGGACCAGACAGGACTGGCAAAAAGTACTCTTCACTGGCGAGTCGCGGTTTTGTCTCACCAGGGGTGATGGTCGGACTTGCGTTTATCGTGGAAGAATGAGCGTTACACCAAGGCCTGTACTCTGCAGCTGGATCGATTTGGAGGTGGAGGGTCCGCCATGGACTAGGGAGGTGTATCACAGCATCATTGGACTGAGCTTGTTGTCATTGCAGACAATCTCAACACTGAGCGTTACAGGGAAGACATCCTCCTCCCTCATGTGGTACCCTTCCTGCAAGCTCATCTTGACATAACGCTCCAGAAAGACAATGTCACTAGCCGTTCTGTGCGTGATTTCATGCAAGACAGGTATGTCAGTGTTCTGCAATGTCCGGTAAAAAGCCCGGATGTCAATCCAAGGGAGCACATCTGGGACCTGTTGGATCAGAGGATGAGGGCTAGGTCCATTTCCCCCAGGAATGTTCGGGGACTTGCAAGTGCAGTCCATGAGGAGGAGATGCACTGCAGCACTTAATGCAGCTGGTGGCCACACCAGATGAATCTTTTTATGTTCATACAAATATTTACACATGTTAAGTTTGCTGATAATAAAAGCAGTTGAAAGTGAGAGGATGTTTCTTTTTTTGGTGAGTTTATTATATTCATATGTGTTATTATATTAAATTATATGCCAGACTGCCTAAGTATCATAAGATCATTCAGGCATGTGCAGAGTTCTCTGTCATTGTGATGTTTTATTTGGTGGGTGGGTTACAATACAAGACTGCTAAGTGTTAAACCAATCACAGCTTAGAAATATAGTACGTTATACTTCATAAAATTGATGTGGTCCAACAGTCCGCAGAGGGACGAGAAGAATGCCTAATTAAAATCACTTTACAACATAATTTTTTCGTGAATAGTTAAAGCACACAGGATGAAAATACACAATAAAACGTGTCGTGTTAGGACATAGGGGCTGTAAAACATGAATTCTTGCAATAAATCGAGATCTCTATGGGATGCTAATCATCTGTGAAGACATCCAGAGACAGGACAGAGCAGAAAACATCCAAAACAGATCTAAATATGTCAGGAACCAAGCCTGAAAATTGCTGCTTGGTTTGGCCACTCTACAAAATATATTTTTCTCAATCATGATTATTTGCGTACATGTTTTCAAGTAAAACATATCTAAACAGCCTTAAAACAAGATACATTCACTTAAGAAGCAAAACTGATTTTAAGAATTTTTTACTGAGGATTTATCTTGAATTTATCCTTATATTTTGTTAGTTCATTGCCAAATAGTAAATGTAAAAATATTAATTCTATCATCATTTTCGTCATCCTTAAGTCGTTTTGAACTCTAATGACTTTCTTATATGGAACATGATGGATGTTAGGTAGAATGGCAGGGACATGGAGCCTTAGTCACCATTCACTTTAAATCTTTTAGGAAAGTGCAATGAGAGGTTGAATGGTGACTGAAGCTGTTAATCTCTGTCTTTCTAATCTCCTTTTGTGTTCCATGAAAAACAGAAAGTCATGTGTTTAGAAAAACATGAGGACAAGTAAATAATAAACATTTTAGTTGAATTCTTGACTTATCATTGGAAATTAATGTTTCATTTTTATAATTTAGCACAAAATTTTGCTTTAAACAGAAAAAAAACTAAATAAAAAACAATGTGCCATATGTTCCAAGATTTTTAATATTATACAATTTGCGTCTTAAGTAAATTTATCTTCTTTTGAGGATGTTTAGATATTTTTACTAGAAAGCAAGAAAAAACATGCACGGAGAGAAATTCAATCACAGTGCATGACTTCTCATCTAAATGCACACAGGGTTTATAGGGATATGTGCTCAAAATGTTAATGTGGTTGTTAAGAGCAAAAAGCTAAAGTCACCTCTTTTCTTTCTCTCATCCTTGACTTATCTACTGTTACAGATTCAGTGCCAATGTCTGGTAGAGTACACTCCTATGCAGTCATTCATTCTTTTTCTTCGTCCTATACTTCAGTCTGGTGCTATTAAAGAGTAATAGCCAGGCTGTGGTTCAGACATTTATAATAGACCAGTTAAAGAAGGCCCTATTATGCTTTTTGGGATTACTTTTCCTTTAGTGTATATTATAGCTGTTTGTGCATGTAAAAGGTCTGCAAAGTTAATAAGCACAAAGTCCACATAAAAGGGAGTTCCCCATTTGTCACTCACTCTAAGTTGTGTTGATGTAGTGACACTAGATGTCACTCTTGGGAGCCCCAAAACACCTCAGATCATTGAGAAAAGGCCAATGAAAATTGCAATTGCCACTCCCCCGGAAATACAGGTGTAAAAGAAGGAGGAATGCCCACTCTCATTCAGATTTTTTTCTTCGGAGCCGAGCGGCTGTTTATCAGTTAGCTGAATACTACTGCTGTTCCATTCAACTTGAAGAAGCATATGCTGTTGGATATATGGCGCATTCCAGTGGCTTAATCATGCCTAGTGCAGATTACGCCCCCTGGGCACTTCAACAGTGCTACTAAGAGTGGGTAGACTAGATAGTGTATTTCTGCTATAAGAGTATATTTCCTATAATATTCGTTTAAGAGCAAATACATTGACATAAACGTATTTTTAAAGACACGTCTTTATAAAGATGCCTTTCCGTCTTTGTGTGATTCCTGGATGCGGTCGTTACATCTCCGGATCTGAAGGCCAGTGGCACTGCCTCACTTGCCTGGGCAGCGATCACACTGAGGCAGCGTTTGTGGATGGTTCATGTTCTCATTACGAGAATATGATCATGGCAATGTTGCGGTCGCAGCTTTCATTCTTCTGGGGGAAAACCAGTCCAGCCGCCCCCCTGTGCTGCACTTTCTACCTACGGGTACAAGGCCCGATGCGATTTGGGGAGTTCAATGGACCCGGTCTCAATCCCTGCGGACCTCCCATTCCCCTGCACACTCGTTTGTCCCCGTTGAGTTCCGAGATGGCCAGCTTAATGTCTCTATTGGAGCTCGCGAGCAGAATGAGTTCTCGATCGCTGCATCGAAGAGCGCACAGGCGCCAAGGACTCGACTGGGCTTCCATGTATGTAATGTTATTTTTTTGGTAAGGATTTACTATTCAGCTGTGGGCCGGCTTTTACCTAAAACTGTGTTACAAGATGATCAATCTCAATAGTCTTATATAATTATCTAATTTTCAAGATGTAAAGTTACGACTGCTATCAGAAGTCCACGGTTAACTTGCTCACTAACTCAATAATACACCCGATAATGTCCAAACGGGAGTAAGCTTCTGTTCTCAGTACATAGCTTGGGCAAAAAAAGTTTGGCTACACCCATTCCAGCAAAAGATGACTTACTTAGATGCACTACATGTCTTATACTTGAAGCTTGTTAGGTTCACAATACTCAACAGTGTACTTTTAAGAATGCTACAAAAGTCAAACTTACCACTGTGAAACATCCTGCTCAAGTCGTGCTTGCGAAGGTGGTCGATCAGCTTGTTCTTCCAAACTTTCATTATTGGACTCCGGCTAGAGCTGGTAGAGCAAAAACCGATGACACTGTTACCATAGTTACATTAGTGTTTACTGCTGCTCAGGAAGACTCTATAGCTGAATCAACCCTTTTGGTAAGGGGTGTTACACTTCTGACACACGCTCTATGCGGTTGACCAATCACAACAGACAAGGCCAGCAGACCAATCAGAGCAGACTGGGATTTTCAGAAAGGGGGGCTTTAAAGAGATTGGAGCTAATTCAGAGCATTTGAAAATAGCCAGAGGATGAAAATAGGTTTAGCAGAAATGTACAGTATGAGAAAAAAAAGATGTTTTTTTTTAACATTAAAACATGTAAACCTATTCTAGTAGACCCCCAAAATAAAATCATGAACCTGTAAATTAGCACAATAGGGGCTTTTTAAAATTATGTACATGGATCACTCAGCTTTCAATGTGGAGTTAAATGTGTCAGACATCAAGTATTTGTGTGAGGGAGTAGTAGAGAGAGAAAAATAGAGGAATATTCTTTAAGTGTGCCTGAAATATCTTTGAGTTGCATGAAAGAAAATTAGTTGTGTGTGCCGTGGTGGAGGTCACCATCTGAGTGGCAGACCATTATAATGCTGTAGTCATTGGGCACTTGATTTTTCTGCTCTGATTATTCCCAGAGACCGTCTGGAGTCAGATAAATGCTGATTCACATCAGCCTCGCCATCTGTGCATCCATCCTGAGTAAGCTCACACTGCCATTGGCAAAACAATCATACACAAACAGGAAAAAAAGATGGGAGTCAAACAACTTCATCACTTTTACTGTTGCCAAAGATATTACAAGGGTAAGAGATGGCATACTCATATCCTACTCTTCATGAACGGCCAAAATTGCAATGCTAATCATGGCATGATGCTAAATATTTTGATAGAGGCATTGCAACACACAATATGGTGGCTGTAGAAATGGAAGTTCCCAATACAGTTAAAAGAGCCAAATGACTGTTTGTTTACTATTAAACATGCATGTGCATTAACAAAAAATATTCTTTTTTTTTTTGTTTGCGCGATTTGAGCTAAAGAGGCACAATTTATGATTGTTATTTTATTTCTGATTTAAAATACGTTATTGGAACATAATCTTGACCAAAATATTTGACATTTTGACTCCTTTTTGTACATTTTGACATTGCCCGATATGGCCACGGACTGACTTGCCTTAACGAGACTGTGATGATGTGGGCGTGGCCAAGCGACGTCTGTGAAGAGCGAAGCCAGGAGAGGGAGAGTGGTAAGGATTGACATCTGGGGAATATTATCTCTAACAGCTGTATTGTTTTGCATTGAGAGCTGGGGAGAGATAAAAAGCAGTCAGAGCCGCAATTTGGAGGGACAGACTTGAATCCTACGATGGTGCGGACAGTGCCTTTATGCTAATGTTAAGGAGCTATTGAGTTTTTATGTTCACGCTGTAAAGCAGCACTAAATAAAATCACCCTATGGTGTGTAAGCTGGTTCCCGCTTCCTCATTTCCTATCAACTGACCTGTGACGTGTCACAGACAACTTGCTGTTGCTCAAACTTAAGGGGGTCACACGCCCTACACTTCTGACGGATGACACGGCGAATTATAAAATGAGAAAAAATTGTTTTCTATGAATGTCACTCAGTATCTGATGATGGCCCCCAGCTACGACTCCAGAGGCTGCTCAAAATTCAGTAGTACCTCGAAGCGCCACTCACACTTTTCCATTCAATTCGACCTAAATCATTATCAAAGGACATTGATTATTTACTTTAGCCATGCCTGGATGATATATTGTACATCTACTGTATCTTTCAAATTTAGAAATCCTACACAATGCATTGTCAGTTACACGTATGTCTTTTTGTAATTTGACAGCTTGAATGAAGCCTATTTAAGGCTACATATAAAGAAATTGCATAATAAATTTCGCAATTTCTACTCGTTCTGTTTGCGCAGTTGCACTGATTTCATATACTAACCTGCAAACTCATAAATGTCACATTGTTCAAAAACCTTTGTAAATTTTGTATGGATGTTAACTAGATTAACAACTGTGGACTGCAACCTGCACCGCATCGGAATGTCATGTGTATGATATCTGTGTCTTGTCCTACTTCCATGTGGCGTGGCACATCTCTCCCGAATTTCAACAACCCCCTAAGCCTAATGATGAAACTATGGCATGCAACTTGTTTTGTAATTATTGTGATTCAAGAATGAATGAACCGTTCTGAATGTACTGAACTTTTTTAAAGAAAATATTACATTTAAATAAGTTTTATACACCGTTACTTTCATTGACACTGAATTCACATTATCAGTCTTTAGTGCTTTGTCATTGTCATCTCCCACTTTCCATCTATTTTCTGGCCAATGAGGATATTTGGCAGTAAGTCATGCAGCAGAGGTTACACCTGCACTCAAAGCAGGTGCAAAATCACATTAGTTTTTCCATTTTAATAATTTATTTAGTGGTTCATTATTTGAGAGAGACTGACAGCCTCTGTGTCTGTCCATGTATTTGAGGTCTGAGGATGTGGCCCTTAGTCAAAGAGAAAATGTCCTGTTTGTCCCACAGAGAATGTCAACAAGAGTATATGGGTGCTTTGTACAATAACTGTGTTTTTAATAGTAAGTAGAGTTTTTATAGCCCATACAAATGCAGAATCATAATACATTTATTTTGTTTCCTTTGGAAAAGTCTGACAGCTTGAACCGCCAGTGAATGGGATTTTTGTTACAGAATGTTTCATGTGTCATGGGCTTTAAAACTCTATCAAGAAATAAAAGGCAACTGTAGTGGAAGGAACAATATGTGTGAGCTTCATCTCAATATATATTTTAGATCTGCCTTAATTTTTTAAGTGGACAAGACCAAGATTTGTATTATTTTGCCAGGTGTAAGGGTGTAAAAAAAGAAGTGTACAGAAAAGTGTACGTGTTCCACCTCATTAATGTTTCATTGTCCTTAAAATTCAAAGTCCACCCCAACACCGTTTTGCTTTGCAAAAAAGCAATGGGTAGAAGAAAAGTAAAATATATAATATTTAATAATTAATCTGAAAACAACACAAATTTTCAAACTCTACTACAACACTGTGGTGTAGCTTTTCTGAATGCAGATCAAGTGTTGCCTTGTGGTGATGAAATTTCCCAATCATAATAATGATTAGACTTCATCTGTGCCTAGAACCGGTTCTTTAAGATAAATGCCCATTCAAACACAACATTGAGGTAGCTGCATTAGCAGTGTAATGATAGTACAGAGTTGCAGATTGTAACTGACTCTCCAATGAAAACGAATACTCCTTAATTTGGATTTACAAAAAGTGCCAAAACAAAACTTCTTAAAAACACATATTATCTTAACAATATGGAAAAATGTAAACAGCAAATATAGATTAGTTATAGATACCTCTACTCTGACATGCACATCCATAATTTAAATGGCCCCCATACGGCAAGCATAAGCAATCCTGTATCCTAATGATCACTCTAAGGACATGATTTAGAAAGATGGCGTTATAATTACAGTAGTTCTGTTGTGTTTTCTTAATCTAGTTGAGATAATTCATTAGAACCCACATTTGCATTCATGCCTCATAAAAAATGTAAATGACAAATAATTCAAAAAGTGATTTTTCATCCCTTCCTTCAAACACGTCTGCAAAGTTGTGTGTGTGTGTGTGTCAGTGGTAGATCATTTTATGTTTAATTATGAAGCACGACACATTTCCATCATTAAGTAGACAGGAGCAGTTCTCAGTGGCAGCTCACAATGACAGACAAGCACATGCTGCAGCTAACCTCAGAGGAACACTGCCTTAATGAGGCCTGTAATTAGTGCAAGTCATAATATGCAAATTGGCAAGCACACAAAGCACAAAGTGGTAAGGAAAGAGGTTAGAAGTTTGGTGTTGGATTTGCAAGGATTGAAGTGTTTATGTGCATGCACACACAACTACCATCATGAATATGAATATGTCTGACTCTCAGACATATATCTCAGGCATGCACACACAACTACCATCATGAATATGAATATGTCAATCTTATTTTCCTTACTGGGACTATTAATTTAGTGTGGACAATATGTATTTCTAGTCTACTTGATCAAATGCATTTTGGGCATCTAGACATACAACGTCTAGGTTACGGATGTAACCTCCATTCCCTGATGGAGGGAACGAGACGTTGTGTCGAAGTAGCAACACTAGGGGTCTCTCTTGAGAACCTTTTGCATCTCTGATCTATGAGAAAAGGCCAACCCCTGGACATATGGGTATAAATGGAGGAAAATGCATCTGTTTCATTCAGGATTTTTCTGGGGAGCCGACAATGAGGTTCGGCCGCAAAAGTGGCTCGGTTCAGTGACGTGGCCGGGAGGACACAACGTCTCGTTCCCTCCATCAGGGAACGGAGGTTACATCCATAACCTAGACGTTCCCCGTCTGTCGCTCACTTCGACGTTGTGTCGAAGAAGCGACTCTAGGGGTCCAATTTAAATCAAGCCATGATTTCATGGGGTGTGGCTGGCAAACTGAATTGCATAACCGAGTCGAATGGTCCTGGCCAGCCAGCGTGACGGATTGGGAAGCAAGAGCCACGCCTCCAAGCTCCGTGCTAGGAGCACTAATGGGACAATTATTTTTGACGTACCAGGTGGGGCTTCGCAGTGGGTCGGAGTAGGTAATGCGGCGTCAGGAGGCTCTGGTTCTGAGAGAAGACTCGAAGCACTTACCTTGCTCCGCACACCCGGCTTCTTCGACACAACGTCTCGTTCCCTCCATCAGGGAACGGAGGTTACATCCGTAACCTAGACGTTGTATGTCTCTTCTTTCAAGAGATTATGGGAGAGAGATTTATATTTGGTATTGGAGGAGGGAGTGTGGGCTAAGATTCTAAAAAACGTAAAGTCTACATCTAGAGATTCAAGGGTACGTCTGATGCATTTAAAGATTTTGAATTGATTATGTTGGACCCCTTCTAGATTGTATAGACTTGGTCTTAAAGACACACCCACCTGCTGACAATGCCAATCAGAAGACGGGGAAACAATCCATGTTTTTTTGGGATGTGTTAAAATACAGGAATTTTGGTTGAAGATTAAGGGATTTATTTGTGATGTGTTGGACATATGGTTTTCATTTTGTTCCAGACTCTGCATTCTGGGTGATGGGGAGGTCATTCATTTTGGGGATAGCCACTACTTGAGAGGTTGGGTCCTGGCTGGAGGTATGGTGGCCAGGAGAATAATACTCAGGGGGTGGAAGACGGCTGGGACACCCTCGTTTCGGGAGTGGTGTGGGGAGATGAGTGAGGTTGCGGCATTTGAGGAGGCGATCTACAGAAGGTTGGGAAAGTGGGATTATTTTTATAGTAAGTGGGGTGGATATTTAGATTTTTTGGAGGGTTCTCGGGAAGGGCCAGTGGAGATTTTTTATTTTTAATTTGATGTGTATGTGCACTTTTTTTTGTCTGTTATAATTGTAAGAGACCACTGTAATGCGTGTTTGTGTCGAGTGGGGGGGTGATGTTCGGGGGGAGGGGTTTTAATTGATATAACTGATTCCGTATTTTATGTTGTGTTTATTCGTTTTTGAGTATAGAATCAATAAAAATATTAATAAAAAAAAAGGGGGAGACTCCCAGGATTAACACATGTTTGAACTTTGTGTATGATAAAATGTATAATTTTTATCCTAATTGCATCCTAATTAATCCTAATTAATTTTATCCTAATTAATTTAGGGAGTCCCAAAGACAATGCTTAATATCTGCCTGATTCATGTTACTCTTGGAAGTTTACAACTCCTAGAACTCCATATATGTTTTATTTATCCCTACTAGTGGCTGGTGATAAGAGCACCTACATTTGATTTAATTGTATGAATGGACCCGCGTGATTCCAACCCCTAAGTTGCCAAGATTTAATCTTCTCTAATAAAGTACTTAACTGTCTTAACAAAATATTCTTATACTCATACAATATTTCAATTTCATAATTTTATAAAAATTTTCCTGTGAGGACATACGCCTGAACTCTTTTTTTAGAACTGGTAGTTGTGCTTTTATTTCGGCTAACCGTATACCACTCTTTTTATTCAGTTGCGTTTCATAAGCAATAATACAGCCTTTAAATGCCTCCCATAATGTTGAATTGGAAAATGTCCATTGTCCTTTAAATTCAGATATTCAGCAATACAATCATAGCTTTTGAAAATTTTCCTCAGACAACAGAGAACGATTAAAGTGGCACATATATACAGGTTTCTCTATACCAAAATCAAATACCACTGATACTGGACAATGACCCGATTTAAAAATAGTGGCAGATACTATTTGCACCCCTAATTAGTTGTATGTACGTTTCACCATGGAATTTTGTAGACAAAATCATAGTAAACACAAAATTAAACATGTTTACTATATTAAAAACATATTACTGTTGTAACACAATGGTTAAATGCATTAAAACTATGGCTTCTGCAAAAAAAATATAATAATAATATTACTATGGTAAAACAATGGTTAAATTTACCAGATCATACCTTTCTCTCCACTCCTTGACATTCACTGTGACCAAATCACTGCAAAGTAGTATTAAAGAAAATTATAACTGTGGAGACAGGAAACAGGGTTGGAAAAGATGTGACAAAAGTTGGAATCAAACCCGGGTCATCTGCATGAAAAAGTGAATGTGTCTCCATCACTACACCCCATGCCACTGCAGCAAAACTATTGGTGCAGTTTGTCTTCAATTTCTGTGTTTCCACCATGCTGTGTGGCAGGTGCTTTATACACCAAGTACAAATAGTCACTCGGTAAAGATATTTTTATATTTGGAAGATGAAGTCTGAAGAAGTTGAAGAAGTTAAGTTCAAAATGTAAATAAAAAGAAATCTAATCGAAGTATATAATTTATGAATATGTGAATAAAAAGAAGAGTCAATATGTGTAGGATGCTCAAGTCTCCAAATGTGCAATATATTTAACGATTGACTTAAATTCTAAAGAACAGTGGTTGAATGTGAAGATTTAGAAGGCAGAGAAAATTGTCTGTCCATTAAAAGGCAATTTAAATCGCCTCCTATAATAAAGTGAGTGTTGGAAATGTTAGCTAGCCAGCTAAAAACAGCACAAAACAATAAATAAAAAAAAGTGGATCATCAAAGTTTGTTCTGTCGGGAAGACACACAGCTTGAGTGAAGTTTAAGATGCCATTTATTTGATAGATGTAAAACAGAAAGTAATGTCTCTCTCTTTGGCGTAGGCCCCGTCCGGCGGTCTGAGGGAGTTGTACCTGGAACCGTCATGTCCTGCCAGAGATAGGAGGCAGGGGCGAGGAGCCTACCCCCCATGCGGGACGGGGCTCAACTGGTGGTGGTGGGGTGGTGAAGGTTGCAGTGTTAGCACACCGAACCAACATGTGATAGATTGTGAGTGGACTTATAAAGCAATGGCTTACATGCGATTGGATAGGAATTACCCAGCTAATGATGTGATGATGTACAGCTGCTAGTCTTCCCGCTAGAACTACGCTGCGCTTCCATGGACATAAATGTTCAGAAATGTTTTGTCAAGACAATACAAGTCACAATTACAGTAAATAACAACCACTGACATCACTGATAGTAGATAAAATTAAATATTTTGAAGTATTATTTGTTTTTCTACTAAATTAACCCTAACAAAGGAGACTGCAAATGTCAATTTTGGTAGGTTTCTCACTCAAAACCGATCATGTTGCTTCAAAAGACATGGATTAATAGTCATATAGATTACATGTATGCTTCCTTTATGTCCTTTTTGGAGCTTGAAGGTTTTGGAAACAATAGCCGGAATAGATAATTCCACTATCGGGCCTGTGCGATCCAGGGCTATCAACTGGCCAGCCGGGGCCATTAGCCTCGGACCTCGAGCCGCAGACCAAAATCGATCTGCGTTCCCACCATCAAGCAAAAAACTCTGCAGCGTTGCCAAAAAAATCCACCCTTAATTCGCCGCTGTGTTGCCAGTGTCACACACCCTCCCATTTCACGAGCAAGAGGGAAGCTCAAGCTGAGATATCATGTTATCTAGAATATCGAGATTATACCAACTGCCATGGTGTCCCGAATGGTCTCTCCACTAACAGTGGCACGATGTCCCAGCGCACAGTCTATGAAAGTTCATAGAACCATCGAAATTCATTTCTTTGTCCATTGTGTGTTTTAACGTATTTGTACTGTGCCCTACTCTGCCTTTGACAATGAACCTGCCTAAATCTCCTCAATCTCCTGGACTTGTTAGGCTCATGGGTAATCGGTGGGCCAAAGGCCATTCGTTTGTGAAAGTCATACTAGTTATGTGAATTATAATTCATGGGTGAACTATTCCTTTAAGTAATCCTCCTCTCTCTTTTGTCAGACCATGTTGCTTACTTATTTTTTCTGAAGGAAAAAAAAAACATTGAGCAAATACATGCAATGAACACTGAATGAGCTGGACGGAGTTCGGAAGTTCAGTTAAGTAACTTAAATAATAAGTATGAATACTAAAAATAAAATTTCATGAGTTGATGTTGTACTTCATATACAGTATATGGAAGTGTTACTTATTTTGGGGATCCACCCACACACTGTGTGTATTTGTGTGTGGGTTAGTGGAAGAGACATTTATTTTGTTTTGGTTTGTTAATGATCCAGCTACTTTAAATTTGCCATTCTAGAGAATGTCAGTCGGAGTGAACAAAATCACTCTGATCTAATTTAATGTAATAATCTAATCTAAGTTGTAAAGAGAGCTCTGTATATACAGTATTTTTCTATTCATATGGTATTCATAAGGTTCCATAGATCTAAAAAGATGGACATGGACATTTTCTAGCCAAAGATTATAGAAACATTGAATCAATCAATCAATCAATCAATCAATCAATCAATCAATCTATCTGTCTGTCTATCTGTCTGTCTGTCTGTCCGTCCGTCCGTCCGTCCGTCCGTCCGTCCGTCCGTCCGTCCGTCTGTCTTCCTGAGCCAGCATCTGAATATATGATACTACAAACAAAGTCCTTTTTTAACTGGCAAATCAATTAAATGGAATAGAGGATACAACAATGGATACAAAAATGATCTCTGTCTTGTAAGCTTCTTTATACTGTAAATAATTTTGATCCAACTTTCATGGTTCGTGATATGAGCCTGAATCAAACATCTGTGTTCCGCATCTGCTTTGGGTCCTTGAATAACTTACACGGTGTTAAGGGCAGTCGGTGGACTTTATGGTGCCCTCCTAGGGTAAGATGGTGCCCCCCCTAGGGAGTTGGTGCCCCATGCAGACTGCATAGTCTGTATGTACATATGGCTTGTTGCATTGTACTTACATTTAAAGTACCTGCGTGTAATTACATCTGTAGTTACTCTTCTATCCTAACCCCTAACCCTAACCTACTCCTAAACCGACCCTTACCACAACCTAAATAGCAGAAAATGTGAATCTTGTGAGAATTTTGCAGAACAAATTGTAGTTACACAATAATTGCATATTAATTTAATGTTAGTATATAGTAGTTAAAGACACCTAATAAGAAGTAGGACTATATTTATTGTAATCATGAAAGTTTTAATGCACCTCTCCGGCTAAGGGTCAAATGAAGATACCGCTCATTATCATATATCATCAGATATTGACCTATTTAATCATCTATATTTCATGCATTGTGCAAATTATACTATTTCAATTGAAAATACTTATAAGGCCATTAATCAGCACTTTATTACCTCTTTTTCCTTCTGCCTATAGTGGAGCTAAGTGAAGGCATCTCTGTATTACTCTGTTCTCAGTGGAGGACTTTATCATCCTGAAATATGCAAAGCCATATGGCTCCACATCGCTGCAAGTCTGTGTTTCTTCTCTCTCTCTCTCTCTCTCTCTCTCTCTCTCTCTCTCTCTCTCTCTCTCTCTCTCTCTCTCTCTCTCACTCTTCCTTTCAGATGTGCAGAAAGGAATTTAAGTTTGGTGAAGCAAATCAATAGACCATTAAAAATGGAGCTATAAAACATTTTAAAAAAATAGTTCACCCCAGATTTAAATGCTGTCATTATTTCCTCACCTTAATGACAAAGTGATGTTTGCTCACTAGACGTGATGGCCCCGTTTCCACTTGATATTAAGATGTGTTTTGATCCGATCACATTCGGTTCAGATCACATGTGGTCAACCCTAAATACAGGTCTAAACTGGGTGTAAAATTTTTGTGATCGGATTACAAAAACCACATATGAATGTGGTCAAAAACGCATGTGACCGCATCACATTTGAGGTGTAAACAGTAAACAGCTCCACCCCACACCTGTCAATCAACCGCTGTGCTAAAATAAGAGTTTAAACTTTGCTGGCTTTAAAATGAAATAACCGTCAGATCGGATCATTTAAAAAAAGCAGATTCATACACAATCACGAGAGCTTCACAGATCTTCTTTAGTGTGTCTGATATCAACACAGATGAACACCTGAAACTCCTTAAATACAGGTAGTCCATTAAAATGTTTGCTTGACATGTTGCGTTTGTGCTTAGATTAAAATCCAACCACATCTGGGAGAAACAGTGTGCCAGTTCTTGGTGCTTTCTTTGTCTTTTCTTATTTGTTGTGCTTAATATCATGCAGTAACACACTGACATAGTGATTGATGTATGTTGTCATGAAACAGAGACCATCGCCTCCAAATCTGATAACCAGAGGTTATAGGAGACACATTTAATCGACCAGGTATAAACAGCCATGTGTCTCACCTGAACATATGTGATCGGATCACCTGAAGCGTAGCTGTCATACATTTCGTTTGATTCATCACAAAGTAATTTGATCACTTCAGGAGATATACAATACAGTGCATGATTCATATCGATTACTTTGCAACACTTTACAATAAGGTTCCATTTGTTAACATTAGTTAATACAGTAGGCATCATGAACTAACAATGAACAATACATTTTTTACAGAATTTATTAATCTTTGTTAATGTTAGTTAATAAAACTACAATTGTTCATTTTCAGTTCATGTTAGTTCATAGTTTATTAACTGTTAACAACAGCTTTTGAATTTAAAACAATTTTACATGTTGAAATTAACATAAAACAAGATTAATATATGCTGCAAAAGTATTGTTCATTGTTAGTTCATGTTATCTAATGTTGTTAACTAATCTAAAGTTGTTAAAGTTTTACCGATTGCTTTTATTGTGGTTTAAGTTTTTGTTCTTCCAAGCTTGACTGATTAGACTCACTATGCATTTATTGTAGGGCAAGTAAACCCTGTGAAGACTTTTTGGGTGAACTCTACCTTTAAAGGAATATTCCAAACTCAATACAAATTTAGCTCAATCGACAGCATTTGTGGTATAATATTAAGTAACTCAAAAATAATATAGATAATTTCAACAACAACAACAACAAAAAATAATAATAATAAAAAAATAATGCAATGGAAGTTTATGGGGCCAATTTTTGGAGATTTTAAAGGCATAAATGTGAAGTTTATCATTTTATGGTCATTTTAGGGCTTTAGGGGTTTTGGCTTTATGTTGTTATGGCAACAAAGTTATCCAATTGAATATAACTTTTTACAGGTGAGGTTAATACTCGATTTTATTACACTCAAATCATTTTAACACACATATTGTTTATGTCTTTTGGCTATATTTTTGAAACAGTGAGCATTTTAACATTTACGGATTGGCCCCATGGCACTTGTCTCACTGTAACCCAGTGAGAAAAGGAGGGATATTTTTTTTTGTGCTAATCAACATTATCCCAAAAATGCTGTTGACTGAGCTTAACTTGTATTCAACCCAGAATATTCTTTTAATGTATTAAGGAAAAAATTAACTAAGGCACCTGAATGGGCTCGCCACAATGACAAAAAAAATAAAAGAACTGGTTCTAATGCTCTTCTCCTTCATTTGATCATTATTTGGTGAATTACTGCTGCCATCATAAATAGAAAATGTACACAAACATCACTTTTAATACAATTTTATTGCACGTGGTTAGTGAATCATATGCAGGTTTTTGCGCCAAAATACCAACTATTTAGTGAATTCGCCCCTGTTTGTCATGCACATTTGCACAGCGACTTTCACTGCAATATACCACTTCTCTGTGACACTGAGCTAAGTTAATGGAAAACTGGAGTCACAAGCCAAAGAATTTTAATTTTGACATTGTCAGTGTCACACTCACCAATACTTAAGGCAAACCTCTTGAAGGACTCACTACTTCAAGAGCCATGTTCATGTTTGATGATTCCTCATTAGTATTCTTTCCCTTCACTACTATCCAGCGCACCAATGTATGTGTAAAGGAGGTGACAGCGAAGAAGGAGAGGTTTCATTTTCTGCCCGGTGAACTGAGTACATATTCACGGCTCAGGAGAAAGTGTTCCATGTATGTATTATTCAGGCGTTGTTCTTACGGCCTATTCAAAGAGAGAGGGTAGAGTCGAGAAGAAGCGGCATTGAATTATATCGAGTGGAGAAAAATGTCATTTGTAATGGAACATTGTGGATCTCCATGGATACGGAACAGGGAAAAACAGAGCACATTGAATGGTCTTTGGCACAAATGAATCAGCTTTAATGTAAATTCTCTTTTAGAGTGTAACCATTTTCCTCTGCAGTGGTAGAAAGGAGGGTTTAAAAAGCAGGCAAGAGAAAGTTGTTGAATCAACACAGTCAGAACAACTTGCTCTGATTGAACCAGGACATGTATCTCTGCTAATGCCACACAAATATGTGAATTCTTAAGCCCGCCTTAAAAATGGTAGACATTTCATGTCATTTGATAACAAATATAAATATGAACATATGAAACTGTCTAATGCAAACTAATTCAGTTTTAACCACTGTATGACTGTCATAAACAATCTTAATTTGAATTTATCATAGTACTGTGAGATATATGTATAAAATATGTGTGTGCAAGGAGTACTTAATAATATCTAGGACAACAGACAACATCTCCTGAAGCCATCATAGAGAAAGATACACAAACACACAAATAAAAGGATCATAAAATAGACATGCTGATGCGATACAGAAGCAGTTTTGCTAGGGCAGTGCAGGGAGGAGAATAAAATCTAGTTACTCAAAGCTTCTCTAATAAGCCTTACAAATGATACCCTGAGGCACGTGCCAAACCAAGCTACACAAAGCATAGCACACATAGAACAACCACTTCCTGAGAAGCTGTGGGGCATCGCTGGGTAACTCTAAAAGCAATATAGCACTGTTTGTTGAAAAGTATGATAATTCTTTAGGTCCAAATTGCATCAAAAGTTTTTTTAGTAGATCATATTTTGACGATGTAGAGAAATGTATTACATTTTAAAACAGCTGAAATGGATGTATACATCTGCATATTGTATTTGAAAGACATGTATTTCTTATTTGAAAGTTTATGGCTGAAAATAGCCAGAACGCTCTGAAGTTGCATCTTTACTAAACTGAGCTATCATGGGAATATCCAGAACATGAAAGACTTAATACAACTCCCACATGTCTGTGCTGAAAAAGTGGGCCAAGTTGAGGGGGAATAGCTAAAAATCATATTGTGCCTTCATGAATTATAAATGAAGAAACGACAGTAGTAAGATACCATTAAATAGTGCTTCTTCTCATCAACCGCCCGGTCTTGCAGATTCACGCTTTAAAACATTAGGAAAATTAGACCTTTCCTCACTGAATATTCTGTACAGTTCCTGGTCCAAGCTCTAGCCATATCAAGAATGGACTACTCTAATGCTCTTTTAGCCGGCCTCCCAGCTAGCACGATGAAGCCACTGCAGATTATTCAGAACACAGCAGTGCATCTGGCCTTCAATTAGCCAAAGAGGGCTCAAGTCAGCCCACTCTTGATTAAACTCCTCAGGATATCTGTTGCTGCCTGTATCAAATTCAAGGCTTTGACTCTGGACTTCAGGACAGCCTGTGAAACAGCACCCTCTTCAATTCTTCAATAAAGGATTTTATTCAGACAAATAATCTAGTTATTTTTCATTTATCTAATTTCTAATTGTTGTCGAACGCAACTAACTCCATTACAAATTTCCTTACATAATAATGTAGAATAAGGACAGTTTAATTTAATTCTTAGCTCACGCATACTGTTCCTAGATATAATGGTGAAAGTACGTGGGCACTTTAATCCATACCGTAAACATTTACATCAACCAAATTTCCTACACATGTATTTTCCACACCATTACTCACACATTGCTATGTTATGAAATCAAAACACTTTTACTCCAATGCATAATTTGACGACTATGTTACAGACTTGTGTTACCTACATTTACACACTTACACCAATGTAACAATGTAATAACACGACTATGGTTGGAGACTTGTCAAACACGCAAGCTGACACGTGAGACAAGAGTGTCATAGAAGCGACACTAAAGGACATGGTTTCCTCAGAAAATTTGCTTTTAATCTCTCACTTTCTTTTTGAAAAGTATCGGTTTTCAATTTATATCACTATTGGTGATGTTAAGGTTAAAGTTTTAGGTTAAGGAGGTATGTTTTACTCATTAAAACTTTACTCTAAAACTATTTTCCTCAAAAACCTTTTGATTACGACAACATTTCACTTCCTTTTAGCACCCCCACTGGACATTTAACTGGAAAACTGCAGCCAAATGTGTAATAAGGCACGTAATTACACTTTGCAAAATCATATCAAAGTCATGTCATTTCTATGAGACTAGGCTGAAATAGTCATTATTATGCATGGTATTAGATCAGTTTTTAAAGCAATGTGAGCTTTTTATGTCATTTTCCTCTATTTGAACCTACGGGGAAACATCAGTATTCCAGATCATCAAAATCATTAATAACTTATGAGAAAATGCAAGTTTATAATCTGTTTGAAATTTTACATAGCAAAAATGAATATAGGGAGTCTACAGATCACTGTAAAGTAATTAATGTAAAGCCTGGCTTATTATGGATTATGCATCAGAACAACAGAGGCAGATAATGGAACAGATCTGGGAACAATGACATGCTAATCCTTGTGTGACTGCTGCCAGTCTAAACACAGTATGTTAAGGGATTAAATTAGTCAGACTTTGACATGTGCTACTGGGAAGCTTTAGTTGTTGTGGGCTTGGATGCAGTTGTTCAGTTGACAGAGAAGGTTCCCGAGGTTGCAATAGCTGCAAAGAAAATAAAGCAAATTGGATTTTTACATGTTCTGTAGAAAATATGTTGCTTGCCCGTGCAATACGTGAGCCATGCTAGGATTTTCTGGGTGGTTGCCAGGTGTTGCTAAGTAGCTGTATGTTTTTATTTTATTAAATCTTTTTATACTGCATTGCTATGTGGTTGCGAGACTGTTCTGGGAGGTTGTCAACATATTCTCATAAAAACCCAAATAATTAGAATGAAATGGTGAAAAGGTACTGCTTTTATTCCCATATAAACCAACCAATCAACAAACAAAATTTCAAATTCATGCAATAGAAGCATCACATTTTAGCTAGACTACTATCGAACATTTTATTTAAGCAAGGAAATATCTGTGAACAAATCTGATGACTCATTCCACATTAAATTTTTCAATAGGATATTGTCCAATTGAAATCATGGTTTAGGCTTGGGTTAAGGGTTAAAGGGTCATGAGTAGGTTCTAAATTCCTCTTCAGTGCCATCTGGAGTGAGTTATTTTGCATGTGACACTGCACAGCTGGTAGAGGTCAGCAGAGTGTAGAGGAGTATATTATTTATTTATTTTATTTAAATTGTTTACTTCTTGTCTTAAAGAAATACTATATATAATTTTGTAAATATGTGAACAAATGGGTTATGTCTGTGTACTGAATTTGTTTTATTTATTTAGTTTTTATAGCTGTAAAAAAATCATATGAACAAACAATAGCATTCCGGTTTTAATGCACTGTTTGACTTCTCAGACATTGTGTGTGTGCGTGTGTGTGTGTGTGTGTGTGTGTGTGTGTGTGTGTGTGTGTGTGTGTGACAAGTGCAGGGTTGGGAGAGTTACTTTGGGAGGCTTGCAGATTACAGAACACATGCTGTAAAATGTAATTTGTAACATATTCCGTTAGATTACTCAAGGTCAGTAATGTAATCTAAATACTTTGGATTACTTCTTCAGCACTGGTAGATTTTTTCACTTGTTTTGACTATAAAAACTCTACAGTAAGACAAAATACACATGTTAAAAATACATTCTCTGAAAAACCTAAATATCATATGCAGTGTTGTTTCTAAAACAAGTTCAATCAAAGTGATCTTGTTTTAAGGATATTTTGAAAAAAAATTATTATCTCGAATACGATTTTTGATCTAATCTCAAAGGTATTGCTAGAAAAATAGAAATTATTTTCTAATGTGAATTTTTTTGATAAAAACATGATTGTGCCTGGAAACATGTGAATGTAAAATGGCTAGAAATAGCATTTTAGCTTAGCACACAGCTGGCAATTTACACAAGGTTTATTTCTATTTCTTCTTCTCCAAACTGACTTAAAACTTACTTCTCTCTGCTTGTATGTATGTAACACATCATAAGAAAGTGTTTCACAGCTGTTCAAATGCACTTTGGATCACATAATTAATATGTATAAATGTTTTCCATATGAAAGGACTAAATATTAAATAAAAAAAAGACAATAAAATGCAAGGTAATCTCTTTAATTTTTTGAATGTAACTGTATTCTAATTACCAATTATTTAAATTGTAACTGTAGTAGAATACAGTTACTCATATTTTCTATTTTAATTACGGATTCCCATTACATGTATTCAGTTACTCCCCAACCCTGGACAACGGCTAATGTAAACAGACTTGGCTGCATGCATTGGATAATTTCGCTCGATCAGCATGTTTTCACTGTGAATATACAACTTTTAAACTGTTATCGTGGTGCTTTCGTGGAAGTTTGTCTGTATTACAAATGTATTAAATGCCTAAAAAGACTGTTTCAGTTGCTGTATGTGTGAATGAAAACTGCGTCTGCACCTAATAAACAGACGTAGCTGCATGCATGGGAAGATCACATTTAGATATGATGGCTGTGCATATACAAGCTGTGAGCTGTTATAGTGGCACTTTGGTGACAATTAGGCTATTTGTTAAATAAATTAAACATATTACATACTTGAAAAAACTCTTTGAGTTTTGCTTGATGAATGACGCATCAGAGGAAGATCGGGTCTCTGGCGCATAAGAGCTTTAAACGTTTTATTGTGGTACTTTGGTGAGGAGTTGAATGTACAGTATGCATATAAAGTAATTTTATTCTGTGGTTTAAAAGACTGCATGAGTAACTGTTTGAGTGAATATAAATTACAGACACTTGTGCAACCTGTGTCGGTGCCAAAGTTGATTTGATCTGGCAGCTTGTAATGTAACTGGCTGTTGCAGAAACACATATGTATGACGGTGCATATAAAAGGGTTAAGAAACATCGTAATAACATAGTTTGCTGATTCCTTTATTTTTCTCTACATTAGCAGTCACTAATTGACCACCAGTTTAAATCAGGTTCTGCTCTGCCAGTCACTCACTCACTATTTATTTCAGGAGACAGAAATCCAAGAGATGATGCAGATATTTGCTTCGGTGACACCAGCAGTATTTCAGTAAATGGTATATGGAGCCTCACACAGTGGACTGGAGATCAAGAGCAGGGACCCCGGTGCCCCTGTCTCATTTTTTCTCTCTTTTGAAAAGCAAGACTCACTTCACTGAGCCACTAATTAGTGAGGATGAAAAGCCACATTAGCAATGTTAATGAAGTTTGTGTTTGAAAGTGCATCCGGTGATGGACTGCAGTCCTGTCTGAAGGGGTTTTCTTCACAGGCAGGATCTTTGATTATAATCAGAGGAGCTGGGAGATTGAACTGCATTTTCATGTTTACCAAAGAGGTGCAACTTTAGTCTAAAAAGGTTTATTCAGATTCAGAAAGAAAAGAAATCCCATTTTTAAAAATGATATATGTGGCTGATTTTGTTTTAAGAATATGGTGGTGGAGTGAATTTCAAAAGGAAAATCAATTCCTATTTGTAATGTTATTTTGAATTCTATTTGCAGAACAAAACCTTCACAAATGGTGTCATGCATCTTTTAAAACTTAGCTGTGCAACAAAACTATTTCATGCACATACACTTAATTATGAAAGGAATTTTGAAATAATTATGAAAGAAACAACGTTTTTTTCTTTTCTTTTTTTTCTACGTGCCATTTGGGGTGGGATATTGAGATGAATTTTACCACAACAATAGACTGAAAAGATTCTCCACAAATGTTTAAATAAAACAGACAGAATTTAGTTATCTTGCAATATTATCAACCCAGTAATAGGCATAAGAATCACATTTTCATATCATGATAATTGCTGAATTGGCAATACTTTACAATAAGGTTCCATATGTTTACATTAGTTAATAACATTAGTTTACATGAACTAACAATGAGCAATACTTCTAACAGCATTGATTAATTTATAATTTTCAACATTTATACATTAACTTTAGATTAATTCACTATGAACTAAAATGAACTAACAATGAACAATTGTGTTTTTATTAACTAACAATAACAAAGATGAATAAATTCTGTAACAAATATATATAATTCCTGATACCTATATGCATTAACTAATGTTAACAAATGGAACCGTATTGTAAAATTTTACTGCTTTTATCATGGTTTAAAGTATCATTGCAGTACTGTATTAAAAACAGATTAAAAGATAAACAAACTTTATTTTTGTTCTTAATGACAGGTTTAATTGTTTATTTTTAAACACTAAACTTGTGTTTTAAAATAAAAGATCACAAAGAAAGTAACTTTGAAAAGAACCATGAACATTTAAGAAACTAAATTAACAGTTAAAAAAATGCATTAAATAGGTAAACATGACGTATTTGAAAATAAATATAAAATCAAGTGTTAATTTTGGTCCTTGGTTGTGAACCTTGACTTGTGGATAGAGGCTACGTTGTGTTCAGAAAAATCAGAACAGTCTGGCTAATAGGTTTTTTGCTGTATATTTAAGCCATGCATGTTAATTATCATGATACACTGCATCTCCGAATATATATCTACCCAGTATCTTGTAAGCATGGCAAACTAATAAAACAAACTTCTGGTAGTTGCGTAAAGCTTGCAAATCAGATCAAATTGCAAGCAACGATGTCTTTTCTGTGTACAATGTGCATCAAACAGTTCATGAACATATTGTGGGTGGTCCGTAAGACTAGATTTTTGTCTTTGCATAAGAAAAACATATTATAAATTGATATCATTGCACTTGTAATGTTTTGTCACAGGTAAACTATTTTTTTTATTTTTAGAACTCAAGAAACATGTTGTTGTTCAAACTAATCCATAATTAATCAACGTCCAACTGCTTTTTCCAGCAATTTTATCAAGTGTATTGCACAGCCATAAGATCATCTCTTAAAATACCCTGAAAATCTAGTCTGCATCATGTTTTCACAGAAATACTGTTATTATTATAGAGCAAAACAACTTTCAAAGAAATACAAAATTACATATTTCTGGGTTTGTCAAGGACGTGTTTTACACTTAATCTGCATTCTGTTCCTCTGATTCTGCTTTTGTTCATGCAGAGAAAGGCACTGTACTACCCAACAGAATGAGAGGATATTTAGAGGCTGTCCATAAAGCTGGTGCCTTTGTTTTCCAACTGTGATGAATGTAACAAGATTGTAGTCACACATTTCCAGTCCTTGTGCTGCAGATGTCAAGGTTTCACTGTAATCCCATTTCTGAAAGAGGATTTCTCACCCATCAAATTACTGTTACCCGCCACTGTTTCCCCCTGAATGCATCCACTCTGAAAGATCTCTATGATCTGCTGACGGAATATTGTAGCCTGTTTACTGCAGGAAGTTATGCATTTAAAAAGAGAATTATTCCTTTTAAACTACAGCTGATATGAAAGAGGCAAATATTTGGTTCCACTTTGTATGCAACAGTATTTATGCAAAGTGTTAGAAAAGTTTTCAAATGATTTCTGTTCTTTCTTATCCTCATTATCTTTAAAGATGCACTTTGTAACTTTTTTCCTCATTAAAAATGTTTTATCCCTAAGGAAATTCATAGCACTTTTGAAAACTATGTTTAAAATGACAAATGCAATATAGACTCCAGTCATGTTAGGAGCCTAATATAAGATTCATATAGATAATAGATTAATTAGCTAATATAAGTTTTATTTGGCATGGTGCGTATTGCGATCCCATGACAAGCAACTATTTTATCTCGATAAACCCCTATTATTGTACGCTCTATGTTTTGTATTTTGGTTGAAAATAGCACATCTGTACAATGTCATTTGTAATTGAAAATGATTGCTTTTGCATAATTCTACATCTTTGTTGCTAAATTGTGTTACAAAAATTAAACAAAAAACGACGCCATATTGGTCAGAGCAAAATTGACAAAAACAATTTGGTTTCTCTTACACAATTAAACATTAAGGGCTTTATTTCCGTGCCCACGCTAAGTGCAACGACAATTCAGCACTTTTGGTATCCTCTCAACATAACATAAATGGTGGTTAGAAATTGCATTTAGCTTTCAATTAAAACCAAACTGTATTCGAGGACACTTCAGGACTTCCAAGGTTTCAGCACTTATATATTAACAAACAGAATAAAAAACTATGAAAACTGCTCCAATGGATTATACCCCCCAGAAAACCAACAAGTATGTTTTGAAAACCCTTACATTCATTGCAAAACCATTTGTTTAGCTGAAATGCATGCTTATCACTGTTGAGCACAGTTGAGGAGGACTGAATTAATGTTTTGTAAAAAATCTTTTAAAAGGTTACAAGAAGATTCTTTGTCAGCTGCTCTCCTGTGATATGAAGCAAACGTTTTAAAATTGTAAAAAAAAAAAAAAAAAAATGCATTGTTAAATGCATTTAACATTACTAACATGATTCAACTATCAAGAGAACTATCAAGATACTGTATTAAGGTTTATGGTTGTTGTTTTTAAATACTCTAAATGTGGTTGACATATAATATAAAATGCATTTTATATCAGTCTGTGGCCTCTGTATAGTTCACCTTATTCTATCTAATGCATGCTTACAATTATATGAGCACAGAGAACATACTGACAACTGTAGACAAGCACAATGTTATCCAAATGTCTTTGCGAAATTAAACCTAACTGGTTTGATCAGGATTATCCTATGCTGGCAGATGTTGTAACAACACCATCAGGGCCAAAAAGTGTCTTTTCTCCTTTCTCTGACGGTCATTAAAAGGTTGCTGTACAAACGTTTTTGCAAGCAACATATAAATGAAAAATATCTTATTATATTATAGTCGATACAAAATATTTTTGGGAGGCTCTTTTAAAAGCTGTATATATATATATATATATATATATATATATATATATATATATATATATATATATATATATATACATATATTATTTTTATTTTTTCTCTTCTGCATATCACGTCACAACTCAGGTTGGTTTTTAATGAAGTACTTGGGACTGTGTGCCATTAACCAATCAGTGTGGTCATTACATCATTTGTCAGAGGCACCAGAGCCATTAGTCACATGGCATTTATGGTTCGAGTGATTAGCTTAGAAAAAAACTGGCTACAGAACTGAGCTCCCATTAGCAAAGATGGCAGATTTCAAATCGTGTACTTATGAGGTGTCCTGCGCCAGCCAAGCGTCTACCATTGAGATAAATGGGAACGCTATGTACAGATTTTTCTAGGTATTATATTCCACCTTGAATGGTTCTAATAAATACTACTAAACATCATAATGAAAAGAGAACAGCACCTGTCAGCAGAGAAATGTGGAACACAGATCAATTTTCCACATGTGAATGACAGGTTCAAGTTACAGTAACTGCGGGTCAGTTGTTTTTGATGATGCAGTGTGGTTTATTTACTCATGTGGTTGCTCTGGGATATTTTGTTGGAAATCCAGGTCATGTCATCTGTGAACACTACCCTATTTCATAACTGACTCAGAAATTAGCATTGCAATCTTCACTAGCACAACCAAATACAGACACCAACAAACAAAGAGTGAGAAAACATCAAGAATACATCCTTGCCTCTTAGCTTTCCTCTGTGTTACATCATCGTCTCTTGGGTAGTAGAAAAGTGACATCTGAAGCCCTGTAGAATCACAAACATTAAAGCTGAGTGAATGGTAACCCATCCTAACTGCAGCTAAAGACCGGTAAATTGGTATTTAACTATGCGAACATAGATTCAAAAAAAATAAAAATACTCTGTAAAATAAAAAAAAATACAGTGGTAAGAAATTATTGTAAGATCCAGGAGAAATTAAAAAATATTTACTAAATTATTGCACGCATGAACACATGTAATCATTTCAATTAAGCTTTTCATCCCTTTAATGAGTAAATCATACTTCCCTAAACTAAAACTTTAACCTAAACATGACCAATAGTGTTAAAAAAATGTTTAAATGAGAGGTAAACTAAACAGACATCCTAACCCTAAATCAACCCCTAAACCTATCCAATAGTATTTTAAAAGCACATTTGTAATTAAAAGCACATTTGCTGCAGCAACAATTTTGTGTCTCTCTATGCCACTTTAGCTAATCACTTTGGAATATAATGAGTAAATGTAGGTTGGTCCATAATACAATCATTAAAATGTATTGTTTTCCAAATTCTGCTTTAGAGTAAAAGTGTTTCGATATCATAACATAGCAGGGTGGGAGAAATAGAGCGAAAAATGTGTGTTTATAAAGTCATAAATGGCCATAGTACCCATGATTTGTGTGAAAGTGAATAAAAAGCACAGTTGTTGTAGCGTCTCTAGTGTTAATTTCACCAGGAAACTGCAGCAAAATGTAGAGTGCGGCACAAAATAGTTTTTGCAAAAATGTTGTTATAGTAACGTTCATTCTATGAGACTTGGTTGAAATAAAAAGTGGACAAAATTAAAACTCTTAAACTTCCCTTGGAAACTCACACAGCAATAAAATTAAATGAGGCAATGAACTGACAGCCTGAAAAATAAAGCTTTTAATTGAGAGAGCAGCTGGATCAAAGATAATCCATTACACTGAGATTATATCACTTCATGATTTCAGTGATAGAGGCTGCTTTGGGGGCTTCCAGATAACGCAAAGATATGAATGTGCACCGACTGAGGGAGTGGTGAAGTGGATCATTTCTTTTCTTTTCGAGAGTTCAGGGCTGTGATGGATGGCTCAGAAAATGCTTGTCGATACATTGAGCACAAAAGTGCCTGCCACCATCTGAGCTTTTTCAATCTGTGTAGGTGTTCTCTTGGATGGTGAGTTTTCAAGGATAAAGGAGCATGAGCAAGCAGGCACTGACATAGACACTCAGTTATTGTTGGGGCTCATTTAGAGACGCATCAATCAGCCTTTGGCTGCAGAAGTAGGCTGTGGTCCTCTCCACTGATCTGCTTGATTTGTGGCCCACCTCCTTTCAATTGTAGTCTTGAGGAACTGACAGATAAGAGCACAAGTACACATACTCAAGGATGTCAAGCACTCATTTTCTTTAGGGGGCAGTATCTTATGTTACAACAATAATGTTTTTCCTTAGGTGTAAGAAATGTCAGTCTAGTGATATTATTTTCAAATAGCATGAGACCCTGGTTAAAGTTTCACATATTTTGTCATAAATCAAGTAAATGATAACAGCCGAACTTGACTGCCAGTGATCACAATGCATATGGAATGCTGTATAGAAAATAGCAGCTTTGCAAATTTGATAACACATTTTGTGTTTCACAGGAAAAATTCTCAGTTCCAAGCATTTCATGAGGGTGGGTAGATAACACAATTTTCAATTTAAACAATGATCTGCAGGAGGTGCAACTCGATTTGACTGACCAAATGTAGATATGTGAATAGATAATTTCTGCCACAGCATTATAGACTCTAGCTACACCTTAAAGAGATTTAACATTATATTTGGAAATATACAATTTTAGAATAGTACAATTGAATACATTTGGACTGATAATTAATGACAAGTCTTTTAATTGAATACAGAACCTAAGAATAAAAGACATCCCTGGTATATGTTCATCAATTATTTGAATTGGAGGTGTATACCTTTTTCTTCCCTTTTCTGTTTCCAGGAAAAATAAATGTAAGTTTTTTTTTACAACATATAGCTATAAAAGTTTACAGGTAGTCAACAATACTAGGAAGAAAGGACAGACATAAATTTCTGCCCAGAGACGGTGTGTTGAATGTTTGTCCTCTAAAACCTGAGAGCCGAGAGCCAGTAGACCCAAAGGAGATTGGTTTCAACTTTATGAGAAAAAACGTGTCTATATCAAACCAAAATGTCAAGCAATGAACAGCAACCATAGCCAACAAACATCTCTGTCTACAGCATTTAGCTATAATCTAATTGTCCATACTGATTAGAGAAAATTATACTATTGACAACATATGAAAATCCATGGTCAAATGTTCTTTAAAGTGTTTGTAATTTTTTTATCTTAACATGGTTAATAGGGGAGAACTAAGAGTGCTGCTGATGGGTCGAAGAGACATCTTTACGCAATAACTGCCATAAAAACCATAAAAGTAGTAAATGTACAGGGTTTCTTGACTCTCAGGTGAGTTCAGCATATGTGAACTTCATCATTTCAGATTATGTCTGAAATTGGGTCACACCTCTCATCACCCAAGGTTTCTCATGAAAATGCATAAGGCCCATTTTCCCAGAGTCAAGACTGTGTTGGGACCTTGCCATTATCATCACCATTTACCGCTCCACTTTTCACCACCTTCAAGGGTCAATAGATATCCCACTTCACTCAATTCATTTCAAAGAGGCCTGATATCTTCATATGCATTTACATTTGTAATATCATAGTAATAGCCCAGTAACAGCATGTTGTTAACATAGTAATAGCATTACCTCTTGATATCTTGGTGGAACAGTACTATTTTAACTAGATTTTTTTATCTTAAGTAATTATTGTATGTTCAAAAGATGACACACCGCTAGGGTGTTTTGGGAGGTTGCCTAGGCATACCGGTGGTCTGGGTATTCAACATTTTGCTATACATTTGTATCTAGTTGCTTACAGGCCTAAGTAAAAAGATAGCCCAATACCAACTGTGACATTCTGTTCCCTAGATATGGCTTGTCTCTGTGTTTTTTTAAGCCCATTGAAACGTTCTTGAGGTGACAATCTCAAGTCTGATCACTTAGAATAGAAACAGATCCTCTCCTACACTGCAAAAAAAAAAAAAAAAAAAAACATTCTTGCAAAGTATTGTTTTGTTTTATTTTCAGGTAAACAAAAAAGATCTAAGTCTTAAAACAAAACAAAAAAAGATTTTGAGAAGCAAAATTAAACTAGATATTAAGTCTTATTTTCAGATAAACCAAATAAACTTAGTAGGGTTTGTACACGTCAGCTTCAACGGTACCATGACACCATGTCGAGTTAAAGGAAGATTACAGAGCTGCTTGAGGAAATGCTGTACACTTCACGCACCAGAGATACAATAGATTAGAGCAGAGCAGGTCATTGGCACAAGTGGTTCCATAACAACTGCACAAAAACAATGCTTTAATCTCACCGCAAAAATATCAACCAGACAGCCAGATATTGTTTGAGCACGAAGCGTACAACATTCCCTCAAGCAGCTCTACATCTGTCTTTATCTCGACACGGTGCTGTGGTACCGTTGAAGCTAATGCTTCACTCCAAAGAGTTCATTGGCTTGGGCAATGCTAACACAATTCATTCCTTTTATCACAGCACTGAAAACACAGCAAGAGCCGTCACAGTGGTCAAAGATGTTTATCTAGCGAATGTTTACATGGTCCAACAAATTAAAAAAGTGCAATATCAATAGCAGCATCGTTATTCCCGATGGTGTATGTCATCAAACAATCAGAAATAACTCCTGTTGTACCACTTGACAATGAATGCCATATAAAAATATGTAACCTGAGCTATATTAATTTAATTTTAGTATTTAATGTATTAGTAGACCCTCAAAAATGATATACTGTATGTTTCTTTCTTTGATTGAGATTTGCAAAATATTTCTTGTTAGAGTAATATACAACTATAAATCAACAGATCAAGTACCACAGAAGTCATGTCACATATTAAGATTTAATGCTTACTGATAGTGGCACCTGAGAGAATTATTTTTTAGAGAGAGAGAGAGAGAAATGTTGAATGCAAAAAAATAATAATAATTATTTTTTTTTTTAGACAGAATTTATTGATTGGTTTATTTTTTAGTAGGACATTTTTTTCACCTAATGAATTTTGAACTGTGCTGTTCAGTTTCTTTTTCCACAGTGCAGTTCAGGGCTTCCATAGGTTTGTGCTTAAAACAAACAAATAAAAACAACAATAAAACTGTTTGCCAATGGAATACGAATTTTTTTTTTTTTTTTTTTTTTTTCTATTTGAATCCATCCATTCATCTTTTACTGGTAAACAAGACAAAACATTTTTTTTTTTTTTTTTTTTTTTTTTTGCAGTGTATGAGCTGAAGTTCATTTCTTTGTGTTCAGGGTTTTTCCTTGAGCAATAATAATAGTGATACCTGCCTTACCAAGCACCAATTACAGAATGTCCTACAGCATATTAAAAGTTTAGTGCATTGATGCAAAGTCTAGTGCATAAAGGACATTATTTCCACATTGAAAACTATCACATGGTTCTTTTGCTTTGGCTTGAACTTATTAGCATCTCTTGAAAGGAGGTTTCCATAACAACACTGAGACCCTCTTTTCAAAAAAGTCATTAAATTCTCCAGCAGAGTATGGATCCATTGTCTCGTAAAACATTCTATCTGCAGACACTAACAAGGATAATGCTGGCAGTCTTTGTGGCGCTTTCATTCTTGCCTTTCTGGCAGCAGTTTAACACAAAGTATAAAGCATTTTTTATATTTAACGTCTTGTTTTATTGAAGTTGTATCTGCTTTTACAGAGCACAGTCAGTCATTGGCTTGTGTCTAAACTAACAAAATTATGAAACAAGATATATTTTTGATAAAAAAAACACCTTGTAAGACAACAAAAATATAGAGCTTATTATTGTGAGCATTTACTGCACCATAATTCATAAAGTTTTGTCTTTCTATTAGTTTCGCTGTGAAATTTAGGGTTCTCTTGGACAAACTAACAGCACAAACATCACCATTCAGCCTTTGGAACCAACCTAAAGATGTCAATATGCATTTTATTCGCCATTCCTTGTGTCTGGGTGGCCATTTTATCTCACTGTTCCAATTACTCTGTCTAGGCACAGGGACGCAGGGGAGCAGTCCTTATCAGCAGAGCCTGTGGGGCCGCTGGGCAGTGCAGTAATGAGTCACAGGACTCAACCCTCTAACACCCCCCACCCACCCCTGACTGAGTAATGCTCACAGTGTCATTTGGTTCCACCAGACTGGACTAATATGCTCTGACATATACCCGAGGCAGAGGTGGTGTGTAGGCAAAGGCATTAATGGTAGAAAAAGACATTCTGTGGTTGTAAACAGGATAAGACTTGTGTACAACCTTGTTATGTTAAAAACACATTAGACTAAAAAGTGTAAATTTATACACTGAAACAGTTCATTACTGCGTGAGTCATACAGGAACTAGTTTGGAGTTGTTCCCTTAGCTTTATACTGCTCTATAAAGATCAAAAACAGTAACTACTGCACACCAACACTGAAACAGAGATAAAAAGGTTTTTTGATTGTCCAGCCAAAGGTGGATTACACTGAATACAAATAATTTTTTATTGAATAATTGTCACGAACACCGGTGAAGGCGCCTCCTCCTCGAGCCTCCGGAGATCGCATTCACCCGAGTACTGATCTCGTAGACTACATTTCCCAATAGCCCACACACCTAGGTCTGATTACTCGCCCAGCTGTTTCTCGTTACCTCACCCTATTTAACCGTGTCTGTTTATTCCTTCTTTGCGAAGTCTTGTTTAGCCCCGGCGACATTTCCAAGCAAGTTTTGAAACCACTCTAGTTTATCCGTGTACCGACCTAGCGTTTCCCTGACCACGTTTGCTAGCTTCCTGCCCAGTTACTCTAGCCTGATTATCTACCACGACTGTTTGCTGCCTGCCCCGATCTCTAGCCTGTTCTTGTTTCGCCCCTGTCTCTCTACTACACTCTGTTTGCCTGCCCACGACCTTGCCTGTACGACCTGAGTTTGTTGTTTCAATAAAGCCGCATATGGATCCCAACCAACCTGAGTCTTCATTATAATAATGTTTGTCTTGTTTGTAAAAATGTACCACATGCTAATTGTTAACTAGCAAGAAAAAAAGTCTCATGTGTTACCTATTTAAGAGAAAAACGTAAAAAAAACTAATAATAATATATATATATATATATATATATATATATATATATATATATATATATATACCCCAGCTGAAGGTGGCCAGTCCATCTAATGGCTAACTCACACATACATACACATTCACACCTACAGGAAATGTAGAATTTCCAATTCACTTAACCTGCATGTTTTGTGGGGGAAACCAGAGAAGCTGGCTTGAACTTATTAGCATCTCTTGAAATGAGGTTTCCATAACAACATTGAGACCCTCTTTTCAAAGAAAGTCTTTAATTTCTCCAGTAGAGTATGGATACTTTGTCTCGTGAAACATTCTATCTGCAGACACTAACAAGGATAATGCTGGCAGTCTTTATGGCCCTTTCATTCTTGCCTTGCTTGCATCAGTTTAAAACGAAATCAAAAAGTATAAAGCATTCTTTATATTTCATGTCTTGTTTTATTTAAATTGTATCAGCTTTTATAGAGCACAGTCAATCATCGGCTTGTGTCTAAATTCACAAAATTATGGAACAAGATATATTTTTGATAAAAGTACTCTCTAACCTAATTAGTTTAACCTAAACTTATTATTGTGTGTATTTACTGCATACTATTTCATAAAGGTTTGTCTTTCTATTAGTTTATCAGTGAAATGTAGGGATCTCTTGGACAAACTAGCATTTAAAAAATCAATTGAAGGAATTTAGGTGACATAAATGGACACGGTATGGATTAAAGTGTCCGGTATCTTCAACTTAATATTAAGGAATTTTATAATGGAATTAGCCACATTCGACCAACATTATTAGAAGGATAAATGACAAATAATTTGATTATTTGTATGAATAAAATTCTCCACCATTAACATGTATCAGCTCATTGTATCCACTCACAATTTCTTTGTAAGGACTTATCTTTAATAAGGGAATTAAGATTAATTAACGTATTGGAGTAATACTATTCGTATTATTGAATATAATATCACAAATATGTTTAGATATGGTTCGAGCTTCAGAGCACAGGTCTTTGAAAAATCAAGTGACGAGATTATTTATCAAAATATACCACAGTCAAAATTATCTTTGAATACAAACTAGACATTTTTGCAAATCTTAACACATCCAGGGTTGTCAAACTCAATTTCAGCCTGAAAATCTGATTTGGTAGCAACCATGGAATATCCAATAATATTGCATATTTTGTACATTTAAAATGCACATTTGTCAATAAAGCATTGCATTTGAGGGTGGGAGTTTGTAAATTATTATATTTTTAACGTACCATCTGTGAGAAAATGAATGCCTAATCTGTATAGGGCTAAATTAAAATATTTTGACAGAGCAACTAAAATGGGTCTCCTCTATTGATGTCTTTTATCAGGCTCCTACTTATTAAAGTACAGTCGTCTCTTAGAACTTATGAAAGCAAACAAACCAGTTACATTTTCCTACAATCATACAGCATTATTATAGAGACCAGATTTTACACAGAAGGAAAACTGATAGCTTGGTTCATAATAATTATGAAAATGATGGGAGGACAGTAAAGAAGAAACTATTACTGGAAAAATACCATAATTAATACAGTTAGTGTTTTTACAGTAAATCCGTCTTAAATGTTTGTAAGGTATATGATGTGTATGTGGAGTGAAAATTCTTCTGATTCATGTGTGCTTTTTTTTCATGATTTCTCTGTCATTGCTGTTTATAATAGCTGGGCTGTTTAACATGGTTTTAAAGTAGTTTAATCAATGATACATTTGATGTTTTGTATTAGAATTCAAATGTGGTTTGTTATCCTTACCACAATTGACACAAGCACTGTTTATAATGGTTTGCACGGCATGTTGCAGTCCGGAAAAATGCATCTGCCCTGTGCTCACGCACCTCTTTGCATTTTTCTCCATTGATCAAGGCAGCAGTTAGCGCTGTTGATATGGGGGGTGGATACTAAAATATAATATCATTAAAATATGTGTATTGTAAATAATATAATGATATATTCTTAAAATAATTGTTTAAGAAATAAAATAATACAAATGCAAACAGGGCAACAACAAAAAAACCTTGGTGTCCCCTTCAAAATTTGCTCTTGAGAATTGTTATGTTTATTGTCCTCCCCAACATTTTGATGACATTTTCGCCCCTGGCTCCATGGTTTAGAGTGGTAGGCGAATGAACGCACCTTCTCTGCGTTCACGTCGCTTGACCAGAGCTGATAGTTTTCCTGGGTAGCGCTGTTTTGTTTCTCTTTTGGAGAGAGTAAAATGCGCTCCAGGGGAAGGCTCATTAATATTCATGGGGAAAGAGCTAACTGATTGGTCAGTGAGACGTTCCATTTACCTTCCATCATACATTTTAGAAATCAGCTCACAGGCCACATGAAATAAGATGGTGGGCCGCTTTTGGCCCGTGGGCCTTGAGTTTGATATCTGTGACATAGACAAACATGAAAAACAGGTTGATGAGTAAATAGTAACAGAAGTTGAATGTAATGTTCTGTACAGAGAAAATTAACTTAATGGAGTCAGTAGTTAAGATGGTTAAGAACCATTTTATACTTCTTTTAGTATACCTTGATTTGCAGTTGTATTATCAGAAGTATTTAAATAAAACAGTAGCACTTTCAGCAAAGGTCTGGAGATGTACTTGCGTGTCATTGCATTTCCTTGCATTGATTTGGTTCTGTGGTTGTTTCAGAAGAAAGTTCTGGTTGTTCCGTCGATGTTTTGGACCTCTGTTAAGATTGTGGACAGTTTGTTGCTGGAATGATGAGGCGGCTTTGAAGCAAGTTCTTCCGCAAGGGACACTCGTGACTCCCATCACATGCGTGTCGTAGAGCAGAGTGGAAGAAAGGCTTCCTCGGAACTCTACATTGTACGAAACTTGAGGGGTGCCGGAGAAGGCTAAAAGTCATGAGGGCAATAGAAGAAGTAGGAGGATGAACAGAGGCAAGGAGGAGATGAAGAATAAGAAAAGGTTTGTCTAAGGCGGGGAGGCTATACACTGTTGAGGCTTGCCACACCCCAAAAGGCTTGCCACACCCCAAAAATCTTCTTTAGAGAAGTCCTGTTGTCATTCCTCTCCCTTCTTGAGATAATTTATTTACAAGCCTTTGTCTTAAACATACTCAGTTTCCCGATTAGAAAGAGAGCATACATTATCATTAATTTTACATCTTGAAAACGGTGTAAGAGACATGACATTCATTAGCATCAACATTCTCTACGTAAACAGACAATCATTTACATATGAAACATGATGTACTTTATCTTCGTAGTTTGTTTACCAAATATTGAATCCAAAATAATATATTGTAATACATTAATCATATATGCATGAGGTCAGGATAATGCATTCTATAATTCTAACTACATTTAAGTATAGTGTGAGGGTTTATGATACATTTTAGCATAGAAAACTTGGTTATGTGCATTGTGAAGTGTAAAGTCACATATTTTCTTGCAATTCATGGATTCAGGATGCAGTCTCCAGGAAATGATCAAAGAGGATGTCTCGTGACTAATTTGGAGCCTAGAAAATTGGTTATTGTCCAGAATAAAGAGTAATTTGGTGTTATGTTGTTCATTGAGAATTGGTGTAATGTTGTTAATTGTAATTCAGGAGGGTCTCTCAAGGAGAGCTTGTTCTAACTCTGTGTCTATAATTGCCTCACCTCTGCATTTAGGGTCTCTTTGTTGAGATGGTTAGCTGGTCATGTCATGTCATGGGGTATTACCTGATATATAACATGGACATCTAGAGGTCTTTTGTTCTCAAGATGGTTGGAAAAAAACAGATGTTGCAGCCCTAGACTTGCTTGCACCAGTCTGAATTTTCTTAGCTTCTTAATGCTTTGTGGAATTTCCGGCGTTATAGGCCATCTTGGTTTAATTCTGATTTAATTCTTCTTTATTTCCTTCTGCCAGGCTACTCTAATCCTACACTACATTCAGCCCTAGGAACCCACCTAAAGCTGTCAATATGCATTTAATTTGCCATTTCTTGAGTATGGGTGGCCATTTTACCTCACTGTTCCGATTACTCTTTCTAGGCATAAGGACACAGGGGATCAGGCAGCAGAGCCTGTGGGGCTGCTAGGTAATGCAGTAATGATTTCAGCTGTGATCCCAACCCACTTATGGCCATGCCACACTGGTGAAGAGGGGACCTCAGGATGACGTGGAGGCGTTTCTTTATCTATTCAAGTGGACGGCTGGAGCATGAAACTGGCCCAGCACTAAGTGGATAGCCCAACTCGCCCTACAACGACCTGCATCCAACCTCCTGGTGTATGAAGACCTGAAGATAGTCATCATGCAACAGGTCAGCCAAAGGCCAGAGCAACATTGCCAACTCTTTTGCGTGCTGACACTTGGCGAGCTTGACTGCCTTTTCGCATTTGATCGACAGGTCTGTGACACCTGTGAAGGTGGCTGCTGGATGAAGATCACATCACCAAGGAGGTACTCGGTCTGATGGTACTTAAATGTTCATCGTTCGGCTACTGAAAAGGACAGCGGAGTGGGTCCTCTAGCCAGCGTCACTGGATGAGGCAGTCCAACTGGCTGAGGAGGGCCGGCGAGCCTTATTCTTCTTCTTCTCTCTCTCTCTCCCTAGTCCCATGGCCTTTTCAACCCATCAGTTTCCCCTAAATCTCTCAGCTCTCCCTCGCAGGTTGGTGAATCCACTGCTGCAGGTGTGGGCATGAAGTCTGGGCTGGTTGGTTCAGGTTGTAATCAAACCTCCATTCGCCAAAGCTTTGTTCAATCCAATGCCGATACAAGCCGGTGGATGAACGTATGGTGTGTGCATGGGGATATTCAAAATTACCCTTTATAGATGGTCTTTATTACATTTTGGGGACAAAATGTAGAGGCTGAGTTTAGTCCCCCACCTCTCCCATCCACTAATCTTGGGTGCGAATTGACCAGCATTAACTTTATTGTGGGGAATATGTGTGGATGGGTCCTGTAACAAAGTGTATTGTGTGTGGCTTGTGATTCACTGGCTGGGGAGGCAGTGCCAGGGCCATTTACATCAGCTCTACATCAGGAGGATGTAAGGGAGGGGAAAGTCTCTTCCTGCAGAGGATTTCTCTATGTAGCAGACACGAGATGAGACCCTTAGGCACTCTTTCAACCAAGTGAGAGTGATTGACGGTCAGTTCCTCCAGCCAGACATTGTCAATTCCTCCAGCCACTCACATATTCCGTATTTTTCGATGATCATGGATCGGTTGAATCGAGTGATGCAGGACACTCACAAGGGAGGATACAACCCAATTGTAAGTACTGAACAGCCGTTGGGAGCTGTCCAGACAGCTCATTATAAACGGATGACAGGTCAATTAGGGCAGGAAAAATACTGAACTGTCTAATAGCCCATTTCTATTGGCCTGTCATTTGCGGGGATGTTCACTGGTGGTGTGCAGCATGCCGTGAATGTCTGCTAGTAAATCCACCCGCAACCACAATAGTGCCATTGTGCCCCCTTCAGTTGATCGAGGTCCCCTTCGAAATAATTGGTATGGACCTCATCGGGCCATTAGAGCGGACAGCACATGGGCATCACTTTGTGTTGGTTCTGGTGGACTAAACAATGTGATATCTGGAAGAAGTGCCTCTGCGCGAAATTTCAGCATGAAGTGATACGGGGGCACTCTTCAGAAGTATCTACCGAGTGGGAATTCCGAAAGGACACTACATTCATGTCACATACACTATGCGAACTGTAAGAATTATTGGGGATAAAATTGATTCATACCAGTGTTTACCACCCCCAAATGGATGGCTTGATCAAAAGATTTCGCAAGCCTTCACGGTGTCCTCCCCATTTGAATTACTGTATGGGCATTGACCGCGTTGCATGCTCGACATCCTATGGGAAAACTAGGAGGAGGGACCTTCAAACAGCAAACTAAATTCAATATGTTCTTGACCTGAGAGCAAAACTCCACACACCTGGGGCACTGCACCAGGCTTAAGAACATCAAAACAAGCTGTATAATAGGGGTACTCGACTACGGTCATTTACACCGGGAGAAGAATTCCTTGAATTGCTCCCCACATCAAGCTCTAAATTACTCTGCAAGTGGCAAGGACTTTGAGGTCACACTGTGAGTTGGGGAAACTGATTATTAGGTGAAACGAGTCAGAGCATGTCAGATTTACCACCTCAACCTCCTAAAACCATAAAGAGAGGCGTTCCTGTGACTTTGGCAACTGTGGCTCAGGCCGGAGGTGAACTTAAAAGTCACCGATCCAGTCACTTGTTGAGACCACCTCTCACGGAGTCACAGAGATTGCCAAGATGCAAGGAGAGTTCTCTGACATGTTCTCACCTCTCCCTGGTCATATGAATCTCATACAGCACCATATCCAAACAACCCCAGGGGTTGTGGTACACAGTCATCCCTACCGTTTTAAAGAGCAAAAATAAGTGGTATGGGAAGAATTAAAAGCCATGCTGAATATGGGGGTAATAGAATAATCCCACAGTGACTGGTCCAGCCTGGTGGTTCTGGTTCCTAAGATTGACGGCTCGATCCGGTTCTATGGGGATTATAGAAAAGTCAATGCAGTGTCTAAATTTGATGCATATCCGATGCCTCGGATTGATAAACTGCTCGATCGGTTAGGCATGGCTCACTTTTATTCGACATTGGATTTGATGAAGTGATATTGGCAGATCCCCTTAAAAATTGTGTTTTCCATACTGTTCGGATTACACCAATTCGTGACGCATCCGAGACCTAAGGTGAAAAAGGAGGTGAGACTGGCTATTATTGTAGGTTTGTGCTGTCACCAGCCTGCTGATTGATCTTACTTTAAATGGGCACTAGATCCGGTCCAGTGGACAGAGCCGTGAAGCAGGCGTGCACGTAGGTGAAGGCTGCACTCATCGGACTGGTGGGTGGATGCGGTATTGTCCCAGATGGTGGAGGGGGAGGATCGCCATTGCTGTACATTAGTTAAAAGCTCCGATGAGAGAGAATAATTACAGCACAATTGAGAAGTAGTGTTTGGCCATCAAGGGAGCAGTCCTCACCCTCCGATACTATTGTGTTGGAGCGTGCTTCCACCCTCTGTTTGAACAATGGCCTGCTCCAGTGGCTCCATCGCATGAAGGATGCAAATGTGTAGATCACCTGTTGGTATCTAGCTCTCCAGCCTTTTAATTTCGAGTTGGGCCACAGTCCGGGGGTGAGGATGGCTGTTGCGGATTTCCTCTCTAGAATTGGGGGGTAAGTGACAGGCCAGATGGCGCCCAAGCAATGGGGGTATGTGGAGATGGGGTCGTGGTCAAGTGACGTCTGTGAAGAGCAACACCAGCAGAGGAAGAATATTAAGGATTGACACCTGTGGTAAATTATCTATAACAGCTAGAGAGATGGAGAGAAATTATCTACAGCATTGCAGTGAGAGATGGAGAGAGTTAAAAAGGCAGTCCAGACCACCAGAGGGAAGAGAAAGAGATGCACTCAACATTGTTCCTGTGTGTGTGTGTGTGTGTGTGTGTGTGTGTGTGTGTGTACATTTGTTGTGCTGAAAAGAAAACCTTTTGTGTTGCACCAAAAAGTGTGTAAAATAAAGACTTACTTTGGACAGTTTACCTGGCCCACGCTTCCACCTCCACAAGAGAGCTAGTGACCTGTCACATTCCCTTAGCTTTATACTGCCCTACAAAGCCCAAATGCAGTAACTACTGTGCGCCAACACTGAAACTGAGAACAAAGGCTCATCTTACGCGATCATGGCGGGCACCTTTTACTGTCCGGACCCGGTTCCCAGGCTCATCAGCTCTCACTACCCTCGACGGTGGGGTGGCCGGGGGGTACTCAGCGATTCCCCATGTGGATCAGGCAGTCGGAGTGCACTTGTGTCTGCAGAGCGCCGCCACCTGGCGGAGTCAGGCAGCAACATAAAACAACTCATAAAACCAACAACATTATCAACTTTCTTCAAAGCTTATAATGACATTATATGATATGATATCTCAATGATATCTCAAAGGGCTGGGTGCTCTGACATCATAAGTCATGAGTGCCTCCTTCCATGCAATGTAAATTGCGTGACTGTGGCAACATTGTTGCAAAATTTAATTATGTGGTTCATTACAAGTCTAAGGGCAGTTCTGAAGTGAAATGTCCACTGTGTGGCACTAAAATCGAGTGAAATTGTCCTGAACAGATGGTCTTAAAGTTGGTTAATTTTTTACGAAGATTTAAATCAACAAATCCGACCTCCCTACCGTAAACCTTAAACCTAACTGATGCCATAAAAAGCATATGTGACATGAAAAACACAATATCTGAAACAACCACATCATTTTGTGGTGCTTCAATGACACTTCCGGCTCATGTTTCTACACACTTGCTCTTCAGGAGTCATACCACAGACCTTTATATTGCATATGCAACATTCTATCAGTTGAGCATCCTCACAATTAGTTCACACTTAAACAAGCTTGTAAATGTAGTTGGTAATGTGATGAAAATGTTAAAATTAGTTAGTATATCCACTATAGTAAAAGTGTTTATATGTAATAAAATTGCATTGTGTGAGGAACAGGGTGAAAAGTACTTATTTATTAACTGATAATCTGCCATTTTACTTGTGATTTGGTGAAAGGGATAAAAGTAATTGTTGATTTAGCGCCTCTAGTGTTCATTCCACCAGGAAACTTCTATGTTATGTATACAACAGGCCACACAAAAAAAAAAAAATAAAAAAAAAAAACATTTAGCAAAAATGTAGTTACTGTGTTGTGAATGCCACTGGGAGAGAAATATGACAGTTTGATTTCATTCTAGCTAGGAAAAATGTTACTTTTTAGTTTTAAATATAATAATACTTAAGTACAATTTAATGTGAATACATTTTACTTTCACTCATGTATGTTTTTGGCTAGATACTTGGACTTTTAATTGAGCACAATTTTCACTCAGTATCCATACTTTCACAAGTATAATTTCTGAGAATTTTACAGCTCTGTGTATTTCAGAAATGCTCACTTGGCCTACAATGGATGGAATATAATAGTACAGTTTACATTTAATACATCACTGTTAGGTTTTTTTCCATTTTATCATAGTACAGTAAAACTGTATTTTGTATAGCAGAATAGTTTACTTGTCTTACAATGAATAAAATATAATAGATCTCAGAAGTTTGTAGTTTGTATTGCCGTGCTAAGTCAATGGAACCTTGCACCTTTAATTTGAGATATTTTTTTTAACTGACAGATTGTTAACTGACATGTCATTATTGTATTAAAATTGTGTTCACTTAACCTAGGATGTGGGATTTATTTATTTTTTATTCTAAACTGGTTAAATTGTTTAAACCAACATACTCTAAGCATAAGCAAATAATAAATGATGTATTTTTTTTTATATATGTTGAGAGTCAATTTAGTTGTTTATAATGAACATATAACACATTCAATGAGATTGCATTAGGACTCTATGAGTCTTGTTCAAGACTGAACCACTTCTTGTCTCGGTCTCGACTCAGACTCTTTGGTCTACATGCTGAGAGAAAGAGGATCTCAAGGAAAGTAATATTGATTTTCACAGGCTGTGAGAATCCCACATGTCACTCCATTTTCACACTTCATCTTCCATCTCCAGCCTCATGTAATCATGGGCTCATCAATAGACCTCGGTTAAAACAGAGAGAGCAAATTAGCACCAGCTAATGACCTTACAAATGAATCAAATGGCTGCGGTGATCATGTAATAAGCATTTCCTGTTTGCTTGCATGTACAGTAACTACATAACGTTTTTTTGTTTTTGTTCTCGGATCATGTATCACAATATAGAAAAATGCTATGAATGATTGTCACATTGTCATATTTACTTATGGACACAATGGACATTAGTCTGAGTACTGTAAATGCTGTATTTATATATCGACTGTATATTTTTATATTTATAATATTTTTATTTTATATGTATGATTATATTAGATAAAAGAAAGTCCTTTCAATTTGTTGTAGCCTACTGTCGAATGCCTGGATGTCGATTTCCAACAAAATATTGAAAATACGTCTTTCAGAAAATTTCCAGTGGACAAAAAAACTGGAAAACATGGAATGTGAAAATTAGACATGACCTAAGACCTAAGAATATTGCCTACAGTATATAGAAAATAGCTGACAGGGATATTACAAAGATGTCCATCGAGTAAACTGACTTGCTTTGAAGGGACTTTGGTATGAGGTCTACCCTGACTAAGGTCCATTGCTTGAAGGACATACGACATTGAACCTCATATTTATGTGAGCAAGCATGTTTATAAATGAAGACAAGTCTACAGCCATCCGTTAGAGTTTGTTAAAAAGCAATTGCAGACTGCAATAAAAATCCAGCAATGTAATCCTATTTCCAGACAGGCAAATATGATTTGGATTTGATTGGGATTCCACTGTTATAACAAGGTTCGTATTTGCTAAATGCTTAGGGCCTTTCTGAGGTACTGCGTAAATTGGGGGGTAAGGTTGAAATAGCAATCTGTTCTTATATGTGAGACCAAGGCTTTGCTAGGCTATCTTGGCTGTTGCGCATTATGAATGCATTACAAGGGTCAAAGTACAATCCACATGCAGAAATCATCTTTGATTCATTCACTGGAGAACATTTTTTATCAATTTGACCCTTAGTAAATTTGATGTTATCAGGCAGGCATTTTTTAGGCCTGTACACAAAAAGAGAGCCATTCGTCAAATGAGTTGTTCACCTAAAAATTGAAGAATTTGAAATTTACTTACCCTTACAGCAGTGGTGGCTCAGCGGTTGAGGCTCTGGGTTACTGACCAGATAGTTGGGGTTCAAGCTCCAGCACTGCCAAGAAGCCACTGTTGGGCCCTTGAGCAAGGCCTTTGACCCTATCTGCTCAGTATCACTGTTGACCCTGCACTTTGACCCCAGCTTAGCTGGGATATGTGAAAACAAATACATTTCATTGTATATATGCAAAAAGTTATGTATAATGTGTGACCAAAAGTAAATAAAGAATAAAGGCTTCTACATCTAAAAAGGGTTACAGAGGAAAAAAAAATTGGCAACCATTGATTTAGGCTGTAAAATATAAATAACATTGCAAATAATAATTTCTCTTTTGCAACACATACACTTCTCACTTCTTGTCAGGCTATTAAGTGATTTTCTATTTGGGCAGAGCACAAATCTAGTTTGTGGCAAAGAAAATGAAAAGTGTGAACATTGTCTGTTATTTATATACTGCAATTTTATGTTAGATGAATGTACTGTGAGAACTTTAAAAGAACTGTATATTTTTAAAACGAATACATTTTTGACCTTTATCACATTTATAGCACTTATTCCAAAAGTTATTCCATTCAGCACCTTTACTTCAGTATTTTAAAGAGCAAAAAAAGACCATTACATTTGTACATTTGTGATCATAACTCCCCCAATGTTCAAGACTTGGTTACAGCCTTGAGTTTAATTGTTTTAACTTAAAAATAACTCATAATATGAGTACTTAAATCAATTTAATGCAACCTTTTTTCTGTGTTCATATCAGGCCATAAAGTGCGGCAATTTGTTCTTCATATGATTATGTACACAAACAAAAGCAGAGTGCTTTACATTTACCAGTCGTCCTGTTGACATATGTCCATTTGCAAGATTGTGGGAGTTTCCTGATGTTAATTTGAGTCATTGATGCCCACTTACACTCAATGTAGAAAGAGAAGATGTCAAAGCATTAAGATATTTGGGATATTAAGGAAACTAAGCAAAATTCTTTTGAATCTCATAACTTTAAGAATAAAACTAAAACAATTTCTATTAAAATAGAATAAAATTAATTGCCATGAGTGACCAAGTGTCTAATTTAACACAAAGCACTTTAAGGGACACAACATAAGATTTTGCAAAATAACCTTGCTTCAGAGCAAATTAGACATTAAATAAACATGGGACCACCAAATTAATGCACACGTACAAATTTTCCAAACATGAATTATAAATTAAACAATGAATTAAACACAACCAGAACGTGATGTGCATTTACATTTTAGATGATTAACATAAATGTGTTTTATGTATGCTACTCAAAATAAAAGAACAATAATATCTTAGACATTGAGATATTTATATATGGGTCATTATAACGGGGCCATGAACTTATTTTAATCAACCTCAACAAGGGAAAGTGTATATTTTAGGTGTTGTGACTGGTTGCCATTTCTTTTGTGACCAAGTTTTTCACAGGTTTTAATCACCGTTTGCTTTCACTAGTTCCTTTTAAATGATCTTGCAGTGTGATAAATACATTTTTAAAAGTACAACTGTGTTATGTATTCTTTCGATATGGTCATAAAAACTGCATGCATACAATTATAAAAAAGAATATGCAAAATGCTATTTAAAACCATTTTAGTTGGAGTGTACTGTAACATGTCACACCTAAGGACAAGTCAACTTCACAAAAAATATTTACATTCACATTTTACATTTATGCATTTGGCAGACGCTTTAATCCAAAGCGACTTACAGTGCACTTATTACAGGGACAATCCCCCCAGAGCAACCTGGAGTTAAGTGCCTTGCTCAAGGAGACAATGGTGGTGGCTGTGGGGATTGAACCAGTGACCGTCTGATTAACAGTTATGTGCTTTAGTCCACTACGCCACCACCACTTTTATCTTTTTGATCGAATCTTCACAGAGAACAACGAGAGATAGAAGTAAACATGCCTCATTCCATATTTGCATATGTTAAAGAAATATAGTTATAATATTTAAGTATTATATATGTAACCTGTTTTATACATTCACTCACTGAGCACTTTATTAGGTATACTATGGTCCTAAAAAAGTTCCTGACGTGGTCTTTTGCTGTTGTAGCCCATCTGCCTCACAATATTTTGTGCATTCTGAGATACTATTCTGCCTTTCTGTCAGCTTGAACCAGTATGGCTATTCTCCGTTGACCTCTCTCATCAAGGCATTTCCGTCTGCAGAACTGCTGCTCACTGTATTTATTTATTTTTTTTAGCACCATTCTGAGTAAACTCTAGTGATTTTTTTACGTGAATATCTCAGGAGATCAGCAGTTAGAGAAATACTCAAACCAGCCTGTGTGGCACCAACAATCATGCCATGGTCGAAATCACTGAGATCAAATTTTTCCCCATTCTGTTGATGTGAACATTAACTGAAGCTCCTGACCCGTATCTGCATGATTTTACGCATTTCACTGCTGCCACACTATATAATGAATAAGTAGATATACAGGTGTACCTAATAAAGTGCCCTGTAAGTGTATATGATGTATGCAGCTTCTGTGATAAATGTCATGTTGGCTAAATATTTTTAATCTGTAATTATCTGGATCTTATATAATATACTGTATGTACTTAAATTTTTCTCAATTGTGAGAGAGGACTATTCTTGTTCCACACTGAATTAGTTTCTCTGTGTTTTGTCACCTTCTCACCTGATGAATTGGAAGGTGATGACACACACACACATATTTTCACCCAACACAGACCTTCACGTGTTATTCACACACCCAGAGACTTGGACGAGACAGAAATTGGTATTTCAGCAGGAGAGCAGAAAGGGGCCCATCTCCAACCATGCTCACACACATGTCTTTCAGATTCATGCAGTTTGCAGTAATCAAAAAGAGAGTGAATTTATGTCAGCCCAAGACAAAACAGGCTCTAAGCATTTCCTTCATTCGATACTAGAAAACATCCTCCTCAATAGAAACTAGTTCCAACCTCACTGCATTTCGTCTCTCACACAAAACCATCATCTAATAATATGCACTGTGTCCAGCCATGTAAAATGCATACTGAGTGCACCATAATACACTCTCATGTTCAGTACTGCCAGCTTGAAGAGCTTTGAACCCTGAATGAAGACTGACTGAATTAATATTGAAGTTTAAAAGCCAAAGTGGATCCAGGAAGCATATGCCAATGAACTGTACTTTTATGGGAGTAAATTAAGATGTGTGAGTGGTCTTAAAGCATATGCAGACTCAGTTTATTTTTATTATATCCTAGCACCCATTACATTTCATTTGTCTTTTTTGAAAAATGTTCTTACTTTTCTTCATTCAACCTTTGAAGCTGAAGCATATACTTTTTTATGTTAAATATTCTCCTACCCCAGATAATACCTTGAAACAAGTAAGCTTTATGGGTTTATTACTCTGAATAATATAAACACTCTGGTGCTATAAAAACATTGTTCTGTTTGTATGAGCCTGAAACAGCCTTAATAAATGGCAATGGCATAAGTGTTGGGCAGGACTATCTGTTTATCCAACCAATGGAAAACAGAGGAAGTGTTGAGAAAACCAGTTTGAAAAAAAAGCATCAATTTTTGCTACATGTGGAGAAGAAATTACACACTTCACCTGTAAGGAACCTCTGGCAAAATACTACATTATCATTCTGTGATGGAAAGTTGAAAAGAAGTGTATGTTCTTAAACTTCACCACAGATCACAACCTCTGCTGTATATGCTATTTTGGCCTCAGTTTTAGCCCCCCATGGATTGGAAAAACCTTGCGACCTTCTTTGGTTTTTGCAGGTCATAAACATCCAACTGAAATAAGTCATTCAGTTGTTCATAACCAATGAAAGCCATAAAAAATCTGAGATACTCATTGCTGAAGTAAGAAGTGTAAATACAAAACAGATATTCAGTATCTGATATTCAGTATTCTTTTTATTATTGAATTTTTTTTTCTCACTGGGATTTCCAACTTCTCAGCACCAGGGCCTAGTATATCCCTAAACTAGAGCTTTTAAACCCTTAAATGCATGGGAATTTCACAAAACACATATTCTCTCTCTCTCTCTCTCTCTCTCTCTCTCTCTCTCTCTCTCTCTCTATACTATATATATATATATATATATTGTATATGTATATGTATATCTATATAAAATGTATCTACAAAATGCACAGACAGGGTGACATTTTCAAAATATCTTTAAGAAAATTAGAAAATAAAAGAATAAAATATATTTTGACGTTTTATTTTCCATATATCAAAGAGATAATGCAACAAATCAGGACAAATTTAGCACAGGATTCAATATTTCTACACTGAAATTTCATGATACGTAACTGGCTGTCATTTTGAGCTACACATAAGCTACACATAACTATTTTCTCAGGCACATATTGAGTGTAATTAGATGCAAAATTTACATAATTTCAATAGTACACATACACTTGCTATAGTTTACTTCCACATATTTCTTCAACAAATAGCAACCGCTGAAACATTAGCACCACTTTCAGTAAGAAATAGCATGTATAATATGTATGTGCTCACACCTATGGAATACCGATAATTCACCATTGTTGCACAAAAATCAATGTGATAAAGAATATATTTGTATAAATATAATGTTAATTTCTCTTGTAATACACAAATAAACACATATCCTATGATAGTAAACTTAGATTTGAAATAATTATAAAAAATGTACTTTATGGAAGTGCAAACACACACACACACACACACACACACACACACACACACACACACACACACACACACACACACACACACACACACACACACACACACACACACACTTTTACTGTAAACAAAGTAATTGCAGAACCACACAGCTATTTTTATTGCAGGGATAAAATAACAAAGTATTGCAATAATTCCTATAAAGAAAAGACTGTCAGCCAGTGTTTTCTATTTTATAATTTTTAATATTATGCATCATATTTTATGCTGTACTATACATGCCATTTTTAATGTGCACTATTGTACACACATATTTGCATCACCGTCCCTTGTGTTATATTGACTAGGGCCAGGCATTAATCCAGAGAGTAACACTTTACAATAACATTTCCTTTGTAAAGGGTTTATAAATGGGTTAATTAATGGCTAATAACTAATTTACAAATTAATTTGTGCAGTTGTAACAACATAAAAATGGAAACTTTCATGCAATACTTGCCAAATAGTGAGCCAATTTTAACTCACATGTGGTTAATGTTTATTAAAGGTACTGGTTCATACGTATTTTTACTAGTATAGAGATTAAAAGGTGTTGTGTCTATATTCATTATTGTAATGTCTATGACATTTTCCTGGTAATGTTAATGTAAAAAGAATGGTGCTACTCCAAGTGGTGTCTTACAATGTCTTCTGCAGTTCTTCATGCTCACACACAGCATTGTTTAAAAATTCAAATTTCTTTATTATTTATAAAAAGATTGTTCATGAATCTTTAATTTTATTGGGTATTTATGAACTAACTTTAATCGTAGCTTATAAAGCTTTAATTTGAATATATCATCCTTGAAACTTCAGAAAGGGTACCTTAATGCAAAATGGACAACTATGTTGTTTATTCACGAGTTAACTATGAACCATTTATCACCAACATAATTTAAGTGATTTTCGCCCAGTGTGCCATACAAGCTTGAACCGCGACTGCCTTTCGAGCATTGTAGCATTAACATTAGCATTGCTCTATCCAGTACAGCAGTTACGTTTGCACATGTCATTGTATTTCAGTCTCTTTCACAATCCGAGCACTTCAATATTAAAATAAAACATTTAGCAAATTATTATATTTCACCTAGTCTGTTTATACATACCACGTGTCTTTTCAACATTTTGTCTTGCTTCTCACTGCTGCTCCCAAGTCCCGCATTTAAATAATCTGTGTCCCTACTCCTGACCAATCACAGTTATATACATCCTTTACATCCTTTAAAAGTTGCCAAATGGTATTTGTTAATAATTTTTTAGATTATTGAAATATGTTCTGAACTTTATTTATAAATGTATTTAATTATTTATGTTGTTTTTTTTTTTGTTTTTTTTTCTACTGTTTATAGTACATATAGGCTAGGCTAATGTAATAATAAAGCCTTAGCATATATACATATGCATGTGTTTATTATTCTCTAATGAAAGTTTATGTCTATTTTTCTATGATAAGTATTAATGTTAATGAATGTCTGTTATACTGTTTATTTGCTTAATGTAAAGTTTAGAATGACTTAATGTTCATCAGACTATATTACATGATGTATGTTCATTTATGAATGGAATAATATGAATGATAAATTATGCAATCCTGAAACATTAAAAGTCACTCATTAATTAATGGAGCGCACCATAAACAATCTTTTTATAAACAATAAATTAATTAGAATTTTGAAACAATGCTGTGTGTGAGCATGAATACATGCAGAGGACCGTGTAAGACAACACTCGGAGTAGCACCATTCTTTTTACATTAACATTACAAGGAAAGTGTCATAGTCATAGACAATACAATAATGAATATGGACACAACACCTTTTAATATCTATACTAGTCTATTTTTGCTAGATCCTTACATTAATTATGAATTATGACGTTTCATTAATTTTGATTCAAATAAGTTTGAACAACTACCTTTATTAAGCATTTATAACATGTGAGTTAAAATTTGCTCACTATTTGGCAGGTATTGCATGAAAGTCAACCTTTTTATTTATGTTGTTATAACTGCACATAAATGATTTATAGTGTATTATGAGTTATTAATCATTAATGAACCCCCTTATAAACCCTCTACAAAGGTATTGTTAATGTAAAGTGATACTCTCTGGATTACGTGTTACCATCCAGACATTATAAGAAGAGTTGTGGAGTTGGGGAGTCTGTTTGGAATATACTCTATGGATAAATAAATGTGCAAATATAAACAGGATGTACATTCATGCAACAGCACTCTTTACTCATCTCACTTGCATAAAAACACAGAATATATACTTCTCAGAATGCATCAACACCATTGAAAGAACATAATGAAACAGTTTTGCCAAATAATGTAAATAAATGCTTTAACAGTGTTCAATACAGTATATCAATCTTGAACAGCTGAAGGTGCGAGCAGGAGACTGGTATAAATGTTTGTAGAATAGCAACAGCAACATGATATCAGCAACATGGTGTAAATAAATGATGACAGAATAGTCATTTTTGGAACTATCCCTTTAATTGAGCAATTTTGTTTATGTCGCATTTGCTATCATTAGATTGTTTTCTGTAAATAGCTGCATTTTATCAGCCACCCTGCCCTCTAAATATATGTATCAGCATTGGCAATTGAAAAACCATAACGATCGGGTTTTAATTATGTTTGGTTGCCCATTAAAACGCACATTAAAGTATCAGTAAATGTAAACACATGTGACATCTTCAGTTATGAGGAAAAAGGAGCCCATTCACCTCCTTTCAGAGCCTCTGTTTAAGGTGCCAATTTCATACGGACGGTCTTGCTTTGTGACCTTTACAAATCTATTCCAAAAAGGTCATCTTCTTATTAGAGCCATTTATTAACACTGGAGAAGAATAGCATGAGTAATGTCACACCTTTTATCTAATTTGATCTATCATTCAAAGCTGCTTTTTGCTTCTGGCACTCAAACTGGATCAAAGGCAAGTGTGTAAGTGTGTTTGTGTGTCGATAAGGTTTTCTCTGTTTGATCGCTAATGACTTTGGTCACAAATTCACACATACTGTATGTGCTTCAGACCATGGTACTAAAATCTTGTCAAATTAAAGCACATTATGGTATCAGCATGTTTCTGCTGGATTTTAAAACTGTTGATTAATGTGGCCAGCTACAATTTCTTTGCACAGCGGATGGAAATATAATGTATAATATATAATACAATGTTCCGTGGTATGAAATTAGAAATGTCTAGAAATGAGGTGGAGATGCCCCCCTGAGTTATGATGGTTGCTAACTTGCTACCCCCCTGTTTAAATGTTGACACATCTGGTAATGTCCCTAATTGCCCGCTGTCACTGTCATTGGGTGTTGTTGGGGTATGTGGTGGGAGGGTGTTGGCAGTTTTAAGCAAAGCTCGCCACCACTGTGTCTCAACATGGAGCTTTCCCATTAACATTTCATCTGCATGCATTAAGCAATCAGTTACAGGTCCCCTGCCATGAGTGTCAGCCTCATTACGTCGGAATCTTCCCAAGAATTTCTTCATCCCTACTCCCGAGAGAACCCCCGACATCAGCTCAGTAATAATGATTAAACTGCCATCAAATGCCTGGCTGGACTCTCAAGCCCTACAACAGTAAAACTCATAGAGTGTTCAGCGCTGTGTACTTTTAGGTGTACTCGTGGAAACAAGGAGAGATAGAGTGTGTTTGTTAGAAGCCGGGAAAGAGGAATTTAATTTATGTTTCTGTAATAAATGGGTATTTGATGGTTCAAGGAAGGGCTGCTAATGCAGGGACGAGGTCTACTTGAAGGGTGACATTATTTTAATTGCAGAAAACAATCTACTCCACGATGCATTTAAGTTTGTGCTGTCAGACAGAAAACAATACAAACATGGAGGTGAGCAGAGAAGGTGGCGAGGCTCATTAATGAGTGTTTTACGCAGAAGAACTAATGTTCTTTTTGCAAGAAATATCTGGCTGCTGAGTTTGGAGAGATAATCCTGGCAAGAATGAATTCTCTTTCAGGTTCTTTTCCCTGACAGAAGCTGCAGCAAGAATCAAGACCCTTGACAGGACAAATATAAATAGATTTTTACATTTGGAAGTGTGTCTGGGGTCAAAAAGCTTTATTTTACAATAAGTTGCAAGAAACAAATGCACTGCTGTGCTAGTTATTAACCCTAAAATAGGCAACGTGCACCACCAGCTACATACTCTTTAGTTTTTTATAGGGGGTATGAGAAAGAGTTTCTCACCCAATCTTTTTATCATTTATCATAGTTGGGTCTGTTTTGAGAATGTAGGTCACATGACTTGGTTACATTTTCTGTGATTTTTAAGTCAGCCTGACAGAGAACCAACATGGCCGCCCTTACTGCAGGACATGCTGACTTTGTGATTATTAATTATATATTAATCTTATTTTTCCTCAGCAAAAAAAACAAAACTAAAAAAAACAAACAACAATAAAGCTGCTAATATTATTTGAGAACATTGTCTTAAAATGCGGAATAAGAAAATTAAGTCAAATGTTGTTCATGTTTTTATGTAGCACATTTTGAAGTATGTGTATCCCCTGAGATACGTTGCCAAATTAAGGAAAGAAGAACAGTTAATCCACAATATTACACATACAGATTTATTACACTAACACATGTCATACACGCAACCTTAAAGCTAAACTTTTCTAAGTTTTGTCACACACAGTGCTGGGTAGTAAAGGTTTACATGTAGTCAGGATTACATAATCAGATTACAAAAATCAATTGGATTAAATTACATTTTTAAATATTCATAATCAGACTATGGATTACATGATTACATATTAGGGGCAATAGCAGTAAATCAATCATTAGCATTTTTCATTCTAAATCAGCATACCACTGATATAGCTATCAACGCCATTGCTGTTGATTTTATGGTAATTCATTTTTGTTCATTTTATTATAATTTTATGTTGATTTTAGGATTTTATGACCAATTAATGTTCATAATGTTTCTACTGTTTTGTGCACTTAAAATGAACTTGATGTCAAGTGATTTGAATTATAAACTTTGGTCATTGCTCTTAGATTTAATGTATATGCTGTGTTCATTCATGTAATGTTTAATGCAATTTTTTAATTTGTCATAAGGAGCTCTTTTAGTGAGGCTCTTTTTTATTTAACAAAGAATGGAATACATTGTCTATCTTCTTGTACTTTTCTGTAAAAATGATACAAGGTTGTCCAACTCAAATGCATGTGACATCAAATAAAATAGAATTACTGTAGGTTGAAACTAATCCAAAAGTAATCAGATTAGATTACCCCCCAAAAAATTATCTACAAATAGATATTACTGATTGCATTTTTTGTCATGGAATTTTTAATCAGTATTTGATAAAAATTCACAAGTAATCTGCCCAGCACTGGTTACACTTGATTTACATGATTTGCCTGCGCAGAGAAAGATTTGTTAAAGCATAAAAGAAGTTACGAGTGTGATTGAAACATCTGCATGAACAGAGTTAGATTTGTGAAAGCGTAAATCAAAATGCAAATGTAAAAATAAATGACATGTGTATGTTTTGTAAATCAAGTTGCAAGTGTAAGAAAAAATATTTGCAGTACTTATATGCTTTGCATAAGTCTAATTCATGTGTTGTGAATCTGTAATTTCATATTAACAAAGTCAATTTGTTTTGTTTTTTCACACCAAAACATGGCCAAAAACACTGAAAACATGCAATCAGCGATACGCAAGCAAAGAAAGTGTGTCATGAACAGCAAAATGCATTGACTGCATAGAATCAGTTTGTATGTGTAAAATAAACTACTGCAAATGTGTAAATAACTTGTGTTTGTGGCATATATATTTTCCAGAAATAATCTGATATACACTGGTCCATCTTCCCTTTTTAGCGCTCACACTTTTGGCACAAATTTCTCACAGAAAAAATAAGTGCAAGCATGAGGGGAATGTGGGTCCACTTGTTTCTAGTAACCAATCATATTAAGTTTTCATTGACCAGTTTACTCTGATCTGATTGGTTTAATAATGTGACAGACAGTTTCTTCTTCATATGGCTAAGTGCCGCTCCTCTGGGTATCTCTCCTCTCTTAAATATTAAACTGAAATCTTAACATATACACATTATTTTATTGCGAGTGTAAAGTTGAGTTGACACCATTTATTGATATAAATCTCATCTGGTGTTCAAATGTTTCTTCTTGTTGATGTTCATAATTATGTTTGAATAAATTAAATTATCATTGGAATGGCAAATGGGTGGATGGATGGATGGATGGAAGGAAAGAAAGAAAGAAAGAAAGAAAGAAAGAAAGAAAGAAAGAAAGAAAGAAAGAAAGAAATGCCAAAAGTGCGGGCACATCAAAGGGAAGACAGAACAGTGTATATCGGATTATTTCTGGAAAATATTTGTCACAAACATAAGTCATTTACACATTTGCAGTAGTATATTTTACACATTCTGTCACAGTCCAATTACCTTGTCAGGTTTAGGTTCTACCTGATTGGACAGTGGCAGTATCGGCCTGCCTTTGTGTTTTGTGTTCCCCTTGTGTGTGAGTGCACGGGTCCGGTTGTTTGGACCGCCATACACGCATCGCTGCTGTGTGCTCTCCGGTGATGTCATGGTTCTGTCAACCGGTCCAGTTGGGTTTTGTCTGATGAGGACCATGACATCATCGCCCCTTGTCTGTTTTGTGATAAAGTGTTTATGTTTTGCCCATATGGTTTTCAGCTGGCGCTGGCATGCTAAATCAGCACTTCGATGGGAACCCTGATTGTTTCCATTGGAACGCTGATTTGTTACAACCCTCAGCTGTGAGCGGTAGCTGTCTCTTGTTTGTTTCCCCCTATTTATTTCCCCTCATATGCCATGTCTGATGTTGGATCATTATTGCTGTTAGTGCTTGCAGTCATGTGCGTGTTAACAGTGTGTCTGTTATTCGTCAATGTGGATGCATTGGGTGTTTCGCACCTTACAGATCGGCGTCGTTCTTACATTTACATTTACATTTATGCATTTGGCAGACGCTTTTATCCAAAGCGACTTACAGTGCACTTATTACAGGGACAATCCCCCCGGAACAACCTGGAGTTAAGTGCCTTGCTCAAGGACACAACGGTGGCCGTGGGGTTAGAACCTGTAACCTTCTGATTAACAGCCCTGTGCTTTAACCACTACACCACCACCACTCTTCTTGCCAGTGTTGCACCTGTCTGTTGGAGGAGGATTCCTTGGATCTGTACCCGCGTGTTGGGAGAATCACTCACCTGGGCTTGAAATGCACACACCCATCTCATGAACTCTCATCCCTTGCCTGCTTAGTGGCTTTCTTCATTGAGCTCAGATGAGCTGGCACTCGTGCGCCTTTTGTGTTTAATAAAATACTGACATTTATCTCTTCTGCTCTTGGGTCCTGTTTCCCCTGCATTCTGACAGAAAGATCCAACCACACATGGACAGAGCAGAGGGATCTCTTCACTCCACCCTCTCACAGCGAGAAACCCAGTTGAGGCTGCTCCAGATTCAGATCTCTGCTTTGAGCCTTGTTCTGGGAAAGGTAGCATCGCAGCTGGTGGAGCTCACCGCAGCTGTGCAGTGGCTCTGCCAATTGTCTGGTCCACCTCTGGACACGCCCACGCCTGCCACAGCCAACGAGCCAGCGCCCATGCCTGCCATCGGGCAATGAGCCAGCGCCGATGCCTGCCACAGCCAACGAGTCAGCACCCAGAGCCACGAAGGCTGTTCCCCTGCTGCCGCTGCCAGCACCCAGAGCTTGGAAGGCTATTCCCCTGCTTCCGCTGCCAGCACCCAGAGCCAAGAAAGCTGTTTCCCTGTTGTCGCTTCCAGCACCCAGAGCCATGGAGGCGGTTCCACTTTCACTGCAAGTACTCACAACTACAGAAGCTGTTCCTCTGTCACTACCTGAGCTCACAGCCATGGAGACTGTTCCCCTGCCACTATCAGTGTCCACTTCAGAGCTGTCCATGGCTCCACCCCCTTGAGCCCCCAAACCCTGTCTGGCAGTGGCCCCACAGTTCCCTGTCCTTGCCCTGAGGCTCCCACAGTTCCCTGTCCTTGCCCTGAGCCCCCCCCCCCCCTGCCCCCGCCCTTCTTTGTCTCTTAAGTGTTTGTGGCGTTTTGTCTATTTCTTTTGTTTGATGTTCCCATGTGGGAAGTGTCCCTTCGAGGCAGGGTACTATAACAGTCTGGTGAACTTGTCATGTTTAGGTTCTACCTACCTACCTTAGGTTCTGCTACCTTAGGTTCTGCCACACAGTATCGGCCTGCCTTTGTGTTTTGTGTTCCCCTTCTGTACGGGTCAGGTTGTTTGGATCGGCGTGTGTGCATCACCACCGTGTGCTCTCCAGTGATGTCATAGTTCTGTAAAATGGTCAGAATCACTTGCCTGGGCTTGAAACGCACACACCCATCTCACAAACTCTCATCCCTTGCCCACTTAGCGGCTTTCCTTAATGAGCTCGGATGAGCTGTGCTGGAGCGCCTTTTGTGTTTTTTGTGTTTAATAAAAAACTGATATTTATCTCTTCTGCTCTTGGGTCCTGTTTCCCCAGCACTCTGACACATACAGACTGATTCTATGCGTTGAATCATTTTGCTGTTCATGACACTCTTTCTTTACTTACATATCGCTGATTACTGGTTTGCAATGTTTTGGCCATGTTTAGGTACAAACAAGTGTGAATAAAAGGAGGTCAGAAGAATACAAACCAAATGTATTTGGTTTTAATAAACAATTACAGATTCACAACATATGAATTACACTTATGCAAAGCATTAAAGTTTTGCTAATATTTTTTCTCATGCTTGCAATTTGATTTACGCTTTTATAAATCTTACTATGCATATGCATATCATTTGGGCATTATTTTATATTCATATTGATGACTTAGAATTTGTTGTACCAGAGCAATGTATCCTGGGAGATTCAACTCATAAAATCCAAAATATATAAAAAATTCCTTTGGATATGTTTTACTTACTGTAAGTCCAAATTATATAAAAAGTGAATGATTTTTTGCTAATCATTTTCCACTCTTGCCTGTTGTAGGGTTAAAATTTAAAAAAATTTATTCACTACCCATTGTACTTCTGTAATGTGATGTTTGTATGTTGGAAACAGGACTTTTAACAGATAAATGTAGGGAAAGACTTGATTTTAACCATCAGGATATTGACTGGATTGTGAAAAGTGGCTGGAGGTGAGGGGTTGGTTTAGTGACATCAGTAAAGTTGTTTTAAAGGTGGAGCAAATTAAATTGTAAGATTGCAAAGACAAACGTTTTCCCCCTTTGGAATAACATGGACCAAATAAGACCAGGAAAGTGGCAATATCAAAATTTACCGTAATAAAGTACACATGGTTAATGTTGTTGTCATGTAAATACATGTGTCACTAAAGATTTTTTGTCTTGGGTTTTTGTGAATTTCTCCCTTCCCAATGTAATAGATATTCACATTTTCCAGACAAAAGGTCAAATTGAAACCTCTATTAGTTCATAAGATTTTCTTATGCCATATTGGATAATTATAGATCATAATAATAGAAGATGTGGAGACAGTGATGTAATCACAGTAATTTTTCCAATACCAAGGCTGCTTTATCTCTTGCTTCCGCGCCCTTCATATAATCCAGTTTATCATGCACAGCAGAAATATTGGAATTGTTTACCATTCCTGGACATGGACTTCAGTCCTGCTTTAGAGATTGTTTGTGTAAGGTTTTGAGCAACTCCTTGTTATGACTGCCTCTGGGCTGACACCGGTGAGGTCTAAATCCAGGCACCTGTCAAAGCATGTCTCAACAGAAACAGCTTTTTGGAGGAAGTGACCTGTCAACAATATAAGATAAAACTGCACTGAAAAAAGCACTATGAATTGCACTTCTAGCATCATTATTGCATGGACACAGATATTAACTTAATCTTGATCACTCAAGTCAAAACTGATAAATAATTTTGTAAATATAAATGTCCCAGTAGTAAAAACAAAATGTGTTTATTCAAAACCATGTATGTTGGCAGATCTGAATATATAATTAATGACTTATACTTGGGCACATTTTTCCAGTATAGAAACCATTTTTGCTCAAAGTCAAGTATGCTTGTAAGAGACACACAAAATAGTGAGCACTACTATAATTTAATTAAACATTTGCAATTATATGTTGTTTGAATATTTATTCAGAAAACACAGCAACTTCTGAATGTCCGTGAATAGAGAAAGATGCTTTTCAGAACTGGATTGTGTAGTTTCAGAATCTACCAAACTAAGGCTCGAATTGTTGAACTGCTCCCAAAAAGCAATGAGGTATGATCTTCCCTGATGGAAATCATGTAAATTAAATAAAACTTTAATATGTACAAAACTGCCATAATGTTACATTGTGCATTTCAATATGAATGTTTTGGCCTCATGAAGGTTTGTAACTGTAAGCGTTTTCCCAAGTACGTGAAATGTTTATATAATTAGGGTTGACCAAGAAGAGTTGAAAAAGAGTACTGTTGCAACACTGTGAATATTTCCCTACTAATGTACGTTTTATTATCAGTTTTCACATTCACATGAATAACTTGTTAGCTTTTATTCAGTTAGAAAGCTTAGATAATTAAGACGAATAAATGAACTAATTAACTGGCAGAAAGAAAGAAAGACAGAAAGAAAGAAATTGGATGGATGGATGGATGGATGGATGGATGGATTTATTTTTTACATTTGTTTGTAGATAGATAAAGGTAGATAAAGGTATCGCGTGTGAAAAGAAATTGCATGTTTATTCTGGTCAGTATTTGTGCAGTATAGCCAAAGCAAAAATTGTTACTGCACTCAGTCAACCCAACACTTTGGATAAATAGTGCAGTACAATGAGCAAGAGGAGAACAATAAAGTCTTGTTTTGATGGTTCATGGATCTCAAAAGCAGACCCTGAAAATTCACAAGACAACACAATACTGGGAATTAAGAAGAATAGATACTTGCTTGAGAAACATGTCAATCTTCAAGACTGGAAGACAGGAAACATCTCACTGGGTTCCCAGAGGTAAGTGGAATGTGTGGTGCTCAGCAATCATTAGCAAGAGCTTTGGCAATGATCACACAAGAGTTCTGTCAATTACTCACATCATCCATGTCTGGGTGTCATCGGCCCATCATACTAGCTATTTTCTGCTCTCAGGACCACAGGCAACTGGAGGATTTCCTGTGTCTCTCTGTAGTCCAGGAGAAATTACAATACATCTGTGCCACATCCCAGGTGTAGTCAATCTCAATGAGCAACACAGTTTGAAATGCAGAACTGTTTGGATAGATAAGCCATTCTAATACAAATATATAACTGCAAAAGCTAGCCTTGGTTTAGAGCTTGTTCTAGCACGATATAATGGTATTTTTTATGTATTGTGTAAAGAGTAAAGAGACATAGAAGAATGTATGATAGGCAGTGAACATCTGAATATGCTTTATAATATCTGATCATGTGATATTCACTGCTTACAGTGATGACCTACAGCTGAAAACAACAACATTGTGTGCTCTCAAATAAAGTTTTGTTTGATTATCCCAATCAGTCTAACCGAACATCTCTGGCTCAACTCTGACATAGGTATCCAAATATTTGTTTTCTTTCTTTCTGTAGCCCAAACCTGATGTTATTTATTTAACCTAAATGTATTTCTTTATTTCATATAATATTTTTTTATTTAATTGTTTACTTGTTCATTTGTTTATTTATTTTAAATTATTATAATTAAACAACTAGTGACCAGCCTGTCAGAGTAAACAAACAGTAAGAACAATATTGTTTTGTGAAATTAATTTAAAAATGGCATCACTAAGGCCAACCCAGGCTTTAAAATATAAATATACTATAGACTTCTCTGTTGTATCAATAATAAAATCAAATGTTTCTGTCACTGAAGTGACAGTCAGCCCATTTATTACTTCACAAGAGCACAACAGTCAGGTTGTAAAACAACTACACAACCAATGGTTCAGCAGTGGAAGATCCACCAATCAGAGAACTGCGGCCCCAAAAAAATTGGCCCGGAAGAGACCGCCCACCTTCATGAAGCATTCTGAGTGACGCATTAGATTCATTCTTCTTTAACAATCAAACTACTTATTTATTAGTATACTGCATAGCAGAAACTTTAGCAATAAGCTTAAAACATTTTATTCTCTACTTATAATCGACAACCTAAAATAGTTTTATATATTTCCATCTGTTTCATGGGATTATAGTTTGTCTTTCATCTGATTTTCATATCCTTTTTTTGCTTCAAATCAAAGTTTGTAATGTTGTGATTCACCTCAAAGCCGGTTGGTTTGATTCATGGTTTAGAACTTTTTTATGAAGTATTTTTTGAAAAGTCAATGGGAAAAACACCTTCGGAACCAACATGGTTGAAAAAATTGTTGGGGATTGTTGCACTCTATACCAAGCAGTGTTCTTTAAGCTGCACTGTTGTGGTGTAAATTGTGACTTGTTTTGTTGTTGATAAATCCTCAAATGAAGGAAAATGTAAAAATGGTCCATTCGGACTTTACATTTTCTAAACTTTTTCCGATCCAGTATCTTATATCAGTCACAAGACCTGCTATACGTTACATATCTGGATATGAAAGTATTTTTTCTGAATAATATGTTTAAATGTATAAAACAAAACTGGACTGATCATTGAGCTTCAAAACCAATAGCAGACCATATCTTTTAATTGTCATATCAAAGTGCAATACAATGATGAACTCTAAGAAATATTTTATTATTTCGGTAGAAGAACCGAAATATAACACCAACTGGTTAACTAAAATTATTTGGACTTCCCAACGCTACATGTGAATGAATTGGTGAATCATTCATCTTAAACAGTTTATTCACAAGAACCATCTAAACAAACCGATTCACTTAAATGTTTTGGACTTCCTATTAGAGGGAAAAATATGGGACAGTTTAGATAAGTGAAATTGATTACTGGCTCAGTTTGCAGAGAATGCTGCCACCCATGGTGACTGCCTATGTTCCCTATGCCTAGATCTGCCATTGCCAGGACCCCTTACTGTGGTTGTGTCTCTGGGCACCCAATGTCCTCACATCCTAGTAACACCCCAGGACTCACCCAATGGCATTGAGATATAAAATCAGTATTTTGAAATCTACATTTATTGTTCCACTTCTGAATTAAATGAGGGCCATTTACTATCAGTCTTTTGTCAGATGCTAATATTGAACTCAATGATAAACAGCAAGACAATGCACATTATTTCTTGAAATGTAACACCAGGGGCCAATCATTAGTCATTTCCCATTTAATTGCTCAGAACCACATGATTTTATGAAGCTCAATGCAACTCTGACATCAGTTTAAAAATAAGTTTGTATTTTTAAGAGCAAGGTGTTAATGTCCTTCGATACCACCCACAGTTGAGTCTGCAACCCACCTTTTTCTTATACTAGATCAGCCGATGTGTGTTTGATGTTTGTGTGTGTAGGAGTGGGTGTGTTCTTTCTTTATTGTTGTGGAAAACATGGCTCTTTGTACATCAAAAATCCTGTTCCACTGTTAGCCCACACTCCGCTGACACTGAAGAGCACACAGGAGAAAATGAGAGGAAAAGGAGGAGGGAGAGGTGGAAAACAGAGCCATCAGAATGGATGTTATCAGTGAGAGTGGGGAAGCACCTGAGGGAGGGTGGCTGGCGAGCACATCATTAGAACAGTTTACACTCAGCATCTGATTTCAAAAGAGACACTCACATAACAGAAGTGTTGAAGCTGGATATATCCTGTATACTGCAGTACGAATTGATCTAGAAGAGAATTTGTATAGTAAGTGTGATCATTCTTGAAATTTGAGTAAATGTATAAACAACATGCACTCATAAGAATTTCATATGATTCACATACAGTATGAATATTCCAGGATTTGAAATGCACTTCATTACTGAGAACAAACATGCCTGGCATAAATTATACAGTATATAAATGGCACAGATGTCCATTGACAAAATAAAGTCAACATGAAATCAAAATCTACTTTTTGGTATTATGGTCAAAGTTCTTCAGTGCTTGTTATTTCAAATAAAAAATAAATAAATAAAATGTATAATCTTTGATTAAAATGCAATGAATTGTTCCACGTCTGACAAAATGTCCTTTTTGGCTGACATCATCAGTTCCTCCTTCCCTCCAACCACCTGGTCAAAATTTTTGCAGCTGAAATCGGTTGGTGCATACTGAAATTTGAATCACTGCCCCCAGTGGCCAAAGCTGGATGTGCGGTTGTAAGGTATTGTATGTTCCAAGTTTATGCTATAGCTGTTTATAAGAAGATATTGATTTTGTAACTTAAAGCAGGCAAAGATCACTTATAATATGATCATGTAATAAAGCCTTTTGACTGTTTACATATGCAGCTTTTGCATGACAGCACTAACACGATTAACTTTATTAACATCTACTGCATTAAAATTGGATGTTGCTTGTGTTATAATGACTTATATTCTAAAGTATAACTATGAATAGGGGAAGTCTGATAATGCATTATAAGTGTAGTTATAATTATTTATGAGAAGTTCTAACTTATTATAAGGTGTATTATGAGACATTATGAATGCAGTATAATTCATTTGCAATACCTTTACAATGCATTATTAATATGGGTCAGATAGGATATGCCACTTTTCAGTAATTTGTCCTAATAGGGTTTATTTCAGGGTACATGAACTTACGGATAAAACATCTGTTGCTGTGTGGTCATGTTACCTATTCTGGTATGTAACTAACAATAATGTTTCTCTCATTGAATATCACTTTTCACACAAATTATGAAAGTTAAATGAATTGTAAATTACGTTTTACATTGACTTTAAGATATGGCACCCTATTCATGTTTGTGTAGCATAAAATAAATGGCTAAAACCATCAATGCCCAAAGAGACATTTGAAAAACAGAATCTTCATCTCAGTTGTACATATATACCACCATTTTTCCATGATCTGGAATGTAAATCACCAGATAGATATAAAGCAGACTACCTTCGCTCATCACTGTTGTCAAACATCAATCAAAGAAACTGTATGCGTAACCCGCCAACCAAAATCTATTAAAAACACAATACTCTCTCTCAAAGCCACAGGCTGGGAATTTCATGGTTTTGATGGGGTCTTGACACTTAAAGAGAGACCGGGATTTGACTCTTTGCTTTGTCCTACCTAATCCCAGATTAATTGCACTCAACCAATGTGAGAGGTCTGGATGAATACATACATCATATCTGTTGCAGGTTTTTCTTCCCTGTGTGTGTGTGTGTGTGTGTGTGTGTGTGTGTGTGTGTGTGTGTGTGTGTGTGTGTGTGTGTGTGTGTGTGTGTGTGTGTGTGTATGTGTGGTGTGTTTCTTGTGGAACAAAGCCTAGGCATTCATTGAAACAGCTTTGCTGAAATTGTGACTGATGGTATAGAGGTATTTCTGAAAAGGTTTGGGTCTGTTGTTTGGACTGTGCTCTTTCTTTGCCTCCCAGGGCTATTTTGATTGGAAGGTGTTGAAGGTAGATAGGGGTCCATTGACAGACAGAAGCATGGCATCAAAGACCGGCCATGTGGATGCATGGCAATCCCGGATGGAATTGAGCCACGCCTTCAAACAGCTCCATCAATAGTCCATTTCTCTTAGTTCAGAACTAACATATCACTGGCAGGGGTGGGTTTATGATTTCTGAGGCCCCAAGCAATCTGCACCATTTCGAAAATGTTTTCTTATATTACATAAAATGTATTTGAAATCATCATTTTAAATTCATCCTATCAATTGTTGTCGCCAAGTAACAGCTTCACTACAAATAGTGAAGCTATTAGCTTATCTACATTTCTGAGTAGCGAGGTGATAGCTTTGCTTGTTTTTAAATCAAGTAGCTTTTCAGTAGCAAAGCTATATTTTTGACTAGGTAGTGGCGTAGCGTTGAGAAAAGCAACACCGTTATCATGCGTGTGCCCCTGTGTTTACTATCACCAGTTTTGAATCAAAACTAGAGATGTCCGATCACAAATGAAAAATCTGAGTCGGTTCTTTAAAATGAATTTGTCACATGTGATAGGAAAGAGGTCGGTTCGCGATTCAATCTGAATTACTCAGAAAGCGTGTGCTCATGCTGCTGAATCATTTATATGTGCTCACTTTCCAGTAAGCTCACTGAGAATTTTACAACATGGAAAATAAAGATAACTCTGGTTATCAATGGAAACGAAACCTGCAAATGCATCCTATTGTTTGCCAGTGATGAAGAAGGTCTGTAAGGACCAAGGTTTGAACTAGACTGTGAGGGCTGAATGTAGGAGAAGGTGGAGGAACCAGTTGCAGAAATGAGAGCTCAGTAAGGGAATACACTAAATGTCTTTTTAATTAGTTGAAAGTAATTCCAAAACAATCCATAAAATAATTCTAAATGGAGACTCCAAAAACATTCCAAAGAGTCAAATAGAAAATGTCAAAAAAGTTCTAGAAACCTCAAAGGGTAAATTAGTGTTTTTGGACAACAAAAAGCAAAGTCAGAAAATAAAACAGAGCAAAAGAATCCAGAGACAATCACAAGAGGGATTTACCAAAATACTGAAGCGGTTGGTCTCAACATATCATACACTGAAACAGAACAGTTCAAATGCACTTTTGATCGCATCATTTATATCACATGTGTTTCCCAACCACTGTGCCGTGGCCCACTAGTGTGCCATGAAACAAATGTATGTTACTAAGCAACAAAAAACTGTCCAAATTTGTGAAGAGACATTGAATAACACATCATTTCTTTTAATTTAATGTTACCTTATTGTCTACGAATATCAGAGACCCCAGTTATTGAACTAATTTAAATTCACTAAGAAAACGCTTAGACCTAAACATAAAACAGTCTGCTATCAAAGCAACTGCAATCTTTTTTCTCTCTTCCAAATACATGTTTTCAATGTTTATTGTGCACAACTCTTGCTTTTTTATGTAGTAAACTCATAAAATCGCCCCTCTGCAACTCTTGTCATGTGGAGGGCCATGCGGTGCTTGGCGCTAGGTTCAGCCTCCAGAACCAAATTAAAACTGCCACGAGAAGTCGTCTGTCCGAGGCAAAGATGCAAAATCTAATGACAATTGCCTCAGCATCAGTCTCCCTTGATGCTTTGTGTGGTGTCTCAGTTGTTCATCTGTTCTCTTCATAAATAAATAAATGCATAATCTGCTATTTGCTCGTCCTGTAAGTTCATGATTAAAATGAAAATGTGAAGCAAATAAGCAAAAGTGTACACTTCATGAATCATGTTTTCTGGCACTTAACCACTAACTGTAAATGCAAAGGCTTTGTTTAGTTTTCTCCTAATAAACTAGTAAATCGATGAAGAAGACAATAATACAATAAAGATTTGGATTGTGATTGTACCTCTGCAAATAGCGACAGCAAACTAAAATGTATTTGTTGAATTTAAACAATGAAAGCCTTATGCATGAATATGCATAGTCCATCAGAGAATTCGTTGCAAAATCCTTGGTCGCTCAAGTTGCTAGGCCTATTTGATGAGAATGTTATGAACAGGAAACTCTTTGTTCTAGGAAGACTGTGTTTGTGCCAGTAATCATGATTCACTCTGCTTGCTTGTTCAACACTGTTGCTGAAGGAACAGGCAGAACTAACTGGATTAGCAGAGGCCATAATAATCAGAAGACAGTGTTAATGTTTGGTTTAGATGTGTACATTGACAAAACCACTTTTGTTTAAATGTGAATCAATAGCAACTGAAGTTGATTAAAAAAGCAATACACCTGGAACCGAGACTAAAAACGTATCGGTTACCTAACGTAACCTCGGTTCTCTCTAGATGAGGGAACGAGTATTGCGTAAGCTAGCTTACGCTACGGGAAAGATTCATCTTTTCTGAGATATTGAAGCCAAAAGATTATCCTTAATTTTGTATCCATTGTCAACGCAGTGCGGCAGCTGCAGACCTTGAGACCTAGCTAGCGAGCCCGCTCGAACTCGCATCCAATGAGAGGCGTCCGCGCGCTCACTGCATCAAAGCCCACCAAAAAGGCCGTGACTAGAGTGCATATAAGCGTAGTTCGTAGGCTGGAACCCTGGTTTTCATCGACTGAAGCGAAAAGTCGCTCGTGGCGTGAGCACGGCCGGCTACGCAATACTCGTTCCCTCATCTAGAGAGAACCGAGGTTACGTTGGTAACCGATACGTTCTCTTACGAGAGGTTCTCTCGTATTGCGTAAGCTAGCTTACGCTCACGGGAACCCATTGTCAACGCCGTCGCGCCAAGCATCCACTGTATGAGCCCCATGGAATTAAGGGGAACCGGGGAGCCCTTATGAGTGGGGAAATAAGATTTGGCCGGCAAGAATGCGGGTCAGTGTTTGTGTAATATATAAGCACATAGTGGGAAGGGAGCGACAGAGTGGCGGTGCCGGTCTGTGTGGAATGTGTCCCATCAGTGCAGCTCACCAGGGAGCTGTAGCGTATTAAACCGCTAGTAGTTTTGCCTGCAGAGCGGGCACTTCCATATTGTAAAATCTGACAAATGTGGAGGGGAAGTCCATCACGCTGCCACACATATGTCGTGAATGGGAATCCAGCTGGACCATGCCCACGAGGATGCCATGCCTCTAGTGGAGTGAGCCCTAATGCCCAACGGGCATGGCAGGTCTTTTGACGCGTATGCAGCAGCAATAGCATCCACTATCCATCTAGATAGTGTCTGTTTCGAGGCGGCGAGACCTTTGGTGCGCCCTCCGAAAGAAACGAAAAGCTGCTCAGAGCGTCTGAAAGCGGCGGAGCGCGCGGTATACAATCTCAGTGCTCTGACTGGGCAAAGGAGATTGGCGTCGCGTTCACTATCGGATGCTGGTAGCACCTATAGGGAAATGACCTGTGCTCTGAAAGGAGTACCGATCACCTTGGGAACATAGCCGTGTCTAGGTTTTAAAATGACCTTGGAGTCACTTGGTCCAAACTCAAGACACGCAGCGCTGACAGACAGCGCGTGAAGGTCTCCCACACGTTTGACTGATGACAGGGCAGTCAGAAAAGCGGTTTTGAGTGAAAGGTATTTCAAATCCACGGATTGAAGTGGTTCGAAAGGGGGCTTTCATAGTTTCGAGAACTATAGAAAGATCCCAGATAGGAACCGATGGGAGCGCGGGGTTCATCCTTCTAGCTCCCCTAAGGAAGCGGATGACCAGCTCGTTTTTTCCCCATGACTGGCCGTGCAGGGGTTCAGCGAACGCCGCAACGGCTGCCACATACACTTTGAGCGTGGATGGGGATCTGCCCTTATCCAGCAGCTCTTGTAGAAATACTGAGCAGCGACGACACCCCACATGTCCGCGGGTCCAGGTCTCTGTCGGTGCACCATTTTGAGAACACAGACCATTTTGACGCATAGAGTCTTCTTGTGGAAGGGGCTCTAGCGTGTATAATGGTATTTATTACTCCTTCTGGCAGAGCGACGGGTAGTCGTTGATCACCACGCATGCAGCGCCCAGCGCTCTGGGTGGGGATGCCAGATTGTGCCGCGAGCTTGAGAGAGGAGATCTGCTCTCACTGGGATGGGCCACGGGCTGTCAGTGACAGCTGCGTAAGCTCCGGGAACCATGTCTGATTCTCCCAACGCGGGGCTATGAGGAGCACCGTGTGACGCGTTCCCTGATCCTCTGCATTACCTGTGGCAATAGCGAGGCGGGGAAGGCGTAAGCGGGCACCTGGGCCAGTCCTGGGCCAGCGGCGTCCTCGCTTTCGAGAAAAATACTGGGCAGTGAGAGTTCTCTTCTGACGCAAAGAGGTCTATCTCTGCTCTGCCGAATAGGTGCCATAGCGTCTGGACTGTTTGAGCGTGCAGGGACCATTCCCTGGGGAATATTGTCTCTGGACAGTCTGTCCGGGCCGTCGTTCAGGTGGCCTGGCACCTGCGTCGCCCTCAGCGAGCGCAGGTGGCACTGGGACCAACTCAGTATGCGTTCCGTCAGATGGAAAAGGTTCCTGGATCTGACACCGCCCTGGCGGTTTAGGTAGGATACCACAGATCTGTTGTCCGAGCGGACCAGGACGTGGTGACCCTGAATGACCGGGAGAAAGCGCCGAGCGCGTACTCGACCGCTATCATTTCCAGACAATTTATGTGAAGGAGCTTTTCCTGAACTGACCATAGGCCGAAAACCGGAGAGCCCTCGCGGACCGCGCCCCAACCCGTGTTGGGCGCGTCTGTCGAGATGACTTTCGGCGAGATACAGCTCCCATTGTCACTCCTCGCTGATACCACTCGGCCACTGTCCAAGGCTGCAGAGCTGAAATACAGGTCTGAGTCACCTTGATGGGCTGGCGGCCTGTGGCCCAAGCCCGGCGAGACGCGGGTGCTTAGCCAATGCTGAAGCGAGCGCATGTGCAGTAAACCCAGCTGAAGTACTGCTGCGGCTGAGGCCATGTAACCTAGCACTCTCTGGAATTTCTTCAGAGGCGTGAGGCTGTTCATCTGAAAAGATCGCGGCTAGTCAGCTGAACACGGCTGCGCTGTGTAGATAAGCGAGCCGTCATTGCCACGGAGTCTAGTTCTATCCCAAGGAAGGAAATTGTCTGACTGGGCTGTAGTGAGCTCTTGGTCCAATTGACTGCAAGACCCAAACTGTTCAGATGGCTGAGGAGAACTGCTCTGTGAGACAGAAGCTCCATATGTGACTGAGCCATAATCAGCCAGTCATCCAAATAGTTCAGAATTCGCAAACCCTGACTCCGCAGTGGTGCGAGCGCTGCATCCATGCACTTCGTGAAAGTACGAGGTGCTAAGGACAGGCCGAGCGGAAGGGCGGTGTATTGATAAACCTGGCCGTCGAAGGCGAATCTCAAGAATGGCCTGTGACGGGGATTTATCTGAATCTGAAAGTATGCATCTTTCAGATCGAGAGAAATAAACCAGTCCCCTGGCGCACATCTGCGAGGAGTTTCCTGATTGTAAGCATTTTGAGCGGTCTTTTTGCAAGCACCTTGTTCAAAACCCTGAGATCTAATATGGGTCTGAGGCCGCCGTCTTTCTTGGGAACAAGAAAATAACGGCTGTAAAGCCCGACTTCGCTCAGAGAGGGTGGCACTTTCTCTATGGCCCTTTTGCACAGAAGGCTTGCTATTTCTGAACGAAGCATGCACGCTGCTTCCGTGTTCACAGTGGTTTCGAGCAGCTCTGAAGCGAGGAGGCGGCGATCGAACTGTAGCAAATAGCCCTGTTGTATTGTGCTTAACACCCACTTGGATATCCCTGGAATAGCTTCCCACGCTTTGAAGCGTAGCGCTAGAGGATGAATGGCCAATTCAGCTCTGATTGCCGCACACAGAGCTGAACAAAATGTGTGAGCGCGTTTAGTGTGTTTATGCATGATTGCTCGCAGACAGCATGAACAGGCTGTTTTGTGAGTGACTTCCGATTGGAATGAATGGGGAAAGAGTCACATCTGTTACGTGATGCGCAAGCATAGTCATGGGCACGGGACTTAGACACAGAGGAATGTTTGCTGGCCGTGTAACAGAGCGGGCAGAGAATGGAGTGCGCGCGCGTATTAGGTGAGCGCATTTATTGACTCTAGCGCTTCGGCGGTTACGTAACCGCTTTATGTGGCGATGCTCTGGTGGGGACCACGAGACATGCAGTGCTTGTGTGCAGAAGTGAACACTGGATTGTGGGCACATTTTCTACACATAAGACATGTTTGCTCTTTACAAGATTTATTTGGATTGCCGTGAAAGCGGCGTTTGAGTGCTGAGCAAGCGGGCAGTGTCACCGGCTTGTTGGCTGCTAAATTCACCACTGCAGTAGCCTGAGAGAAGGGGACTGACAGGGGCGAAGCTTTGACGGTGGTCCGGCCGCAGCGGGACTGAGCCGTCATTTGTTCAACAAAGCTAGGAGGACTTCGGTTGTTCAGGTTTCAGTGCAATCTTAGGCCGAGGCCCGCGAGGCGGTGGTCTACGGCGGCTGTCTGGCGCGATCTGGGGCGGCCGCCCTGTCGGCGCTGGGAAGTCTGGCTTTGTTGAGCTGGGCGCTGTGAAGATGCTTCGTGCAGGAGGCTGGTTACGTGGGCGGCCTGCAGAGGAGCTAGCGCGGCGAGGCAGGAAGAGATTCATGGCTTGGGTGGCTTTCTGGACTTCAAAGCGGTCAACAATGCCACTTACCGCGGAACCGAAGAGACCGGACGGAGAGAGCGGCGTTGAGGAACGTGGAGTGCTCAGTTTCTCCCATGTCGGCTAGCGTTAGCCACAGGTGTCTCTCGGTTACAGTCAGCGAGGCCATGCACTTCCCTATAGCTTGGGCTGCAGCTTTGGTGGCCTGAAGGGCGAGGTCCGTCAGCTCCTTAGATCTGTAACAGCCTCAGGGTGCCTGCCTCTCTCATCCCACTCCCGAAGAAGGTCCGCTTGGAGGATCTGCAAGGCGGCCATGGAATGCAGAGCAGATGCGGCTTGGCCGGCGGCGGAATAGGCGCGGCCAACACAGGCGGAAGTAGTTCTGCAGGCCTTAGACGGGAGCACTGGTTTAGACCGCCATCTCGCGGAGGGCAGGCAAAGGTGTGCTGCTACCGAATCCTCGACCGGGGGATGGAAGAGTAGCCCTTCTCGTGGCGCCGTCCACTGAAGCGAGAGCGGTGGAGACGTGGGATCGAGTCCTGGCCGAGAGAGGCGCGTTCCACGATTTAGAGAGCGCGGTGACGGCTTTGAAGAAAACAGCCGTCGAGTCTGTTGGGTCAGCGAGCCCGCAGGGTCGACATCGGAAGCTCCTCGCAGAGGTCGCATCCGCCGTCAGCGAGGGCGAGCTCTGCATGCCCCAGTCCCAGGCAGAGGCGCCAGATGATGTGTCGGTCTCCGGCTGAGAGGAGCGCGGCATGAGCTGCAGGAAGTCGCGAGGCATCTTTAAAAAGGCGCTCGATACTCTTTTGTGAAGTTACGCTGAGGAACTTAGCTTGCTCTAAAAAGGATACGTCGCCGGATGGCGTAGCTCATAGGATGGCTGAAGGTGGCGAAGCGGCCGGCTTCTTCGGCGCTGTCCGCGCTTGCTAGATGCCCCTCGAGCGGCGCGCGGCTTCCAGTTCAGAGATGCGAAGAGCTTAGCTGAAGAGATGAAAATCAGGGTTCCAGCCTACGAACTACGCTTATATGCACTCTAGTCACGCCCTTTTGGCGGGCTTTGATGCAGTGAGCGCGGACGCCTCTCATTGGATGCGAGTTAAGCCCAAGCTCGTCTATAGGCTGCAGCAGTTGCCGCAGAACAACCAATGAGCTCACTAGCTAGCCCGCTCAAGGTCTGCAGCTGCCGCACTGCGTTGACAATGGATACAAAATTAAGGATAATTTTTTGGCTTCAATATCTCAGAAAAGATGAATCTTTCCCGTAGCGTAAGCTAGCTTACGCAATACGAGAGAACCTCTCGTAAGAGAACTCACGCTGTGAATATAGTACTGCATATATGTGTCCCTCTCACTGCTTCTGTTGTTAACATTTGCTACTATCTGTACCATATGACTTATTTTTACTGTTGATGTATGTGCTGATTTGCAGAATTCTGCAGAATTCTGCACAATAGTTCACCTAAAAATGAATATTCTCTCATTATTTACTCACCCTCATGCCATCCCAGATGTGAATTACTTTTTTTTTCAGCAGAACACAAACAAAGATTTTTCAAGAATATTTCAGCTCTAGGTCCTTACAATGCACTGAATGGTGATCAGACCTTTGTAGTAGAGTTAATTTTGTCAGTATTTTTTTTAATTTAGTCTTAGTCTTGTGTCAAATGTCCTTGTTAGTTTTATCAGATTTAGTCAAGCTTATTCTGTTTTTTTAGTAAAGTCTTAGTTGACTAAAAGTCTGGGCATTTTAGTCTTATCTTAGTCAAAGAAAACCCTCAGTATTTTAGTCTAGATCTAGTCAATGAAAACTGTTGACATTTTAGTTATATTTTTGTCATGTTTAGACAGGTGAAACATCAAGAAATCCAAGTGTTGCACTATAAGTAAATCATTGCAATGATTTTAGATTAACACAAACCTAGAGTATCCAGAAAAAGAAAACTCGACACAATCAAAACTAGTAAAGTGGTACTTTATGCAGGTTATGCAGGCATATTACTGTAGACACCTTTTTGAGGTATGTTTTTAAAGGCAATTAGTTTTTATATCATATTCAAATAAATTTTGATGCCAAATCAAATTAATTTTGATGGTAATGTGAAGGAAAAATAAACACAGCATTGTCACCATGCTAAATACACAAGTCATTGGTCTATACTCAATCATACGTTACCTTTGCCGCTCATTTTCAGCTACTTCACAACAATTTGCTAGCCTTAATTAGCTTAATGAGTTCGCTTTAGCTAGAAAACACAGCCTACATAATGTAACGCCACCACCTTGTCTTAATATAGCTTATGAAGTTGTCTAATATAGTTGTCATTAGTTGTCTTAATATAACTTAAAAAAACAACAACAACCTAACATTACCAACAAGAAGTTAACCTACCTCAATTTTTTTGTGGTTAGCCTTCATACTATCGTCTCTTTCTCCCAAGTCCAAATGCTGCTGTCCTTATTTTATCGCAGGGCTGTTTTGTGGTCAGCTCATTTTTGCTTATCGCGGTTCATTCGGCTCGTTTCGCGGCCAACACACCGACCCGCTCGGTTCTCCCGATGGTCAGTCATATATATATATATATATATATATATATATATATATAGTAATTCAGAAAAAAACAGACTATAATATTTTGTCTTCTCTTTTTTCACCTTTTTTAATTTGATTTTTTAAACTACATTTTAGTCTCATCTTTTTTCGTCAGTAATATTGCATGTTGATATAGTCACAGTTAGTGTTTATTGACGTCGGTGCCATCTCGTTAACGTCTTATCTTAGTCATGGAAAAAAGGTTGTTGACGAACATTTCATTATAGTTTACTAGAGTCATAGTTTTCGTTAACGAAATTAACACTACTTTGCAGCTACAAAAATCACATAACGTAAACATAAAAGTAATTCCTATGACTCTAGTGTTTAAATCTGTATCTTCATAAGCAAAATGATAGGTGTGGTTGAGAAAGAGATAAAAAGGTAAGTCCTTTTTTTAACCTAAATCTCCACTTTCACTTTCAGATGTGAAAGCAAAACTAAACAGGCCCCACATGTGACTTTCAGATGTAAAAGTGAAAGTGGATATTTACAGTTAAAAACATTTCACCATTCACATGCATTGTAAGGACCTGGGATATTCTATAAATCTTCATTTGTGTTCTGCTGAAGAAAGAAAGTCATAAACATATGGGATTTCATGAGGGTGTGTAAATGATGAGAGATTCTTTATTTTGGGGTGAACAAGCTCTTTAAGGTACCTGAAAGCATAAGAGTTAGATATTAAATACTTTTGGAAAGTTGACATGTTTTGTGGTGTGACATGTTATACTCCATTTAAAATTATTGTAAACATTGTTTTGCCTATTCTTTTATTAATTATTAAGCATGCATCTTTCATTACCTTACATTTATTGAGACTAACTGAGAAAATAATTTTACCTTTTTTTGCTCATTTGCTCATCTTTCATTTAATTTGCTCATTTTAAATTTGTAAAAATGATAAATAAAATGATAAACAAACATGCAACCCAACCCTCTCAGAAACACTTTAACACTTTTCTTTACCTCTAGTTAAATCTTATAACTCATATTTGGTACATAATTGCTCCCTTGGGGGCCAATTGTTTCCTTCAAAGGTTCATTTATATGTTTTATTCCTTTGAGGAACAAAAATTGCAACTTTTTGTCTCCTTAAGAAAACAAAACTGTTCCCCAAAACAAGGGTACCACCCCAGTGATGCCTTTGTACCTCAAACAGTACTCTTTTATTCTGATAGTGAAGGGATGTGTTGAGCTTTGTGAATAATATACACTCCAATTCTTCAGAAATATGTCAAGTTCTGCCGGTGCAGATTCTGTGTAATAGGATAAGAAAGGTTCACATCTGCATTCATTTCCTTGACTGACACATTCTTACAAAAGCAACTAACAAGAAGGTTAATAAAGTCCATTCAGTTCAGCTACTGTATCAATATATCTTGGTCTCCTCTGTGAGTTGCCATTATATCTCCAAATTGCCTCTTTTTATGAAAATACCAAAAATCATGTTATCTTTCAGTGTTTCCAGTGTTCTCTTCTGGGGTTGGCATTCTAATTAATGTGACTCCACCACCCTTGGATAGCTTATCCTCTAATGCCTTTTTATTTTATGAGGAACACACCAAACAAAAAACGCATCCCCTGAGTGTAGTTTCACACAATGTGCATGAACAATTATTCACTTACAGTGTGAAACTGCAATGATGTACTCAACAAAAGGGTTGAGAGAGGCATCATGGGTAAGAAGACATTTATGGCAATGCTTATCGTAACTTTTGAAAATTTAAAAATAGCACAAATAGGCCCTATAATGCTAATAGGCTTATTGTTTGGTGTAAAACTGACTTCTCTATGTGAGGTAGGGTCGTTAGTCTCTAACAAAAATTAATTATAAAAAATTCAATAAAAAATAGTGGTAGTGAATGTTGAGGTGCTCTAAAAAAATATTGAAAAATATCTTGAAAAATAAGCATCTGGGCTCTAACCAATTATCCTTGCAAACATATTAAGATAATTGCTGTCTTGTTATTGTACATTTGTCATATCTATGTTCATATATAATTTTCATGAGCATGATGTGAGTGGATAATGGCAACGTAATGACTGGTTGGGTGAATTCCATTTGGAAATGTGCATCACTGTGCATTACACACTTCAAAGGGCAGAGCACTTGAAGTGAGTACTTTGAAGGGAGCTGGGCATTACTGACTCATATGTGCATATTTGGAGACACTTAGACAAAGTGTTATGTCACTTCCACTTTCTTTTAAAGGAAGAGTTCACCCAAAAATGAAAACTCTGTCACCTTTTATTCACCCTAATGTCGGTGCATGACATCATGATGTTTGGTCTTGAGATGCGCAAGAATCAGTGAGGTTAGATGCTAGCAATGTCACGGTCATATTGATTCAGCTTTGTTTATGTAAAGTTGGTTAGTGGAGTGGAAGAGAGGAGATGCAGGAGTAACTTCCAGTCTTTTATTTAAGGATGCTGGAGTGGAACAAATATTACACAAAAGGATCAGACATGGAAACACACTGGATTGGAACAACTATCATTCATAGAATCAGTCAAGGAAACATTGGTGGAGTGGAACAAACTAGAGGGTATTTATACACAAAGGTGCTGATGAAGGAATGTAGAACAGGTGAGGAGGATTAGGAGCAGATGGCTGTGATGAGGGCAGTGCATTATGAGGAATGTAGTTTGTGGGAAACTAAGGATGGATGACACAAAACCATTTCAAAATAAGAGTCCATGGAACAGAACGGTGAATAACTGACAGTTTACATTTGTAAATGATTAATGAGTGAAAAATTACTTAAAATAGGATCTGTTCATCCTAAAAAGCATTTATATGCCTTTAGAAGACTTGGAATATGATGCACGTATATGAGTTGCACGTACTACTTTTATGACACTTTTAGGTACATTAAAGCTATTAAAGTTAGTCCCTATGTACTGCCATTATATTGAATTCAGCCAACATGGACAGAATTTAAATATGTGTTCTGCAAAAAAAGAAGGTCATGCAGGTTTGGAATAACATGAAGGTGAGTAAATTATGACATAAATTAAAATTTGGGGTGAATTATATATTTAGTGGAATTTTATATTGATAAAGTATCAAAGTATTTATGTTGCATCAACTTAAATTTGTTTTTGCATAAAATGTTTATGTCTTTCATTCACATTTATTTCAAATATATATATACTGGCAGCCAAAAGTTTGGAATTATTTACAGATAGAGATTATGTAATCTTTTGGAAGGAAATTGCTATTTTAATTCACCAAAGTGACATTAAACTGATCACGAAGTATAGTCAGACATTACTGATGTAAAAAACAGCACCATCACTATTTGAATTTTTTTTTTTTATCAAATCTAGACAGGCCCCATTTCCAGCACCCATCACTCCAACACCTTATCCTTGAGTAATCATAATAAATTACTAAATTGGCATTAGAAAATCACTTGTCATTATATCAAACACAGTTGAAAACTATTTGGGTCGTTAAATGAAGCTTAACATTGTCTTTGAGTTTGTTTTTGAGTTGCCACAGTATGCAACAGACTGGCATGTCTTAAGGTCAATATTAGTTAAAAAAATGGCTAGAAAACAGCTTTCTCTAGAAACTTGTTAGTCAATCATTGTTTTGAGGAATGAAGGCTATCCGATGCTTGAAATTGCAAAAATCGGAAGATTTAATTTTAAAGTGTACACTACAGACTTCACAGACAAAGGACAACTGTCTCTAACAAGGACAGAAAGAGATGTAGAAGGTCAGATGTACAACTAAACAAGAGGATAAGTACATCAGAGTCTCTAGTTTGAGAAATAGATGTCTCACATGTCCTCAGCTGACAGCTTCATTGAATTCTACCCACTCAACACCAGTTTCATGTACAACAGTAAAGAGAAGACTCAGGGGTTCAAGCCTTATGGGAAGAATTTAAAAGAAAAAAACAGTTTTGAAACAGAAAAACTAAAAGAAAAGGTTAGAGTGTGCAAAGAAACATAGACATTGAACAACAGATAATTGGAAAAGAGTGTTATGGATTTTAACCCCATTAAGCTTATGTGGGATCAGCCAGACTGTAAGGTGTGTGAGAAGTGCCCGACAAAACAGCCACATCTATGGCAAGTTCTACAGGAAGTGTGGGGTGCAATCAGTAAGTGCATCACAGCCTAGACTTTAATGTTACATCTGTTGGAGAACACCTGACCTCTTCTGGAAACTGGTTTGAGCTGTGGGTGGCATAATAGCTATACAGAGTCTCACCTTGTTTTGAATAAACCCTTGGTACTTCTAACTGACGTGATCCAAATGATCTGAGAGGTCTGTTATGTTTAAATTCAACAAGCATATCTGCAATGTATTTAGGTCCTACACCATTGAGTGATTTATAAATGAGTAATAGTAATTTAAAATCAATTCTAAATATAAATGAAGGCCAGTGTAAAGAAATGATGACTGACGTAATATGCTCAGATTTTAGGTTTAGGTGAGAATCCTGGCAGAAGCAATCTGAATGAGCTGTAGGTGTCTAATGGTCTTTTTGGGAAGGTTGAGAATTCCATTGCAGTAGTCCACCCTATTGGTGATGAATACATGAACAAGTTTCTCTAAGTCTTGACTGAATACAAAACATCTAATTCTTGCTATATTTTTTAGATGATAGTCGGTTGATTTAGTTGTTGCTCTGATGTGACAACTGAAAGTAAGGTCTGATTCTAAAATTAGACTATTATTCCTGACTTATGGTCTGACTTATTCCTGAATTTAGACCGCTGGAGTCAAGGTATGTGTTCGCATTTGTAGGGAATTTCACCTTTGTTGCCAAATGAAATGTCCTCTGTCTTGTCGTTGTTTAATTGAAGAAAGTTGTGGCACATCCAACTGTACATTTCATTAATGCACTTGCACAGAGAGTATATGGGGCTGTTGTCATTTGGCGATAGGACTTAGTAAATCAGTTTGGTTCTTTTTCATAATTTGGCCCAGTGGGATCATATATCGGTTGATCAGGAGCGGTAAAAGAATTGAGCCTTGTGATAGCAGTCTGCAACCCTACCTAGGCCCAACAGGACCCGAGACCCCGATGAGTTTCGGGCTGGATTCGAGTCAGTTTTTCAGGTAGAACTTCGGATCGGGTTCGGGTTTGTAATTAATGCAAAAATAAACAGGCTTACTGAACTTGTTTTGTGCAAATGCTCAAAAAGGAAGGAATGAGTTAGGGGCTATGGGTCGGGTTCAGGTTTCATTTTAAGGCCCGTGCAGACCTCTACCTTGTGGGACTCCACACGTCATGGATGTCCAATCAGATTCATAGTTGCCCATGTTTACATAGTAACCCCTCCCATCTAGATGTATGAATGAATGTTAACTTTAAATAGTGCTTTTCTGACACTACACTCAAAGCACTTTACACTGTGAACAGGGGGCTCTCTTCATACGACGGCAGCCATAGTGCGCCAGTACGCTCACCACAAACCAGCTATTGGTGGAGAGGAGAGATTGGATCGATTAATGGATTAATGGAATTAATGGATGGGGAGTATTAGGAAGCCATGATTGATCAGGGCCAATGGGGGAATTTGGCCAGGACACCGGGGTTATACTCCTACTCGAAAAGTGTCCTATTATTTTTAATGACCTGAACCAGCTGAGGACCATCCCAGAGAGCTCTACCCAGTTTTCCAATCTGTCTAGAAGAATGTCTTGGTCACTAGTGTCAAAGACACCAATGAGATCTAGAAATACCATCACTGATATTTTGCCTGAATCAGTTGTTAGCCAAATATCATTAAGTATCTTTATAAGTGCCATCTCTGTGCTGTGTTGTGGTCGGAAACCAGACTGGAAATTATACAAGTAGCCATTCGAGTGTAAGAATTTTTTCAGCTGATTGAAACCTTTTTCAATAATCTTGCCTATGAAAGGAAGATTTGAGATTGGTATACATATAAACATGAAAATATATAGATATGTGTAATACACAGCTTAATGTGCAATACACTGCTTAGTCTATTTATATTTATCCAGCATGGGAGGCGGGTGCGCTAACAAGGAGGCTAAAGGCTACAGCCTCTAGCATCAGTCAATCAGTCGGAGAGTGAGGTTTATACACATTGCACAGCTATCTATCAGCTAGCTACTATTACACTCACCCCCCAAAACCTACACGCTCCGTACAGTACTCTTACCAGCAACTGCGGCATGGGAGGCGGGTGCTCTAGCATCAGTTTCTAGTGCATTTCTTGAGGTCAGGAGAGTAAGGTTTATACACATTGCACAGCTATCTATCAGCTGGCCACATATACACACACACATATATATATATATATATATATATATATATATATATATATATATATATATATAGTGACAGGGCGAAGGGAGGGGACGGGTCATGATTCTTCACACGGTCCCTTATTAAGGCTATCGAGCCTCAGAGAGCGATACAGGCCGACTGTGGACAGTGGTGCAACAGAGAGAGAGCGTTTACGGGCAGCTGTCCATCATATCTGTGTGTTTATGTCTTTGCGTTTAAGTTCTTTATTACAAATTTTGATTATATCGTCAAGCCGGTTCTCGCCTCCTCCTTTCCCTTAATCCGTTTACACTGTGCCAAAACCCGGGGAGGAGGGATATGCCATAGTGGAGTTCTCACCGCTACCATCCACCCCAAAAGAGCCACGGCCATCTGCCGGGGGACGGAGAAGCCCGGCCACCTGGAAGTGGAGGAACGGCCGCCTGGAAGCAGAGGAACGGCTGCTGACCGCGAGATCTTAAATTAATTACCTCAGTTTAAAAATGAATCACAGGACTCACCACCAAGGATCACATGATTATCATCTGTACCACTTTCTTTAAGTCCCTTTCTTGAAGCCCCTTTGTGAATGAATTCAGTTGTTCACTTTAATTTGGAATGACCCTACAAATAGCACCCCCTTCCCACAGTGCACTTCGAGAGTGCAAAAATGGCCTTTGGAATTTGCCCACAAAATGTTCACCTATCAAACCTATTTAGCAATCAAGTGCCCACAACACACTTTACATATAGTGCTATTTGGTGTTATGAAAAGACCATGTATCTTCCTACACACAGTGATTTGGCAACCTTTTCCTCCTTCTGTGCATTAGACTGCATTCATCAACATCATAATCAATTTGCATACAATTTATCTTCTTAAACCCAATCAATGCAACACTTTCAATCTCATTTTCTCTATTTTTAATTTTAAATTAAGACATCAAATTGCACTGTATGTTTGCTGGGGGCCCTGAAAGAGACTGCCATGATAAATTGCTAGTCATCTGGATAGTCATCTGATCTCTTTTTCTGTCTAAATGTTACCAAGAGAGTTTTCGGCCCCTGTGCTGCTGCTTGTGTAAATGGGTTTGTGCCTTGCATCTAAATATGGTCATAAAGTTACATCTACAGGTTTTTTTTCTCTTTCTTCTGCTTACTTTGCCACTGTTTAGTGGTTTATTCAATTATTTATTATGTGTTTATGTATGTGATAGTGTGCTTTTGTGCATATGTGCATTGGCGTGTGAGTTACACAAACACATCAGTGATTTTCATAATAATTAATTTACAACATCAGATTTATTTCCATTCTTGATTCTCTTCACCACTGTATATTTATTCATTCATTTATTAATTAATTCATGTCTGTGTGGTTCTAAGTGTGTGTGTGTGCATTGGTGTGAGTTTCAGAGCCTACACAGGCAGCAATACTTTTCAGAGCTGAGAAATATGTTGGTATTTCTTCAGAAGCATATTTGACTTACATTCCCAGAAAATATGAGAGGGACTATTGTGCTTTTAACAGTTGTTTGCATGATCATGAATTGTGTATTCAACCTAAACTTAATCTCATATGGACTACACTGTGGCCTAAAAATCTAATTTCTGTCAACAAAAATTGAAAAGAAAGGAAAAGAAAAGGTTAGGGTTAGAAAAAAAATACTCTTTTTGATATTTGTTGACTTTAAATGTGATGAAACAGGTAAAAAGGTTTTCTATAGGTTTTTCGAGATATACATTGAATATCGTCAACAGGCTGAATTTTTTGAAACCTTTAATTTCAAGAATTAAATTATAAATGGCAGATTTAAAATGTGTTTTTAGACTTTTGAACCATTCTGTAGCTTAATCCTTAAAAGTAGTGCTGATGCTCTGGTCCCAGCTCTCTCCTACTGGTGCGTTAGGTCCCTTTTCCATTCGGTGCATGCGCACATTGGCAGCGCTGTCTGATTTAATAACAGCTGGGCTCTTACGTGCGTAAAGAGAGAGAGAGAGAGAGAGAGAGAGAGAGAGAGAGAGAGAGAGAGAGAGAGACGCGGGACTGCAAAGCAAAGGGGACACGGCGTGGATTTAGATAAGGATTATCGCTGTTATAGTGGTTTCACAGCTATGTGAAATAAGAAAACGCCAGAGGATTAGTGACGCACATCAAGTGGAGCGAAATAGCAAAACAGAGTGAGAGCGCGAGACACGGCTCGCCTCAGAGATGAAAGAGATGCTTGTTGCGACTGCTCGTTTTTGTGAAGAATGTCTTAAAACCTGAGGAGATCTAAAGCTCTGCAATACATTCGCACCGCTGATTTAACATGCTTTAATTTGGTTATTCTTCGCATCTAAATGGTTTTAGCTGAAGGTAAGACAATTGAATATATTTTTTCCACAAAAAAAAAAAAAAAAAAAAAAGAAATACAATTGTTATTAATGTAACGTATTTTATTTAGTTATTTTTCTATGCTATTTTATTTAGTAATTTTAGTTGTTTTATTTAGCTTTATACATGCTAAATGCGCTGGAAAGTTTACGTGGATTATAAGAAACGTCACTTTTATGCACCAATCGATCTGTTCATAATGCATGGGGAGTTTTGTCAAAATTAAGTGTTGATAAACTGGTGTGCAAGTGACTGATCTTTGTTTTCTGCCTTTTAGATTTTCCAGAATGTTTTATTTTTTGCTCAAAGAATGCTTAATTTTTCTAAATTCAGTCAACTCTTTAAAATCAATGCTAAGACTTGAGGAGGTATAAAAGCTCAATCAGAAGTGAATCATATAATTATTGAGAAGTATTATGATGATATGAAGAAGAAATATAATGCTATATTGATTTAGAGCTAAATATACAATCATTTCCCTTTTGACCATTGATTAAGCTTGTACTGTTGCAGGATAGGACTGTTATACTGCAATACATGGTCCCATCTGAAGTGCATTAATATGACATGCTCAGTGGTATAATTTGTCCACAAGAGGTGAAAAAAAAAAAAAAACTGAATTATCTCAGCATATCTTATGTTGTTCACTCACATGTGTCTTTTGAGTGTGGCCAGATGCCATAGATTTCATTAGCGCTTCCCTCTCTCATCTTTCATAATTATATCCTCGCTTCTTTACAGCCATATAAAAGGAATATGTCCAGACTGAATGTTTATGAGCCAGTCTTCAGCCTACATGTCTCACAGGGTTAATCAAGATAATTTTGTCATGGTTGAACTTTCAGCATCATACATTTACCACCTAGGGGGCAAACCACAAAAAGATGCAATGAAAGTGAATGGTGACTGAGGCTGTTATTCCTTAACATTCAGCCTAACATCTCCTTTTGTGGAACACTGAAGATTGAAAGTCATACATGTTTTTGGTGATTCACAACATGAGGATGAGTAAATAATGGCATAATATTTAATTTTGTGTGAACTATCACTTTAACTCTACTCTTGGTTAAGGAACTTAGAAATAATTGTGATAATGTAGCTTGTTACATCGAAAAAACATAGTCTGCACAAAATAATTTATATTATATTTATGATGAAAACCTCTACATTTACTTACTGCAGCAGCTGGAAAAAAGAGAAAGCATTACACTCTAGAAATAAAGAGCTACATTTCTTGGAACATGTCACTATTGCAGATGAGTTTTTCTGCAAATTGTGGGGAAATAAAGCTGCAGTCATGTCAGGTTGTTCCACTGAGGGCTACTGTATATGTTTGTGTGTGCTGTGGTTTGTCAGGACTCGCTTTAATCTCCCAGAAGGGACCACAGAATAATCACACTTATTTGTCTGTGGGTGTTAAAGCGCTCCAGTGTCAGTAGCCCAGCTACACCGTTTTGCGTGCACATCCGTCGTGGTTTAGTGGTCAATAAAATGGTGCCCAGGGGCCAGCATTCGCCACTTTTTCAGCCGGCATTTATTGAGCGAATTTTTGTTATAGTGCCTTGTTTATGGCTAGGCAGTAAATCTGCAAATGTAAATGTGCCTCAAGCAACACAAAGCATAAATAATGAAAGACAGACTATTCCTAACAAAATTTTAATGCATAGTCTAATTTATCTCCTTTCCACTATTGCTGCTGTAAGTGTCTAGTAAATACTGGCCGGCACCTAGCCAAATTGAAGATACATGAAATGTATCAGAATAAAGACTACAGTTACTAGCGAATACACAAATAGCAACTTCTGTCAGCCTTACAACAGTCTTTATGTTCTAACCAAAAGCTCAGTTGGATCAAAAGCGAAATCTTCCTGAATTAGGAACAAATAAACATTTCAATTTATATTAAGGGTTTTCGAAATAGCAGTGAAATCAATTCGTGCAGTGGGCAATCAATAGTATGAGTAGGCTGTAAATAAAGTGATTGGCAATCACCTGCAGTTCAGCTCACAGCTAGAGGTTCCTCTTACTTCAGAGGTTTTGGATTAAGCATTAAGCATGATTCTTAAATAATTGAAGCCTTGTGTTTTAAATCAGATACATCTTTGTCTAAATATTGGCAGACTTGGTTGTTTGTTCTTTTTTCACTCACTATGCTGAACATGCTGCTTGTATGTTAGCTGTTTATTTATTTTCTTGTTTCATCAAAAGTCATTCCAAAAGGAGTCATTCCAATGTGTTAATCTGTTATGACCTCTCTTGGGAGGATTCCATCCACTATTATGAATTCACTGGCAGACTGCCAATCAGTGAACTGCAGGAAACAACTCCTTAAATCTCTTTGATTAGATTATTCAACCCTAGGGTCTGCAGTCTGTGATACTCAGCAAGATTATTACCCAAAACATATGACAGAATATATGAAGCACACATCCCTATAAACTAATCTTTAAATTTAACTGCTAAATAAATCTAGAGCGAGGCAAAAATGAATGTCTTAAATTATCAAGATCGGGGTAATTCGCTAAGAATAAATTGCACACACTGAAATCGTGGTTTATTTGCACATGCTGTCTGCATTGTTTTGTCACCCGATTCACTAAAGGAATTATGGACATTTATGGCACGCTGTATCTGAGTTCAAGGTTTTGGAGGATGCTGCAGACTGTGTCTAAATGGCATACTTTAGTGGGACTGTACAGCATTACTGTCATGTTTAGATGTTTTGATTTCATGTCTTTTATTTTGAAATTTGTTCACTTCTTAGTCTAGTCATGTGATTATCCTGTTCCCGCCATGTTTCATGTGTTTTGTTCTCATTGGTTCCTTTGTTTTTTAGACTTGTCTTGTTATTGGTTCATGTTTCATTGTCTTGTTAGGTTGTTATCAGTTCTAGTTTGTCATTGGTTTAGTTCAATAGTCTTGTTATCTTATTTATAGTTCTGTTTGTTCATTGGTTGTCTTGTTACCCATGTCATGTATTTAAGCCCTCATGTTTACTGCTAAAACTACCACTGTTATTTGTAGTTCATGTCAAGTTTGAACCTAGCGAAAGTCATGTTTCAAGTTTGTAGAATGTTGTTTTTATGGTTATAGTTACGTTTATTAATTAATTGCACTTGGGTTCTTCGTTTCATCATCATTGCCATTGCCAGCTACAGTACGTTACAATTACTCCATCACTGATATCTGAACACCTGAATCAACCTGAAATTTGTAATGCCAAAAGTGCACTCAACTACACTGTGCATCTGGATATATGCCGGGTTACTATGCTCATCTCCTTTATTTGAATGTAATTTGATGAATTACTGCTGTCATTGTCAATAGAAAATGTACACAAACATGTCTTTAATAAAATTTCTCCTTTTAAATAAAATTACCATCTGTTTTCCTTGGGTGGTAATAGCCACCCAAGGAATAAAGGGTATAGTTTTGTGAGTAAAATGGAATCTTTAACAAGCTTGATTTACAAAAGCAGGAAGTAGGGCTGCACGATTTGGACAAAGTCATATTGCGATTATTTTGAAAAATATTGCGATTGCGATTTGAACTGCGATTATGATGGTGATGTTTTCCGCATGTTCAACTGCAAAAAGGCTACTTGGGTTTTCACACTTGAACCCTCTTAAAAAGAACCAAACTGAGACCTTTTTCAGTTCATCCACAAACAAATAAATATATAAATGGTGAAACAAAGTCTTCTTCATGTCCAAATGTTACCATCCACCGTGTAATTGTTTTTGTCCATTTTGTGATTGGGTTTTAGCCCACTAATCATCGTCATCAGTTTTTTATCACAGTCAACTTGAATATTAAGGATGTTCCAATCAGGATTTTAACATCTGATACTGATCTCCGATTTACTTTTATCATCAGCTCTGTCAAAACTAGCTTTCTGCTCAATGTCACTGTTTACTAAATTTCCCTGTTGGTAAAACCATAGTTGTTGCCTAGTTTTCGCTGTCAATCAATAATTCAATATACACAAAATATAATTTTAAAATATAAATGTTACTCTTTGTTCTAGGCCTTAAAAACTAGTAGGCTTATACAAACTATTCTTTACTGTATATAAGATAGTCCTAAAGAATGAGGCTTAATGTCAAACTGAAGTTGAACTGATAACCCATTGGTGTAATTAAACTTAAAGTGAAAATTTTGGTTAGTTTTCACCATTTCATTTAATTATTTTTATTCATTATTTTATTATATTTAATTTAGCAATGCATTATATTATAGTAACTAAATATTTGTATTGAAAATATAAAATAAAAAACACTTCACACAGGATGCGCGACGTGCTGGAGTTTAGTGTAAATAAAGCGTTTAGCACAAGTAAGCAAACGTAACCAAACTCCGAGCACTTCTGTTACTCTATGAGAGGGAGTTGTGGAGTACAGAACCGCTCTGAAAACACTGTAATAATGCTCTAACTTAATATAGACTTGACAGAGCAGTGCAAATAAACTTTGAAGGGAGCAGACTATTTATTTATTTAATTAAATCGCAGCCCGTTGCAATTTAATAATCGCACAAGTTCATATCACGGTTTCGATTTATTTCGATTAATTGTGCAACCCTAGCGGGAAGCATATTTTGCGCTGAAAAAAATTAACAACCCGGTCTCATGACAAGTCGTAATAAGCATGAGAGGACAAAATCATAAGAAATCATACAAGTTGGTTCATACAAGAATGTACAACTTTTACTCCCATAGAGGAAAATAAACAAACCAACCAACAATGTTATTATGTGTTTTCCAAAGTTTAACTCCTAACCCAAACTTAAACCTAACCATAAAGTCTGAAGCATTTTCCAAAGTCAATACAATATACACACATTTTTATTTGTATAGCACTTTTCACAACACACATTTCAAAGCAGCTTTACAGAAAATTATGCTTTAACGGAAAAAAGCTGTTATATAGTAATGTGTTCGAGTCATAATAGTGCAGTTTAATAATAATAATAAAAAAAACATGATTGCAAATTGTGACTTTAAAATAAATAATAGAAATAATTACAATTATATTTATATTTAGACCCCCACTGAGCAAGCTTAAGGCAACTGAATCCTAAACCTTTCCATGATTTTAACCTTTTGGCACATGAGTTTCTCCTGTACTGACGGAGTTCTTTTATGCGCTTTGTAATTAAAACAAATATTACCATACACTTCACAGCAGATGCACTGAAATAGATGTTTATAATGATTGATTATGATAGATAATATGCGATCGTGGACGCACTTGCCGGCTGCGTGCGCCACCATATTTTTGAATCATAGTTGAACATGTGAAAAACCTTACTTTTTTTTTGTCTATCATAATCACAGTTCAAATCGCAATAGCAATTTATTTCAAAATAATTGCAATATGTATTTTTGTCCAAATTGTGCAGCTCTAATGACAACCTCTTCAGTCCCTCTTTGCTGATAAACAGCAGCTCGATTGCACCAGTTTGATCCAATGCCTCCGAGTCCAGCTTAGTGTAATCATTGCGGTTTGATTGCATGTGAGAAAGCGTTAATTGGAAAATATTTTTTGTGTACCATGGAAGAAAGTAAACAGGGTTTGGAACGAGATGAAGTAAGCTATTTACATGTTATTGACATACATCGGTCATTTGTATTGCATTATTAAGGATGGAATAAGTAACCAAATTTGTTCACTGACACTTAAAATAAAGTTTAGAATTTGACATTGTAATGTCTGTATAATATATAAATTTGAAATTCTGTTTGTTCATTGGTTGGTCTCTATAGGAATAAAAGTGCTTTTTGTAAAAAGCTTTTTGTATGAGCCAAGTCATATGATATCTTACATTGTTGCCATCTCATATAAATTATAATGAGTTGTCATTAAAATATGTTGGCATTTAGCACCTGTTTAAACTGGATTGCAAATGAAAATTTTGATTGTGCTGAAATACTGTAGGCAAAAGTGACACAACTGGTTTGTGAATCAGCCCCTTTGGGTACTATTCATGACTGTTTATTTTAATTGGCAAGAAATGTGGTGGAAATTCATTTCAGTTTCTGACAAATTAATAAAAAAATCTAAAATGTTTTGTTTTTCTATTTTCTTGAACTTGGCCTTGAAATATATTAGAGCAAAAGAGGAGAGATTGGGGTCACTGCAGGCCAGGATAACAGCGAGCCATATTTCATAAATCTGCTGTTCTACTGTGAATATCTTTAGAGGCAAGATTATGATGGTAAACAAAAATCTTCTTCACTTAGACATACTTTTTACTGCTCTCAAAAATAAGAAATGCTGTATTCAGTTGCACAAAAGACCTGCACAAAACAGCCAAATGGTTATAGTTGGTGGCTAGACACTTAGATTAGAGAAAAGAGTGCTTTCCAGCACCCGAGTTCCAGGGTCAGTCCCATCAGCCTCTTAGATGGAAGTGTCATTGCCCTGGTGTAAGTGAGATGATATCATGCTGGAAAAGCAGATGAAGACAAATGAGCAGTCTGGACATACAGTGTCCACTCGCTGCTGTCCATTGATACCCATAAAGACTCAGCTGCATGATATTACAATTCAGAATTGTGTGGCATGCGTCACTAGAGCAACAGCAAAATAAACATATTAATATTACATCAAATAAAGTATGATAAAACATGCTTATAACTTATAGTTTTCTACCAAAATTAAGCTAGGATAGAAAAGTAGAAAGTATTTTAACATAAAACAAATGACAAACATCACCTTTAGTGCCCTCTGTAATACAGTATACTCAGAAGTGTAATGTAATATTATAATTCTAATGTAGAACTAGAATTCCATCAGAAAATGGAAATGCTCTTGGCCCAGCATTAGTATTCACAAATCCATTTGTTTCTGTGTGAAATTAAATATATTTAACTAGCAGACATGCAATAGAGCAGAAAGATAAGACTGCTATAACATTCATAAACAAACTTTGTGTTAGGAGGACCATCCTGTAATTAATACAGCCACCTCCCTTTGGCTCATTTAATTACAGTGAGTAACATTATTTAAATTGAATATGTTTACACGAAGTTCAGGATTACCAAACACTGTGGTTTACGAATCAGAAACCCATTTCTCCTAAACATACAGTGGTATCAAACTTCATTTCAGGTTCAGTTTTCAGAAATGATTTTCAACTGAATAGATCTAAAGTGAAAATTATTTGTGTGCAGTTTTCAAAGCAGTGAAATGTTACCCCTGTTGGAGCTTATATCAGTGAACAAGTATTGTAATTTTATAGAGAATAAAAAACTGCTGAGCATCAGCTATCAGCAATATAGCTTACTTTATAATAAATGAACCCATCACAAACCTCAACATAACATCTTATAAAGCAGGGGTTTCAAACTCATTTTAGGTAGAGGGAAAAATTGGACCAATCGGCATCTTCATGTGTTATAATATACAGTATATATAAACCCATACCTGAGTTGATGAGTCATTTGGAGTGAATTATTAAAGGCAGTGTCTATTTACACTAAGATGTTATTTGCACAATATATGCTATTTGCACTGAGTGCAAATAGTGGTAGATGCAAATAAAGAGAATCTTCTTTACACTTAGTGTAAATAGTAGGTAGAGGCTATTTATATTAAGTGCTAAAAGTTATGTTTGCATCTTCACATTAAGTGCAAATAGCATTTTCACTAAGTTTCTATTTGGGCAGATGCTATTTACACCTACAGCAGATTGTGATATATGCTTTTTTACACATTTAAAAAACAGGTTATATGGTATTTACAAAAAGTGTAAAATAAGTAAAATGCTAGTCAGTGAAATATATGCAGGATGGTAGTTGCACTGAGTGTGCAAATAAGTAATGCGCTGTCATTTATACTGCGGTGAAATGTATAGCAGTGTCAATGGTGGAGCGGATGAGAACATTTTTAGAAAATTATTTTACATAATAGTTTAGCGTTATTTTATATTAAATGTATAAAACAACATTACAATGCATTTAAACTAAATGTTTATAGAAGTAGACACAAGTCACATTTAAAAAGAAGCATCTTATTTATTTAGTTTATTTCCTCCCTGTAAAAGTCTTTTTAATGAATTTTCTGAGCTCATTAATGTATTTCTGCAGGATTAAGTTTCACTTAACATTCTGCAGCAAGGTCTCTGCTTTCTAAAAAGACAGAATTAAAAGCTTGTTAGCGCACACATCTCAAGTATACTTTAAGTTGAGTGTGAAATTGCTACCTAATGGAATCGCAAAACCAAACATTGTTTTCAAAACATATTACAATTGAATAGTTAATCAAACATCATTGTCATTTTATGAATTGACATGCAATCATCAAGCAGTTGCTAACCATCAGAAGGAAAACTCCACAGCTTAATCCATCTTATTGGACTGTGACACCAACAGAAGCTAGAGTCCAACCATCCAGGGTTTCAGTGCGGAAAGAGTTCAGTGTCTTCATGAAATTGCTGTTGGAAAATAGGTATTAGTCCTATAAGTGTAATAAAGGAACCAAAAACTCCAGGCACTACAGGAAAGGAACAACAATAAAGGTTCACCGGTTGTCTGATTAAGACTTATTTAGTCTGATTAAAATGTACATGTATGATCCATAGTCCCAGGACTATCACATAAGTCTACTATTGGGCAAGACACGTATAGAAAAATCTCTTAACACAGCTACTCAATCTACAAAACAAAATGTGGTAATGGGGGCGTGGTCGTGTATCTGTGTGCGGGAGAGAGCTAGCGGTAAGGCTTGTCCCCTGGGTTATCATTATCTCACATTTACAGTTTGCTGCCTCTTGACTCCTTCCTTGCCCAGATTGCGAACCTGCTACAGTGGTGCTGAAACCCTGGAAAATGTTGAAGAAGTTACATTGTCATGGAATCTTCACTGCAGGACGAAGTCATCAAGTCCCTCGCATTTAGCAAAGTCAACGTCAGGCCCTCATGGAGTTACTCCTGGAGCTGGAACAGCTTTCCATCTCCTACTCCAGGCTCAAGCTGAGGACCGGCAGATATTCTGGATCATGATCAACAGAGTGGGGGCTACCACTGTGACTCCGGAGACCCCCCACCCCCACCCCCACCGCTGACCCTTGTCAAAATGGGGCCAGGTGATGATCCGGAGGCTTACCTCGATCTCTTTGAGAAGATTGCTGAGGTGTGGAAATGGCCACCCGACCAGTTGGTGGCCCGCCTGTTACAGCTCGTCTCCGGGGAAGCACAACTAGTGGCCTAACAACTTCCTTCCAACAGTCTCCTCGATTATTGAGATCTGAAGAAGGCCATCATGTAACGGGTGGGCCATAGTCCTGAACAGAGCCGCCAGTATTTCAGATCCCTGAAGTTCAGGAAACACGGCCGCCCGTTTGCTTTTGCACAACAGCTCCGGGATGCCTGCCAGAAATGGTTGCTGGCTGAGGGAGCCTGCGGCACCATGGAGAATGTCCACCTGCTGACACTGTAGCAATTCATCTCCCAGCTATATTCACATGTATCCAGTGGTTACCATTGAGATACTATTCAGGGGAAAATAGTATAGAGTAGAGGCCGCGGTTAATTCCCACCTATTCCCGCCCATCCACTGATTTTGGGAATTAATTGGCCTGATTTTAAGAATCAATTAAGGAAAATATGTGTGGATGGGTCTTGTAAAATGTTGTCTCGGTGTGTGATATGTGATGCTATGGTACATATCACGGCTGGAGGGCCGTCTACATCTACTCTGCATCAAGATGACGCAAGAGAGAGAGTTCCTGTCCTCAGGAGGTTCCCTGAGGGGGATTTCCCTCTAGAGCAACCACGTGCCGAATCTCTCAAACACGTGTTTGACCAAGTGAGAGTAATCGAATGTAAACAGCTCCGGCCTGATGTCGCACACACATACCCATATTTTTCAATGATCAGAGATAGATTGTATCGAGTGATGCAGGACACTGAAACAAAAGAAAATACAACCCAATTGTTAGTTCTGAAGAGCTGTAGGGAAACGTTCTTTCAGACAGCTCATCATAATCCAATGGCTTGCCATATAGGTAACAAAAAAACACTCAACCTAATAATGGCCCATTTTTTTTGGGCTGGGCATTCATGGCGACATTCGCAAGTGGTATGAGGCATGCCGTGAATGCCAGTTGGTGAATCCCCGGCCACCCCAAAAGTGCCATCTACCGCTAATTGAGGTCCCCTTTTAAATAACTGGCATGGACCTCCTCGGGCCATTAGAACAGACCGCATGTGGGCATCGCTTTGTGTTAGTTCTGGTCAGCTATGCAATGCGATATCCGGAATCAGTGCCCCTGCACAACATCTCAGAACGTAGTGTTTTGGAGGCACTCTTCAGAATAATCTCCCAAGTAGGGATTCCAAAAGAAATCCTCACTGATCAAGGCACTACATTTATTTTGTGAACACTACATGAACTTTAAAAGTTGTTAGGTTTTAAATCGTTGTTTTGTATCGTATTAACCCTCTGGGGTCGACGGACGCGCCTGCGCGTCCTGCTGGATATTTTCGTAATTACAGGGAAAACAACTTAAAATACTCATTTTTGGGTATACATATAAGTGTAAGACATCATTAGGAACTATAAAGGGTCTACTTTTATTCGTGTACACTCACAATAACAACAAAACCTTGTGCTTTTGTAAAATAAAGAAAATAAAAAGGGTGAGATTTCAGCAGTCTCTGTGTTCACGAGCATATTTCTGAAACACGTCCCAAAAATGAACTGAAACTCTGCAAATACTTATGACACAGACATGAAATATGTCTAAAGAAAGCTTAAAATGTCTACTTTTAAATAAAACAATTCAAATTTAAAACAAATATTGTCCTGCAATGTAATCTGTATGAAACAAAGCGATGTACATTTTCTTCTGGCTCAACTCATTATCTCTAATGTGATCCCACCCACCAGCAGAGCGCGTCATTCATACGCTAATGTAAAACGATCAAGGGAAATGTGCACGCCCCTGACAGTGAGGTTGTAAAGCCTGTTGTATTAGTATTTATTTATTGCCCATCATTAATTTTAGATACAGATAATTGTTTTACATAGGATAAATAAATATACTATTTATTAAATCTACTTTTATTACATATTATATTTTAATGGGGAAAGCGGGTAGTTCATTGTTGTGGCAGGAGGGATGTAACGTCTCCTTTTCTCCATTAGGGAATAGAGGTTACAACAGTAACCAAGACATTCTCTATCTGTCACTCAATCAACGTTGTGTAGATGTAGTGACACTAGGGGTCCCTATACAAAATGCCACATCCAGTTGAACTGCGTTATGTGGATCGGCTGTGCAGATGCAGGCAGGCTACCTCATGCCTAGTATCAAGTGCACACAGCCCCATCGAAACCTTCCAATGCCCCACATAAGTTGCATAGTCCCTCGTATCCCAAGGGCGTGAACAAGACGTACTTACAATGGGAATAGGTCACATCAGCTGTTTTGACCTTTTCTCTTTTTTCCTCTTTGAAAACGAAAATGTACTTAGTTGGGACCAAGATATATTCACGGCTTGGACGGTGTTCTTTTTGCCCATGGAGAAAGGACACCGCAGAGACCACATCCTGCCCTAAGGGAGGTTAACATGTGGAGAGCACATCACATAGACTTACCCACCGGGAAGTATTACACATGGAAAGAAGTCGATGCGGTAGGTCCTACCTAGAAGGAAGGAGCTCTACCTGCGCAGCGACTGGTGGCAGAACAGAGCTCTGCCAAAGGGAAGACACAGGTTTACCATCAGGGAAACCATACTGTGGAAAACACCTCACATGGGATTACCGACACGGAGCCACTACATATGGAGCACCTATTCCAAGTACAGGGAGCCACTACATATGGAGCACATATTCCAAGTACAGGGGCTGACCTGACAGGGCGTTCTTCACGAGTATTGGGCTTGGCATCAAATTCCTCTGCCAAATTTGCCTGCCACAGGGTGACATCCAGGGTTCGCTGGTCCCGGGAACTCAAGTGGATAAAAAAGCACACGTTATCCCCTCAGGGAGGGGAAAGGCGCTGTGTGCAAGCGGTACACCCAGCCAGCTGACCGCATATTTACCTGTTTGTACCTGCTAACACACAGGATGAAACTGGCTCAACCCGGAGATTGTAAAATCTTGCAAATGTATTGAGTGTATTGCCTGCTGCTCTACATATGTCTGTTAGAGAGGCACGGTTCACCAGGGCCCAGGAAGATGCCACACTCCTAGTGGAGTGTGCTCGTACTCTCAGGGGGGCACAGCACACCCTGGGCCTGCAATGCCAAAGCAATGGCATACACAATCTAGTGGAAAATCGTCTGTTTGGAGACAGCCTTCACATCATTTTCTGGACTTTTCCAAGCTGCTTAAAGTTACAGTTAAAGGTGCTAGATGTAATATTTGTACCGTACAACATCATTAAATGACCATAATATGTCATTAGAAAATTAGGAAACATGCTAAGTTGAAATACAGGCTTCTCCAATAACAATGCTACAGCCAGTATATTCTACTTTTAAGTTTCCCTTCCGGGCTGGAATTTCTGTTTATCTTTTGGCCTGCTTGATCCCGTGACTACCCACTCACCAGTAGTATTTTGACACCGCCGGGTTGCCAGATTTGAACAAGTTTGCAGGAAAACAACACTGCATGCCGCAGCCATGGAAGCCAGCAAACAAACTGGATCAGAGATAACAGATTCACCCAACCTAAAAAGCCTCGCCATCCATCTAAAAACCACCATGACCAGAGGTGTAGTAAAACAAGGATAAATATTGGAGATGCCTTTGGAAGATGGAGATAGTTTAAAGCCCAGAAATACTATAGAATGGATGCTGAGTTGGCTAATTTGCAAGTCAATGTTATGGAAACCCACATGAGCTTTGAGTCTGGGGTGGGGCAGACAACTCTCCAATATTTTGAATTTGGACTGCAGTACACATTTAAAATGCTTGTTGTCAGTCTTGCATATAGAACCTTTAACTTACATTTACATTTATGCATTTGGCAGATGCTTTTATCCAAAGCGACTTACAGTGCAATTATTACAGGGACAATCCCCCTGGAGCAACCTGGAGTTAAGTGTCTTGCTCAAGGACACAATGGTGGTGGCTGTGGGGTTCGAACCAGAGACCTTCTGATTAACAGCCCTGTGCTTTAGCCACTGCACCACCACCACTCCTTAGTGTATGTAAACCTCTGACCCACTGGAATTGTAATATAGACAAATGAAACTATCTGTCTGTAAACAATTGCTGGAAAAATTACTTGTGTCATGCACAAAGTAGATGTCCTAAACAACTTGCCAAAACTACAGTTTTCCAATATGAAATCTGTGGAGTGGTTAAAAAAATTGTTTTAATGACCTAAGTGTATGTAAACGACTTCAACTGTAGTTAAAAACTAAAAAAGTTCAAACTAGTAGTTACTAAGCCCTTAGTGTGAGCTTTACATCCCAACTTAAGTGAGATCTTACACACGCTGGTGCCACCCTACCCAGAAGCCTTTATATTACACATGTATTGCCTATATAAATAGTAATATATATATGTTAATCAACCAACAATATTGAAATGGAAATATTGCTCAGTCTCTTGGCTGGATGACTTGGCTGGATGACTTTAACAAGTCATTCAAAACTGAAAATGAACACAAATGTCTGGATAGTATAAATGAAAGGTGTGCTTCTCAGTTGAACTCCAACCGCATTGAATCGTTATTAATGTGTCATATCTAATAATTATTCAGTGCAGTTTTTACCTCAAGTTTTTGAGGTAAATATCTACTGTGTTGCTATGTAACAGTGATCACTCACAGACACGTATACTGTATACACCATGTATATTTAAATAAAGTTTCTACCACTGTAAGATTTCAGTTAGCATATATCGTGCATTTACTGTAATATGACAAATAATACATTTTGTTTAATTGACCTGCTAAGAGAGAAGATTATGAATAAATTATAGTGCTCTAATAAATTAATGTGAATATTTTTTAGCACAATTTTATGTAGTATTTTTTTCCTCAAATTGAGTCACATGTTTGACACCCCTGTTATAAAGCAACATAAAAAATACTCTTTTGCAGAAAAGAGCCAGTTAGTTGTAGTTGCTTGCTTTTAATCTGGCTAATGTTCATGAATATATGGTCATTTGATATAAAGAAGAACAAGAAAACAAAAGAAGAGGAACATGTATAATTATAATTTATATTATAATTCGGCATTAACTTTTACATTAAGAATGCATAGAATGAGTGTAATGCTGGGCAAATAACAAGGAGGTGGTAAATTAACATGCATTCCTTACAGAAAAAAGACTGCATACGTTTTACGTAATGTTCTCAATATGTGTATGTTTATTAAAAAATGTCTTAGGGTATTGAAATGTTTATATTTATACAAAATATGGATTCATATACATGGATACGAAGCAGTTTTTCATTTTAGCATTTATTATTAAAAAAGTATGAATTATGTATAGGTCTACATAGAAATGGGACTGTTTATGAAAACATGTTGCACTCTGTGACTAATGGATTCATATGAAATACAAACATGGAAAACATGGAAATTCAGAAAGATATGACAAGGTTTATTTTTTACTACACTATTTGTACTGCTTACTCAAAACCACACTAGAATACAATTCCGTAAACAGATTTAACAAAATGAGATTTGGTAATGCCTGGTAGCTTTCATAAGATAAAATAAGTGCAGAATGGCACTTATAGTATGTGTTATTTATATACAGTATAACTATGCATGCTGTCTCTGTCTTTTAAAGGATAGATTTGTTAGAAGCAACTGTGTACAAAAGGCAAAAAAAAAGATACTAGATGCCAGTCACTCACTGTTCATAGCTGGAAGAATAATGATCCCTCAGGCTGATTGACATTCTCAGCCACCTCATAGGGATGGTTTTCCCTAGCGTTGGCAAGAACACCCGTCTATTCATATCAAACCTTTATGCAAATCTGGGCCCATTGCCAGCACAAGGCCAAACAAGAAGGGGTAAGGGGGTAGCATTGACAAAAAACATAGTTTTGTTAGTTTTCAGGAAGCTTTTAATTAGCTCTCAGGCAGCTTTTGAACAAAGATGGCCAGATATTTCCAAGATCCCAGCTCTCTCTCCAAGACTAGAGAGGGTTACAAGAATAAGAATGTAATTTTTAACCTCAAAGTATGAAGCATTAAAATTATGATACAGTGAAAAAAAATTAAATAATGCAAACAGCTTACTTTTTTGAGGGGGATTTTCAGTTTTAACTCCGATTTGGGCTCCGATTCTAAGTCTCACACACCAATTCATATGTGATCTGCTGATTATACTTTTATTGCCAAATCAGTGTGTGGCTCAGTCTGTGTTTTCTTTCTCTGTGGCTCCAGCAAACATATTTTAGATGAAAAAGACTGGATTGCAGGGCTCGCAGTGGGTTCTGTCGAGCTTGACTCGCTTGATTGGCAAAACAGGGACAGCCCACCCCTGAGATCAGTTAGGCTTGTTACAAAGTTTGATTTTCAAAGTTTTTGCCACACAAAAGGGATTCTCATTGGGGCTGAAATAATGGGCTGAAAGTTTCAAGAATCTTCAAAACAGTGAAAAATAAAAGTTCTGCAGATTAATGATTGTGGTGATGAGGGCGTGGTCATGTCTGTTTGCGTGAAAGAGGGAGTGATAGGGAACTTTTTACAGTGATAGCAGGGGGGATCTCAAAAGCAGCCCAAACACACCAGAGAGGGGAGGAGAGTGGCACCAGAGTGCGGTGTTGGCGTATTTACAGAGAGAATTTATATTATTGATTTTATGTTATTGAGAAGTCATTAAAGAAATGTTATGTTGTGGAACCATTAAGAAACCTGTTTGAGCACCTTGAGTTAAGAAACCCCAAGGGTGATTGCATGAACTGTGTGAGAGAGCAGAAAATAAACACTTGCTTGAACTGCTTCGTTGCTGCTTGACTCCATTCTTGATAACAAACTCCCAACAATATTAAACTGGTGCGGAAACCCGGGAGGTATGACGGAGTGACGTTGTCATGGAATCCTCACCCCTGGGTGAAGTGACCCTTGCTGGCTTCCAACAGACCCAGCACCAGGCACTTGTGGATCTGCGCCTGGAGCAGGAGCAGCGTTTCCAACTCCTGCTCCAGGCTCAAGTAGAAGATCAGCAGGCATTTCGGAGCCTGATTGCGCACAAGGGGGTTTCTACTTCGACCATGGAGCCAGCTTCAGCCATCCCACCTTGGTGAAGATATGGCCCGCCGACGATCCCAAGGCATACATTGACCTCTTCGAGAAGATGGCCGAGAAGTGGAAGGGGCCGTCAGACCAGTGGGCAACCCAGTTGCTGCCACTACTCTCAGAGGAAGGGCAATTCAGGGGGGAAGGCACGGCCGGCCATTTGTATTTGCCTGGCAGCTCCGTGACGCCAGTCGGAAATGGTTGCTGGCTAAGGGAATCTGCGGTGCTCAGGACATCAGAGATATGGTGGTTCTGGAGCAATTAATCTCCCAGTTGCGCCGTAGCATGGCCGAGTTTGTCCAGTGCCACCGTCCGGCATCCCTAGTGGAAGCTGTCCAGCTGGCCAAGAATTACATGACTGCATTTCTGGGAAGCAGTGAACCAGTCTCTCTTTCTCTCTCTCTCTCTCTCTTGATGAGAGTAATAGAAGTGTTGCACATCGATTGGGCCAGCCCAGTGGTTGTAGTACCTAAGAGCGACAGGACAGGCTGATTCTGTGCGGACTATTGGAAAGTCAGGGCAGTTGGATGCGTACCCAATGTTCATTCTCCGTTCAGATAATTCCCCACTCCAGTGGCTCTACCGCATGAAGTATACCAATGCGTGGATCACCCATTGGTACCTGGCATTTCAGCCTTTCAAATTGGAGATGATCCACAGACCAGGGGCGTAGATGGATGTGGCTGACTTTCTCTCCAGAAATGGGGAGGGGAGTTGGCAGGCCAGATGTTCCCCCAGACTGAGTAGGGTGGTGAGGGGATGTGCAGATGGTAGCATGGTCGTGTGTCTGTTTTCGGGAGAGAGGGAATGGTGTGGTTCATCAAACTGGCTGGCGTAATTTCTAACAGCTGGTTCTTGTTACAGTGATAGCGGGGGGAGACCTCAAAAGCAGCCCAAACACGCCAGAGAGAGGAAGAGAGTGACACAAGAGTGTGGTCTTGGCATGTTTACAGAGAGTTTATATTATGTAATTGAGAAGTTGTTTATAAAATGTTATGTTGTGGAACCATTAAGAAATCCATTTGAGCACCATGAGTTAAGAAGCCCCAAGGGCGATTGCGTGAACTAAGTGAGAGGGCAGAAAATAAACACTGGCCTGATCTGCTTCATTGCTTCCGGACTCCTTCATTCTTAATAAAGAACTTCCAACAATATTACAATGATATATACAATATAGATATAAAACTATTTTAATCTATTTATTTTATATATAGTATACTGTATATACACTCACTTAGCACTTTACTAGGAACACTATGGTATTAATAAAGTACCAGACAAGGTCTTCTGCTGTTGTAGCCCATTCGCCTCAACGTTCAACGTGTTGTGCATTTTGAGATGCTATTCTGCTCACTACAATTGTACAGAGCTGCTATCTGAGTTACCGTAGCCTTTCTGTCAGCTCGAACCAGTCTGGCCATTCTCCATTGACCTCTGATCAACAAGGCATTTCTGTTCGCAGAACTGCTGCTCACTGGATGTTTTTTTTTTTTTTGGCACCATTCAGAGCAAACTCTAGAGACTGTTGTGCAATAAAATCCCAGGAGATCAGCACTTACAGGAATACTCAAACCAGGCTGTCTGGCACCAACAATCATGCCACTCTTAAAATCACTGAGATCACATTTTTTCCACTTTCTGATAGTTGATGTGAACATTAACTGAAGCTCCTGACCTATCTCTGAATTATTTTATACATTTCACTGCTGCCACATGATTGGCTGATTAGATAATCACATGAATAATAGGTGTACAGGTGTTCCTTATAAAGTGCTCAATAAGAGTCTATGGGGTGATGGGAAAACTCTGCTATTGGGTTAAGATGTCACAAATGGTCAACATGTGTTCAATGAGCTGTTTCTTTTTTCCTGAGCAAAAACAGTTTTTTGTAGCAAATATCAAAGAGGTATGTGGCTATGAAGAAAGTTACTACAAACAATAAATGTTACTTATTTCAGAGAGAGGGAAAGAAATATGTGCATTTAAATCTTATATGTGAGATGTCTAGCCTTGTGTTAAGTGTGTTTATTGTGTTTCAACTGGTTTTGAGAATAGCACACTTGGATTTACTCAGGCATCTTTAAAAAGAGTAAAGATACATTTGCAAAGAGTGATGGTAGGTTGTGCGGAAAACTCTTATGTGGGGATGCTTTGGGTGTGTTATGCTAATTACTAACTGCGGGAACACTCGCACATAAGTAAGAACACTTGTACGTAATTATTAGTAAATGACACCCATTCTACTGAGAATCTTGAATGATAATTTCAAGAATGATTTACTCTGTCAACCTTAGCCACTAGGAGACTACTGTGTAACACTTTTACATTCTTCCCATCTGTAGTATACTCTTAAAGACAGACTGGAGCAATAACTGGAAGTGCTTCTCCGGCCAGCAAGGCCTCTACTCCTCTTAATTGAGACATACTACCAAAAAACTGCCATACGCGCTGTCCATATTTCTTCTCTCCAGTACTCTGGTCTATCCCTGAGAATAAACAAAAAGGTGAAAGATGTGCTTTGACTTGTGTCTAACTGCTTTCTATTTTTCCACCAGGTTCCCCGAAGTCTTTGAGCCATAAGAGCTCAGAGTACATTCTGCCACAAGTACTTGTGTCATCAAAGGATATAGTTCCACTTTCGTGTTGTCACCTAATCCTTTCATAGGTAAACAACAGGACATTTTGCCTAAGGAATTTTTAACCAGAATGTAAATAAGGAATCAGTGGGAGAGCTTTCATGAGACTGAAGCTCTTGGAAAAGGTCTCTGCCATTTTTGTTCTTGTCGAAACAATGGCAGCGTGATACCGGAGAACCAGCTATTTGAGCTATCCTTCAAGGAGGGTGACATGGCAAAGCCCTTCTACAGACTTCAACGCTTCTTGCGACGGACTCAGATGTTCCTTTTGTTCCTCGGTGTAGCCTATATTATGGCAGGAAGTGTCCTCCTTCTCCAGAGGCATGGGTTGGTTGTGTCACAACGTGGGACGAGCAGTTATTTCCCATTGCCGTCTTTGCAGTCTCCTCCCAGGGCCATGGAGGCCCCTGCCTTCCGTTCTGGATATGGCATTATGGGACCTCGCCCTCGTAGCGTTAAGGGGATGGGATACGAGGACAATGTTGGACCACAGTGGTTAATATCACGAAACCAGGAGATCCGACACTTGAGGCGACGCTGGTTCCACAGTCTTATGTCTGAAAAGGAAGTGTCCAGAGTGGAGAAAGTAACTCCAAAGAGAAAAATCAGACACAAAGGTGAAACTGAGTACTAAATGAGTTCTGTGCTTTTCTGAATGGCAAATTGGTTGTTTATGATAATTGGTTTATTTTCTCAAATATCTTCATTCCAAGCTGTGCTGCAGAATCTTCCCATCTGTTTGCAAAGAACAAGGCCACATTCTGAATTTCTGATGCAATCATTATTTCTCTACTCAGGCACATACGTTGGATGCTTTCTGGATGATGCCAAGGACCGTGCCCTAAAAGGGATGGTGTTCTATGACTTTCGGAAAATGACCATCACCTTGTGTCAGGACACCTGCACGGAAAGGTATCCAATTAGTGTTCCATACCTTCAGATAAAACACCTTGCCTTTTTTATTGTAAAGCCACCAAAAAGTGGATGGACATCTGTTGCCTGGAGGCTCTTTTATGCTCATCTTAAACCAAGAAATTATGAAACTGTGTTTAGGGAAAAGAACATGCAGTGTGCATCCCTGTGCCAGCTGGCTTGGCACATGCTGGGAATTAGATCAGGCCCAATTAAGGGAGCGCAGCTCTATCCCTGTGCTCTGCTAATATAGATGTCTGATGGAAGAAAAAGATCTATCTGCAGGGATGAAGTAAACACTTTCTCCTGTTCTTAGATCATTAAATAATTGTCCACAAGAGAACAATGGGAGAAGGTTAGCCTCTTGTAATTACCACCAGCACTTCAGAGCTTATTTAATTACTTGGGTGATATTTCCAATGTGTAGGGGTAATCTAAATAGTCTGTTGGAAAACATGAGTCTTACATGCACTTGAAATTATCTTCTTTGTTCATGCTGACAGAGTGGCTTCCCTGTAATTTCTGTTCCACCAACGTCCACAAATGGAATTTGAAAAATAATCCCTGTTTTCAGACACATTCCAGAAAACTCCCCCGTCCTCCATTAGTACAAACAGATTGTCCTGCCCAAAACTGACTTAATTAATCAGACAAACAAATCCAATCTCACACTATTGGTTGATGCAATGCTGGAAGGGTGCTGAAGCACACAGATGAATGTTTGTAAAGGGCCACTGGGTTATACTTTTAGGTGAAATCATCCTACAAATGACTTGACTCAGGATATGAGAGATGATTTTAACATAAATATAAAAAATAAAATCACACATCAGTTTTAAAGGTATAGTTCACCCAAACATTAACATGGCATCCCAGGTGGTACACAAACAAAGAGTTTTAGAAGAATACCTGAGCTCAAAGAGCTGACAACTTCCTGGTGGTACAAAATTCTATTTCCTGTATTTTTGTTTACATCACAGCATAAAAATATTTTCTTATATTCTAGAAATTTAGACAAACAGATGTGCTACTGCATAAATGTACAAAGAACAAACTCCTTGCTTTCCGCTTTCAGCCTAATGGGATTTGCCCAAAAATGCTAATTATTTCATTATTTTCTGGTACTCACCCTCATGATGTTCCAAACCCATCTTTCTTCTGTGGAATATGAAAGGAGAAAGTTGAAAGATGTTGATGATGCTCTTTTTCCAAAACAATGAAAGTGAATGGTGATTTAGGCTCCTTATGTTTCCAGGGATGAAAGAAAGTCATAAAGGTTTGGAACAACATGAGGATCAGTAATGGTAAATAATGACTGAATTAACATTTTTGGGCAAACTATCCCTTTAAAAGTTACTTTTATCAAAGGATAGGTTTTCTTTTTACTGCATGACTGTGCAGGCAGAAACAGAGCTGACATACCAGCCCAGTATTATCAGCTTATAGAGAGGCTGTGGGGAGAAAATCTCCACCTCTTGTGTTTCTGCAGGTACATGTGTGATCAGACTGAGCCATTAATTCAGACCACAGATTAACAGTGGGAATGTTCCGGGCTAGGTTGCCATGGCAGTGCCAATGCCATGTTTCAAGCAGAGGATCAGGAAAACAATTTTCAGTGGTGCTCAGGTTAATACCTGTTGAGCCCTACACCAACATGCTTGAATGAAACTATGCTGTACCTTTTTAACAACCTCCAAAAAAGACAAGAGTGCCAGAGGACAAAAGAATTGAGAATTAGCCATCAGCCATCTCAGTGTCAGAATCTCAATCAGCTCCCTGCTTCATTAGCCAGGGCACTGATCAGGGAGTCGCCATTTCTAGGGCTGTCTCAATTGCAAAATCGGTCCAGTGCACTGCAACCTTCTTTCCCTAAAAATTCCCTATTTCGCACCATAAAAACCAGGGAGTACTGTTGCTCACTATGTTCCTGTGGCAGACCTCTGCCTTCCCTACTAAGGAGGAAGGCGGAAAACGGAGTGAACAATGAAAAAAACTTTAATAACATAACCATAAAACTGATTTTCAGCACAACAAAATGTGCGGGCGCACAAACACAGGGTGTGTCTCTCTCTCACTCAAACTGGTGTCCCCGGCTCCTCCTTATCTCTATCCCACTGATTGGAGTGGTGGTGGCGTAGTGGCTAAAGCACAGGGCTGTTGCACAGAAAGTCACTGGTTCAAACCCCATGGCCACCATCATTGTGCCCTTGAGCAAGGCACTTAACTCCAGGTTGTCCAGGGGGGATTGTCCCTGTAATAATGCACTGTAAGTCGCTTTGGATAAAAGCATCTGCCAAATGCATAAATGTAAATGATTGGGGCAATTCTTCGCAAGGTGTCCACCATCATGGCCAGCCACGCTCCTCCTCCTCGTCACAGTTCCCTTACCAGAAACATTGTCATGTCTTCTGAAGTCTATCAAGTCGTTAAAAAACGAAAACAAGTAAAAAACTATGAGGTCAAAGCCTTATTTTCTCTTTAGCCTCCTGAGACCACCGCAAGACTTCTGTAAGTATTTTCCATTTCATTGTTGATTTGTAACAAGTAGCACCTTATAAACAAGCAAATAAATAAATACAATTCTATAGCAAATATTTTACCTAAAAATGTATGTCCTCATATGTGGACAGCGGGACTAAATTTGAAATAATACCAAGCTATAGAAAGTCAAATTCGTTTCATTCGATTTTTTGATTCGAGTGTTGGTTATTCATGTTTTTGAGACTTAATATTTCTAGAAAGATGAATACATAATTCTGATTCAAAGTAATGTCTAGCATCATCCAATCACTGCCAACCATGTTAAAATAAATTGTTTAATTATAAAATTCTGAATCTATGTACTGATTATCATTGTCCCATGTCTGCCAAACATGTTGAGTGGTCCAAACATCATCTGCAGCCTGAAACTGAACTTTTGGTCAGATTTTAGGAGTGAATGACTGCATAGGAAAGCTATAGGATGCACCCTTGCTCCCTATTTAGTGAATGACTTAACCTCCAGTGTGCTATCTGTCTGCACTGGTATCAGAACAGTTTGAAATGCACCTTATTTTATATAAACGTATTTTCATCCTAACTCCATATAAAGCCTCTGAAAGTAGCTTTTGGGTGAACTCAGGGTCAATTTGAGGTGCAGTGGCTCCCTTTAGCCGCCTCCCTCAACTCTTTCTCTTTCTGTCTCAATCTTATTTTTGTAAAGGTGTGTTATTATAAACAGTGTCCAACATACAACTTGAACATATACAATTTGCAGAGCATAATGTGATGCCTGATATGCACACCTGGTGTTATTTAATGTTATTTATATATACCGGTACTGTATAGGACAGACATAGGATTCATATCTATTTATGTATGTATAACCTAATTTATTACACTGTAAATTGTAGAATACAGCTTGCTTCATACATTCAGTTCAGCAACAGTTTAAGGGCTCACTTTATCATTCTTTATAATTTATATTCTAACTTTATGATTTAGCTGTGCTGAAAATGGGCATCATACAACAACATCAATCATTGGGCCCGCTCAAACAATGTCGATACCAATTAATAGGCATTTTTTATGCATTTGGACCCGCTCAAGTGTCAAGTGCCCCTCCCCCCCACCTCGCCTGATCCGCTGGCTGCAAAACAAGAGACACGACGCAACAGCCAAAGATGGTCATATAGCGCATGTTTACATAAACAAACAATACTAAAATTATGCAGAGAGTACTTTACTATTCACCAGTTATTAATTGCTTTGGTGCTATGGATAAAAAGCATCTGCAAAATAAATATATATAAAAAATAATTTTGTTCTCCAGAGGGGAACCTCAGCCCAGGAGGGTAAAGGTGCAGTGGCTTGGACCAACGAGCACCAACCCCCCCCCCCCATTCTACAATGTGAAAATGTACTGTAAAAATATGGGAATGCATTCATGAATAGCACTTTATTGTATTACAGTGTTAATGAACAAAAATATATTTACATTTACATTTGGCAGACGCTTTTATCCAAAGCAACTTACAGAGCCCTTATTACAGGGACAATCCCCCCGGAGAAACCTGGAGTTAAGTGCCTTGCTCAAGGACACAATGGTGTTGACTGTAGGGATCGAACCAGCAACTTTCTGATTACCAGATTACCAGTAATGTGCTTTAGACCACTACACCATCACCACTCCATATATCAAATTATTTAAAATTATATTTTAATCAAAATTTAGATTAAAATCAAGCGAAACGCCCCACAGATTTGTTACTGTGAAATGTTTTTCAAAATAACAAACATGTTTTTGGAACGTCTATCAGCAAACCACTCCACAGCACTCATCCGAGTACTCAGCGCACCAAAATGCAACATTTTAAAGAATTATTTAAAGCAGCATATCAAACTAAACTAGAGACATTACTTTTTACAACCAAACAGATATCCGTGATATGTATATTTTTTTTTTTGGGAAGATGATTCTTACCAAAGGCATTTTTCTTGTTGCTGCACCCATAGAAGTAGTTCATGGAAATCGACGCCACAGTGTTTTGTCACGTGACTGTGCGTAAGAAGTTTAACCCTTAAATGACTCCCTAGAGTGGCCTGAACAGTTTGCAATGGCTTTAAAATAATTTAAAACTGGGCTGCTTGTGACGTCATCACAACATTCACGCAGTCAGTGTGGCCAATTTATATATATATATATATATATATATATATATATATACATTTTAATTATTATATGGCCTATTTATAACAGACCAGCTTCCAATATTGTTAAAATCACAGTGACTGACTAGTGACTAGTATAAATCAACATAAACAGTTATAATGCTTAAGTATTCTAACTAAAGAGATTCAAATCTGCTTCTGCGCTGAAACAAAGAAAGACTGGTTATACACTTGTCATTGTATTATTTACACAGTTCACACATACCTTTGATGAGGCAGCTGTCTTCGGTTCACTTACAACTCAGTACATTTGACATTGTGTTTATTAATGCATATGGGGAGTGCCTTCTTACACAACCTAGTTCAAACCTCTCTACAATAACGGCAATATTCTAATATTGGCTATGGTGTTTGACAGAGGTGGGACCAAGTCATTGTTTTCCAAGTCACAAGTAAGTCCCAAGTCATTGCATTAAAGTCTCGAGTCAAGTCCCAAGTCAAGGCAGGCAAGTCCAAGTCAAGTCCAAGTCAATTTACAAGTCCTCAACTTTTAGCTTCAAGTCTTAAACAAGTCATTAGTGCGCTTTGCGCAAATTAGTAACAGAGTATTAATTACTATAGTAAATGTATACTAATTTTATCTAGAAGTTTCTAATTTATAATCTAATTTTATCTTCTTTTTTTTTATCGATATCAACCTGTAAAGACCAAAGAGGGTAATAAAGATGATACATGGGTCTTATCTTTGGACGCACATTAAGGCAAACCAAACTTTTACTCTAAACACGCAGTGGAAGTATGGAGGACAAAACATGCAAAAATAATAAATAAATACATAAATAAATAAATGTAATAATAAGAAAATAAATAAAGGAATAAATGTCTTGATAAAATAAATATAATTAGTTTTTAATGAAAGTTATTCCTGAATTTATTTTTGTATGACTTTTTTCCTTTATTTGTTATTTTCTCTTTTATTTTTATTCTTTAAAAAAATTTTATTCTTTCATTTGTTTTAGTTTTTTTTTATTATTTATTTATGCATTAATTTATTTTTATATTTATTTATTCCCACATGTATTTATTTCTACATTTAAATATTCCCACATTTATTTATTTTTGTATTTATTCTTACATTTCTGTCTCTTGTATGATAATGATGTGGGCGGGTCCTGCTTACCATTGGCTTAGTGTAAAAACATAAGAGCTCCAGTCAATCCAAGATTTATTGGTTATACTACAATCACAAAATAAATGGGGAGCTGTTTCTTCAACAAATCCACAAAATGAGCAAGTTTCATAAATGATATGATTTAACCTTTTCCTTTTCTTTTTTTTTCTATGTATATAACTTCATATTTTGATGTCTGCAAATCCATAATATTGTTTTCTGTTGTTATGATTGTTCATTGTAAAAGAGACAACCATGCTTCATTTCCCTGATTGTTTATGTATGTATACATCTGCAATAAAAAAACCAAAAAAAATCTATAGCTAGAGTTGCGCGACATGCGAATGAAGTCGATAATCACGCATCAAATAACTATGTTTCATTTAGAGTAGAGGTGCTTATTGATGGTTTAGGAGAGCTGTGTCCGTTATGAATGTCTTAGCACATCCTGGATTGTTAAACTCTCTGCAAAACTTTTCCCTGCATATTCAAAATCTGTGTGAGTTAAAGTGTGCTAATGTGGGACGTCCATCTGCTTCCGATAAGTGAGCTCTCAACCAATGATGCACTGGAGCTCCGCAAGGACCGCCTCCCTCATTTCCATGTTGCACACAGTAAAGTAAAAATAAATACATGTATAAATAAATAAATATATATGGGAATATATAAATATGGAAATAAATATATGTGGGAATAAATAAATATAAAAAATAAAATAACACAAATAAAAAAATATGCAAAATAAATGAATAAATAATTAAAAGCTAAAAAGAATAAAAATAAAGTTAAAAATTAATATAGAAAATAATAAAAGGAATAAAGTCATACAATAATAAATTCAGGAATAAATTTAATTAAAAACTAATTATATTTGTTTTATCAAGACATTTATTCCTTTATTTATTTTTTTATTATTACATTTATTCATTTATTATTTATGCAGGTTTGGGCCTCCATATGAAAGGACGCTGAACGTGCTGAACTGGTGAATGAAATCTGAAATATTACCAGGCAGTGGCTAATTGCAGACATTTAAGTTGCATATATGAGTTATATACTGTAAAGTAAATGATCGGTTTTGTGATTTTTAGAAGCATAACCAATATAATTAAATAAATATAGCTAAACGCATGACAGAGGACCAGCGCGTCCGCAAATTAATCAATGTGTTTACATGCACGTTCTGACCAGTTATGCTCAAAAAGCACCAACATGTTGTAACGAACTCTGATCCTCAAGTTCACCCCGCCCCCTCTAGCTCTCACGCTCGCTCCCAATCACCAGAATATTAGTTTCACCTGCACGGTTCATTTCCTCTATATATACTCTGCCCTCTCTCCCCACAGTTGTTGGTTATTGTTTAGATACCCCTTCGCTTTGCCAGCTCTAGTGTTTCGCTAGCTTCCCCTGTTTCTACTACTCGCTTGTTTTGTCTTTGTGTATTCTGATCCCCCGGCTTCGACCTTACGCTTCCCTGTATTACGCTTCTTTGGATTTGCCCCTTTGCCATATTCTGATTTCCCGGCTTTGACCTTACGCTCCCCTTGACTACGCTTCTCTGGATTTGCCCCTTTGTACTTTTGCCATTCTGCCAATAAAGCAGTTTTACCCGACATTGTGACTATCTCTTCTTGTGCGTGTTACACATCGATATGCAGACTTTGTTAGCCTGTAAATCTGCCATGTGCTGCCATAGACATGTATGTTACTGAACCATAGCTGACGTAAATTAGTTAACAACTTAACTCTGTCTGTGGATTTTCAGATGCCTCACAAAATAGGACGTTGTCGACGAGGTGTCTGTAATTTTGGAACCCAGGTTCTACATGTTGCAATCCTTCTGTTGCCTTTAACGCTGTATTCAATATATCCCAATTATATCACCTTTGCGGACTTCAAACTTGGTCCAGCTTTCGTGGAAGCTGATTGGTTGGTTGTCTGATTCGTTGAATAAGGAGTGTTGACATGCAGATTTGTAAATCAAATTAATCGTTTATTTGGGAAATTAATTGTTGATTTACTGCACATTTTTAATTATACAACTCTTATCTTTGGTTTTAAAATGTACAAGTATTTCCAAGTCAGACGGCTGAAGTCCAAGTCAAGTTGCAAGTCATTGCTGTCAAAGTCTAAATCGAGTCACAAGTCTTTTTTGATTCTGTCGAGTCGAGTCGCGAGTCATCAAATTAGTAACTCGAGTCCGAGTCAAGTCCAAGTCACGCGACTCGAGTCCACACCTCTGGTGTTTGAGCACTACCTGTTTTGGTGCAAAACTGTCCGCTATAAAAACAGGTGCACAAACACCATTTCCTCAGAATTTCTTCCTTCAAGACAGCGATCCTCTCTCATCTAGAAGCCCTCTACACGAGTCAGTGGGCAGAATATTTATGGCAGCGAGAAGTATACCTGCAGTTCTTCGGCGAACATCTCTCTTTGATCCAGAGACTTTCAAAGAGCTACGGGCTGCAACAAACTTAGTGCTGTGTGCCACTAAAGTCATGGCGCAGGCTATCGGCAAATCTGTGGACAACCAGTTAATTCTGGTTCGTCATATATGGTTGACCCCCACAGAGTTGAGTGACAGGGAAAAAGCCTCTCTGTTGAATGCTTCAGTGTCTCCACCCAGCCTCTTTGGCAGCGAGGTGAACAAGTTTGCAGAGTATTATGTCGCTACTCAGCAGCAGTCACAAGCCATGAGACATGAGAATGGAGCATACCACAGCCGGCTTGCCCTCGCTCTGTTTCTAGCCAGAGCCCGGCAAAATGCCCCATGCCTGCTACCTCAGCGCTGGCACCTGCTGCCACCGAGCCACCGGTGAGGCCACGCAAGCCGTGGCTCAAACGGTAGCAGCCATACCCACCTCGTGCCAACGGGAGAAACAGCAGCACAGCAGAAGCATTCCTGACGGGCGCAACACTTTGAAGCGGAAAGCGGAGCCCGTGGTTCCCTCAGGGTCTGCTTCGAAGAAGGTTCAATTGGAGACACTTTTGCAAAATGTTGTTTCTGTGACTTATTCAGTAAAAAATGCTATAAAAAATGCAATAAAGAATACAGCACTCGTTGCAAATGCACAAGATGCTCATACATTCTCAAAAAAAGAGCCCTTTTCCACTTATTATGGAAAAGCACACATATTATGCACAACCGCTTCCCTATTGTGTGCGTCGCATCATATCATATGGCGAGAAAACCAAATTGCCCTCTGTCCTTTTACATGGATACGCACAAAAAATTATCGAACATGGTTATACAATCCAATTTGCATGCCAGCCACCCCGATTCAACAGCATTCTGTCTTCCAAGGTTTCACCCGAAGACGTGCCAGTGTTACTAGCTGAAATACACAATCTCATCTTGAAAAGTGTGATAGAGATTGTGCCAAATTTTCAAGCTCTAAAATGGTTTTACAGCCATTATTTTCTTCTTAAAGATGGCAGACTTTGACCGATCCTGGATATGAGACAGTTAAAGCATGCACTCACAAAGCACCCATTCAAAAGGATTACTCAGAAATGGATCTTATCGCATGTACGCCAACATGATTGGTTTACGTTGAGAGATCTGATGGATACGTACTTTCATATCCAAATTGAATGACACCACATGTTGTTTTTCATATTCACGTTTGAGGGAAAAGTGTATAATTTCAAAGTCTCTGGCTCCTCGCAGAAAGCATTGGGATTTATGGCAACGGCATCTGAACTCTTCAGTGCTGGCAAAAGCGCTGTGTGCCACGACATGCTTGGCGCCAAGGGCACATGTATAACACTCTTTCCCACCGCTGTAGAGCTTTAGCACCATAGACAGCTCATTGGTTTTACTAGTAAGGTGTTGCGCTGGGGCAAGTTGACTACAGACGCTTCCAACACAGGTTGGGGGCATGTGCAATGGATGCCCGACTTTCGGCACCAGGACAGGGGCAAAGAAAGTATGGCACATCAACTGCCTAGAGCTAATGGCTGTATCTCTAGCCTTAAAGGATTTTCAGTCAGAAATAGCAAACCGCCATGTCCTGGTTCGCTCAGACATCATGCCAGTTGTGGCATATATAAACCAACAAGGCGGAATAATTCACAGCCACTGTTTTCTTCTTTTTTCTTTTTTTCACCATCCACGAGATGCCTCTACGCGGTAAAATGGAAAGTGTTCACTGATTGGTGTCTCTCACATGGCAAAGACTCAGTAAACTACCCCATACAGGAAATTCTCATATTTCTTCAAGGGTGATTAGATGCAGGACTCAATCTGTCAATGCTCAAAGTGTATGTAGCAACTATATCTGCGTATCATGCACAAGAAGCTGGTGCATCAGGCTAGCATTATTTAATCATAAAGTTCCTTAAAGGAGCAAGCCGATTAAACCCACCTCACCCGGCTACAGTCCTGACTTGGGACTTAACTTTAGTCCAAAAAGTTGTTGATTTGTGCATGTTCTCCGTTAAGACCGCACTACTTTTGGTTCTAGCCTCAGTACAGTGGGTCATTGAACTGCATGCACTATCAATTGACAGTTCATGTCTGGAGTTTGGCCCTGGTGTTTCAAAACCACTGTCAAACCCAGAAAGGCTGTGTGCCTAAAGTTCTAACCATGCCCTTCAGAACGCAGGTGGTTCACCTTCAGGCATTCTTCCCTCATCCATTTAATGTGGATGAGGAACAATCATTGTATTGTTATGCCCTGTGGGGGCACTACATGCATACGTTGAGCAAACACGCCAGTTCAGACTGTCTGATCAGCTCTTTGTATGCTATGGAAGGTGTACGAAAGGAATGTTTGTCTCCAAGCAAAGACTTTCTCACTATATTGCCAATGCAATTGCCCTGGCTTATGAGTCGCAGGGTAAGACTTGCCCAATTGGTGTTAAAGCACACTCAGCTAGAGGAATGGCCTCCTCGTGTGCATGGAAGAATGGTAGGTCCTTACAAGGCATATATTTTGCAGCAGGATGGTCTTCTCAAAACACAGTCGCAAGGTTTTACAACCTAGATGTAACATCTCTGTTTCCACAAGTCCTCGCTGTTTAGAGCGCTTGCTATTTCGTTTGCCAAACATATATTTATGTCCCTCCCCTTAAGGACGCTACTCATCATTTTACACAACCGCCTGTATTCAGGCCATTGTAATTTCCTGACTGGGTTCGTGAAGGAGTTAATTCATACTATATGACTATAGTTCATACATTCATTTTGAGTGCTCCCCTCCTGGCCCAACATGAGGGTCACTCACAGTGCATACTCATGTTGGTCGCTGTCCCACAAGACTGCGGCACCATGCTTCCTTTCTGGGTGGTTATGTAGTGTAGTGCGGCATGATGGGATTCTGTTCCCCATATGCGTGTTCCCCATATGCATTAATAAATGTAATGTCAGGTGTACTGAGTCGTAAGGGAACGTCTCAGTTACGTACGTAACCTCAGTTCCCTGAGATGAAGGAAACGAGACATTGCGAATGCTAGCTGCTCTACAAGAGGCACAAGCGATGCGTTCCTTGTTCTCAGACAGAAATTTTTAGGAAATGGTATTTGTATACCTGTTTTTATAGTGGAGAGTTACACACCAAAACAGGTGGGGCTCAAAAACCATAGCCAATATTAGAATATTGGCATTATTGTAGAGAGGTTTCAACTAGGTTTTGTAAAAAAGCACTCCCCATATGTTTCAATAAACACAATGCCTCGTTCTCTTTGTCTCAGAGAACCAAGGTTACGTACGTAACCGAAATGTTTCAAATACTTCTGGAAAACTGTATTGGTTCAACTGCGTGATCTTGTGTATGGGTCACTCTGTTTATGTGTCTATTAAATCGTTTTGACAGTCGTTTTTTTGTGTGTGACTACATTTAACAATGTACACAAGCACAATATGCCCAGTGTTTTATTCCATTTTAAAGCATCATATTACATTTAACATTAGGTGACTTGAAGAGGTAATTGTTAAAGTTATTTCCGCATCCCCAATAATAGGATACAAATCAAGATGAATTCATTATCCTACTTTGTCTAATTCTGCTGACTTTATGACTGATCTTTGATATCAATCGTGTCTTAGTGTGAATTAAGTAAAATTTCTCTCTTGAAAGAAGTCTAACACGAAACCCACATAGGTTTTAAAAACCATTATTTTACTTGATAAGCTTGATAACATTGTATATAACAGTATATGGTCATTCTACGCCTATCATATAAGTCATATCATGCAAGTTATAACTACTTACATAAACATCTGGACTTATGTATAATGGAAAATCTCCTTATGGTTCAACATGCGTCTACAAACAACACAGAATGGCAGTGACAGCCAGCATGCCCTCATCTACTTTCATTTATTTCTTACTTGTTTTATTCAGGTTTTGGGGCTTTTGTAGATAAGTGGATAGATGAATCAATCAGATATCTGCCTTTTTTCACTTTTCTTGGTGCAAAGGGCAAAACGGCATGTTTACCTAATTAAATGAATATCAGGTGCTAAAATTACATCGAATTATAGGAATATACTTAAACATCTGTTGTTGTTTATGCTTGAGGACATGCTATTGGCTGTTTTCACTGCATAATTAATGAGGTACGTCTGTGCAAGTTTTGGGAGACTGTTTGGGGGTATTATAAATAAACATTTAAAACTTATTTGGGGTTGACGATGGATGGATGGATGGATGGATGTTATGCTATGTTTTTTTAGTTACCCTGGGTGAGATTAATGTTCCTTTGAGTTACTTGTGATACTGTTTGCCAGTACCACATGTTTTACAAAGCTAATAGGAGACCAGAATCAAGTAAATTAATTGAATCAGTGACGATTTTTTAAGTTAGTCTGTGAATAGTAGATCTTGCATCATCTCAAATTGGAAAATTTTCTGGTGTTTTTACATGACCTGATCATAGAGATGTGTGTTTGGAAGCATTGGATCAAAACAAAATGTTGGTTTAGATAAAAATGCTTTATGAAGAAAGTTTCTTAAGCTTGGTCAAGTTATCCCCTCGAGGTTGATGTCGTAACTATTCCATCTGGTTCCAAAGAAGCTTCTTTCTCCAATGATGTCCATTTAAGTAGCTGTATATTCTTACAAAATTTTTATTATACTGTTTTTAGATAGATTTAAAACATATTAATGTGTCATTATATTAAAATGATATAGTTTTTTGGAGGGCTGTTAAAGGGACAGTTTACCCAAAATGTAAATTATCTCATCATTTACTCATCCTCATGCCATCCCAGATGTGTATGTCTTTCTTTCTTCTGCAGAACACCAACAAAGATTTTTAGAAGAATATTTCAGCTCTGTGGGTCCATACAATGCAAGTGAATGAAATCCAACATAAAAGTAATACATATGACTTTAATATATTTATTCTGAAGCGATATGATAGGTGTGTTTGAGAAAAAGTTATTTTTTCACTCTAAATCTTTTTTTTTTTTTTCACCAAAAGCTATAGAATCACAAACATGAAAAGTATGAAAAGTTCTCCCAAACATGAACGTTCTGTCATCATTCTCTCACCCTCATGTTCCAACTTTCTTCAGTCAACGCAAAAGAATATGTAAGGCAGAATGTTTGTCGTGACATCATGACAAGTCATGAATCACAAGTCAAAAGTCTGCTAGATCCCCCTATTGACAAAGATGATATGAAGATGTGTGCAGGAGTTTCCCTTGTTACTGTGAGATATCTGGCCAGCTGGCCTGGAATGGGACTCTACAAAGGGCCGCCACTTGTAATGCTTGGCAGACAACAAGGCAGACAAAGGTTGAGGATCCACAAGCAGTAACTTTATTTAACTAAACAAACACAAAGGAAAACCCACGATGGGGAAATAAACATAAGCAGGGAACTCGGGAAGGAAACACAGAGCAGGCTTAACAAACATACCAACAAACATTACTAACATGCAACGATCGACAGGGACTGAACAAACAGGCAGGGTATAAATACAAGACAGGACCAATGAACAACCAGAACTCAAAATGATATGATGAGGTGATGAACAGAAACCAATGGGAAACTAACGAGGACAGGTGAGAACAATGAACAATGAACACAATGGCTAACAAGACTATGGAGGTACAGAAGGTTCAAAAGTGAAAACTATGGAGTGATGAAAGTATCAAAATGGAAGACAAAAGGGAAACAGTAAAACAGGACAAGGTCATACGTTACATAGCCCCCCCTCTAAGGATCGGATCCCAGACGATCCAAAAACGAGAAAACAAAACCCAAGACAAAAACCATAGAAAACAACATGATGGCACCGGGGGTAGACAGACAGACCAGGGGGGGGCACATGAGCAGGGGGGCAGTCCAAGGGGCACAGAGGGCAGGCAGGAAGTCCAAGGGGGGCAACAAGGGGAAATTAAACAGTCCACAGGGGCACAAAGGGACAGGTTTCGATGGTCTGGGAGCTGGCCACCGGGTAGATGCAGGAGGCCTAGGAGGAGACCACTGGACAGGGACTGGGTCAGGGGGCCTGGGAAGAGGCCACGGGACTGGGACTGGGTCAGAAGCCCTGGGAGGAGGCCACAGGACAGGGACCGGGTCAGGAGGCCTGGGAGGAGGCCACAGGATAGAGGCCGGCTTTGGTGGCCTGGGAGGTGGTCGTGGGCCAAGGGCCGGTTCAGGGGACCTGGGAGGTGACCGCAGGACAGAGGCCGGTTTTGGTGGCCTAGGAGATGGAGTGGCCACAAGGGAGGCCGGCGGAGCCGCGTGAGGTGGAGCCCAGGAGGACCTCTGAGGCGGAGCCGAGGGAGGTGATGGCTCAGAAGGCCCAGAAGGCGGAGCTGAGGGAGGCTCAGGAGGTGGAGCTGAAGGAGGCTCAGGAGGCGGAGCCGAGGTAGGCGGCGCCGTGGGAGGCTTTAGGAACGGAGACCAGGAAGGCTCTGGATTCTCTGGGGGCAGAGACGTAGGAGGCTCTGAGGGTGGAGCCGTCGAAGGCTTGAGTGGCTCAAGAGGCGGAGCCGTAGGAGGCTCGGGAGGCTCTGAAGGCGGAGCCGTCGAAGGCTTGAGTGGCTCGAGAGGCGGAGCCATAGGAGGCTCTGGAAGCGGAACCGTAGGAGGCCCCGGAGGCAGAGCTGGGGGAGGCTCTGTGAGCTCAGGAGGCGGAGCTGAGGGAGGCTCTGTGAGCTCAGGAGGCGGAGCTGAGGGAGGCTCAGGAGGCGGGGCTGAGGGAGGCTCAGGAGGCGGGGCTGAGGGAGGCTCAGGAGGCGGGGCTGAGGGAGGCTCAGGAGGCGGGGCTGAGGGAGGCTCAGAGGAAGGCTCAGGAGACGGAGCAGAGGATGGCTCTGGAGGCAGAGCCGCAGGAGGCTCGGGGAGAAGAGCCCTAGGAGGCTTGGGAGGCGGAGCCGTAGGAGGTTCGGGAGGCTCTGAGGGCGGAGCCCTGGGAGGCTCGAGAGGCGGAGCCCTGGAAGGCTCGAGAGGCTTGAGAGGCGGAGCTCTGGGAAGCTCAGAGGGCGGAGCTCTGGAAAGCTCGGGAGGCTTGAGAGACGGAGCCCTGGAAGGCTCGAGAGGCTTGGGAGGTGGAGCCCTGGAAGGCTCGAGAGACTCGGGAGGCGGAGCTCTGGAAAGCTCGGGAGGCGGAGCTCTGGAAGGCTCGGAGGAGAGCTCTGGGAAGGCGGAGCTCTGGAAAGCTCGGGAGGCTGGAGCTCTGGAAGGCTCGAGGGAGACTCTCGGGAGGCGGAGCTCTGGAAGGCTCGGGAGGCGGAGCTCTGGAAGGCTCGGGAGACTCGGGAGGCGGAGCTCTGGAAAGCTCGGGAGGCGGAGCTCTGGGAGGCTCGAGAGACTCGGGAGGCGGAGCCCTGGGAGGCTCGAGAGACTCGGGAGGCGGAGCCCTGGGAGGCTCGAGAGACTCGGGAGGCGGAGCCCTGGGTGGCTCGAGAGACTCGGGAGGCGGAGCCCTAGGGGGCTCGAGAGGCGCTGGCTCTAGGACGGGCATGACCACTGGCGCTGGCTCTTGGACGATCACGGCCACTGGCACTGGCACTGGCTCTTGGACGGTCATGGCTACTGGCGCTGGCTCTTGGACGGTCATGGCTACTGGCGCTGGCTCTTGGACGGTCGAGGCTACAGGCGCTGGCTCACTGACATCAGAGGCTACAGGCTCGCTCACCGTGAAAGGCGTGGGCTTTGGCTCGCAGACCGGGGCAGGCGTTGGCTCAGGCTCGTTGACCGTGGCTGGGTTATGCCGGAAGGCGGAAGCCCGTCTTCTCTCCCTCCTACGAGCAGACGAAGTGGACCGTGCTGGTTCTAGGGATACCGCTGGCGTGGGGGATTGTTCGTTGACTGATGGGGTTGGCGTGGCAGGGAGCGCCAGAGACGGCTGGGGAGTCTCCGCTGTGGGTGGTGAGGTTGGGTCCTCCTTGGAAACGACCACAGTAAACGGAGAGCCGCTCAACAGTAGGGTCGCCTCCAGGAGGTCGCGGAGGGTCCAGCCGCGTGTCGTCAGAGGCAACAGCTCCTGCAGCGAAGGGTTCAGGTTATCCCGGAAAAAAACCACCAAGGCAGAGTCCGGGAAGTCGGAGAGGCTTGCCAGAGCAAGGAAGTCTCGGATGTGGCTTTCTATGGGACGGTCCCCCTGTCGCAAACAGAGCAGCTGGTAGTTGGCCCGAAAAACTGCTGGATCCATTGTGTGGTCGATCGTTCTGTAATGCTTGGCAGACAACAAGGCAGACGAAGGTTGAGGATCCACAAGCAGTAACTTTATTTAACTAAACAAACACAAAGGAAAACCCACGACGGGGAAATAAACATAAGCAGGGAACTCGGGAAGGAAACACAGAGCAGGCTTAACAAACATACCAACAAACATTACTAACATGCAACGATTGACAGGGACTGAACAAACAGGCAGGGTATAAATACAAGACAGGACCAATGAACAACCAGAACTCAAAATGACATGATGAGATGATGAACAGAAACCAATGGGAAACTAACGAGGACAAGTGAGAACAATGAACAATGAACACAATGGCTAACAAGACTATGGAGGTACAGAAGGTTCAAAAGTGAAAACTATGGAGTGACGAAAGTATCAAAATGGAAGACAAAAGGGAAACAGTAAAACAGGACAAGGTCATACGTTACACCACTACAAAGTGGTTTCGGCTAGCATTGCAGGGCATGGAGAAGGAGAGATAGATATTTGGCTCAGCAAGCTGGCCAATCACCAGCTGTTAGCCCCCTGGGCTGACTCTAGCTCACAGGCTGGGATGGACAGAGAGATGCTGCAGGACTTTATCAGAATCTCTACTGGGTCTGGGCTGTATTCAGGGGCTTTAATTCGAGTGGCGTAATGCATCTTGGAGTCTCAGTGCTAAGGGAAAAAACCAAACCAAACCCAGCTTTTTCAGCCAGCTTTTATTTAACCTTCTGTTGTCATTTATAATCTGTCATTTATATTGATGCAACAAGAATGTGCATGTTTAATGTCAAGATTATTGTAAATAAGTATATGGTTTAGGTAGGCTTCTTTATTATTTAAAGGAACCGTTTACGCCAAAATCATGTACTCACCCTCATGATGTTCCAAAAATTCTGCCTAATATCTGTAAGAAAGATGTTTGGGGCTTGGGTAGCTCAGCGAGTAAAGACGCTAACTACCACCCCTGGAGTCACGAGTTCGAATCCAGGGCATGCTGACTGACTCCAGTCAGGTCTCCTAAGCTAGGGTAAAGTCACATGGGGTAACGTTCTCGCTCTCGGTGGGGCGCTTGGATGCGCGGGCAACAGCGTGAAGCCTCCACATGCGCTACGTCTCCGCGGTTACACACTCAACAAGCCACATGATAAGATGCGTGGATTGACGGCCTCAGACAACTGATATTCATCCTCCGCCACCCAAATTGAGGCGAGTCACTACGCCACCATGAGGATTTAAAGTGCATATGGAATTGGGGATTCCAAATTGGGGAGAAAGTGGAGAAAAAATAGAAAGATGTTCATAGGGGTTTGGAACAACATGAGGGTGAGTAAATGATGACATAATTAAAAGTTTTGGATGAACCATCCCTTTAAGAATTTGTCAACACAAAGTGCCCCAACATAGACAAAAATTTTATTGCAGGTTATTCTGTGACAATATAACTTTATTAAATCAGATTTATAAAGTTAAATCACTATTTTCTTATAAAATTATTAAACAATGCATTAACATTTCTTTTATTATTTTATAAATGTAACATTGTCCTGTATTAAGCCATTGTAATAGAGATTTCGCTGTAAATGTTCGTGTTAGTCATCAACAGTGTCTGCCTTTTTGTGAGTATAATTAGATTTTGAATGTTTTGTTTTACACAGCGGGTACCAGTTTGCTGGCCTTGAATATGGGTCTGAGTGTTACTGTGGCAACCGCATCACAAGTGCTCGGATGAAAGAGGAGGAGTGTAATTTGGACTGCAAAGGGGAGAAAGGCTCCATCTGTGGAGGTGTGTCCCGTCTGTCCGTTTACAAGGTGGAGGAGGTTCTTCCTGGCCAGCGGAGATGTAAGTGCCTGAAATAAGTTTATCTTGCCACAGGTCAGAACTTCCAACCCCACTTCTATTTGTCACATGTCAATTATCTGCTTGTCACATGTTAACTGGGACATATGTCTAGCATGAAGGCTTTAACATCACATTCGAAAGAGCACCAAATTCATTACCCACAAAATTCAGGAAGTGAATAGATTTTACACACACATATGTAAGTCTTATAAGTAATATGCATCTATCTGTCACAGATAAGTCTAGTACTAAATCATGAGAATATGATGAATATCACACACACACACACAAACAAATCATGTGTTTTAATAATTATGCTGCATTGTTATTGTGGGCAAAAAGTGTTTAAAGTGTCTGAAATGCAGTGGCAGAAATCAGTAAACACACACACACACACAAACAGAAATGCACACACCTGCTTGTCCTACCCAGAGCTGCTTCTGCAGGTGATACACAGTCTGGCAGTACAGCTTTGATGTGGCCATATGTTTGAAACTGGTTCCTTCATCAGTCTCTTCCACATGCTGCTGGTCCTCTGTGATCTGTCCTAATGTCCCTGTGCAGATTCAGGCCAACTGAAGTCTGCCCAGCTCAGTGCTCACAGACACAGCTATTAAACCTTGACCATATGTGTTGTGCTCTAAATTGTAAATGCTCTCCATTGACCTAGATAATAAAGTTTTGATGAGAGGGATTTTGCAGTTTTTGGTTGTAAGATCTTAATGCAATGCAATTGTAAACCCATAAAGAATACTCAATTGAATTACAATTTCATGTAATGCCAACCTGTAAGCTGTAATTGTAAATCTGCTAATTTTAAAAGTTTGTCTTTTGTTTGTTTGTTAAAATATGCATTATGAATCATTTGCATTTTGTCAAATATGCACTCTGACAAATCTATAAATAATGTAATATAATCCTTTATTTATTGTTGTTTTTTTTATTTTATATACCATATATTAAATTATTAGATATGAACCTAAGAGAAAAATAAACCATTAATTATCTCAAAATAAAGAGCTCTATATCCACAGCTTACTATTTAGCTCACAGACGTTCTATTATTGTTTGATCTCTTTTTGTTAAAAATTTAAATATGCATAAAACAAAGTTTCAATGTTAATTTATCATCAACCGAAGCTCAAGTTAAGAGGCTAAAGTTCAGTTAAATGTTTTATTGTCTCTATTACATTAAAATGTATTACGTAAGATTCAAATATAATCTGCAAAGTATATGATTCTGTACATCAATAATGTTAATTTTAATAGCTTTGTACAGTATGCATTATAACAATGTATGTAAATACATGAGTATATTATATACATCTCATGGCTTCAAACACAACACTTAAATTTATAATATGTAAAATGGGCCTTGGTGAACAGAGAGGTCCTCAGGTCCTGATATAGCCTATTTTTATAGATTATTTTTCATATTCCTCAAAAGAATAATATTTTTTCATGCATGTGATAGTAACTGGTTACCTCAGTACACTTGATGTAGTTGAACAGTCCCTGCTGTCTGCTAAGATGTTGGCAGACTAAGCCAAGGCCTGCAGTGGTTCTCTGTGGTATTGTCTGTTTTTATAGCAATATGTTTGATACTTTTATGCAGCTGTATCTCATTCACGGCCCTTACAAAGAATCATGTGATCCCTACAAAAGCAAATAGCATTTTGCTGGGCCTTTTCATTAATTTGAAGAGGCAAACAAAAGTCCCAGGGTTTCACAGAGTGCTTGTTTACTCTGCAGCGGTAACACAGTGTCATGGTGGCCTTGCACACACTAGCTAATGAAAATGCCTTAATCACAGTATCCATCCACACACATTTGGTGTTTGTCGATGAAGTGAATCTGTTTTCTTTATTCAACTGTTGTTCATTCTATGTTTAATATTTGGATCAGTAATGTTAAAGGAATAGCTTATCCAAAAATGAAAATCCTGCCATCGCTTGCCCATTTACATTTGTTGAATTCAGCTGACACTCTTATTCAGAGGGATTTGCAAAAGCAGAATGATGCTTTAAGCTTAAAATGGATGCAAAAGCAGAATAAAAGTATCCTAAAAGTGGTCCATATAACTCATGCACTATATGTCAATTATTCTGAAGCCATCTGTTTGCCAGCTTTGTCTGAGAAACAGACCAAAATTTAAGTTAGTACTCACTGAAATCATCATATTGACAATGATCTCCATGCCATTGTAAGTGTTCATAAGAGAAACAGCAATATCTGATTTATAAATGACGAATCATTCTTTCGAGTCAGATGCTTTAAATGATTCGGTTGATCCAATTGACAAAATTTGTCTGAATGATTATTTAATCATTCTGATCTGGAGCATTAGTTCAACTCTCTGAAACAGATCCAGTTGCAGCAGTTAACTGCTCTCTGAAGGGGAATGGATATTAGCTTCAGACAGTTCAGGCATTTATAACGATTACATTTGCAATAGATATTTATTATGTAGATACAATTATGTAGACATACACTGTTGTATGGGCTGGTTTGAGAATTTCTGTAACTCCTGATCTCCTAGGATTTTTACACACAACAGTCTCTAGAATTTACTCATAAAGGTGCCAAAATCATTGATGAGAGAAGTCAACATAGATTTGCCATATTGGTTCGAACTGACAAAGTCTACTGTAACTCCAGATAACCGCTCTGTACAATTGTGGTGAGAAGAATAGCATCTTTGAATAGCATGCGGGTTGGCGCTGTTTTGGTGGCATGAGATGGACCTACACAATATTAGGCAGGTGGTTTTATATTGTGGCTGATCGGTTATATTCCATTAGTTGGAAGTATACCATTATAATGTTTCTATAGTGTGTGTATATGATATTGTTAGAAGAGGGTTAGTTTTAAATCAAAATGGCAAATTAAGGCATCCTGAGTTGTCAGCAAATTCACTTAGATTAAAGAGAGGACCTCCAGCTGTGCCTTTAAGGGATTTGAAAAAGTAAAAGAAACCAAGGAAACATTTTGAATGTATTCATGTAGCTTAGTTTCCTGTTTCTGAGGTTTCCTGGCTGTTCACTCCTTGAACTGTTTGAAGTTGTTTTAAAGGTCTGTAAAGCAATAAATTGAGGGTCGGCACAAAATGCTGTGTTCCCCTACATAATTTTTGTTGTCAATCAGCAATATTCTTCATACCTTCTTTGCCTTCAGACAGGAATGTGCGCTACCGGGGGTGCTTCAAACAACCTGACAACACAACTGCAGCTTCCCTGGTCCATGTTGTCCAGCCCAACCTTACTTCCCATTGGTGCACTGAGACCTGCATGGATCAGGTCTGTCATAGTTCTCAACAGCTTTGCAACATACTAACTTTTATCTTCTCTTACTATATCAATACTAGTGGTTCTTTTGAGCTTTATTGAGACTGACATGAGCAGAAACAGTTGTCAAAAACAACAGCAGCAAAATAGGGGGGAATAAATTATTATTATTTGTTTTATTAGAATTTTTTGTACACTATTTATAAAAGAATAATAAAGAGGTGTGGGCAAAACTCCCCCAAAAAATGGATGCGGTACAGGGGTGAAATGAGGTCCAGGGTCATTAAAGACCCGAAATATGCGTATAAGGGTTAATAGTACCAGGAACTGCATAGGTCCAACTGGGCGTGACGAATTCGGCGGCAAACGCTTCATCCCCGCCAGTGAGACGCACCTATAGCCGACAGCTTGGGGACGGCGGCAAAACGAAGCCGTGCGGACATTTTTTGCTATCTGGGTATATGCAATATTATAGGGCTTTTCCACTGCATGGTACAACTTGACTCCACTCGACTCTGCTCGCTTTTTTGGGGTTTCCACTGTGGATAGTACCTGGTACCTGATACTTTTTTAGTACCACCTCGGTCGAGGTTCCATCCGATACTAAATGTGACGTCAAAATCCTGCAGATCACTGATTGGTCAGAGAGAATCGTCACTACCAGCGTCACTGGATTCCGACAGGTGACATCAACCCGCTAGTTTTAAAGTTAGCAACAGCGATAACAGTATAATTTGTTCACGCGACTTTCGAATTGTGAAAAAGAAATGGCTGTGTGCAAAACCACGCCATGGTCAATATGGTAAATGGTCTGCACTTATATAGCGCTTTTTTTTTAACCTTAGAGGTTACCAAAGCACTTTACACTGTTTCCCAATCACCCATTCACACACACACACTCATACACCAATAAACAAGTTGCAGACGGTCCACTCGTTAACATTGAGTGAAACAAAAAAGTCTCTCAGGAAATGTATCAGCTGTTGGCCACACACGGCTATGACCGGTCCTACCAACAGTGTAGGAAAAAGTAAAAAAAATTTTTTAAATTGACTACAGAACCATCAAGGAAAGGTGGAAGTGGTTCGACCAAATGGACACTATCTAAACCAGCAAGCAATGGGAGGAGAGTGAAACAGACCTAAAACAACCAGGCCAATTTAACTGTTACACTTGTGTAAAATCACCATGCAACAACTGCTTTATGCAGCACAATGAGTTAGTAGCTAACAGCTAGCGATCATGTTATTATTTTGGTCAGTTTTTTCATGTTTAAGATGATGTCACGGCAGTAGAGGTGGCACAACTATGACGATCAGCCTATAATCCCACCCACGTTGAGATGGCACTAAACTGGAGTGGAAATGCAAGCTCAGAAAAGTAAAGCGAGTAGAGTTGAGGCGAGTCAAACCGTAACGTGCAGTGGAAAATTGCCATTATTACCATCACATAGGCTGAATAGAATTGTTTTTTTCTTGCATTAAACATTGTATTTTCCCTGCTGTTCATGACCGTAAGATCGGTTATGCGACCCTACAATTTAGAACCACTGTACTAGATTAAAGTGGATTAGATATGGCTCTGTTTTAATTATAACACTGTTAGGTGACCACATTTTAAGGTTTGATCTTTCCCACTGTCTTCTGAAAACAATCTGCTTGTTTAAACTTTAATATGTCCCTATAGAGAATAAATTCACTCTGTAATCAATGCTCCATGCTGCTTCAATGCCTTGATTGCAGTATAATTTAAGCCATCTCTGTCAGATGGTCAAGCTTTGTTGCACTCCAGCAACATGGTCAATTAATTTATCCTCATCTTCAGCTGAGAAACTAATCACACTGCTTGAAATGCTTTCAAATAGTTGTAATTTGATGTATGATAGAGAGAGATTGGTGTCATCTTTGACAAAAATAGATGGGCATGAACATTTAGGTTAATTAATTTATTTGTGTAAAGGAAAGTGTAAAGATATTGTAGCTGTTTTTCACTACTTTTATTCAGCTAGTTAATTTCAGTGGTGCAAATAAATATCCCATAAAAACATATTCCCTGTTCTTCCACATCAGGAGTTTCCTCTGGCCATGATCAGGAAGCCAGACTGTTACTGTGGTTATTCCACCCCTCACTTCACTCTTCATGATCCGGTGAAAGAGCAGTTCTGTGCTCTGGGCAACATCAGTTTGAATATCAGGAGTTCCCAGCAGCTCTTTCTCCAGGTCTACCAGACACCCGTTCAGGGTAAGACTGTGAATCTAAGGACATATTCTCACTGGTCTTAATAATTGCCTAGGTGCTCATGTTTCCCTGCTCTGTCTATTTATTCTTCTCACGTAGAGCTTAGCCATCAGAAGTAAATATGGTATTTTTTAAAAGGGTACCTGTTCCTTCCATTAGAAGATTTAAATAATTTTAACCTTTTCCTCTGGTAGATCATAAATGAATGTATAAGTGAATACCTTTTTGTTTTTTGGAAATGGTGACCTTTAAAGCAACACATAGTAGCTCAAGGGAACCCACATAGAAAAGTTCTGAGACTGATACTTGCTTAAAAAATATCATTTGATATTTCCCCTGTGGTTATTATGTTAGTAAAGGTATCTTGAACCAAAACAGTCATTATTTAGTTTTAGCTGTCCATATTCTACCTGCTATGCCTTTATGATTTAATATTTTCGTATGATTAGCTAACAGTTTAAGCTCGGATGTACCCACTAAGAAAGAAAAATATTAATAACTACAGTCTTGACCAACACAAAATAGGTATGGTTTTAAAGCTTAGAAGCTGTACTTTACAATGTATATAGGCATTATGGACATGTCCTACAGTTGACGTTTACATATACCTTAGCCAAATACATTTAAACTACTTTTTTCACAATTCCTGACATTTAGTCATAGAAATCATTCCCTGTCTTAGGTCAGTTAGGATCACTACTTTATTTTAAGAATGTGAAATGTCAGAATAATAGTAGAGAGAGTTATTTCTTTCAGCTTTTATTTCTTTCATCACACTCCTTGTGGGTCAGAAGTTTACATACACTTTGTTAGTATTTGATAGCATTGCCTTTAAATTGTTTAACTTGGGTCAAACTTTTTGGGTAGCCTTCCACAAGCTTCTCACAATAAGTTGCTGAAATCTTGGCCCATTCTTACCTATTATTGTCATCAGTAAAAACATCAAACTGATCAAATAGCCATGTGTCATATGTCATTGGAAAGCTCTCAAAGAGCAGAATACAGCCAATATATACATATGTCTTTGACACATGTTAAATGTAAACATGTGTTGCTTATAAGCCACGTTTTTGCTTGTAACTTCACAAAAAAGTCTAATTTGCCCCGGTGCGACGCAATGTCTCGCACCCTCATCTGTTTGTCGCTATGGGCATCCCCCTGCGGCAGCAACACTGGCTTCGCCACAACCCGCCCCAGTAGGCTGGCCCCGGCGTCGAGCCATCTGCAGAAAGCAGACGCAACTGTCTCATGGTCGGGTGCCAATTACCCAAGAAAGGCTTAAAAGCATTCCCAGAGACAGGCAATCCAGGAAGTAGGAGATCCGCTGCACAGGAGCTGGTAAGAGCACCACTCCTTCCCCTGGTGGACGGCCGGGTGGAGGTTCTTTATTTTCCTTTTCTTATTTCACCGCATGCCCCAAGGGCCGAGGTAACCACATTCTAAGTAAAGAGTGGTTTTCTCATTTTCTGGGCCTCAGAGTACCGACTCTGTACCCAGCTGTGGCAAAAATCCGCCCCTGTGATAGTCTCCACAGGCTATGAGAACGAAAATCTTCCTCCCCATCCCAGGCTGTTCCGGAAGCAGTCACAAGGAGCCAGGAAAGTGTTTTGATGTCTCTAGACTCAGCACAGCCACAAGTGGCACCTCAGGCTCTGCCCCGTTGCGAGGCCCCGCATGCTGGTATGTCCAACACAGTTGTTCCCCCTTGCGTGGAGCTTGGGGGCTTGGCTCGCGCTTCCCAACCCCCCGTGATGGCAGATCAGGACTGTCTGACTCGGCTGCGCGATTCAGTTTGCTAGGCGCCTGCCCAGGTCCAGCAGCGTCCGCTTCACTATGGTGAGAGGCAAAAACGGTGTTGCTCTGTGTGCGGAGATCGCCTCCCTCCTACAGAAGGACTCGATAGAGCCTGTCCATCCAGCAGAGATGAAGAAGGGGTTTTACAGCCCCTACTTCATCGTACCCCAAAAAAAAGGCGGCGGGTTGCGGCCAATCTTGGACCTCTGAGTCTGACTCGTGCTTACCACCTCAACAGCACAGCGGATGCGCTGTCATGGGAGGTTATGCTCAGGGGAGAGTGGAGACTCCACCCTCAGGTGATCTCTCGATTCGACCAAGCACAGGTAGACCTGTTCGCTTCCCCAGAATCCTCCCACTGTCTACTCTGGTACTCTCTGACCGAGGCCCCCCTCGGCACTGATGCCCTGGTGCACAGCTGGCCCCTGGGGCTACCGAAATGTGCGTTTTCCCCAGGTGAGCCTACTTGCACAGACGTTGTGCAAAGTCATGCACGACATGACTAGGATCTTGGACCTCATGCTCCTCGCAACATACTCCTTATCCCAGTGGCCGACGAGTCTTAGGAGAGGCTTGCCGCTGCCCCAGTAAGTGCGTCACTTAGGCCCCCATACTGAGGGGGTTGTCTCCTTTGGTAACCCCGTGTGATGTATATTCCGCAAAATGGTTTCCCCGCTGGTAAACCGTGCCTTCCTTGGTCAGAGGGCCCTCTGTCCTTGGCCACCTTGTTTGTAGTAACTATCCTTGGGTAGGACCTACCACGGCGCCGCTCCACGCGACGTGCTTCCGCTCCGACCTGGTAAGTCTGTGTGTTGTATTCCACTTAGAAGCCCCCCCCCCCCTTCTTTTCTCAGGGCTGGGTTTGGTCTCCGCAGTGTCCTCCTTTTTGGATGGGGCCCTCATCTGAACAATTTTGTTCCTTTTTTGGGGAGAACAATAGAGAGATGGCTATGGCTGTGCCAACCAGTCCTTAAATGTCTGAGCAGTTAGCCGCTCCCTAAGTTGTAAGGGACCGCTTTATGCCTGCCAGTGTGGTGGGGGTAATTACGCGACAGCTTGCTGCACTGGCTACGAGGCACACAGAATTCTGCCTGTCTCGCACCGCCAGTCTCATGTGTCAACTCATCGACACAACGGCGAGTGAGTGACAGATAGGGAACGTCATAGTTACTGATGTAACCTCCATTCCCTGATGGAGGGAATGAGAAGTTGTGTCCCTCTTGCCACAACACTGAACCAATCGCTGAAATGGCCAAGTTTTTGGCTCGGCTCCTCAGTGAGAAACCTGAGTGCATGTTTGCAAGCAGCACTCCTTTTATACCCATATGTCCGGGGGAGTGGTATCCAAATCCCACATGCCAATTCTCATTGGCCTTTTCTCAAAGATCAGAGATGTCTGGGCTCCCAAGAGTGAACCCCTAGTGTCAAGCACTGTGTTTCCATCCATCAGGGAACGGAGTTTACATCAGTAACCATAACGCTAGCTTTCCTGGATCAGATGACTTCATCGTAAATTACGCAGTACATTATCCAGCGTCATTGTATGCTTAGTCAATCGTATTAGGATTCAGATCGCTGGAACCAGAGATAGTAGTCATCCAAATATGGGCAGAAAGTACCGTTTACTCTAATTACATATAGCCACCAGGAGATGGCATCAAGTATTTTGGGTATGCCACTGAAACAGGAAATCTTTAAAAATAACTTTAGAGCTTAAACCTCAGCCACTCTTTAATTACATATGGATCCTTCGGCATGCGGAAGGTGCTACACACAGCGAAAAACAGAAAAGTTAAAATTTGTTAGTAGTGAAAGTTTACTTTTCTTTTTCTCAAAAAAATAAAGGATTGAAGGAATATTAGGTTTTCCCATTATATGACCTATTTAAAAGTATTTAATTATATGTTATCTACGAGTAGACACAAATTAATCTGATGGCTGAAAATAATGGTTTTATGATGTTTGTGCATACTTTTTCTTATAAGTGGCAAATAAATATTTGGAATCCCATTTTGTAAAGACTCCAGATGCACAGAGAAGAAGTTTCTGCCGGAGAAGTCGAGCTCTCTGGTGGCTTTATCCAGTTTTCCTGGTGCTGGGAACACCTGGGTGAGGCACCTGATCGAGCTTGCAACAGGCTACTACACAGGCAGTTACTACTTTGATGGCACCCTCTACAACAGAGGTAACACTAACACTATTGCCATTCTGTCTGTGATAATAAATCTTGTCATTTTAGAAGCTCATATACATCTCTGCTGGTCCTGCAAATTCAGCCACTCAGAAAGATAATAATGCCTGGATATTTGATGAGATGAGATTATCATTGCTATCCCTTTTGATGAGGTCTTCAGTTCTGCTGTTACACCCCATCCATTCTTTGTCCTCCTGTCATGCAGGGATAGAACTGGCCATAGGGAGTACAATAGAGAAGCAATATATGCTTTGTTCTGTAAAGCAGGTTTGGGCACCCTGTTATTCAATTTATTGAAAAGCGAAGTGTATAATACTGGTTTTGATCCCAAGTCTCACTGATTTCATTCCTATCCTTCGACAACCTAAACATTTCACACATTTTATATTTTTCTGCTTACAGGATTGTTGTAATTCAATTGTGCTGTCTTACAATGTACAGCTATTTAAGACCGCAAAGTACAGTGAAAATAAATACATATCAATATAATACAGCAGGTTGTGGTTTGTACTTCTATATGTGTATGTGATGCACAAAGTATAATGGGTGAATATACACTCCATCCTAGTCTGTCCCTGGCTAAGGCACTGATAGAAACTGGGCATTTCACCTAAATTGAATCTACCTCCACAATTTCATGGCATTAATTGCATTACTAACAAAAAACTGCCTGCAAAACATTTGCAAATAGTGCCCATGTCAAAAGCAAATTGCATTTGTATGCATATCAGAAGAAGATAATCTAATAAGGAGTTTGTGTGAATTGACAACCGTTCTCAGCTTTTTATATCTATAAATCTATGTCATTTCTTTTTCTTCAGCTCCTCCAGTTCCACTATTTGAGATTGTGCAAAAGTCTATGTGCATTTAGTGGGAACGGCTGACCTTTTGTTCTATTTCAAATGCCAAACTTTATTGAGCCTTTTTTTTCTGTCATTAAATAACTTGACCTGCCTTGAAAGTCACAGTGCCTTTTCAGATCTATCACAGAGCCTGAAACATTTGCCTGAGGGGGGTATTGGTGCTCATGCTTAGTGTAACAGCATTTTTCAATACAGTTTGGGAATTATTTGTTTGGATTTAGAGGTGGCACTGATTGGTCGCCAATTGGTCGATTGGTCGTTGGCTGTATCTGCTAATTCTCTTCTCCTTCCAACTCTGCAGGCTTTAAGGGTGAGAAAGATTACTGGAAGAGTGGACGAACCATCTGTGTGAAAACACACGAGAGCAGTCAGCGGGATATAGAGATGTATGACTCAGCAATCCTGTTGATAAGAAACCCCTACCATTCACTAATGGCTGAGTTCAACCGCAAATGTGCCGGGCATCTCGGTTATGCTTCTGATCAGCATTGGAAGAGCAAAGGTATTATGACTGCATTATGTGTTTAGCTCTGCAGGGTGCATGACTTACAGACACAAAAATTAGTACACATACTCTATAAGATTACACAGTGCCTTCTCATGATGAAAATGCACAGTCACACAATCATGTGGTTTTAAAAAGATTCCTTTTTACAGTGTGTAATGTAGTCTAATGGAAAGGAGGAGGCGAGAACCGGCTTGACAATATAAATTATATTTTAATTATAAACTGAAACAAAAAGACACAAACACACACATGACGGACATGTCCGTAAACGCTCTCTCTCCCTCGCACAATCCTCCGCATTCGGCCTTTATCCCTCTCGGAGGCTTGATTAGCCTGATAAGGGACCGGGTGTGTAGAATCACGACCCGGCCCCGCCCTCCGCCCTGCCACACAGTGCTTGCAAGGCAGCACTGTGTTTCATTTATTTTAATTTTTCTCCCCAATTTGGAATGCCCAATTCCCAAAGTCCTTGTGGTGGCTTAGTGACTTGCCTCAATCCGGGTGGCGAGGATGAATTTCAGTTGCCTCCGTGTCTGAGATCGCCAATCTGTGCATCTTATCATGTGGCTTGTTGAGCGTATTACCGCAGAGACATAGTGCATGTGGAGGCCTCACGCTATTCTCTGCGGCATCCACGCACAACTAGCCACGCGCCCCATGGAGAGCAAGAACCACATTATAATGACCATGAGGAGATTACCCCATGTGACTCGAACCTCCCTAGCAACCTGGCCAATTTGGTTATTTAGGAGACCTGGCTGGAGTTACTCAGCATGCCCTGGATTTGCGACTCCAGGGGTGGTAGTCAGTGTCTTTACTTGCTGAGCTAGCCAAGCCCCCAAGGCAGCACTGTATTAACGTACCTCAGACATCCTGATTTTCGTTATTTAATTCCTAATCTCAGGTGTTAAACTTCTGTAATTCATTCAGCCTGAACCAACTTTTTTTGCGTACTGTTAAAGTATATACTACATTCATGAAGAACATACTTCTCGGCAATTAAAATATAAAAATGTTCTTTAGGAAAGCAGGTGAGTAGTGTGTAAACATTCCTGGACATACAGTGACAAGAAAAGGATGTGGAATTAGCTGGTTTTCTGCATTAATTGGTTATAAATTGTGATCTCATCTTCATCAAAGTCTCAAGAATAGACAAAGCACAACGTGCATAAGCTAACAACACAAAAACAAAAAAACATGTCTTTACTGAACACATCCCATTAAACATTCACGGTGCTGTGGAAAAAGTAAGTGAAGTAAGTAAGTAAGTGGCCAAGTGAGGCCATCAGCCGAATACGTAAAGCCATGGCCACATTTCTAGGCCTAAAATGCCTATGGAACCGCAAGAATATCAGAAACAAAACCAAAGGGCGTGTATACATGGCAACAGTACGTGCAACGTTGCTGTATGGTAGTGAATCGTGGAACACTAAGAAAGGGGACCTGAAAAAAACTAGAAATATTTGACCACTGCTGCCTGCGGTCTATCACGAAAGTTCGCCTTATAGACAGAATCACCAATGAGGATATTCGGCAAAGATGCGGAATCCAACTACCGCTATCAGAACTAATTACCAAACGTCTCTGGAAATGGCTTGGCCATGTGCTAAGAATGCCCGAGGATAGGCTACCACAAAAAGCGTTCCTATGCACAAACGGCCCTCGCTGGAAGCGGCCCCGAGGTGGTGTATTAACGTCCGCTAAACGCTATTTTCAAAAAGCAGCAGAACAATTTATTATGAAGCCGTTTAATCTTAGTCGTAAAGCATATGCAAACACTTGGACCGGGCACCTACAAACACATGCCAAAGATCGCCATCAATGGAAGGACATCACTTGTGAAGCGACGCATATCCACGTTGGATGAAGCCGTCGTTAAGTAAAAAAGGATGATTTTATGTAGAAAACAGTGACTCACAAAAAAATGACTTTAGCTGGGTTTTCACAGACAGGGTCACATATTCTTAGAATGTTTGGTGTGAATGACTCTCTTGAGGTAATTTTACAGCATCTCTATTGGGTTAAGGTCTGGCCTCTAACTGGGACACTTCAACAGGAGACAGGGGAGGACACCCCGGCAGAAAACCCAGCAGGCACGACCGCTGTAAGGAGGCAGCCCATACATCGTGCTAGGTCCCGTAGGGCTAATAACCCACGTGGGGTGAACTATTCAGAGCACAATACAGAAAGAACCTGATGGATACAGCTGACAAAATACCAATGCCTAACAGCACATACAGGAAAAGCAAAAAAGAAAAGTAGCAGCTCTAACCCACACCTCCAATCTAGTTTCATTAAATGGATGCCTGGTTTGCCAACTCCTGAATCGAATTAGCTTTCGTTAACGTCATTAGACTAGGGGTTCACATACTTTTTCCAACATACACTGTGAATGTTTGAATGATGTATTCAGTATGTGCAAGAAAAATACATTAGTTTGTGTGTTATTAGTTCAAACGGATTGTGTTTGTTCATTATTGTAACCAGATTTTAAGACAAATTTATACATACAGTAAATGCAGGTAATTCCAAAGAGTTCAAATACTTTTTCTTTCCACTGTATATCCTGGAATGTGGGTATTGTCCAGTGACCTGTATATATGACATAGTAACAACAACTGTGAAGATTTTATATTCAGATTTTGTTAAACAAGTACAATTAAACCACAATCCATCCATGCATCCATTCATCCATCCATCCATCCATCCAGCATGTAAATCCTGTATCTAATCTTTCTTTCTCACCAGTGTTATTCTTCTTTCTCTCCCTTACTAGATTGGCCAGAATTTGTTGGTAGTTATGCATCCTGGTGGGCTTCACATGTATTGGACTGGCTGCGTTATGGAAAGAGACTGCTGGTGGTGCATTATGAGGAGTTGCAAGAGTCACTGGTGCCTACACTGCAATCCATCACTTCTTTCCTCAATGCAAGTGTCAGTGCAGAACGCCTCCTCTGTGCTGAATGTAACAAGGATGGCCACTTTAAACGCACAGGTGCACGACGGCCCACCTTTGACCCTTTCACCCCAGATATGAAACGGTTGATTGATGGTTACATCAGTGCCGTAAGCCAGGCTCTCAAAGCCAGCAAGCATACCTGCTTGCCGCAGGAGTACCTTCCAAGATGATAAGTCCAGAACTAGTGCAGCACTCATAGCCTCAAGGCCCGGCACCTAAAACTGTGATGTCTAGGATTACCAACCATTGGAGATATTTAAAATCTCCTAACAATGTAATTCCTCTCAAAGTGTGGTGGAAAATAATGGCATATGATGCCATTCATTACACTGTAAGTAGTAGTTCAACATGGTGAAATACTGTGATGAATAATTATAGACATTAGATCTGACAATGGCAAACTGGGACTCTAAATGAACATCTCTAGTTGAAGGCTATATTTAAGTTGTTTAGGACTTTCTCTACGCATATAGGAAGAACTTTAAGTCTACTTGAAACTGCATTTGTTTTCATTTTACATCATAATGTCACGTGTTTTGAGAGATTTATAGTTCAACAAGAAAAATGTAGGCCATGACTTGATTTTATCCACTGGGAATTCATTGGATTGTAGAAAGTGAGCGTTACATACAGTGCCAGTATTGAACCAAGCAATTTGAAGTCAAAAGGTTTAGAAAAACAACAACAACAGATAATTAAGAAATGTAGTTTCAGAAGTTTTTGATGATATAAAGATTTAATTGTTTACAATACAACCAAAAACATGCATTAATTAAATAGGGTCAATTTTGAGTGTCGTCAAAAGTAACAGTACTTTGGTCGGTACTAAAGTCGGTACTAAAATAAAAAAGATGTACCGATACCAGTGATTCTACAGTACTGGTAGTACCGAGCGCTGAATTAATTCAGTTCCCACACAGTGTCTTACTGACACATGACTGTTTTCAAATGCTCACATGCTTATATGTGCGAGTGCTCTGTTGCACCTTTTACACTGAAATGCACAACTACTCAAATTAAAATCATGATATGTACTAGTATGATTATTTAACCACGACATACTGCAATCTTAGTCTGTATGAGCTGCTTGAGCTTTAAATGAATGTGTGAAGCAGACCGCTCATACACTGGAAACCCCACAGACTATGAGAATCATTCATGTTGTATGAGAGATGACAGAGCAGAGCACTAAACCACTCTGAAGTGTTATTTTTATATCATTTAAATAATTAAATCACAGCATTTGAGCTTTAACGATTGCACTGGGCCATGTAGCAAACTATTTATCCGGAGAAGTTAAACTTCCGTCAAAAATACACGTCAAAATAAAAGTACGATTCATAATAAAAGCTAAATGCCTGAAATTGAAGAAATTGCATCTGAAATAAATTAAAAACTATATGGTACAATGTAATCCTTACTGTAGAAATAATTATAATAATAATATTGAATAATGATTAATGAAAAATTATTATAATAATAATAAAGATTAAGCAATATGTCACAAGCAAAAGGGCTTTTGTACTGAATAAATGTTTGTTAAAAAATGCAATGGTATATTGAAATGTAATTGTTCTATTTTTTTAATTGTTAAAAGTTTAAGGAAAAGTTTCTGATTAGACGCCATTTTGATAATGACAGTAAATTAAACATTAAAACATGGAATTCTGGAAAATGTTATTTAAAAAAAAAGGGAATAAAAAGATTTGGCGAAAAAATAAAACAGATTTCAGTAGGGCCCTGCTTAAAAACAAACATGCATATCTTTTAATTTATTACTAAGCAAATTAACTTTAGGCTAAAGGAGTGTGTTTCTGTGGTAACAAGAACTGTGAAATTTCACTGGGATCGGTACTGACTACTGAAATTTTAGTACCATGACAACATTTATGTTGGCTTTAAATGCTTAACACTTCATCTACATGAGTTTTAGTGCAAAACAGATGTTGCTAATTAATTTGATATGACCAGTTAGATAGTGACAGATTTCTCTGAGATATTAGAGTTTACAACATTAAATGTTAGAATAACAATATTACCATTTCAGTATTGTTGTAAACAGTGACTGTTTTCTATATAGGAACAGATTTGAACTCTAATTGTATGATGCAGAATGTTTCAGATTATTTACAAGGCTGATAAACACCAGGATGGTTGTAACCTGTTAACATAATACTTAGTTCTATCAGGAAGACTTGCAGACTTGAGTGAAATTTAAGGTTACATTTATTTGATGAATATAAAACAGAAAAGTAATGTCTCTCTTTGGCAGTCCGAAGAAGTTGTTTTCGGAACCGTCATATCCTGCCAGAGGTAAGAGGCAGGGGCCTGGAGCCTACCCCCGTGCAGGACTCAACTAGTGGTGGTGGGGTGGTGGAGGTTGCTGTGTTAGCACACTGAAACAATGTAATAGATTGTGAGCATACTTATAAAGCAACGGCTTGCATGTGATTGGCTGGGCATTACCTAGCTAATGGTGCGATTATGTACAGCTGCTAGTCTTCCCGCTAGAACTACGCTGCGCTTACATTTCTGGGAAATGTCATGGGGTAGCAGATTGAATAAGCCACATTTCCTTTGTAAACATTCACAGAAGACCCCCCATCCTGCTAGCTTCCTTCAAACATGGAAAGGAAGGTTTTTTTGGCTGGACTAGATAAGATTTGTCTAGAAGAATGATGCTAGCCTGATGCTAATCCTCCCAGTGCTGATTAGCACACCACTAGCATGCTCCAGATGTGTCTGATTAAGAGCTGGTGTAATACTACATTACACATTTTTGAACTGGGATCATCTGCAAATTAAGACAATGTCACTGTAGGGCTGGTAGCAGGATTCCCACAAGGGTCTAATTTATTTAAAAAGACACAAAAGATCTATCAGTTTGTATGATATAATATAGGCTAATGAAAATTATATTCAAAGAATATTTCCATCTTATTGTAATAATTTCACAAGGCGAGTATTGATATTCAATTTTTTTTTTATTCTTCTTTTATAAATGTTTGCCAATAAGTCAGCCTGAAGCATTTAAATAAATAGTCCCGAACCTGTTGATCCAGTTCACAAAACTAATTTGGTTCTTGAGTTCTACTCACTGACTCAATGATCTGGTCACAGTTCACTGGAGGGGAAGATGGAGTTTTTTCATTTAACCATTTAACCACTTTAACTGCCTTTGCACTGCAAGGATGATTGCAAAGATTATGCATTAGTGTTGTTTCAGATTTATCGAATTTACAATTAATTAAATTATTCTTTGAAACAGATCAAAAGCCTAAAACCTGAGCATATCTAAAACATTTTTAACTATTCATTTGCTGCCTGGGAAGCATTGGCATTTCCTACAGGTAATGCAAATATAATTTTTGAGTTTGATCCACCAGTCCTCATGTTTACTTTATAATTTATTTACTTTTTAAGTTGTAAATAAATTTATTTGGCAATCATATTTTTTGCCCAGTTCTGTATTATGGAATAGATTCATCAGTGATCTCAACACAAATTTGAATAATGTGAGCCATATATCAGGTTTAATGAAATAAAAATGCAATAGGTTGGCCTCTACAGCTTTCCCCCTTAATTGTCCAAAAAAATGGATTCAGCAAGTCTATGCCTTGGAGAGTAGAATGATGTGTGCCCTGTATGAATTATAAATAAATTCTATTGCGCCTCCAATGTGATTTCCTGCAGGCTTGGTGCTGAGGTCATTGAGTCTTGCCTGGAGAACTGTGACAGATTAATGTCTAAATGAAAAGGACTTTTATTTCCATGCTTAAGTTGAAGATTGCTACAGTATATGGTATACATGCGCAACATCAAAGTATGGTAGTGTGTGACTGCATATGTGTTGTGTATGTATGCACGTACACTTGTGCTTGTGTTCTAGTGCCTCATTCTGTGGGGGAAAAAAATGATTTCTTCATGAATTCATTATGTTTGCCGATTCTTCCACAGCAGGAAATTAGTTCTTGTTTCTGCCATCTTAAAACAAAGGAACAAGAACAAGAGGCATAATGTGCTAAAGTCTTTTGATGTCATTCAGACTTGGTGACTGATATTCATTTGTGTGGAGCTATTGAAAGGGGCCGGCCCCTCAAGGTTTTACTGCTATTGTGAAAAACACTGAATAAAATTAAATTAATGATGGAAGCAGGTGTCTTTTCTCTCTTTTTCTTTTCTCAGAAACTGTGACAAAATTGTTTGAGGCCATAAAGTCACTTGAATGTTTCAGGTGTTCAATGATTCACTCTTACGATATATAGTGAAAAATAAATCTGACAGATGCCTGGCAGACTGGATTATTTGTTATTTTAACTTGTAAATCTTTTAACAATATCCCAAAATTAGAAGAATATATTCTATATAGTCTATAGACTTTATTCTTTATTCTGTGTATTTGTCAAATTTGTTCACCATAACATTTTCTTAAAAGGGATAGTTCACCCACAAATTTAAATTATCTCATCATTTACTCACCCTCATGCCAACCCAGATGTGTATGACTTTCTTCAGCAGAACACAAACAAAGATTTTTATAAGAATATCTCAACTCTGTTGGTCCATACAATGCAAAATATAAGTAATTTTGTTTACTTTAAATCTCCACTTTCAGAAACTTAACATTCACCACATGTGGCTTTCAGATGTAAAATTTGAGATTTAGAGCAAAAAAGGACTTAAATTTGTATCTGTTTCTCACCCAAACCAATCATGTCGCTTATGAAGAAATGGATTAAACCATTTTGGAGCTACAACAGTCTGATCACCATTCACTTGCATTGTAAGGACCTACAGAGCAGTAGGGATTGATTACTGACAGGGCCAATGGGGCCAGTGCCCAGGGGCCCTTGACTTCAAGGGGGGCCCCGGGCTTTAAGGATGCAAAATCCAGTTTGGCGATCTCCCCTGCATAACAACTTTTGTAGGGGGTTCATTGGAGATAATTGGCCCTGCAGAGCTGAGATGTTCTTCTAAAAATCTTCATTTGTGTTCTGCTGAATAAAGAAAGTCATACACATCTGGGATGGCATGATGTTGACTAAATAATGAGAGAATTTAAATTTTTTGGTGAACCATCCCTTTTAAAGGGATTTAAGGGTTCTATTTCATGATTTTCCACCTCTCTTAGAAGATGGGGTGCCTGAATCCATCTTGCATTGCACTTTATTCATATTTCTATTCTCTCTCTGTATTCATTGCTTTGAGCCCCCTTAGAGCACACCAAACAGAATAAGACTGCATATTCATTCCCTTGTGTTATTTAAAGCTGCTGGCATTATGTCTTTTAAATATGGCTGTGTGCCTCTCTCATGGTAGCTCAAGTTCAACACAACCGACTCTTGCCCTATCTCATGCACGTACAGTTAAAACATATCCGAGATGAAAAAGGAGCACTATGGCAGTGAACTAAGCAAAAGCGTGAGAATGCAAAGGTTTATCTGAGTACTCTGACAAAGGCACATAATGGTTGTACAACAGCAAACATCTCAGGCCACATCCATACTGAAACATTTTGTTTGAAAACGCATAATTTTCTGTAAGCTTTAGTGTTCTGTTCACACAAAGATGGCATATATGACAGCAAAAACTGAGCTTTACGAGAACGCTTTCCTAAGTGGATAAACTTGAAATTATGTAATGATAGGGAAAATGGAGATATTTGAAAATGATTGTTGATATTGTCATGCAGGGCTGGACTGGGACAAAAAATAGGCACCACAGTTTCTACAGTAGTGTTAGGCTACTAACGGCAATGCAATAAGAATGGAGATGTGTTGATTTAAAGATCTCACTCTGCTGCCAGTAGATGCATTGTGCGGGAGGGCTAGTCCCACTTTGCTCTCACGCTATGCTGTTAAATCAGGCAACGCTGTTACTCGACATACTTTTGGAGTATTTGGTGTTTTCCATGCACAGCAATAAATGGCAGTGCTAAATAAATAAGAGTGGGGCGATTGACCGGCCCACAGGGACTTCCGGTGCTTAAAATGGCCAGTCCATCACTGTTGTCATGTGACGTGGTCATGTGATCCATTCAACCTAAAACAATCAAGATGCCGGCGCATGTTGTAGCAGCTCTATAGTGCCTGATGTTCACTTTGATAGCATTGTTAAAGATAAATTATACTTTGTACAACCTTTACAGTACATTCTTTCAAATTTGAAGGGAAGTTTACTCTGAATTGCTGTCCTGTTACAGAACATGAGGAAAATTGCATTTCAGACCGTACATGTTCAATGTGGACAAGCAACTTTTGGAAAATGCTTGAAAGCGGCATTGTGGACGGAGAGTGTTACGAAAACACCCTTTTCAAATGTATCCGGATTTTTGCAGACGTAGCATCAAACAGTAACAAATCTAGTGTTTGTGATCATTCAGATTACATGTTTACAAACAAGAACATTTTCATCAATAAGGTAAATATAAGTACGCTACCTATAAGCGTATACTTTCAACCCACATGAAAAACAACCAGAGTGATTGTTGGATGCAAAAAATATTCTCACTCAATTCTTTTGCAACAAGATCACACAGCAAATCGACATGTTGCTTCCGAAAGCTCATGCACCCTGAAATCAACCCCATACAGCTGAAATACTGACAAGAGCCATCCCCCAACAGATGTATTTGCATCGATTAAAAAGTAAATGTTTTTCTAATTTTACAGATAGCACATTGCGCAAGCAACCCCTGAGACACAGGTTCTGGTCCCGAGGGAACCTGGAAGTAATTGTGTTCACATAAACAATGGATTCAAAGGATGCATTTTTGCTCTAAAATTACAATTTTACTCCACTGATGATTAGGTTTAGGTTTGGGCTATGGGTTAGGGGCAGTGGTGTAGTAGTTGTTAGCAGTTATCACAGGTGGCAAGATGACGCCAGTGCGGTTGTTGGCATGCCGTCGCTCCTGTCCTGTGTTACGTGTCCTGAGTCTGTTTGTGTTATTTGTGTGTGTGTCTGTGTACAAAAGGAACTAGTACCTTACTGTCCTATGATCGCCAAGCCCTTCTTAATATACAATCGTCTGTCATGGACTTGAGTGTTCAAAATCATGGTGGAGAGCGATTTTTATATAACCACTTTTCTTCACCTTTTCCCATGGGTGTGTGCCATATTCCTGGCTGCTCACTTCATCTTAAGCAGGGGCGTAGGAGCCATTATACGTGGGGGGGACATGTCCCCACATTTCAAAATCTAAGTTTTGTCCCCCCACTATTTCCCAATGTAAGATTTTGTTTTGCATTGCCTGCCTATCTCTGCCGATTTCGGAGTCTCCAAATGAATCCATTCTGTAACTTTTAAATAGGCCTACGCCCAATTCAAAGTCACGTTGCTCGCGGTACTAGACAGATCCGCAGACTGTACGCTCCACAAAGTTGCGTTCAGACCTTCAGCTGTTTTCTTCAGCAGTCTGTTCAAGTTGCAGCTGACAGCCTGTTCTGCATCTAAAGGTAAAACCTCCCACACTTGTCTGTCTGGAGTAAAGTTTTAGAAAATCTTCTTGACTGACAGATCGCGTTCCTTCATCGTTTTGTCATCTGTCAGTTGTGCAGTTACCCAAAATCTCATGAATGAAGTTAAAACCCTTCATGTCACTGGATGAAATAAAATCGACTAGCAAAAATACAGGAGGCCGCCTTACAAACGAGTGTGTGTGGAGGATATTGTCATTTCGCCGTAAGGTTTTGATAGCGTCATTTATTTATAAGGAGGGCAACACTCCAGTCCAGGAGGTGGCACTAATGCACCTAAAAACGGTTTATTTATGTATGCTTCGGCAGCCGGTGTTTTTATTTCTTGTATGTAAATCTAGTATGATGTAAATGTGAGGTAAGTTAACGTAGGAAAGGAAACGTGGAAGTAAAAATACTGAAATAAATACTGATAACATATTTTGGGCGGTTTTGTTTGCATTTTGGCGGTTTTTGAACAGTTTTTGGGCTAATTCAGCCGATGAAATGGCAGATTGCTGGTTTTCAGTTTGATCATCAGTTTTGTTGTATTTTGAAACTGTCAAATATAGCCTTAGAAGCAAACTATCTAATTTTATGTGGTGTAAAACAGGCAAATGTTAGCTAATTAGTTAACTAGCTATATGCTATCAAAGCTGATGAACAGCCAAGAGTGTGTGAATGTGCCATTGATACGTGTCCATAAACTATGTAGAAGTAACATTAGTCACAAATTGTTCACACAGATATGAGCATCCTACAGTACTTTAAGAGGAAGAGGACAGAGGAGAACGGGCTTGTAAGTTTAATGAATAGCTACATACAGTATATTCTAAAATTCACATAGTAAAACTTTAGATCAAATTAGGCCAACGGCATGTCATCAGAGATTGCATTGAAACCAGTTCTGTGTCCTCAAACATTTGTTACTTTCCTAGACAGGAGATGAAGAGACCACAGAACAGGGAGAGTTAGGGCCAAGTGAGACACAGGTAATGGGACTATAACAGAATGCTCATTTGTGTAGGATAACAGAATACATTGGTACTGTGTCCAGCTAATTTAACTAGTTGTTCTTATGATTAATATACAGGTGCTGGTCTTATAATTAGAATATCATCAAAAAGTTGATTTATTTCAGTAATTCCAATAAAAAAGTGAAACTTGGATATTATATTCATTCATTACACACAGACTGATATATTTCAAATGTTTATTTCATTTAATTGTGAGGATTAAAACTGACAACTAATGAAAATACCAAATTCAGTATCTCCGAAAATTAGAATATTACTTAAGACCTATACAAAAAAAAGATTTTTAGAAATGTTGGCCAACTAAAAAGTATGAACATGTAAAGTATGAGCATGTACAGCACTCAATACTTAGTTGGGGCTCCTTTTGCCTGAATTACTGCAGCAATGCGGCGTGGCATGGAGTCGATCAGTCTGTGGCACTGCTCGGGTGTTATGAGAGCCCAGGTTGCTCTGATAGTGGCCTTCAGCTCTTCTGCATTGTTGGGTCTGGCGTATTGCATCTTCCTCTTCACAATACCCCATAGATTTTCTATTGGGTTAAGGTCAGGCGAGTTTGCTGGCCAATTAAGAACAGGGATACCATGGTCCTTAAACCAGGTACTGGTAGCTTTGGCACTGTGTGCAGGTGCCAAGTCCTGTTGGAAAATGAAATCTGCATCTCCATAACGTTGGTCAGCAGCAGGAAGCATGAAGTGCTCTAAAACTTCCTGGTAAACTTCAGAAAACACAGTGGACCAACACCAGCAGATGACATGGCACCCCAAACCATCACTGACTGTGGAAACTTTACACTGGACTTCAAGCAACGTGGATTGTGTGCCTCTCCTCTCTTCCTCCAGACTCTGGGACCTTGGTTTCCACATGAGATGCAACATTTGCTCTCATCAGAAAAGAGGACTTTGGTCCACTGTGCTTTATTAAATCCAGAGTCAACGCAGCTGTCTACCAGGACATTTTCAGAGCACTTCATGCTTGCTTCATTTTCCGGCAGGATTTGCACCTGCCCACACTGCCAAAAGAACCAAAAGCTGGTTCAATGACCATGGTATTACTGTTTAACTACTGTGTGATTTTATGTAATATTCTATTTTTTTGGGATTTTGATTTCATGGGTTTCATAAGCTGTAAGCCATAATCATCAAAATTATAACAAATAAAGGCTTGAAATATCTCACTTTGCATGTAATGAGTCTATATAATATATTAGTTTCACCTGTTAAGTTGAATTCTTGAAATAAATCAACTTTTTGATGATATTCTAATTTTATGACCAGCACCTGTATATATTTGAATGTAAAATGAGTTTATCGCTGAAGCTTTATAATGATAAGCTACGCTAAGTAAAGTGGCTTTTTATGATAACAATTTATAGAGTTTGATTTGTGTTATCAACATAAACTCAGTCTCCATCCATCACCAGGCTCTGCCTCAGCCTCTCTCCATTGCCAACCTCTTTATCACAAGGCTCTGTCCCAGCCCGATCATCTTCTAAATGGTGTGTTTTCATTTATGTGTTCTTTATTAAATAAAGTATGTTTTTGTACAGTTCATGGTAGTCATTTGGTTGTAGTTATATTAGATTGCTTCTCTCTGTTTTTATAATCTACCCAGTCTGTCACTGCATATACCCTCTTACAACCAAACTAAGTAGTACAGTCTGTTCCGAAAAGTCATTAGAAATTAGCATTTAAGTGCTTTATATATATTAAAAATATTTAAAAAAGCGGGGAATTTCCCCCGAACCCCCCTAGCATTTCCTGTCCCCCCCAGGTTCAAAATTGCTCCTACGCCCCTGATCTTAAGAGATGCTACAGAATGCAAGGAAAACGAGGCGGTCTCTTGGTTAGAATTAAGAGATCTCTGCACAAGTCTACGGCGATTGTCAGTTCCACGTTTGGCGATGTTTGCGGAGATGATGGCTGGCACAAATAAATCACAGCTCTGCATACATTGGAGCCCAAATACACCTGTCTATTGCCCATCCTACCAGATTCTGCATAATCTGCGTGTGCTCCAGTGCAACTACGAATCATCAGAAGAGGAGCCAATCTCCGAAATCTCCAATCACTGGAATACTCAAAGCCGTCGAAAGTAGAGGTCAACCGATATATCAGTTTTGCAGATTAATCGGCATCGATAACAATTTCTGGAACTATCGGTTATCAGCAAAAATCCACACCAATATAATATGCATTTAGAACGGCACCGGAGGTGCATTTGGACAGAATTTGAATAAGAAGCAAATTAAAGTAATGTGAACTTGCCTACAAACAGACACATACAGAACTTCCTGGACAGTTTGGATGGAATGTCACATTTAAAAGCATGAGGGTTTAAAAATGTTGTTCGAGAGAGAGAGAATTACGGGTATGACCGTCATGTGTGTGTTTATGTTTGTGTGTTTTGGTTTAAGTTTTCATTAAATTATTATTTATATTGACAAGCCGGTTCTCGCCTCCTCCTTGCCCATCTTAACCCCCGTTACAATATATTATTATTATTATTGTCATCATTAGTATTTGTTTAAAATGTATAACAATATTTAAGTTGAAAGTTCCAAAAAATAATGAATGTGTGAATGAAAAGTTGACTGATGACTTACAACTAACAACTAACAAGAGATCCCTTTAAATCCAGATGTAAGTTGAAACATTTTTGGGAGAAAAAAAAAAGAAAGAAAAATCAAAAATAAAACACTGGTTTCTTTTCTACTGAAGACTTGAAGACTGGAATTACTGTTAACTCTGCTGCTACATTATCCAGTATACTAGTAATATATGTATAAATGTATAGCTTATTAAGAAACTAAAGTGTTTCTTAATAATCTATACATTTATATTGAAATAATGTGTAGTTAGAGGTTTGTGTTTATTTACATATTAAAGAGTACTCCCAATTAGTTCCACACAATAATGTAAAGATATTCTAAACTGATTATGCAAAAAAACAACACTGGTATCGGATCGGGATCCGTATTGGCCGATACTGAGATTTCCGGTATCAGAATCGGATCGGAAAAGAAAAAGTGGTATCGGTGCATCCCTACTTTAAATGTTGTTTTTTCATTCAGTATCGATTTTAAAAACTAACGGCCGATTAATCTTCCCAACTTAGTTATCGGTATCTGCAAAATCCTATATCGGTCGACCTCTAGTCAAAAGCATTATCGGATGCTGCTTCACTACAAGCTGGAAATTCCTATATTTCTAAGATGGCTTTGGTAAATGGAAGATCTAGTTCCAATAAAACCTTAATCTTAAATGATTTCTTCAAATTTTATGAACTGGATTTCCTATTTGTAACAGAGACTTGGCTTCACATTGGTGAGTTGGATCCTTTATCTGAACTCTGTCCAAGCAGTGTTGCCAACTTAGCGACATTGTCACAAGATTTAGTGACTTTTCAGACCTCTTTAATGACTTTTATTAAAAAAAGATTACTAGTGACAAATCTAGCGACTTTTTGGAGAAACCTTAGCTACTTCCTTAGAAGAAAGTCACCAATACTGCCCCATGAGCGTGTGGTTTTGCTTTCCTGCCCGGACTCGGAGGCACACCTGTCTCTGCGTCTACTCTGTTCAGTGAGACTGACAGAAAGAGGGGTGAGCAGGCGAGAAGGCGGAGCAGCACAGTCAGTTGACCACACTGCAGCTGACATAGACATGAATGAGCTGAGCATGTGCAATGCGTTGTCAAGGACCAATCACGAATCTGTATTGTTTGCTCCCCTTTAGTTTTACATTTAAAGATTTTAATTTGACCATTTATTTTTATTATTTTCATGCACTTAATCACAGGAGATTTTTAGACAGTTGTTCATTCCTGTTTCTGAACTCTCTGAATTCAGACACTTACTTAGACAACTCTGTACATTGTACTTAATTCAAACACGTAACAAACTTTATATTTTGCTACATTCGTATATAGGGAATTTATAGGGTATTACAGTATGTACGGTGAGCACAGGGAAGCAAACACATGTATATGGCGGACACTATGCAAAATGCAAATGAGATACGTTGACGTCACGGATATGTTAATTAGCGTATGGCGTCATCTAGTGACATTTATTTTTTTGAGCAGGCTTTAGCTACTTTCTATTGAAACTAGTTGGCAACACTGTTCAAAGTGACTGTGATTTTTTTTAGCTCCCCTAGGACTGGGGCTAGGTGAGGGGTTGGCTTCAGTTTTTAAAAATAGTTTTAAGTGCCGATAATTGCCCTCAGAACAGGACATTTACTAAAGTCTCAGCTGCACAGTCCAGTACTCTGTGCTCTCATTTGCAGGCCTCCTACGTAAATATAATAAGGACCTCATATAGTTAAATACATTTATATGGCTTATTTGTTTCTCCGGTTTTCCTACCGCTCTATTCAACGTATACAAGTTCTCCCAATAAACTCAACGCATCCACACTTTTCTCATGAGAATGTATTTGACCTGTTGCCACCCATCTCGTTGTCCCGTAAACTGATTAGATGGCATCACGGCGACATTGTTCCAGATCATTAATTTAACACAGACATAATTTCGACATTTTTCAAACGGTGGGTAAGGGGTCATCTAAAAAGTCCACACATTTTGCTAAAATTTTATAATATTGTGGAGGCTGTGGTAAGGGACTGTCTGATAAGTTCACATATAAAACAAAAACTATGGATTTTCTTTTTTAAACAAAAGTTTCAATATAAATGTTCAATAAGATGAACAAAATTATACAGATCCAACAATGTATGAATACTATCAATGAGTCATAAACACAAGTATAAGTGAATGAAAATATAAATAATTAAAATAAAGTAAATAACAATAACAAAAAAAAACGTACAAATATTTATAAAACAATAGCGATGTATACATAAGATAAATAATCGAAGAAATAAAAATAGCTATATTTTTGATAAGTCATGGGTCAGGAAATTTCTCAGCATATAAGAAAGAATATACACTTTTTATTGTTAATAACTCAAAAAGCATGTATTGCTAAAAATGTGAAGGATGTGGTAAGGGAACATCTGAATACATTTATTACCCTCCAATACACATCTTACCCTAGGGGGCACCAGAATTCATAACTGATTCCCGCCTGCACTTTTTCATCCTAAGTTTACAATGTTGCAACTTAGTTACAACACACACTGACAGCACCATCATCATCAGCACTGTCTGATCATGGCTGGGTCTTCTCGCATCAACTCGGGTATTACACAACCGCAGCAATAGAATGGGACCCGACCGGACCCGGCTGACCATATATAACGTGGATCCGAACACGTACGGTTGAGAAAAAATGAAGTAGCTTGAATTTAGCATGCACTCTTTTGGCATGTAGCTTGTAGTGCAACTTGCTACTTTTTCTGAAGTTAGCGCTTATCTTAGCTTAAATAATTTTTCTATTGAGTAGTTGGTAGCTCAGCTAACTAAATCTTTTGAGTAGCTTACACAACACTGGTGCCCATTAATTCAGCAACACTTCCAGCTTCTTTTTTTTTTCAATTCTAAAAATTACAAACATTTTTTTAGTGGTAGGATTAGGGTGTGGGTTATTCTACATTTAGTCAGTAATGATAATTAGCTTTATATAAAAACAATATCTATGTTTCCATTTAGATAGCCAAGTAAACTTATGTGCGTCTGTGTGTGTGAGTTTGCTTCAAGCCTCCTGACCTCCAAAATCTAATTAGCCCAGGTCATATTCAGCCAGGTGAAGTCAGTTTAGATAAACTAATTGTTTTGTCTGAACAGATGCACCCTTGATATAAGACGTTTCACCCTTTGAACAAGGCTGGAACTGCGATGCATATTGATGCAGTCATACAGATGGCAATTTACCTCCAGTGCCAGACTTAGTGCCACATTAGCATTGAAATAGCTTCCATTTCCAACATGCCTTATGCATCTAAAAAAAGAACAAGCTCATATAGCATGCCACATAGGCGGAATTCATATGCTATTCTATCATTACGCTAATGGCATATTCAAACCTCTCACCCGTCAGCTGCCGCTTTTATTTTTCATAACATTTACAGCAGATTTCCTGAATGAGCACAAGGACATATTCCTCAAAAATATTTATTGTTTCTTCTTTAAAAAAAAAAAGATAGAGAGAAAGAGAGAGAGAAAAGGAAAATAGTCTATGCTGAGTGGAAAATATTTTCCTACTATAGTACATGTCCTTGGTGGTCTAACAGTGGACCATGACTAACTTGTAATCTGCTTGGAGCTGTGATGGGCACAAAGCATCAATCACGCTCCAGCCAAAACCCACATTTGTGTGCAGCTGTAGCCTTGAAATGATTTCACAATGAAGTGATATTTTCAAATTTCAGCCATGATGAAGGGCACATGTTGACAGAAAAAAAGCATATCCTTATTTTAAAAAGCCTCACAAAGAGAATCCAACTATACACAACCTGAGTTGTAATACAGGTAACGCTGTAGTTACATCTTTAGATGTGAAATTTGTCAATAGAGAAATTATTATCCAGAAAGCCCTGGTAAGATAAAACACAAAATATAGTTCATATTAGTCATCATTTACTCACCCTAATGTTCCAAACCCATATTACTTTCTTTCTTCTGTGGATCACAGAAGGAGATGTTAGGCATGTCAGCATCAGTCACCATTAATTTTCATTATATGAAAAAATAGCAGCATCAACATTCTTTAAAATTCCTGCTTTTTTATTTTTAATGAAACAAAAGTTATACAGGATAGGAACAACATCAGTGTGAGTAAATTATGACAAAAATAAAAATTTTGATTAACTATCCCTTTAAAAGACAGACGCCTTATTGTCATCTGTAACCATTAGTAGGGGACAACGGGGCACATACTAACTCTTTGGTTTTCTCAAGTTTCTGTAAATGCACTTGGGGTTCAAAGTATTTTTCTTTTTTAATATTAATTTGACAAATGTCTGGTACATGCTTTTCTCATTATCTACATGGAAAGAAGTAAAGTGAAATGTTAAAATGTGCCCCATATGCGGGGGATGTTATAACAGGTGAGGGGGAACATTGAATTATGGCCATATGACAGCTTAAAATACCCCTCTAACAATTGTATCTGATCTAATTAAAATTCATAGAAGATAAACTATAATATTATGTCAATTAAACCCACTTATTAACATTGCCATATTAATTATGGCTTAATTTAGACACTTAAAGGGATAGTTAACCCAAAAAGGGAAAACATAATTATTTACTCACCCTCATGCCATCCCAAATATTTATGACTTTTTGTCTTCTGCTGAACACAAATTAAGATTTTTTGAAAAATATCTCAGCTCTGTAGGTCCATACAATGCAAGCGAAAGATGACCAGAACTCCAAAAGCTCCAAAAAGGAGATGAAGTCAGAATAAAAATAATCCATATGATTCTAGTGGTTTAATCAATGTCTTCTGAAGCGATCCAGATGGTTTTGTGTGAGGACAGACCAAAATGTAACAGCTTTTTTGCACTTTTAACCTTGTCATTGCAGTCTTTAGGTACTATCATAATTTCAAACTTGATAACACTTCCTAGTGCTTAACGCATGCTCATAGCACTAGTTGGCCCTATAGGAAGTGGAATCGAGCTTGAAATCATGATCGCCGAGGAGACTGGTGTCAAGATGAACAGTGAAAAAGGAGTTACATTTTGGTCTGTTCTCACCCAAAACCAACTGGATTGCTTCAGAAGACATTGATTAAACCACTGGAGATTTATATATTACTTGTATGCTGACTTTATCTCCTTTTTGAAACTTTTCAATATTAACTTGCATTGTAAGGACCTACAGAGCTGAAATATTCCTCTAAAAATCTTTGTTTGTGTTATGCAGAAGAAAAAGTCATATACATCTGGGATGATCTTAGAAAACGATGAGAGAATTTTCATTCGCTGTCTGTCACTCACTCGACATTGTGTCGATGTAGTGACACTAGGGCTCACTCTTGGCAGCCCGAGACACCTCTGATCTTTGATAAAAGGTCAATGGGAATTGGCGAGTGGTATTTGCATGCCACTCACCCGAACATATGGGTATAAAGGAGGGGACGTGCATACCGCTCATTCAGATTTTCTCTTCGGAGCCGAGCGGTCGATGGTTCAGTGAGCTGAATTTCCCATGACTTCCATTCTCAACTCTGCTGGATTCTTACAGTGCATTAAAGCAGCTTTCTCCCCTCTCTGCATGGATGCACTGCATAGATCACCCCTGGGTGCTTCAGCAGATAATTTAGAGTGTATTCTAAAAGAGTATTTTCCTTTCTAAAAGAGTATATTCTAAAAGAGCGGCACACATTGGAACGTCTTTTTAATGACGCGTCTTTTTAAAGCGTCCACGCCAAGACATCTTTCGTGGATGTGTCATGTCCTCACTGCAAGGATCGTGGGAGGCACCTTTCACTGCCCGGTCCCAATATTTTGGATCCCTGCTAAGAAGAAGACTTCTAAGCGCCCCTTAGATGGGAGACCAAGGCACGAGAAGACCTGCTGTCCTGGAGCTGGTACACAGACCGGGCCGGGAGGAGAATCTTTTGTTCCTGTTTCATTTTGTTTTGCCACATTCTCCAGTAGCTGCGGTACCCAAACATTCAACAAAAGAGCAGTTTCCTCATTCCCTGGGTCACATAACCGCTGTGTACGGCCGTCACCCTGACCACCATCCACCATTTCGCTTTAGCAGGTCCAGCACTCTCCTTGAAGACTGCCCTCCTGACGGCGCTCACCTCCATCAAGAGGGTAGGGGACCTGCAAGCGCTCTCTGTCAGCGAAACGTGCCTGGAGTTCAGTCGTTTTTATGTGAACTAACAATTTAACAAAGCCACAAAATTAAGCAAGCAAATAGATGAAGACAAAACACAAACAATTAACACACTAACAAAAAGTTTCGTCATACCCGTTTGTGTGGGAACTCTTAAGCCATGTGTGTTACAACAGCCCTGCATTAGGTTGTGCCTGCTCACCCCCAATGTTACTGGGAATTATATATAATGTTCTCTTTATCAAATTTCTCTTTAGGGAGGAAAAATGTGTAACAGTTTAACTAATAAACAAAAATAACAACAATAAAAATTGGTCATTTAAACCTTAACTGAGATAATCAAGACCAATTAAGCACTCTTGATCTTTTTAATATTGCTGTACAAAGTGTGTCATCATGCCAAGAAATATGATATCTTCCTTTACACTGTTAATTTGCAATGTTCTACATAACAACAACAAAGTCTGAGTAGACATAAAACATTTGGTCAATATAGACCCTTACAAATATATAACTCTATCCAATAAAACCCTATTAAAACACCTATGGGCATTTAACTTCTTTATCTAAAATTAATTGCAGAGATGTAATGAGTTATTTTGTTTTTTTAAGCAATCCTTCATTGTCACATTTCAGGAAAACACACTTAGTCTGACAGGGATGAACAAGTGGATTGATTTCTCAGTAGGAATATTTAATGTCTTTGTTATGGAAATAGCCCCACACTATCATCCAACATTGTCCAAAATGCTCTGACACGTTTAACCACAATACTTTGTGAAAATTGCAAAATCAGCTCCATAATCAGTAAAATAATACCATGGCCACACTCTCCCTTATGTCTGATTTTATGCACATTCTAATAAGGTGTTTAAATGTCCTGCAAGCCAATGAATAATAATTGCCAAGAAACTTCATTTAAATTCAGTAAGAACCTAAGCATTGGAGGCAACGTAATACATAAAATAGGTTTGAATCGATAATTTCATGAAGAATCGTTGCCCTTCACTGCTGTTATTGTGAGTTTCGAAGCAGCTCAGGGAAAATGTGGCAAATGAGAAGCAGGGGAACAAAGCGCAGTCATAACAACTTCTTACTGAAACACTGAAGATCAAGCTTGGGTGCCCAAAGGCACCTCACAAAGCATACAACCACAGCCGTCCATGAGAAGAAAAAGGGAGCGAGTGGTATGATTTTCAGTTCTGCAGTAGATAACAAATGAAACCCAACGGGGACTGTTCCATTTTGAGTGTTTGTGTGGTAAGTTGTTTACGCTTAAGGGGTCAAAGTGATCCTGGGTGATCTTACTGATATGAATCATAATGGGAAAGCAGGACAAGATTACATTTCCAAAGAATCTGAGTAATATAACACTTAATAGGTGGGTGGCTTCTGGCTTTAACGCAGAAATGTCACAAATACATTTATCTGCATTTTTTTGAGGTAAGTAAACAGCACAATACAGAAGACCTTGTACAATGCCAAGTATAATAGCAGGAGTCTTGAAATTAAAATTGTGTACCTGTCATTGACTGAAAATGTTTATAAAACAAAGTACTTAGTTTTCTAATTTGACATTTTTTTTTTTTTTTTTTTTTTTTTTGTGAAACAAGATCATACATTTCTGAAATCAAATAATTTTACAAAAAACTGCTATTTGTGCAATATTATCAAAAACTGCTGAAGCTCTGGATCCTTTGTTAATCGCGGAGGGTGGAATGTGGGCTGGGTCATGATTATACACACCCGGTCCCTTATCAGGCTAATTAAGCCTCCGAGAGGGATAAAGGCCGATTGCGGACGGTGGTGCGGGAGGGAGAGATCGTTTACGGACATGTCCGTCATGTGTTTGTGTTTGTCTTTTGTTTAAGTTACTCATTAAAAGATTATTTATATTGACAAGCCGGTTCTCGCCTCCTCCTTTCCATTGAACTGCGTTACAGCCCTTAATGTTTTTTTGTGATGATAAAAAAATAAGAAGAAAGTAAAGCTTAATGTTAATGTTAATGAGCAGAGCTTCTTAAAGCAGTATACACACGTGTGCTTGGCAACTCCCCAGTTTGTTAAGGCGATAACGGTATTTTCACCTCCCACCTCCCAAGGTTGGTAAGGCGCCGCCACCTGGCAGAGCCGTCCGAGACTCCCGTCCAGGGCCTGTGAGTTATGTCGTCACTCATGACTGAGCATACAGTGCCACTGGACAGGCTGCCTCCACCCTGCAAGCCACGGCTCTCCTGCAAGTGCACCAAGCCGAGGCAATCAAAGAACTGCACGCGGGTAGTAGGGCATATGTCTGCTGACAATTTTTCCCTGCAGAAAGTCCAGAACTGAAGTAATCTGGCAGTTAACTGGATCTGCATTATGTGCACTGCACCATCTTTCAAAGGCACCCCATTAATTGGCGTAGATTCTTCTGGTAGAGGGAGCCCTAGCACTTAAAAAGGTGAAAACCCAGTGTCCCTCAGTTGGTACCCTACAGTTATGTGTTATGTGTAGCCATCTCTCCATCCATATATTTAAGCAGGCTTGAATAACCCCGCTGCTTAAAAAACCAACACTTAACCCCACACAAGGAGAACACTACAGACCAATCTGTTTCATCCCATTCATGGTGAAAACACTTGAAAGGGCAGTCTTCAATTAGATCTCTGCCTATCTCTCGCAGAACAAGCTGCTGAATAACAATCAGTCAGGCTTCAAAAGTGGACATTCCACCGAGGCTGCCCTACTCTCTGTCACTGAGTCGGTGAGAGAGGCGAGAGCTGGATCCAGATAATCTGTTCTGATTCTGCTGAAGCTCTGCAACCTTTGATACAGTCAACCATCAGATCCTACTGTCCACCCTCTCTACTCTGGGCATCACAGGAACTGTGCATGGCTGGTTTAAGTCCTATCTCTCAGTTATGTCCTTCAAGGTAGCCTGGAGAGGTGTCCAAGTCACATCAGCTAATTACTGGGGTACCTCAGGGCTCAGTGCTTGGGCCACTTTCTCTAATCAATATGCACAACATCACTGGGATCCATCATTCAAGCACATGGGTTTTCTTACCTCTGCTAAGCTGGTGAGACACAGCTCTACTTGTCTTTTCAACCCAACAACACCACTGTGAATGTTCGAATCTTGGTCTGTTTGACAGACATCTCGGCCTGGTTAAAGGAACACCACCTGTAACTTAACCCAGCGAAGACTGAGCTCTTTGTCTTTCCAGCCAACCCTGCTGTTGAACACAACATCAGCAGCAAGTTGCATCTCATGAAATTTCAGTGTGAAAATAATGAATCCTGTTCTTGATTTGTCCTGATTTGTTGATTTATCTTTTTAATTTATGAAAAATAAAACATAAAAATATATTTTATTTTATTTTTTTCTAATTGTGTTGAAACCAAGGATGATGAATGATGGACAAATCTTTTAAATACAAACAAGGAAAACATGTTCAGTTTGAATGCAGAGATCAACTGTCCAAGGTTATTCTACTGCCCCCTCTCTCCACATATAGAGGGCACCTGCTGTTACTCATTACAGAGAATCATCCAGCTGTTGACACACACAGCATCTGATTAACTTCACTTGGCCCTCTTAAAAGCTCTCAGCTCCACAAGAGTCATTTACAGCCTCTGTACACTAGAATTGTGTATGTTCAATGAATGACAAGTAGGGTATACTTAAAATAACAAAATTAATGCCATATGTCAGCATCATTGATTTACATTTACATTTATGCATTTGGCAGACACTTTTATCCAAAGCGACTTACAGTGCACTTATTACAGGGACAATCCCTCCGGAGCAACATGGAGTTCAACCTGGAGTTAAGTGCCTTGCTCAAGGACACAATGGTGGTGGAAGTGGGGATCGAACCGTCAACCTTCTGCTTAACAGTTTAGTGTTTTAGCCCACTATGCCACTACCACTCCTTATATTGATAGATAAAATGCCCATCAAAACAAATGATAGGGTTTAAAAATCTGCATCTGCACTAAAAATCTGGCATTGATAATAGAATTTAAACCTGAAAATAGTTTTTTAAGAAAATATATTTTTTTAAATGATGTAAAATGAACAAATGTATTAAAGATTCTGCACTTTTTTCATGCTGTTCCATTGCCACTTACATCAACACATTCACACACACACACACACACACACACACACACGCACACATTCCAAGCTCTCACCAGTAATAGGAAGGTACCGTATCTCAGCACCAGATAAAAAATATCAAAGATGTGCTGTAACTGAAGAAACATTCAAACACTTCTTTGACAGCATAACTTTGTTGATATTATTCCACTCCTGCAAGGCTGGGGAGCATTTGTGAACTGCTTGTCATTTTAACAGATATATCTCTGAGAACCCACTAAATCTTAGAGTAAAATTTGCCTCACCATCTGTGGATTGTGAGAACTGTGATCTTTAAATTCGTCATTGCATAAATAAATAAAAAACAACACGTTTAAACCCATGCAGTTGATTTAATATTTATGATGGGTCTTGCAGTCTAGGATTACCAGATGCCAGTTTTAACATTTGGAATCAAGCTGGTTTAAGATGGTCTTGCTGGTCTCAGGTGGTCATGCAACTCATCTTACAGCACAACCAGCTGCTGACAAAACCACAGAATAAAATTGGTCCCCTTGTTTACCATCAATTATACTGGTTTTATGGTTATTACTTGATTCAGACAGATATTGTCAAAAGAGTCACTTAATTAATGTTATTTGGTACAAGGAACAAAATTTCTAACATGATTCCCTGTCAGAAAATTCAGATTGGAAGCATATTACGTGCAATTTTCTATTCCGTCAGAGTGAGTCAGAGCCCCCATACTGAGCTCTTTACATTTTATCAACTAGATTTCCACAGTGCTATGTATCATTTGACCTTGGTTTGGTCTTTTTCCTCTGCCAACTCGGAAGAGTTTGTGGGTGGTGCTCTGTGGCAGGTGGGCTGTAATTATGCCAGATTTTCCCTGGTGAGACCTGTGAAGGTGGCCGGTCATTCTGTTCCATTCTCTTTGACTAGGTCAGATGACCTGGAAGATTTCCAGAAAATTCCAATTACCTTTAAAAATATTCCATAGCTGAGTTTATGAGGATATGAAAGGACCACTGGGATTTGCTATCCTCAATCAACATGTATCATTATTTGAGATGGGATTTGGTATATCTGAGAAATTATAGCATTATATATACTTCACACACACACACACACAAATATATATATATATATATAAGTAATATCACATGAGCAAGAGTGCTATATGGCCCTACATCAGCACTGTTGTGATTCGGCCGTAGGTAATTACAGCAGTGCTGATATAGGGTCATATAGCACAATTGCGAGTGTGATATTGCTTATATACAACAGTTCAATGAACAAGTACATTTTAAAACATTAGGAAAAACCGTAAGTTCATCAAAACGCATTTGTGCATGGAACTACTTTATTACGCTATGGATCAGAATCTGCCATTGCTGCTTCAAAACAAATGATGCCTCCAAGCCTTCGTTAGTAATTCAAAAAGTTAACTTCAGATATAGTATCATGGCTTGTGCTGTTTCTAACAAGTCATTGGATAAACAAGGATGGAATGATGGTGTGTGCGTGTGTGTCTGTTTGTGTGTGTGTGTGTGTGTGTGTGTGTGTGTGTGTGTGTGTGTGTGTGTGTGTGAGATAGAGAGAGAGAGAGAGAGAGAGTGAGAGACAGAGCGTGTGTGATCTCCTGTTGCCACTTCCAAGCAGATATGCTGTCAGCGTTTTTAAGGTCAGCTTTCTCAGTAGAAAATTAGCATCCAAGCAGGGGTATTTCTCTCTATTTCGTGGTAGCCGCGCATGAGTCGATCGCTATAGAAACAGTGATGTCCTCCGCCATTTAAACAGTGTGTATCCAATGTAATCAATTCTGTAATAAAACAGTCCATTGTGTCTCTTAGCTGCGATGAGCCTTAATCCTCAAATTGTTCATTTAAAGCCGTTTAAAACAATGTCCTAGCTTAAGTAATATAGTGGTAATACAAGCAATCATGGAGCACTGTTCTATGTAAACAATGACTAACGGATTCACTTTATGTCACCAACTGGCTCATATTACACACAAAAATGAACTTTTGCCACCACCTGCTGATGTAATTTCAAAAATAAAGACAGTAACTCCTAACAGATATGCACTGCTCTTACACCTTAGTTTAGAATGGCAGGAACACAAGAGGAGTGATACACACACAGTGAAGCGTCCAAGTGCTGATGCTGTCAGACCATCAGTGCACATGGAACGTCTCTCGTCCAATCAGATTTGAGGACCGGAACTAACTGTTGTATATATATATATATATATATATATATATATATATATATATATATATATATATAACAGTTAATGTTACACATATATACAACAGTAAATGGGCACAAAGTCCCAAATTACGCACTACTAAGTATTTGAGCGTTGCACCATTAAACTTAGCACTTAACCTTACGTATAAACTAAATATTTCGGAAGCCTGTGACCAGTTGGAAATGAAAATTCAGACTGATATTTTATGACATCAGTGAGCTCATGTTTTAGGTGACAGGCTTCAATCATTTCAACATACAGTATGATGCTGACATTTACACTCATTTACATTTACAAGAGAGGAAAGAAAACATACTTTTATGTGGCTCTTCAGCATGTAATCATTTCAACAGTGCAGTTTTCAGGGCGCTTTGCCCGGTGTTAAGTTTCAACACATTCAAAATATACATAGGATATTCAAATGAATAAATGTCTGTTTTTCCAGCATGTTGTATTAGTGTTTATTTATCATCCCTTGTTTATTTTAGATGCAGTTCCTATATTATTATTATTAATATTATTATTTACACAGGGCAAATATACTATTTATCAAATCTACTTTTATTACATATCGTATTTTAATGGGGATATAATGTATTACAGCTGACAGTTATACGAGCAAGCAAGGTTTGAACATCAACCGTAACAAAATCAAATTGAAGTTCACGGCTTTTTAACACTTCTGTGTACAAATATGAAGGCTGTTTATTGGATCAATACAGGTCAACGTCATGTTATGTGACTACACATTAATTTATGGAGAGCTTACAAGCCATTTAAACAGCTTACAAGCTACTAGTTAAGTGCTGCCTTAAGAACAGGTGGTGCAACGAAATTAAGCACTGACTTAGTTAAAAACGAACTAGTAGTTACTAAGCTCTTAGTGTGAACTTTACATCCCAACTTACATGAGACCTTACGCAGAGCTGGTGCAACGCTAACCAGATCACCCTGTCTCCGTTTATTTTGCAATAATGACTGGCTTATTGTACATGATCCATATATAGAGTTACATTGAGACTTATGGGAACAACATTATTTTTCCTCTTTTAGGTGGCCTAAATGTATATTTATATAGATAAACCAATCCAATATACTTGCAAGGATTGTAATTATTTCATAATGGCCTCCATGAAATATCCGTGGAACTCCCACATGAGAGGAACAGCTGCCAAGATGTGCTGCAAAACTATTTACAGCTCTTTTGCACTCCTGCCAGAATAGGACTGAACAGAGCCTTGGGACTGCCAAAGCTGTCTCACCTGAGAAACACTTAAGCATGACAACCCACAATCCAGAAGAGTTTTTCTTAAAAAAACAAGGGCCTTAAATATAGTATGTATGTGAATATTTATTATTTCGACCACTTCTATTTTAAAGATTGAATTATGTGCGTTTATGCTAATATACTGTGTATAAACATTTAATCCAAAATGTAAACTATAAACCTTAATCTAAGTTACAAATTCTTATCCCATGAGTCATTGTAAAGTCATAAAAAAGTAGTTTTGCATAGCCAGACCTTTGAATTCAGCATAGCCCTTGAGGACTATTCGCTTCAATTGGCCAAGAACTGCCCATTCAGACAGGAAAAGCCATCTAACTGACAGTCAGTTTTGTCATGATGGGTTGTATAGGGGCGGGGTTATCAGATATATATTATACCATAATTAAAGACCGGCATAGAGAAATAATTAATTTATATAATGGTGCGCAAATCTCTGTGCGCGATTGCACAGAAAACACTCCAAAAATATGGCAAAATTAGTAGAGAGTCTAAGTACAGCACTGTAAACCTCATCACAGAGAATTTCACAGACATAAGTAAACGAAGCAGAATATTCAGCTCTGCTCATGGATATCTGCTTTACTTTCTGCCTACTTACGTGCATCAAACGAAACTCTTAATATCTTTAAAGATTTTATGTCAGTAACCTGGTAATTTGGGGAAAATCTGTTATTATTTCATCCTCAAAAGCACTTATTGTACCAATACGGAACCTTGTGAACTTGACTAGGCCTCCAGGCTGACTGTGCATCTCCTTGCGCCAGTTGTATCGAACCAGCCAATCAGATTTGTGCTGATTTTTTGAGAAAGCGTTTTTCGGTTTTGTTTGCTATAAGCATGGTATGATTAGTACACAGACTGTGGGTGTGCCATCTGGGGTTGAAACTATGCAAAAAGTAACATTGTTTGGATTGGTTCTGTTTGTTATCATTAGTTAAATTATCAGCTTAAGTTGAAGGCAATGTGTTTTATCTTTTTAACGTTACAATAAGTTTTCCTATACCAGCAAAGCTCCTATCTATGCAGAGATATCTATAAGTAAGCCATTTGTATCCTCCGAAAAGTGTAAACACTATGACACTATATTAGCATTGCACTTTGTTTGTTTGAGCATCCCGACCAGCTAAACACAAAAATTGGCTCAATCATTGGCATGAGTTTGGGGCAGGACTAGCTTTATTCTAACCAACGTAAGACTAGGGGAGTGTTGGAGAAACCATCCAACACTCCCCAAAAAGTCATATTTTTGCAATCTCGTTGGATGATGCTAGAATTGCAGAAATTACACGATTCACCTTTAATAAATCAACAAAACCAAAATGTAACATTTTCATAGAAATTGGTATTAATGTTATGACATGTTTCTGATGGTAATATAAATATGTTTATAGATGGTAAATCTTTTCGAATATTGTCATCTGAACTACCAGATACATTATGCTGGAAATTTCTTATCAGTTACTCCTGTATGGCTTTACAGAGACATTGTCCAAAAGGGCAAATCCAGTTCTCAGTCAGCTATGAGAGAATATTAACACCCAGAGGAGCAGTCAATCACACTCAGAACAGGCTTACTGACACCCGAGCCACCATAACTCTACTCAGAACAAGAGGCTTTTGCTCCGGTCTCACGGTCATGCTCATCCAGGACTCTACAAAGATTCAGAGCATGTCCCTTCTCTCCACACCCACCCACACACACACCTATCACTCTCTTGGCTAATGAGTCGGAGAGATATTGTGGTGGCAATTGAAATCCCCAACTATACTTCCACTCCGGTGCCACTCAACCCTGTAACACTGACCCTATCCCTTCCTCCTCTCCCTTCTACGGTTCTGAAAGACAGCCAAGCCTTTTCATCACAAAAAGTGGTCTGAGTCTCAGCTCCTAGACTCACTCACTCACTCACTCACTAATTTCTGTCAGTTCAAGAGCCATTACCATGATTGAGGTTAATTGCGTATATATATTTCAGGTGGCCCAGCACAATGCATTTTGTCATTATTGCACAAAAATAAAACAATCCATAGAGCCTGTTTGTTTATTCCAGCAATAAAGCATCTCATTGTCACACTGGCCTTAATTTTGCTTTGTGCACAACCACAAATGCATACCCACGCTCCCAGTATTTGAAAATGACAGTCAAAATGTATTTGATGCAAGCTGAATGCCATGTATTGAATCATATTCCAAGTCAGAAATATGTTGTTGCTCGCAGGGACCAATTCCAGCTCAGACTTCATCAGTGTGGCTGATTCATCACATATAGCATGCACATAAAGGAACCAGGTCAAGGACCAACATGATGGATGGGGTACATTTAAAACATAGTTTACAGCCACCTACTTCCAAGCTTTTTCAATGACAAACAAATCTTTAAGTCCCCTGACAGATATTCACTGTTTCTTAATTGATAAGCTATTTCTCTCCCCTGAAAGGAGGAGGGCTAAATTAAAGAGTGGTTGTGTTTTCCTAAGTGACACATGCAATTTGTCAGTGAAAAGTTATTGGCTCCTCGCCCACTCTTATGACCTGCCATCGCAATCTGACAGGGAGCCTCCAAATCCAACGTCTAATAATTCCTCTCTGGCAGTTTTAAGCAGGATCAGTGTGAGGTGTGGGTGCGGTGGGGGCAGCTGTGAGAGCTATCTTATTTCGATTCTGACAATGCACTGGATTTACCTCCCTCAGAGCAAAACACGGATAACCGCTGCTTGTTTTTGCTGTATGGGTAAATGGCAATTTGATTTGTCAATGCTTTGACAGAAAAGAGAAACAAATGAGAATGCCTTTTATTGATGACCATTTGCTATTGAACTTACTGTATATGGTAGCAAAGTATTACACTTTTTTATATTTTGTAGATAATGTGGCATTTAAGTACAACAAATAGTTTTTCCTCCCCTTTTCTCCCCAATATGGAATGCCCAATTCTCAATGCACTCTAAGTCCTCGTGTTGGCATAGTGACTCGCCTCAATCCGGGTGGCGGTGGATGAATCTCAGTTGCCTTACACCACCCACAGGGACAGACTAGGACACACAGTCCAATAAGGAACCGTGGGAAGAACCGAGAAGCAGAAAACTTCCTCATAGGTTTTCCCCTTTCAGTATTTAATCCCCACTTTACTGGCCATAGGTGTCAAATTTTGTTACACTAGTGTAAAAACTCCAAAACTATACAATCAAATGAAGTCTTACTCAGTGAAGTATCTGCATGAATACTGTTGGTTTACTGCTTCTTTTTTTCTTGTTTTGCAGGTATGGACATATGTCATATGGTCCATATGGACAAATGGTGTTGAGCAATGCATAAATACATCCATGGTTAAGCATCGTAAAGGACACTTTTCCCAAGTGATTCTGCTATGTTTGCTGTCAAGAGGACTTCACAAGACTTCACGAATATTCTAGCTTCATTGACTTAAGTGTTTCCACTTTTGGGCTACATGAATTTCTGTGTCATCATGTAGTGTATGCAACATGTTACCATCTGTTGTTGTAAATGTGCAGCAGTTACGGTTTGAAAATAACTATCATCCTTAGATTCTTTACATTTACCTGACTCTGGGACAGAGAATAAGCAGTATGTGCCTGTAAATGTTTACGATTACAAGATTAGAAGATGAGGTTTATGTTAACAAACATCTGCCATAGGATGGATTTTTGAAAGTTTAAATATGAATTTTTTGAGAGTTTTCATTAACTCTCAAAGGGTGAACTGTGGGATTGCAAATTTAAGTGTCACTATAAGATCAGATGTTCTACTCTCTTTCATATAACATCACATGAAGAACTAAAGTGATGCGCATTGTATTGGGATTTCAAGGTATTTGGTATCGTGATTCTGTGGGATCGTCTACACATAGCTGCATACTGTTTGTCAACTTGAACAAGAGTGTATGTGAATGAAAACTTGTTTCTTATGCTAACTAAGACTAACATCTTTTGTCTGTGATGGCTCTAGGTGGCCCGGTCAATTGCTCCTCGCTCCGCCCCACCTGGCCTGCCACAAGGATATATATTTCTATGATAATGAAGTTGTCTGAGTGATATAGTTATGCTGACTGATTAGGGCTGGAGAAACCCCAGTCTGTGGTGGGTTCAACTGCATTCTTTGTTTAAGGTTCACCTGAAAGGTTTGTTACCACCTGGAAGGACTGCTCACTGAATGCCTATAAAATACAGTGTATGCCTCCCTAAGTTAGACTTGACTGCAGCGCGAGACAGCACGTTCTGACATGTAGACGGATGCTTCTAATCTTCTACAATAAAGAATCCTGCTGAAGCTTTATTCAAGTCTCCTGGTCTTCTCTGAGAGCATCCAACACTATATTTCCTTTGTATTCTTTAGCATTTGTAATAGGAACTTGCTCCTCATTTCAATTCCTATCCAGGTAATGGTAATATGCTTGTTGCTTTAAGCTAGTTATGTCTGGTTACTGCTGCATGGTGTGTGTGCTTTCTGCAGTAGGCTTCTCAGCATTCGTAATGGGAACCCACACACTTTTTTCTATCCAGGACACATGCATGTTGCTTTAATCTTGTTCCCTATCTGTCACTCACTCGACATTGTGTCGATGATATGACACTAGGGTTCACTCTTGGGAGCCCGGAACACCTCTGATCTTTGATAAAAGCAGGAGCCATCTCTGCTCTTCAGGACTGTTTTGAGTGTACTGACTGGCACATGTTCAGGGAGGCTGCAACATATGGCGATTCTACCAACTTGGAGGAATACACAGCATAAGTGACCAGCTACATCAGCAAGTGCATTGATGATGTCACTTTCTCAAAGACCATCACCACACGCTCCAACCAGAAGCCGTGGATGACTGCGGAGGTGCGCACGCTGCTGAGGTCCCGAGACTCCGACTTCAGAGCAGGCGATAAGGCAGCCCTAAGAACAGCTAGGGCCAAACTGTCACGGGCAATCAGAGAGGCAAAGCGCGCACACGCCCAGAGAATCCACAGTCACTTCCAGGACAGCGGTGACACGCGGCGCATGTGGCAGGGCATCCAGGCCATCACCAACTACAGGACAACATCAGTTGCCTGTGACAAAGATGCCTCCCTTCCAGATGCGCTGAATGACTTCTACGCTCGGTTTGAAGTGCAGAACGACGTGATGGCGAGGAAGTCCACCCCTCCTCCCAACGACCAGGTGCTCTGTCTTACCACGGCAGATGTGAGGAAAACTCTACGTAGAGTCAACCCACGGAAGGCTGCTGGACCAGACAACATTCCTGGCAGAGTGCTCAGAGGATGTGCAGACCAGCTAGCAGATGTTCTTTCCGACATCTTCAACATCTCTCTGAGCAGCGCCGTTGTTCCAACGTGCTTCAAGGCCACCACCATCATCCCCATGCCAAAGAAGTCTTCAGTGTCCTGCCTCAACGACTACTGTCCCGTCGCATTTACACCCATCATCATGAAGTGCTTCGAGAGGCTCGTCATGAGGCAGATTAAGACCCAGCTGCCCCCCTCACTAGACCCACTGCAGTTTGCGTATCGTTCAAACCGTTCAACGGACGATGCCATCACCACAACCCTCCATCTGGCCCTCACCCACCTAGACAATAAGGACTCATACGTTCGAATGCTGTTCATAGATTTCAGCTCAGCATTCAACACAATCATTCCCCAGCACCTGATTGGAAAGCTGAACCTGCTGGGCCTGGACACCTCCCTCTGCAACTGGATCCTGGACTTCCTGACTGGGAGACCTCAGTCAGTCCGGATCGGGAACAGCATCTCCACCACCACCACACTGAGCACTGGGGCCCCACAGGGCTGTGTGCTCAGTCCACTGCTGTTCACTCTGCTGACTCACGACTGTGCAGCAATGCACAGCTCGAATCACATCATCAAGTTCGCTGATGACATGACCGTGGTGGGTCTCATCAGCAAGAACAACGAGTCAGCTTACAGAGAGGAGGTGCAGCGGCTGACGAACTGGTGTAGAGCCAACAACCTGTCCCTGAATGTCGACAAAACAAAAGAGATGGTTGTTGACTTTAGGAGAGCACAAGGTGAACACACTCCGCTGAACATCGACGGCTCCTCTGTGGAGATCGTCAAAAGCACCAAATTCCTTGGTGTTCACTTGGCGGAGAACCTCACCTGGTCCCTCAACACCAGCTCTATCACCAAGAAAGCCCAGCAGCGTCTCTACTTTCTTCGAAGGCTGAGGAAAGCACATCTCCCAACCCTCATCCTCACTACATCCTTTAGAGGGAATATTGAGAGCATACTGAGCAGCTGCATCACTGTCTGGTTTGGGACTTGCACCATTTTGGACTGCAAAGCCCTGCAGAGGATAGTGAGGACTGCTGAGAAGATCATCGGGGTCTCTCTTCCCTCCATCAAAGACCTTTACAAAGAACACTGCATCCGCAAAGCAATCAGCATTGTGGATGACCCCACACACCCCTCACACAAACTCTTCACACTCCTGTCATCTGGCAAGAGGTACCAAAGCATTCGGGCCCTCACAGCCAGACTGTGTAACAGCTTCTTCCCCCAAGCCATCAGACTCCTCAATACTCAGATACTGGACTGACACACACACACACACACACACACACACACGTCTCCTGAGTTGCACTTTAATTATTGTCACTTTATACCTGGCTGCTACCTCAATAACTGCTATGTGCATAGAACACTATCACATAGTATGTTATGTTTACATTTGGCATTTTTAGAAACTGTCAACTTTTTGCACTACTGTGTACTGGTCGGCACTGTGCCTATTGTCCTGTTAATTTTTAGTAATTTATTGTACTGTCACGTACTTTTTGCACACGTTTGCACGTGCACTTTATATAGGTATGTTCTTTAGTCTGTGTAGTCTCATGTGGTTCTGTGTTTATCCTATTTTGTTTTATATAGCACCATGGTCCTGGAGGAACGTTGTCTCGTTTCACTGTATACTGTACTAACTGTATATTGTTGAACGACAATAAAAACCACTTCACTTCACTTGACTTGACTTGACTCATCAACACAACATTGTCGGGCCTCATGTATTCAGATACAAGACAAAGGCAAGCCTAACATAGTCGTAAAGCCTTTCTAAGGCCTACAAACACTGTCATAAATCGAATAAAAAAAAAAAAAATCTAAATCAAACAAAGGGAGTACAAAACAGACTACATTTCTCATGAAGCTTTGCTAATTTTACAACTATGTGTGAAATTCCAAAGGATCAAACTCTCAATTCCTATTGGATGAGGCACACGACAGAACGCCCCTCAACCATGATGTCATTGGGAGAAGAAATACTTCTGAGATCGTTCTGGACATTGCTTCCAGCGACATTGCGGGCCGGACGCAGACACAGCTCATCTTTGATCTCAGGTGTAGCCTCGTTGCACAAGGAAGTAACGTACGACTTGAAACTGTGGCCATAAAATCTCCATCTGGCCTGGACAAGTTGAGATTACAGTGTTCCACCGAACACTCCAAATGTAAGGATCCGTAAGAAAACAGTCGAGCAATCTGCATCTTCATCCGTTTGCCTGCAGAAGTGAAGTTCTTCAATCGAGTCAACATAGCTGATTTCTCCACCAGCCCCCTAAAATACGAGCAGTTCATCGTGACTCTGAGTGATAAACTGCTGCCACTTTATTCTCTCTCTCGTACTAAACACACACACACACAACGACCCCTCACAAACATACCACATACATTTGGCTAGTAGATAAGTTGGTGAGAAAGCTCAGCTTTGTCCCTAAGTTATTGTGCAAGTGGAGACACGCGGTAAACAGGCAAACGCCATTAACCGGCTTCTCTCCGCCCACATCTACGGCTATAACTCTGGCTGGAAATCTCACATGTCGTACTCTCCATGAGAGTCACGTCCGCCATTTTATGCATGTCACTCCTTACACAAACACACACTTAAATTCCTTCCTCATGTGTTATTTGCTTATTTTGGTTACCATATCTAATCATGTCACTGTTTGGTTTGTAGTTGTAAGTCGGAAGTTTATTGACTGCATTGTATTGACTATTAATTGATATTACTGCATCAATAAATTTTTATATATTTCAAAGAGAATTGTTTTGTTTTGTTTTGCTTTATTCCAAAAAGGTTTAAATGCTCTATAGAGTTTTAAATACTTCACAGAGTGTAAATCTATTCAGAATATTCCTGCACACAAAGATAAAATAAAACATGCAATATTTTCCTCTTTTCATTTCTAGAAATATAAATAAGCTCGAGTTTGCAATTTATTGCATTGCATTTCACTAATTCTGCACATGTATTTTAACTAATTAATCATGTCCACAACAAAAATATTTGAACACAAGATAAGCCTTGAGTGTATCATAAAACGTTCCGATAGATATGTATGTTGCTGTCAGCTTGTAGGCATTATTTATTCTCATTTCTTTTAATATTCGTACTTGTATTTAATATTTGCTGCAAAATGTGTGATTGATATTTTACAATTGCTTGACACCTCGTGCCTCCAGAATAACATTGATACTTGCACACTGCACAGACATAAATGAAAATATTATATATATATATATATATATATATATATATATATATATATATATATATATATATATATATATAGTAAATTGCGTTTTTTATCATGGGCACTGATATGTTAAAATGTTTAACACTGCCTGTATGCTGTGTAAAAATGCAGTCAGATTTCCACACTGATCTAACAAAAACGGCAGACGGGCTGAAGGAAAATACAAATTTGCTCTCTGACAGTAGGTGGTGCTTATATTGCTAACAAATGGTTATGGTATATTGTTCATTGCTGAGAAGGTTTAGAAAAGGCACACACACACATTTAGAGGCAATGTCGGGTAATTTCAAACTTGTCGCGCTACAAAACACGAGATTAATCGTGAATAATTGAAATTTTCTGACAACCCTCAAACATTTAAACAGTAATTTCACATACTAATCTTTCTGGATTAAGAAATGATAACAAAATGATTTACCTTTTTAAGGTTTTTTTTTATGTTTTTTAAATGTCTGATGAAATTCGAGGCTGTGGTGTTGTATCGGATATTTTTGCATTGCATATTGTGCATCTGGCAAATCTTTTTTTATTTACACAGTCCAATTCAAAATCTTTATATCCAACAATCATCTGTCATTTTGAAGCATTGTGAGCACAGCGTTAACTGCCCAGATGCAGATCAGTGGTGCTGGCTGATATTTTTTCATATGAATGAACTGATGTCGCAATATTCTTTTAAACATTTCATTACTGTTTATAATAAGTTATTGAAAATAATAATAATAAAAAACATTCAAGTCATTGTCGACTCAGTCAGTTCAAGTCAAGTCAAGTCTCAGGTCGCTGGTTCAAGTCATTTTCTTAATTTATTCAAGCAAGTCACAAGTCCTTAAATTTGCGACTTGAGTCAGACTTGAGTCAAGTCATGTACTGTATTCATTGTGTTTAAAACTTATTGACAGGAGTGTAAAGTAATTTAGTAAAAATACTTAAGTATTATTTTGGGGATTTGTACTTGAGTGAAATTTAAATGGAATACTTGTACTTTTACATAATAAAATTTTCAAAAAATAAAAGAGTACTTTTTACACCTTACAATTTTATTTAAACTTGAAAAGTACTCATTACAATTTTGCAGATTATTTTCTTTTGATTTACTGGACTGAAGCTGCCCTTTTACTGTATCCGACAAATGACAGATTGACAAACGGCAGAGTGTTGCATGACAGCTGTGTGTAGTTCTGACTATCTGCAAAGGCAGAATTTCAGATCTGATGTAAGCTTTTGATACATTGAAATATTTGTGCGACTAGACTGTGTGTGACTGCCCGACTGAATGTGATGTATTCATTCAAATGAGAACGAAGTGAGAAATATTGACTTTTTTTGTCGTAAACTTTATTCTAATCGCATGCAACTTCTACAGAGTGGACAGTCATGAAGTCAAAAATGACCATTCACGTTATGAATATATATATATATATATATATATATATATATATATATATATATATATATATATATATAAATAAACAAACAGCTTTTGTTATTACATTTCCATTCAAAAGTTTAGGGTCGCTTACTCATTCTTTATTTATTTATTACTATAGATTTTTTTACATTTAGAATAGAATAGAATAATAGTAAAGTCATCAAAACTATGGAACAATAGAAATGGAAATATGGAAATTATGTTGTGACTAAAAAAAAATCCAAAATAAATCAAAACTGTGGTATATTTTAGCATCTGCAAAGTGGCAGATGCAAAAGTTTGCTGACATGTACCCTTGACATTTTCACAACCAGCTTCTTGAGGTGTCACCCTAGGATGCTTTTTAAACAGTTTTGAAGAAGTTTCCATCTACATGCTGGGCACTTAGTGGCTTCTTTTCTTAATTATTTAGTCCAAGTCATCCATTTAAAATAATAATATTTTTTTCAATAAAATTTTAGTTCTGTAATGAAATAAATTAATATGTTGGCACAATTATATTTCTGTCTACAAAACTAATTTCAAACATTTAATCATACGCCTTCAGATCAAAAAGGTTAAGATCATGAGAACTATTTCAGGCAAGTGACCCCAAACTTTTGATTGGTAGTGTAAATGTGTACATGTATTTTATTTCTACACTTGCCTTCATATTTAAATCTTATCTATGAATTTTTACTTCCTATTTGCTGAATAATTTGTTTTTTTATTGTTAGGAGAATATTCATTATAATAATAACTATAAAACCAGCAATGATAGTGATGATAATAAATAATGATAATAAAAATAATGAAATTTGATTCAATATTAATAATACATTTTATCTTCTTAACAGCAAGGTTTGGTAGCATACCTCAGAAAACAATTCACAAAACCAAAAACATTACTAAGTTTCTCCAAAGCTTATTATTATTATTTTTTATTTGTTTTTATCATTCTCTATGTCTCAGAGGGCTTGGTGCTCTGACATCGCATCTCGTGACTGCCTCCTCCCATGCAACAAACTTTGCGTGACTGTGGCAATGTTTTTGCCAAAAACAATTATCTAGTTCATTACACGTCTCAGGGCAGTTCCGATGTGAAATGTCCACTGTGTTGAGCTTAAAGTGAGTGAAATGTTCTCCTGAACAGATGAGGTTTATAAGGTTAATGTTTAAGTGGTGGTGGCGTAGTGGGGTAAAGCACATAACTGTTATTCAGAAGATCGCTGGTTCGATCCCCACAGCCACCACCATTGTGTCCTTGAGCAAGGCATTTAACTTCAGGGGGATTGTCCCTGTAATAAATGCGCTGTAAGTTGCTTTGGATAAAAGCATCTGCCAAATGCATAAATGTAAATCAAGAAAACCTACCTCCCTACCCTAAACCTTAAACCTAAACCTCACTGAAAGTGTCGCAAAAAGCAAATGTGAAATGAAAAACAACATTTCTGAAGCAACCATGTCATTTTGTGGTGCTTCTTTGACACTTGGGGCTCATGTGTGGACTTGTATGCTCTTCAGGGCTCGTACCCCAGTCCTTTGTATCGCATATGCAACACTTGCATAAGCAACCATGCAATTAGATCACACTTAAACAAGCTTGTAATTATAGCTAGTTATGTAATGCAAATGTTAAAATGAGTCATGCACTACAATAAAAGTGTTTATATGCCATAAGTTTGCATTATGTGAGGAACAGAGTGAAATGTATGTGTTTATGAACTGATAATCTACCATTTTACTCATGATTTCAGTGAAAGGGGATAAAAGTAATTTTATGAACTGGAGTTCATTCCACCCGGAAATTGCTGTGTTAAACACAATAAGCCACATTAAAAATCATTTTGAAAATGTTCATTATTGTAACATGATTCTTTGACCGGATATCACTGGGGGAGAATATTTCATTCTAGCGAGAAAAAAGTTACTTTTTACTTTTTTTATACTTAAGTACAATTTAATGTGAATACTTTTTAATTTGTATATTTTTGACTAGATTCTTGGACTTTCAATTGAGTAAAAGCTTCTCTCAGTATCCATACTTTCACTTAAGTATAATTTCTTAGAACTTTTTACACCCCTGTGTATTGACTTCAGTGGTTCAAGTAGACCATGAAAAAAATTAGGAGGCCGTACCATTAATCAGAAAATAATTTCATGAGTGTTCTCTTATTTATATGATGCTTTCACACAGACCTTATTAGCCAGTTATTATTGTAGTATTGCCGTTTTATGTCCTCTCTCTTTGACCATGCAATGGTGACCATAACCCTTACTTCCTTTAGAAAGAATAACGACCATACAGGTTTTTAAATAACTGAACAGCTATTTTAGCAATCTCTACATAATTACTTGACCAAAATTGCTTTAGCATCTGATGTCTTTAAGATAAAAAGCTGCTATAATTGGCTTTTGCTTTAGAATAAAGTTATCTCAAAAATCATTTGATTCTAAAGATAATTTTCACTTTCTATTGCTTGAAACAGTGAGCACTAAGCATAAAGCTAGACAGATTTTTTCAAAGTGATGTGAAATGTAGGCACCAAAAAATCATTTATGACATTATTATTTTGTTATTTTAGAATTGTGTTAATTTTGGTTGGTTTCATACAACATATTAGGAAGTATCTGAAGCATTAGAATTAGAATTAAAACTAATACTTGAGACAAACCTTGCCAACACATCAAGCTTTCAACAGTCAGACTGTTGAAAGCTTGATGGCCAATAAAATTAGAGCACCAGAACTGCTGTATAAGTATTACTGAATCACTGGAGACACAGTTAGGCAGCGAGTATTAAAATAATAATAAAACAAAAATAAAAATAAAACTGAGTAAATCATTGGAGACGCAATAGCTCTTGATGCCTTGATTTTGAGGTGAACATCTGAATAGCTTTACATGCAGACAAAGCTGTTTCTCAATATAAAATGTTATCTCATTTAATATACAGAACAGACAGCTTTGTGCCACTAGCTAGGATCCTGTGGTGTCAGAGTGAACAAAGATATTTATTAAAGGGCTTAAGGTAGCTTGCCTCTGTCTCCCAACTGCATATATCCTTGTATTATGTCAAGGATGTGTTTTATTGCCTGAATGCATTTAAATGTAAATCTGATATTCCGTAGAGCTTTAGTCAGAGTGAGAAGTACATGTTGTCTATCAAAGGACACCTACGTCTAAGGATCATGTTGCATGAAATTTATTTCAAGGTACTCATCGCAATATCTGTTTATGTTTTTTCTGTAGTTTTTGCTACAGATATGCCACAAGCTAAATCATCTGGAAACCTTTTATTTAAATTTGAGCAGCCAAAATGGCTTTACTTTTCTGAAATGACAACAATGCAGTCATTTTAGCAGAGTATATACATTTTAGAAGATAAGTAAAACTGTTTCATATGAAAGGAAAGAAAATTGTAGGCTATATTTAAGATATATTTACAATACAATGCAATATACTGTATAAACAATCCTAATAAACAAGAACTATGTGTTAAAAAAAAAAACATTATATGAAAGGCTCTATTAATACAGTGATTTACAGTGAAATACAATTTAAAAAAAAAAAACACTGAACAAAATATAGTAGCATAATCATAGGAAAATTACAGGCTTATAACTCATTAAACAACATACAGGTCTTGCTAAACCACTCACTCAAATTTCATCTCTGAATTGCTCAGCATGTGGCTACAGTGCAATCAGGACTTGTACAGCTTAGATGGAAAAAGAAGAAATGACCTTTACAGTCATACAGAGAGTAGTTTCCTGTAATGGCAACTGAATATGTATCATTCTATGGGAAGGCCCTTTTCAATATCATCTTCACAAGCCTTGTAGACAGACGATTGTTGGCTATTCTCTGCATTGCCTGTCATTGACCCCAGCTTTTCAACTTGATGAATTATTAAAAAAATCATAGAAGTAAACAAAATGATAAAACAAGCGGAAGGACCCTGGCTGGTGGCAGATGAGTGGTTGGCTCTGTAGGTTACTTAAACATGCAGACATAAATATGCATGAATATTAAACCACATGAATGCTATATCTACCCCAGAGATAGGAAGTCCTATCATCTTATATGCCACACGTTTTAACTCCAGTTTATAGGGTATAGTTATTTATTTTTCCCTCGTAATGATGGATATATTATTGTGGAGCTAGATCTTCATTGGAAAAATGAAATGTGGGTGTGAGTTCAAGATCTGTGCAACACTGTCTGTGAATACAAAGAAGGCAGAGTCTTCTAGTACCTCTTTTCCATATAAATGTTGTAATGCAATTTAGGAGATTGTATTTATTTATGTATTTATTTATTTGTTTTTCAAAACAATAGAATTTGGAAGTTGTCTATTACAGAAAACCATGTGAGAAAATCAGATACGTGCATTTATGATTGCTGTCAAGTTGAAATATTATTGCATTTTATCAGACCAATATAATGTATTCCTCATGAAACGTGTTTTCGAAATCTTTTTTAAATTACAGTTAACAATATTGCAATAAATTATGAATAATGATTATTCATTGTGAACCATGATCACATTATGAGCACTTTTTATGTACCACCTGACGATGCAATTAGGCATGATTGTATGCAGGCCTATTCATTAATTTATTTATACATTTTGAGAAAAGAATTACCATTTAAGATGCATGGTTCATTTTATTATTATTATTTGTATCTCTATATAAAATGTATCAATTGGCTTAGGTACATAATTGTACTCTGAGGACCTATTGTGTACCTTCAAAGGTACATTCATGGCCACGTTCGCACAGCAGTTGTAAATAAAGTACTGCTCGAATCCGATCTCCTCACTCGTCCGCTCTCACTACCCTCGACAGCGAGGCGGCCCACGGGTACATGGAGGTCCCCCTGGTGGACAAAGCGGTTGCGATGCACCTGTGCCAACAGAACGCGGCCAGCTGGCGGGATAATCCGACACTCACCTCCAAGGCATGCAGAACGGCATTGTCCCTGACGGCGAAAGCCTATGGTGACATGCCGCTTCCGCCATGCATGCGATGGCCCTCCTGCAAATTCACCAGGCCAAGGTGCTAAAAGATCTGCACTTGGGTAGTCCTGATCCTGTGCTCAGCAACTGGCCTCGCCATACGGGCCTGGTCACAGCAGAGGCACTCGGACAGGTGATGGCCACCCTCGTGGTCCAGGAACGACATCTGTGGCTGAACATGGTTGAGATGCGTGACACCGACAAAGCACGGTTTCTCAACGAGCCCATCTCCCAGCTCGGCCTATTCGGCAACACCATTGAAGACTTTACCCAGCAGTTCTCAGCGGTAAAGAAGCAGACAGAGGCGATCCAGAATATCATGCCTCTGTGCCGTTCCATCTCAAGCCGACCCCCATCTGCTAGCCGAGGGCATCTTCCTGCAGCTGCAAGGCTCAAGAGAAGAGGGAGGCCGAGAACCTAAAAAGTGTATGACGTTTTTATAGGGTGTTGGGGAAGGTTACGTGCAGCCTGGCACAGGCTGCTCCTTTGGCACACAACAGCTTGCTTGCACCCACATCAGCAGTTCACGTAACACGGTTCAGTGTCGTGGCGTTATTGGATAGGGACACCTAGTGTCACTTCAACACAACGTCGAGTGAGTGACAGAAAGGGAACATTTAGGTTACTGTCTTAAACCCCGTTCCCTGATATAGGGAACGAGACGCTGTGTCCATCTTGCCACAACACCGTACCAACCACTGTAACGTCCGAATCTTATTCTCTGCTCCTCATTGCAAAACCTGACTAAACATATGCACGATTCCCTCCTTTTATTCCCGTATGTCCAGGCAATTCTCGCCAATTCTCATTGGTCTTTTCTCAAAGCTCAGAGGCAACTGAGGCTCTCAAGAGAGACCCCTAGTGTCACTTCACCGAAACAACATCTCATTCCCTCCATGGGGGTTACGACAGTAACCTAGAGGTTCATTCATACAGACAGTATTCAAGCCTCTACTGTAAACTGTTGTATGAAGAGAACATTTCAAGACTCACACCTGTAAGTCAATGAAGTGGGTGGTCAATCCCAAACACTGACTGTGTGAGCGTAACCTAGGCTTATATGTTTTGTTTTTTTTCCTCTGGGAACAAGAAAATTGTCTCATTAATGGTACAAATATGCACCCAAAACAACCTGCAGAGTTGTTTTTAATTTAACTAGCTATGTGTGGACATCTGCAGTCACAGAGAAGGAGATTGTATGCTAATAACAATAACATAAAATCTTCCTGATCATTGCATCATAAAAACACTCACTATATGACAGCATAGTAAATCAACTCATGGTTGAAATGCTCACTAGAAAACCAGGAAGGGTGCAAGTTGTACTTGCAAGTGGATATAACCAATTACATAACCAAAATTATCTTCTAAATAGAAATAATTTCCCCCAGATTTAAAAGGTAATTTATACAGTAGTAATAAATGTAATCTATTTTTATTGAGACCAAAAGTATAAAATTATTTTTAAATAATCTCTTGTGGCAATAAAGTTGATACCCAAATTGACTTAACACAGGAAATGTAAAGTATGGTAACATGAAATGTGTTGCAGTTGAGAAAAATTAAGTTTGAATGTCTTTAGCCTAGTATGTAAACTTTAGGCCTCAACTGTATGTAAAACATGCACTGTATGTCACGACATACAGTGTGATAGCCATTCTGCACTGGTCACATGTAGATTAGAAGGGGAAAGAGGCTGCATTCCACAAATCCAGAAAAGCTCTGCCCTTATAAAAATGAATGTGGTTTCATATTGTGTATAAAACCCTAAAAATAAACTATAACCTGGCACATCTTATCAGCTTGAGGATATCTCCCAGCCTGACCGCTGAAGCTGAGTCTCAGTTCTCCTGGAGAAAGCAGTATATGACACAGTAAATGAGTTTCAATGACAGTGACTGACAGTGTCTTCTCCTAAGAGGCGCTTTGTGCTTTCTCACCTACAGTCCAGTATATACATCCCCACCTTCTCCTCCTCCTTGCTGTCAGATAGGCAAGACACTTGCTATGGAGCGGTCATTAATGACCCCAGCTTCCTCTTCAATTGTCACTCTGAATTCATTTTCGCAAATATTCTCTAGAAGTTGGGCAAACACTGCTAGACTTACTGTCCATAAAGAGCAGCCATTGTTTGTTGACTCTGTGACATCATAATGACAACAGAAATAATAATATATATCTTCAAATTTATATTCATATTTATATTATATTTAGTGCTTTATTATATTTAATATTATATTTAATGCTTTGTAGCTTTTTAATGATTATTATTACACCATGGGAGACTATGGCAGCCCTATAAACCGTACATAGGAAAATGCTGAAATTTGACACATTGATAAAGGTGAGCATGAATAGCTCAAAAGGAAATGTAGGACCTCCAGTGGCGGAGCTAGGGGGTGGCCAAGGGTGGCCATGGCCACCATGGACTGAAGCCTGGCCACCCCATTGGCCACCCCACACACAATTGATGTTTTTGAGCACAAGACTTAACATGTACTGTACTAAAATTTCTGTGCCACCACAGACTGATCGCTGGCCCCTGCCCGGCCACCCCTGTGAAATACTCCTGGCTCCGCCCCTGAGGACCTCTAGGACAAACTCCATAGCACCACCATGATTTATTTTGAACATATCTTTTGAACGTTTAGATCTAGAGACAAAATGATTTGTTGTCTGAGACTCTTCTCCTGAAGATTCAAATGGACCCCTTACATTAAAACTATGCCCATTACAGTAGTCACCATCTTGGATTATGACATTTATCATGTAAAATATTCATGCCCTCAAAACTTTGTCCGGTTTGCCCAAACAATGGCTCAAAATAATTTACAGACTGAGCCGCACAGATAGAGATCACTTCATTTAGATTTTTGCAATTGTTGAAAGGTTACACAACGTAAAATTCAACAATGTTGATGTAAAACAAGTAGTGGGGCTGTATATCGGGAACGCTTTATCCTATCTCAATTAAACTTGGTATGCTTCATAAGGACCATGATTTGAGGGTACATTCAAAGTTTGGTGACAGCGCCACCTATGGGTCAAGAAAAGTCAAAAACTGCTATTTTTGCATGTAACTTTAGAACCAATTGTCCTATAATTATGAGGTTGTTGTCTATGGATTCTTGGGTCATACTGAATCCAATAATACCACATATAATGATAATGCCCCTGTAGCCTCTCTGCAATTTAAAATGTTCATATAAAGTTATATATCTTTTAAAGTTCTTGTCGAATTTAAATAAAAATTTGCATTACATGCAACGTGCAAAAAAATACCAAAACACTACTAGGTAAAGCAAAAAAGCTAACTTGTAAGGAAGGTAAGTAACTCTCACTCTCTCTCTCTCTCTCTCTCTCTCTCTCTCTCTCTCTCTCTCTCTCTCTCTCTCTCTATACATTATCTGAAGTGTTGGGAATTGAAAAATAAAAGAAAGCAATAACACTGTCTCTTCTCAGAAACTTGAATTATTTACTCTGTCCCTTGTCATGTAACTTTTTGGTCTTTTTGTCTGAAAAATACAACAACTGCCAAGGAATGCTGCTCACTTAGGGGACACAAGGTACAAATCTGTACTTTAAGTTCCTAACACAATAAATTGTATCTGTATGGGGTTAAGCCAATTCATGATGAATGATGTGCTATGCTAATATTCATTTTATTGCTGAGAAAAAGTGAAAAAACTGATATTGCATATTAATTGAGTATTGTGTGTATTTAAAAATATATACAATTAAGGAACTAAAGAAAGTGCAGGCTGTTTAGTTAATCAAGGCCTGGCAAAAAGACAATGTTCATTCTATAGTCAGAGATAGGCTTAGAAAATAATAATAAAGACAGAAGATTTGAAAGATTTTGACCCATGCCTTTCAAACAAGACCTATAATAGGTGCAGGTGCTGATGTTATCTTTGAGATAAGGAGTTCTTAAAATTATATGCATGGCTTTGCAAATTCAGAAATACCAACACACTCTCATGGCAAAATCATCAGGATTCGTACAGCTTTTCTAAATTTGGCAAATTCATATGATATCGTGCGACAGCACTCGTTTCAATTCCTACAACTTTCACTAAAGCCAATGATGTCCCTGGACATCGTTTCCATCTAATACGAGACAATTACTTGATTCTGTCACACACAATAGCTTCCTATCATGTTTACAGACTCTACTGATTGGTTAAGTTCAGATAAGGGTTTTGGGCATAATATTTAGAAGTATGTCCTTAATGCCTCATGCGCGGAACTCGTGCTTACTTCCGCATTAGACATAGGCATGTGATGAAGTCGTATGTGTAGGTTGCAATGGTATGAGATTTTCATGGTATGATAACCTTCTTAGAAAATATCACGGTTTTACGGTATCACGTAATAACGGTATTACACAATTAGTATTATCAGTGAAAACAGAAGGGTTATTTTATTTATTTATTTATTTTTGAGCAAACACTTTATTACAATTGAAACTTGAAACCATTTATTTTAATGAAGTGTAAAAAAAAGTCTCCCTTTTAAAAATAAAATAAATAGAATAAGAAAACTAACAGAAATATAATAATAAACAGAATTATAAGCATGATAAAAATAGCATGTAACTATAACATGTTATATAACTAAAGCATGTTAGTTTACATGTTAAATTAACTACTAAATGAAAAATAACATCAGCTGTGTGAGCTTTTGAAGTAATGTCCTATGATTATTAACACAACATATACTGCTCCTGTCTAACTTTAACTCAGTGGTTCTCAACTGGTTTTGCTTCAGGACAGATTTTACATTGGAAATCAAATGTCGAACCTGCCATAGATTAAACATAACCTGTATTTAATGTATCCTGGGTTGCATTTCCTTTTATGTTGCATTGTTTTGTTCATGGTTTTCCTAGGACATGCATCAAGTGACATTATTTTTGTTGTTGATGTCCTACAGGAAGTTTTCTCTCCCCCCTTTAAAAATTGAAGAACATATTTACTTATATGAGCCCATTATTATCCCGTTTTATATACACATATTACACAGAAGGAAAGGCTCCTCGTTACCATGGTTAGGCCAGTGTGCTTGTCTTAAATAATAGTAATATAATCATAAATTACAGTATTTATGACAAATAAATACAAGCTGAAACACATCTTGAAACGTTAACTACAACTGCCACTGTTGATATAAAATGAGGTCTAATAGATTCTACCTTTAGATTATTTCATATGAAACTATAACATTTTGTCAAAATATAACAGTTACTTTTACTTATGTAAAATCCTGAAACAAATTTGTAAAGGTGATGGTGTGTAATTTATTTATTTTGGCGCACAGTTGCTCTTTTCCTCCTCAGTGCTGTTTGGCATGTCAGGGCTGCTACTGTTTGAGAGGTTCGAATTGACAATCTCTGTAACACTTTAAACTAGAAAAGTCTCACTAGAATTGAAATTGGTCACATCAGTTTTGATGTCTGCGCTTCGCAATATCGAGGGAAGCCCGGTTGTTGCAAGCGCACGCCAGAGAGAAGAGCAGATCATGATTATTACACTCGTGCGAAAGTGCAGATGAGAAGTCTTTAGCTGTTTGCGAGATTATCATTAAATCTGCCTCAGCAGGTAAATACTTGATCACTTGGGCGGCCACCGAAATATCGCATTTGAGATTCTCCATCCAGTTTAATTTTTTTCTCAATACCGTAGATAAGCAAATGCACATGGTATGATAACTATTTTCAAACCGCGGTATACTGTGAAACCGGTATACCGCTGCAACCCTATGGAGTTTATACCATATGAAATAGCCAACTCGTAAATTATGTATGGATTTTCATGAGATCGGTTTGGAAATACATAAGAGCATCAAATACAGAAACAACTCTACAAAAAGTCTGAAAAGGTGGCAGTATATGCACAGTAAAGGCATGAAGTGCTTAGCGACCACCTGAGAAACAGCCACAATAGCTTGGAGTTATTTATAATGCAGGGTTCTGGAGTGGATGGCATCTATGCCTAAATAACTATTGCCGAGTTTACGCTACACAATTTTAAGCCCGATTTTCGCTCACCGACAGTTTTGTGGAGATCGCCGACAAAAGCCTGAAATAGTGGGAAAATCTGAGCTCTCTCCCGTGAGCAATGATCGCAATGTATGAACTATCAAAGATGCGATTTGAGAGAATCACCGACGCGTCGCCGATGTCAGCGAGATATTTAGAATGTTAAATATCTGGACCAGTCGGTGATTCCAAATCATGCAGCGTGAAATATGTTTTCACTGAATACAACTGCAGCGTTGACTTACAGCCAATGAGAGAGCAAGAAACGGGGCATAGGACATTTCAGTGTGAGACCTGATGTACCTGAAGTCACATTGGACCGAAGCAATTGAGGAAAAATTAGTGGAACATTGGCAGGAGCACCAGATTTGATGTTTCATCTGAACTGTACCACAACCGGGTGGAGAAAGAGAAGAGTTGGAGAGAAATTGCCAATTATCTTGGACAGTCAGGTAAACAAATAGATAGATTTTTCAGTATGAGATACTTTTCATATTGTAACCAATAAAATATATGATGCCTTTAGGCAATTAAAAACATAAACATCATCTAATGAAATGCATAACATATGATTGTGCATTTGTTTTCGTATCTCGTATCACTTCTCGCGTGTACTCTGTTGGGAAACGTAATTTGGAGTCCAGGCAGAGTTGTCGGGGATTCGTCAATAGTGAAATGTCTTGTAATGTGTTCACCCATGTCACCGATTCCTCTTGTAATTTGAAAACGCTATGACTTATATGACAAGACAGACAGTTGTGTAATATGAATAGTACCACGATCTGATGTCTTTGAAAGTCGTGTAGTGTAGGAGGCATTAGAATGGATAGTGAGAGCTTAAAAAGCCATTTACTCTTCTTGTTTTGCATCTTGAAGAGGCTGAGTCATAGGGGCCATTGCTTTTGGTCAGATGCACACAGATGTGTCAGAGATAGAAAGAAAGAGAGAGGCTGAGGCAGGGAAAAAGTGATATCACATCTTATATTGCATGAATGACAGCAAGGGAGAAAGTTTGATATTGCATTTCCAAATGATTGTGGCTCGATTTGTGCTTTACAATGAAGAGTACCTGTAAATGGCACAGGCTATGCTCCATGTGGACTTAAAGATGGATGAAAATACATGCAGAAATTAACACACACAAAGAGAAAGTCCCTGGCAGTCTGTTGGATCTCTTCCCCAAGAGAGAAAAAAAGCATTTATTTGCCCCAATTCTTCTCCTCCTGGTTCACTTTGATTTTGAAAAACAAACCCAAACAACAGTGTGTGCACTGGTCTGTAAGGGTCCCTATTTGTAGCTCTAGTTTGATCAAATCTGCGTGGGAGCAAAACACTGTGGGGTCTATAGGGTGGAATTCTGAATGGATTTGACAGCATTATGCCACCGTGTAACCCTGAATCTTATTATAACATGGTTCAGCTTTGAAAGTACATTGAGGGATCAGTGTACAAGTAGCTCTTGACAGTATCAAGGTGTGTTTGTGTGGATGGCAAACTATTGAACAATACTGTGTAAACAAGCTCAGGAGGGAGATTACATTTCCCCACTGGTTCTAAACCTTGCATAATGAGAGAAGATTCATTAGAGTTAATTATAGTACAGCATGAGATGTCTTTGTTTGATCACATATACTGAAAGCATTATGATATTGAGATGTTCTTTTGATTCCTGTGTCACTTGGCTTCATTAAAATGGGAAACTGTGAGGCATGAAATTACTGAATGAATGTTTTTTATTTGTGTAATTATATGTAGAATCCAATATGCAAATTAGGAAGCAGGAAATTATTTGTATTATTGTGCCAACGCTTTTTGTATTTTAATTGATTTTTCTCTGCGTGAGTGGACATCATCAGTGCCAGTTTCTGTGCCAGTCTCTCCCCCACACACAAACACACATATCATTTACACTGGCATTCTGATATATTGGACAGAACTGGAGCACAGAGAGGGAAAATAATCTGGAGCTTCCCTTTCATGGCCTATAACATAATTTTTAAAGAGGGAAGACAGAGTCAAAATATATTTCAGTTTTTATTGTAGCCCTGTATGTGTAACTTCATACGGTTACCATCTTGCTACATATCTAAGCGAGTTTGACGAACTATGATGTTTTTTTATGAACTACTAGCGCCATTGCTTCATTGAGTAAACAAACACTGCCCTCTTGTGGGCAACACAGTTAACGGAGTGATGGCAATATATTTTTATAAGGGTGTGTGGAATGATCTTGGGTGCGCCACAAACATTTGTAATTGTACACATTTTTGAAAATCTAATTGATGTCAAATATTTCAGTATTTATTGATAACTTTTAATTAGGCTACTGACAATTATTAGCTGCAGTTACCGCTAGTTTCACTTTCCAATGATAACTATCCGCTTCAAGTGTCACGAAGTAGCGCACGGTCACTCAATCACAAATGATCATCCATCTAACTTAAACAAGATAAGTAGCAACCGTTCTTACTTTAAATTAAAATATCAGTGTCCTTAACAATTGACGAAGATTCTTGAATTTGTTTTGATGTTCAACGGAACCACAGGTAAAGCCGTGGATGACCATTCATAACCATGGTTAGACCAATGTAACTAGTTTCTATAAATAGGCCAAGTCATCAGTGTGACTGATGACTGATTTGCACTGTTTATTTACCTTGTAAGGAAAGGTTATGCATAGACTATCTTCAGACACAGTTTAGCCGAGACAGAGTAGGCTATTTGTATTAAAATAAATGGGAGAAATTGAAACAACCAATATGGCAGATGTAGAAAAGGAATTCCTGCCTTACAGGTAAACGAGCCAATCCACTTTTATATAAAAATTGCTTGTAAGTCAACTCAAGAACAAGCATGTGCATTAGCTGGACCAGTCCGAAGAATTGATCACAACAGTATGGTTCTGGAAGTAAAAATACCCTTTTTTTTACATAGACAAATCAATTTCCAATAATAAATTATAAACATTTAAAGGCAGCCTTACCATGATTTCCAAAGTTGTTAATTGATGGAGTATGCTTCTGTTGAAGACATCAGTCTGAATTATCAACTTCATTGTTTATAAATCAAGTTTGATAGCGGAATTCCTGGTGAATAGATACAGTAGGCCTACCCATGCCATGTTAACTGCAGCCAACGAAGCCCACAAAATGTGGCTCGGAGCAACTGCCCACTCCCATGCACTGCAAATGATGTAATCTAGTCGGTCTCCCTTCACGCTTAAACTACTCATCTATTTGACATATCAGAGTATTTTACTTTACATATTAAATATACTTTTTCTATACTTCTAATCAACAACTTAAAATCAACAGTTTTATACATTCCCGTTGTTTTTATTTTGACTGCGTCGTTTGCGGTGCTCCATGGAATTATAGTTTGTGCCCTCGTGAAAGACGGTAAGTGCACAATCTTGTACCTTTTGTCTGATTTCAAATACTTTTTTTGCCTCAAAACAAAGTTTGTAATTTTGAGATTCGATTTGCAGCTGGTTGGTTTGGGTCGGTTCATGGCTTACAGCTCTTATGGAGCATTTTATGAAAAGCCTATGCAAAAATGAATTGGGAAAATACTTCCAGAACCAAGATGGCTGACATTTGCGCTCTAGATGAAATTACTCTGTCACACCACAGGAAACCAGGCTTCCAGGTTCTTTCAGCAGATTTTAATGGTGGAAATAGGCAGTGCTGCAGTTTTAATAATCTTTTAAGCTTTATAGAATGTAATCATGTATTTTAATGTTAATAAAAGTTATTATAAAGGAATATCTATGGTTTACAGTGAAGTATGCGTGTTCTTTTCTGAAATATCTGCAAAATAAGTTTAAACTTGGTTCAGTGAGCCTGTATGATTATGTTGGACATGTAACAGGTTGATGATACACATACTCACAAGTTTATCTCTCTTCTAAATCCTAGGAATTTGCGTAGCCTACTTCGAAATGAAAACCATCAGATATACAGTATGTGTCTTATTTGCTTAAATTATTAACCAACATACAATGAATAATATTTTAATTCAATATGATTCCATGTAAAAACTTAACAACAGCCATTTCAATTGAACAATATTATTTACTGCATTCAAAATATGTGCAAAGACATAATTGTAGTAGTATAGCATTATTTGTATTCATTTCTCCTTTCAAACAGTAGTACATGTGCTGCGGTGGTGGAGATGGGATCTGTGCATCCTGGTATGTTGTATATGGTGGTCTTGGTCATATGAGATCATCGTTAGATAATATCTGACCTCATATCTGTCACAGTGACAACACTTTGGAAATAAATAACAGCCGTTTGCAATCAGATTTTGTGATTTCTTCGATAAAAGATAATATTCACCAACAGCTGCTGCAGGTCAATTGTGTCTAATAGAGCAGATGTGATAACAATGACGGTGACCCATGAATTATCATAATTTATGTCAAATCCTGATTGTTTCTGATACAACAATCTGGTGGAAATTTATAGAAGCCTTTATCTCCAATAATCTGAGTACTTTTTGGACAGTTTGAGCGAAGAGCCCATAGACAGCAGTTCTTTTCTGGGCAACCAAAATAACCCAGAAGGAGCGAAGCGTTTGTTTGTAAACCGTTATGTCATCTAAAGCGTTTTTAGCGTGACCTGAGTTAAAAAAGCACAATTTATGATATTGTCACATTTTACTGCTGATTTTAAATATGTTCTTTGGTCATAATCTTGACTCACCATTTTGAAAAATTTTGCTTTTTCCATTCCAAGTAGATATGAGCTTTTATGCTGCAGGTATCAATAGACTGTAGCTGCACAGGAGCTTCCCAAGATGGCTGCCAAGTGGAGTAACTTGCCTTGAAAGACTTTGGCATTATGGAAGGTTAGCATCAAAGTGATGCTTCAGTCATACTTTTCTGCCTACATCAGTGGTTCTTAACCTTTTTGACTCCAAGACCCCCTTAACAAGATATTAAGCACAGTCACCGTCCCTGGAGCCCAGTCCTGTCAAACATACATTTTGCTATATGATAAACGATGTAGGTTAACCACAAAAAAATGTTTCCCTTTTCTTTAAAGGGTAACTAAACACCTGCTCAGAGTCTGACTCCACCCACTAGAAATATTTGAAAATGCTGGAAAAGTGGGCAGACCCCGGCGGGGATAGAGGGAACGAACCGAGTGCGGGGGGCACGGCACCTGAGACTCGTAGTGACGGATTAATTGACAGCTGTTGTCAGACTCTATGTTATTATTATTCCTCAAACGGTCGCAAGACGACATGTACATGAATCTGGCGTGGTGAGCTGGAACCTGCTTACGTCAGCTGTCACTGGTTATGTCACGAAGTACCACAAACAGCCAATAGCAAACAGCCAATAGGAAAATTAGCCACCGTTCAACCTGAAGAGGGCAGCACTCAGACGTTTTTACACCATATATTGTAGAATTAAAACACTTTATACACAAATGTCAAAAAAATTACTTGAATCAATGACCAGTACTAATAAAGCCCCATTCTTACAGATAATTAACTAAAAAAAGTTGGTTTAGGGTTTAGTTACCCTTTAAATGGCAGCTCCATTACAAAAAGAGGTTCTCTGAAAGATGCCCATTTGAAATGAAATTAAATGTATATATTTTACAGAATTTATATGGCTAACTAAACATCTACAGCTATATAAGACACCTTGTATAGGAATATCCACAAAGCTTGTTTGCTTATAGAACAGTTTTTTTTTACTTGATTCATGAAAGTTTTGTCCATTACATAAAATGCACTCAATCCATGCTTTACAACAGTAGATGGCAGGAAAGTTTTATCTTTGGGATGGATCTTTTTGCTTTATTTAGAAATTTTATATTAGGCAACTTTCCTTGAGATATCCTATGTTTGTAAATTGTGTATTACTTAAATAAGGTTTATCTGATCATATTTGAATATGTCAGTGACATCAGTCCATGGAGGTAAGGACATGGCAAATACATTCCAAGCTTTATTTCTAAATACATTGAGATGGGAGAATTCTGTTTTATTTATCAGTATATGCTTTTTACTATTAACATTTGAAACTAAATGAAGATAAATATAATTATTTGATTTTGTTAAAGTGCAACATGATTAGACCACGTTGCCCTTGGGCTAGTTTAAATTCCGTCACCCATCTTTTTTTGCTCCGGTCATTTAGTACAGCGCCATCTTACGGACATATTTGATAAGACGTATTGAATATAGTCACGCATAGAGACGGAGCGTATTTAGGCCACGCCCACACCGTCTCTATTGACTTTGCATTGCGAGAGGCTGCCTCCTTGTCATTTATGACTTATAACAAAAAACAAAACAATGTCTAAAAGCTGCTGTGTGACAAGGTGTACAGCAAACAAGCTAAATAACCCAGAAATATTTTTTTATAAGCTGTCGACCCCAAAAAAACGGTTTGTTTCAGGACATAAATGTGGATCAATTGAGAAATTATGCATAGGGTTGCCAACTTCAGAAAAGGAAAATACGGGACATGCGTTGTTATTTATAGGAAACTAAGGGACACTCAAAATATTTGTACAGTATCACACAGTGTATGTCATTTCAGTGTCTGCAGGTAAATAGCCTATGTTCTCAGACATAAACACATTTGTTTTGGTTAACCTATTTATGTAGGCTACAATTTAATTCTAAAAATACTTTGAATGTCATACACTTCTTTTCTTTTTACAACGAACCATCGTTCAAATAATAGCATTTATCTGACTTAGAAAGCTTTTGGACGAATACCAATTGGCCCAAGCTACAGTTACTTGCACACATAGCTAATATATATATATATATATATATATATATATATATATATATATATATATATATATATATATATATATATTTTTTTTTTAGAAAGCTAATATAGCTTTCTAATAGCTAAGTTGTCCCATTATTTTAGTAACCGTGTGTGTTTTGATCGTAGGTGAAATGATGCTGTTACCTGGTGATTCGATCAAATAGTTGTAGATATCAGGGTATTTCACGTTGGGCCATTCAGTCGGATCATTTTTCCAAAAAAAGGAAGGTAAGGAATAGGGGCACTGACATAGACCAATAAAATTTAACTTCTCAATATATCTCCTCCTCTCAGGTTCACATAGGGTGGTGAAATAAGCAATCGACATGATTATAATTAGGTCCTATGATTTTTTTTTTTTTTTTTTTTACAATATCATGTCGCGTTCCAGTGGACGTAGTTCTCAGAGTAGTTCGAGACTAGTTGCGCTCTGTCTCAATTGATCCACTTTTATGTCCTGAAACAAACAGTTTTTTGGGGTCAACAGCTTATAAAAAAAATTATTTCTGGGTTATTTAGCTTGTTTGCTGTACACCTGGTCACACAGCAGCTTTTAGACATTGTTTTGTTTTTTGTTATATGTCATAAATGACAAGGAGGCAGCCTCTCGCAATGGAGACGGTTGGATTGCGCAATGGAGACGCCCCCCCGGTGGGCGTGGTCTTCAGATTATGACGCGTTGCGCTCTGTCTCTATAGACAACTCCAATACATGTATCTTATATATTTCCATTTAAATAAGAATTAAACCAAATAAACCCCAAATGATGTTTCAAGAAAATATTGATTGAATTGAATATTATTTTAATTACTTTTAGCGTGTACAACATGTATCATACTTTTATTTATTTTTTTAATGTGGCGATTTGACATTTCTCTGAAGAATTTCTCCTGGTTAATTTGACACGCAGCTTCTTTTCTATAGGTCTAAGAATAGAGACGTGATCTTCAGAGCATGTGTAAACACTTGAGCAATGAACAAAACTTCCTTGATTCAGCACTTATCTTGTGATATTTACACTAGAAACAGGGGGTGAACTCAGTGCTTTTTGTGTGTAATACTAGGCGCTGGCAGAACCAGATACAACCTCAGCTCTTTTTGATGAAAGGTAGGAACATGGTGTTTGCTTTGCCTCCATCAAAGCTGAGTGCGCTTAATGGACCAGGTTAGGGGGTTGGACCTAGTGTTTCTGCAGTTTTGGCAGGTCACCTGATTTTAGCAATCAAAAGTGCTTGTGTTCTCAACATTACAAGATGTTTTTTACTCTTGTGGTTTAAAATACATTTTGATCAATGATGTTTAGTTTGTTTGCATAGCTGTTGATAATAGAAATATTCTTGTTTTAACTAGATCAGTTTTTTTCCACATAGGTCTTTCTGGGCTATAGCTAACCGTTGGATAGAAAAGGGAACAGGTCATTTGAGTGGAGATCTTAGTGGAATGTATAATTAGACAGGGGCCTGGTAAAAGGAGAGAGGTAGGCATCTCTCCAGCTTTAAAACATTCATAACCCTCTATGTAGTAGCTAGTAGATTCCACATTTTAACTGGGAATTTGAGTTTAAGAAGTGCCTTTCATATTTATATGCTGCTTTACAATAAAATATAGTATTTGAGTTGAACTAACGTTTGTACCGGAGTTAATAACTTAAATAGGAAGAGAAATGTCCTTCATGTTGCATTATCAGCACCACTATTGACACCTGAAATGTGGTTAGATACCACAGTATATGGGTGTTTCTTCAACTACAGGCAATTTAAAGGAATATTTCGGGTTTAATTCAAGTTAAGCTCAATCAACAGCATTTGTGGCATAATATTGTTTCCCACAAATCATTTTGACTCATCCCTCCTTTTTTTTTTTTTTTAAGTAAAAATCTGGGTTATATTGAGGCACTTGCAATGGTTGTGAATGGGGGCCAATCCATAAACGTTATTTTAATATTTCAAAAGTATAGCCACAAGACAAACAATATATGTGTCAACATGATTTTAGTGTGGTAAAATCACTTTCTAACTTTATGTAAAGTTATAGCCAATTTTACATGTAATTCAACAAACCCTAAAATGAATGTAAAAATGACTGTTTAAACAACTTTACAGCTCAAATAATACATGAATATTAACAGAAGAATTAATGTAAGTGCTTTTATAATTTTATAAATGTAACATTTCTGCCTTTTTAAACCTTCCAAAAAGTGGCCCCATTCACTTCCATTAAGTGAGTGCTTCACTGTAACTTATTTTTTTTTTTAAAAATTTTTAAGAAAAGGATTGGCGAGTCAAACTTTTGTGGTAATTAGGTAGTATTTTGCCACAAATGTTGTCAATTAAGCTTAGTTTGCATTGAACCCAGGACATTCCTTTTAATGTACATGGGGTTGATTTTTATTAAAACTAACATATTAATTTTTTTCTTTTTGTCGTATGAAGTTCATGTTAAAACTGAAATGTACATGTTTTGTTATTTATCTTTTCTTTTTGGACATTTGTGTATAGATTGTATTGCTTTAGCCTTAGCCAGACTTTCAATATTACATGTTTGTAAGAGTGAAATGAACAAACCATTACAATATTTACTTGAAAATTATTTCAATACATTTTTTTCAGTCACAGTTGTGTTTTCATTTCTATCAAACGACTAAACACCAAAACATTATTTTATTTATTTTTATTCAAAAGTCTGCGTACTTGTTAACCAAGTCAACAAAAGTGTCAGTGAAGAGCATGTTTGAAGAAAACAAACAAAAATAATAAATTGTGAGCAAATTATTTTCATAAGGTGTCATTTTGAAAAAGCTGTTATTTCACAAAATTTAGCAAACAATTATATAATTTTATTTTAGTTGTATTTGAATACATAAAATGTTAGCTCAGAAATTTGCCTAAGCAAGAAAATATTGGAAATTATCAGTAAACAAATGAGTTTGTTATTGTTTGAAAATAATTTTAACTTAAGAGAGATGTTTTTCTACAGGGCCCAAAGAAACACCCATATATTTTTGACATGCTTTCTGAAGCTTTGTGAAGTACAGTAAAGTATATTTGTGTTTTAGATTGCTTAATGTCCCTGTAAAATGCATGACTTCAAAGAATGGTTGACTTGATTGTTTCAGGGAATTGCTTGTCCTTCCATATATGCTGAAGACCCACAGTTGCCTGGTTTGTTCCTGATGCAAATCTGACGCATGCAGCAATAGAGCAGACGAATACAACTGCAGCAACTAATGAATTGACATTCAAGATTCATGGAAATATAATAATACAAACAGACTGGAGACCTGTGGCTGTTACTAAGCCAGTCTGCCAAATCTGAACAAAACAAAGAGAACTGCTTCATTTTAATCAGCCTCATTTATTTTCAGTGGACGTCTCAACAAAGCACCTATACTCAAAGTGTGGCTTGTGGGGAAAAAAAGCACTCCTACGGTAAATGGAGCTATTCTTTGTGTGCCCTTGACAAGCAAACAATAGAGGAGGCATTGTGGAGAGAAGGTCAGATTGTGTAGCAGGTAGTGTCTGTGACAGGTAACTTCGTCAAAGCATGGGGCTTTTGTCTGCGTCTGACTCTCTGTCTCCCACAGCACTCTGTACCCCCACCCACTTACAGCAGAGTGACCCGATGCGTCCTATTAGAATTCAGATCTCATCCCCTGCCTCGGCTCACTGGTATAGACCGAAGTGACTACGGCAGATAGATTAATGATTTTAGCTGGGAGAATGCCATGCAGTCTTTGCATCCATGATCAGAGAGGATGCTGTGTTTTCTAAAAATGTGTGAAATATATTCCTGTTACTAAATTGCAAAAATAATGTAATTGTAAGTTTTCTTTTTCTTTTTCTTTTTTTTTTATTTTTTTTTTTTTTACATATTATAACGCAATCCACACAACTTTGAACTTAATACAGCCAATAAAACATGAAGGACCCATTTAGACCCTCATGTAACCCTCAAATAAATTTCAGATATTTTGACATTTATATAAAAAGACACATTTTATTAATGTAAAATGGAGTAACCATTAAATTCTTAATATTCAAGACTTAAATTCATGAAATTTGTAAAAAAAATCAATAATTCTTTTTTTTAATTGAAAATATGTTTGAAAACAAAACGTGTATTTAAGGTGCTTGGAAATGATTTTAATACCTTTTTGACTTTTTAAGGCTTTAAAATGTGGAAACAAAGATTTTATTTTTAATATGTTTTAATTTATTTTTTAAGATTTGTCATTTTTATCACCTCAGAAAACCTTATTTATCAATGACCTTTATACTTAAAGGAATAGTTCACCCAAAAATGAAATAATTTAAGAAAATCATCATTTACTCACCCTCATTCCAATCCAGATGTGTAGGACTTACTTTCTTTTGCTGAACACAAAGATTTTTAGAAGAGTATTTTAGCTCTGTTTTTTCAGTTTCAGATGCCATTGTAGAAATTTAGTATTCACAGTCAGCCATGATTACTTTAATGAGTGAGTGAAAGTGTCAAATAACAGGATGGTTACTGAGATTAATCAAGTAGTATTCGGCTGGTCATGTGATTCTAACATGACAGCCCCCATGTGCCGACCCTCTCCATGTTGAATAAAACAGCTTTTATAAGGTTACTGATATGACTGGAGTCATTTTAATGTGAGTGCTCATGATTTCCTACATATATTACAAAATTACAATTCATATCATTACATTTTTCAATGAGGAAAAGAATTACCGAGTGCACTTTTTTGTCTTTTTTTACTATAAATTCTCCTACCTGACCAGTAGGTGGCGATATGCACAAGAAATGCTAATCATCAATAACAAAAGAAGAATGTGAAAGTGGAGATTGGTAGTAAAAAAGGACATAAATACAATGTTGTATGTTGTAATTTACTTCTGAATCAAAATTACAAGTAAATTGCATAAATTACGGAACAGGTCATTAAACCCATGGTAACTTATTTGATTGGTGGTGCTCCTCATTTACTCACCCTCATGCCATCGCAGATGTGTATGACTTTCTTTCATATGCAAAATACATACAAAGATTATTAGAAGACTATTTCAGCTCTATGGTGGCCAGACATTTCAAGCTACAAAAAGCACATTAAGGGAGCATTAAAGATATCCATACTACTACATTGGTTAAATCCATGTCCTCTGAAACAATTCAGTTGGTTTTGGGTGAAAACAAACCAAATTGTAACTAATATTCTCTGTATATCTTGGAATTGCAATCTCTAGGCTTGATCATGATTTCAAGCTTGATTTCACTTTCTACTACCTGATGCCTGCGCAGAGCCCTAGATGGCGCTATAGGAAGTGTAATCAAGCTTGAAATTCTGATCGCCAAGGAAACTGCTAATGTCAAGGTTTATAGTAAAAAAGGGAATTATATTTTGGTCTGTTCTCACCCAAAACCAAATTGGATGCATTCAGAAGACATTGATGAAACCACTGGAGTCTTATTGATTACTCTTATAATGCTTATATGTGCGTTTTGGAGCTTCAAAGGTCTGGCCACATAACAGCAATATTCTTCAGAAAATCTTCACACAAAAAAATCTGCAGAGCACAAACAAAAGAGTCATATACATCTTGGATCAAATGAGGTTGAGAAAATTATGAGAAATTTTATTTTTAAACTATCCCTTTAATGGCGAATTCAAGTCACATCAGAATGATCATATTTATGGGATGAGTGTAAATTAACACCACGGTCCATAAAAATTGGAAAACTGAAGGAGGGAGTTGAGACATATTAAGGCCATGACACACCAAGCCGATGGTCAGCCGTTGGCCAATGTCGGGCCGTCATTGAGCGTCTATTGGCCTAGTTTTTGTGGTGTGTTCCGCACCGTGGCACTAGTCGGACCCCCGTCGGTGGCTTTTTGGTCAATTGAGCATGCTGAATTGGTGGCGGAGCCCGTCGGCGACACAGATCAGTCTGATTGGCTGTACAGCTTAGCGAACCAGTGCACGAGAAGAAAAATGGAAGTGACGAAAGCAAGCAAACGACGAAGTCAATAGGGCATACACAGAGAAGGTTCTTCCCATTTTTTTTTATCTTGATCTCATCTGAGCATTCGTCTGTGGTGAGTGATAATGGTAAGCAAGCGCTGCTTTGTTTACGATGTCGATGTTTGTTTGTCCACAGTCCTAAATCTTCCAGTTTCCCTTTTTGAATGACAAATACAGAGTTATGCCACCTGCTGGTATGGAGAGTTATTTCCTCTCACGCAGGCGCAGAACGTAAGTGACAGTTGGCCGTTGGGTGTAGTCTTTGCGGTGTGTTCAAGACCACTGTTTCGGCCCAGATGCAGGCGATGTGAGGCGACACCACAGTCAGCTTTTGTCGCCACTAGTTCTTTGATGTCGGTTAGGAGTGTCTGGGCCTTTGTCCAGAACTTGTGGGGGTGGGCTCTTTTCATTTGGGCCAATAAGCAACCACGCAGAACACCCTGGCAACTGCATAGCAATGTGCTGAAATAGTCAAAACAACTTAACATCAGCATAGCAACAACCTGACAACCACCTAGAACACACTGTCAACTGCAGAACAATGTGCAAAAAACACAGAAAACAACTTAAATGCTGTAGCAATGCGCTAGAACACACAGCATAGATCACATTTTCAACTGTATAGCATGCCCTAACAACCATCCAGAAAACCCTAGTTACCACATACTGTAGACTAAATGTGCTACAAAGCAAATATAACATTTAAGCAACCACCAGAAAGTGTTGGTTTTGCTTAGGAAAAGACCATTCACATCTTAAAATAAAATATATAAAAAAATATTGTTGGACATTTTCATGAGCACTGGTATAGTAATTATTCAAACACATCGCACCTTGTTTAAATATGATTGACTTTTATATGAATGGGTCTCCTGGAAAGGAGGGAGACTGATCACATGTAACTTCATTATTTAACAGCTTTCATAATTTTTAAGCCTAAACTTATCAAATTAATTAGTCAAAAAAATTAGTCTTGTTTTCCCCAGTGGAGACAGATGACGGAACACGTAATCTGGCGTGTGCTTCACTTGTTATTTTGATTCAGATTCATGATTCACAAAATGAATCATTCAGACTGCTTTTCAGTTCTAAGGAATCAAAATTAAAAGATTTGACTCAAATGATTCTTTCAACGAATTACATATCAATATCGCCGATCAGCATGCATTTTTGCACACAGGCTACAGCTGATTTTTTTTTTTTTAGGTGTTCAGTCGCAAAAGTAACAAAAGGGTGTGGAGAAATTTATCGGAGTAAAATTATCAACTTTCTCATCAAAATGTAGTGAAGTGAAAGTAAAAGTCCAAAGAAATATTTATTCTCAAGTACAGTACAATATAAAAAGATTGTACTTCTGTACTTAGTATTTGTACTTCATTACTATACACCTCTGCTTAAATATTCATCTGTTTCTCACCCACACTTGTCATATCACTTCTGCAGAAATGGATTTAACCACAGGAGTCATATGGATTACTTTCACACTGCCTTAATGTTCTTTTGGAGCTTCAAAATATTGGTACCCATTCACTTGCATTGATAAGACCTGCAGAACAGAAATATTCTTCTAAAAATCTTAATTTTTGTTCAGTAGAAGAACGTCATACACATTTGATTTGGCATGGGGGTGAGTAAATGATAAGGGAATTTTCTTTTTTTTTCAAGATATATTCTGAGATCTTATGCAGATTTATTCCATTTGTTTTTGAAGAATGTTTAGATATTATTTTGGTCTTGTTTTCCAGTAAAAAAAACACTTTTGTAGTTTACAAAATCAGGGACCCAGTGGATTAGTTCTGTGTGATAGTCACAGTACCTTTTATTTGAAGAAAAAAAACAAGAGCAAGTTACTTTCTTGTAATACTTTATTTGACCAAAGCCTGGTAAATACACTTTTCAGAAAGTAATTACATTATGCATTTACTTAGTATTGCAACAGAGAGTATGTGAGTGTGTGAGAAAGGGAGAGATAGAGAGAGTTTCAGCATTTTTATTATGCATCTGATAGTGTGTGTCTGGCTGTACTTGGCAGTCACTTTAGCAGCAGGGAACTCGATGACCTCTCAGCTCATCTGTGTGGAGACGTGCAAAGTCAGAGGAGCTTCGCTTAAACACAGCGGTTTGCCTGCAAATGAAACACAGGGCACTGTTTCAGCAACAATCGCACATAAATCACTGAAAATGGCCCTCACTCTGCGGTATTTAGGTTCGAGCTGAAACCACACATTTACCAGCATATGAGAGGTTTTCGAGTTTGGCACTAGACTCACCTGTGGTAAACCGACATTTCATCCGTAAATAACGACTACATTTCCATATGAGGTACAATACTTGCAGTTTTTTTCAAAACGAGAAAATGACCATAAACATTCCATTAAATTGAAAGTTAAAGCTTGTATTTAGTGCATATGAGATGTGCAGTGATGTTGTCCTCCATTTATTGGATTATTTAGCCGGCTTTAAAGAAAATATGTCAGCAAAATGTGACCTAGTGGTTGAGAATGTACAGACAAACATAATCATAGCTTTTGAACACACCCCTAATAAATTCAAATATTGTCTATTCACACAACTGCAGAATAGCTCATGGTGGGCTGGCTGGGGTGAGGGTTACAGCCTTTGGCACATGTGATGATAATGTACCAAACCGACTACTGAGAGAAAGTGACCTTAAAAATAATGCCACAGAGTACACCTCACTGTCGCTTATAAAGTGAAATATGGGTGTACAGGGACCGGGTTGTTATGGCAACAACTACAAAGCAGTGCAGTAGGGGGCGCCAAGAAGATGGAGCCAAGTGAAGGAGGACAATGGAAGATCTGGATCCAGAATATGATTTGCATCAAACAGAGACTATATCCACAAGACAGGTTGTCTTGAAAAGTGAATCTTAAAAGCATTAATGGCTGTATTGTGCATGCAAAAAATGATTCAAAGAAATATTAAGCAACATAAATGTTTTTACAGAAAATATTATAGTTGTGTCTACATGTTGTATACAAATTACAATTCCAAAAATGAAATAAAATGTTGTCATCTAAATGCAACATTAATATTTAACAATGCTATCGAGCATGAAAGTAGTGGTGGCAAAGAATGAGTGAGTTTTCAGGTGACTGTCTGGTCGCATGCCGCAGTGTCTGAAAAACCAGACATCAGCCAACACTGATCCCCCAAAGTGTGTGTATGTGTCTGACAGAATAGAAAAGAAAGGAAGAGGCAGAGAGAAAAGTAAAGAAAAAGACCTAAGTAGAATCCATGTCCTTATTTAACAGCTTTTTCAATTAAATGGAGACAATAGCTTTACCTTTAAGCTACTTGCTTGCCATATCTGTCAAGATATTCAGTCACCAAGAGGCCTTCCTTGACCTCTCTTTCATTTGGGTACATATTTGATGCATCACTTAAATTGGCTAAAGACTGTGCCAGCGCTGCACTAAATAAATTACATAAAATCTTGATTCCTACTCTTACTCCTCTGGGGGTAAATTACTGTAAATTATAGTTGAGCAGAAGTTCCTGAATTAAGATTTTTTTAATAACAAACTTTAAAGGCATAGTTCACTCAAAAATGCTAATTTTGTCTTTGATGCACCCTTGTGTAGTTGCAAACCTACAGTATATGACTTTCTTCAGTGGAACACAAAAGATTACCATTGGGAAAAAGATGCAATGAAAATAAATGGTGACTGAGGCTAACATTCTACATTAACACCTATCATATTGAAGAAAGTCATACAGTTTTGGAACATGAGTGTGAGTGAATGATGACTGAATGTATTTTTTGGGTGAAATATCCCCTAAATATGTAATAAAAAAAACATAAATACTGATGATGAACTGATGTCCCATGAAAAAAGACACAACTAACCTCGTAATTTATGGATGCTTTCTTTCACATTGGCCCAATCTATTTTGCTGTGTTCGCAGTATGTGTCTTAAATCATCATCCTATTACTAATGTTTAGGAAGCTATAAAAATATGAAATCAGACAGGCTTGCTGTGGCTGGTTTGCATGCATGTCCGGCCGAGTCTAGTGGCTTCAGGGTTACTGTGCCATGCCTGACTGTTTTGTATTCATGGTGAATGATCTCACTGAATGATACACTGTTGCTGGGGGCTCTGTGAAGCAACCACCTATTAGCTGGAAATCTGCCACTGGTTGGAGTAAAGATTATTAAATATACAGTATAAAAGGCACACAATGCATAATTGGGTGGTTAGCGTCAGAGGACAATACTTTTTATTGAGGTAGCATTTTAAGATGTCCTTTTTTTTCTTACTGTAGAGAGCCCGAGATTTTGAAATAATGGGAATAAAAGAGTCGATGCATGTTCAATTTTTGTACTCACTATATATTTTTCCATTCATGGGCTGATTAAACCCACAATGAATGTAATGCAAATTATAAACCAGATACTGGAACAGAGAATTATTAATATAACTGGAATAAGAAGCAGGCAGGAATATACCAAATGACATGGGAACTGCAGAATTAAACCGGTAATCTTTAATTGGTTTGAGGACTAGCTTACAGCTGTCATAATCTCAGCAATGACATTTTTAAGCAAAGCGATCATACTTATAGGAGGACTAGAATCTGATTGGTCCTGAAAACATGAACTGTTTGAGTGACCATAATACCAGATCCAACCTAATTCTGAAGGCCTCTTAGAATGGCTTTTTAGAACGATTATAGATGATGAAATACATTACTGATCCTCCTCATTATTCTCAGACTTCATAATTTAGACAGTTGTAATGGAATATCCTGACCTTTTCCACCTTTTATTTCCACCTCATATCTTGCCTCCATGATAATTCCATAAAAAGGAGCCAGACTGCTTTTAATTAGTCTGCCAGAAAACTTCTTCGAAAAATGATTGAAAACAGAATTTTACCCTCCCTACACTCTCTACAATATCTGTCTCTGCCAGTATACTGTAATTGTTACCATATGCCCAGCAGGAAGCAAACCAAATGCATTACCTGCATATTAAATTCACAGTAAATTCTTCTTTTGCTACGCCTTTTAATGCATTAGCTCTGCTTGTGAAAGAGCCACAAAATACATCTTGGTTTACAGATAAGGAACATGTCCAATTGGATGCATTTTAATTAGACTCTTTATGTAGTATCTAAATAAATGTGTCATTGATCTGAAGAACCTTTTTGCTTAACCACAGATGGATGGAAAAAAACTCCTATATAGATGCCTTGTTCAGTTGCTTGGGGTGTATCTTATGTCTGCATCCCCCAATTTACAAACCGGTTGTGCCTCAAGGGGATTTCATTGTGTGAAATGTTAAGTTGTGTCATGTCAAGTTCAGGGCTTAAACACAGTGCAAAAACATAGCCCACTACATCTACAAGAAATTACATCATTTGGTAAGCAGGCACACAGGCAAGATCATTGTTGAACAGTGCATGTAATGTTATATCTCCTCGTTTGACATGCCTTGTGAGCGGGATGTTTTTGGCCAGAGATGCTGAAGCCCTTCACCTGTCTCCCAAGCTCCTTACCCGTGATTTTGAAATAAAAACTCACAAGTTAGGGTCTCAGGGAACAGGAGGAGGGCAGCTGTAACCAGCTGAGCCTATCAGTTTGTTCTCATTAGAGCTGAACTTGCATCTCCTATACTGCCCTGCCATAGAGCTAGCCATGTCTGCCTAGCTAAAACTTTGTGACTATGTGTCCATGTCTGGCTGCATAGGTCATGAGCTCTCTGCTTTTTTGTCCTACAGCTCCGTTCTTATTGTGCAAAGAGAATAAAATGATAGGTAGACAGTAAATCCTTCTCCAGTTTACTATTATGCTATGCTCACAGTTGATTACCCTAACACATGAGAAGCGCAGTGACAGTCATGAGCAAGTAAAATAGAGAGACATTCTGCTAATAATTTTTAAACACAAGAAGGAAGATAAGATACCAAAAAGATAACAGAGCTGGAAAGGAGAAAGAAACATCAGAGAGCTGAATGAGAACTTCTGAGGATCATTTCCTCTTTTTTTTATTGAACTTTGATAGACAAATGCCCTCTGCTCTGCAGTCTTTGTCTGAGGAGAGGAAACACCCCACATCCCTATCTCCGAGCCAGATGGTCAGTCCTTCCTCTTTGTCCTCAGTGCAGTCTCAATGAGACTCAAGGATCTGGACCTACATCACAGGTAGTGCAAAGCGACCTTACACTGCAGTCATATACATAAGACAATGGTTGGCAGACACAGAAAATAACCCTCAGCTAAAGTTTATCACACTTTTAAACAATCTGCATCAGACCCTCACTGTCTAGACACTGCTGGCATGCAACAAACAATCTCAAGACAAAGCTGTCACTTGGCCATTTGAAGGTGCGAACAGTCATCAGCTACATACAGATGTGCCAAACAGCCGCACACCAAACCCCACCACCTCTTTCCCCTCTGTCGCCACTATTCAGTGTGCTTAATGAAATCTCTCCCATATGTGGTAGCAATTTAGTCACTCACCCCAGCCAAAACATGAGTGATGTTATTCTCATCACCTCTCGCAGCTCCTCCCCCACTCTCCTCCTGCCCCCACCATGGTCGTATGGCCCCTGTCCTCCCTTGAGGTGGATGGAGGAAACAGACCAAGGTGATGCTCCGGGGAATGAGCAGATTATTATCGCCGTTCCCAATTTACCTCTGGCTTTCCGAACAAACGAGATCGCCATCGCTGCAACCATCCATCTTTGAGGGAAAGAATCGGGTTTGGAGTTGAAGAGAGGAGCTGATGGGCGCTGAATCAGATGCAGACTGGTCTAAGGAGGGGGGGCGAGGACGGATGGAAGGCGTAGGTTATTCCCGCCCAGGCTTTCGCTGCCATTGGCTCGTGGGAGACATCCGTCACCCTGTTCCGCAGTGGCAGGAGGCTGCATCACATCAGCAAGAGGAGAGCTACTTTCAGGCACAGGCAAATGACCATTGACAAAAAGTAAAGATGGTCTGTTTGACAATCTCATGCATGTCTCGCTTAGTTTAAGATTTGTCTCTGTTCCAGCATATTGCTGAAATCCAGAGAAAGACCTCACAGACTCTGTCTTTCATTGTCTGGCAGCCGACCTCATCAACCCCATCCTAGCTCAGGGGACCCTATCCTTAATTGACTAAAGAGAGCAATAAACCTCTAGAATGGACTATTCTGCAGTTGATCTGGGTCAATTGCTGACATATTCTTTGAGAAATTAACGGTTAAGCAATAATTTACACCATTGCTAATAGCATGCAATAAATATATCTGCGTCTAATGACAAATTTATCATTAAGTATGTCTAACATCACAACACGCACATTGAAAAAGTGAGAGTGAGTGCATGCAATAATATAATTACTTGTACTTAGCAGAATGGCTTATCCTGTGGTTTACTTTATTCCCCGTTTCATTAACACCCCTGCCCTATGCAGGCATCCTCAATGGAGCACAACGCTCTGAATGTCAGTATGTAATCTCCACTGCACCACAAGAAAGGCAGCAATTTCTACAGCAACACATGATTCAAGTTCAAGTCTTCATGGCCTCCAGACTGCAGAGAATGGAGACTCTGAAGGACCAAGGGAATTTTAAAGCAACTGAAATCAATGCATTTGAACCCTAATCTAGTGCATGTAATCAATCAACTCTATTACAGCCCCTGCATCTGTGTCTGGACATTACTGACCCCCACATACACCTTTGTACATTAAGCATGCGGGGTGTATATTTCCAACAATAAATATCTTGTTAGTACTTGTGCTATGATTCTGCAGTTGACTATGAATGAGCAACAACTAAAATCAATATATGAATGTTCTCTTTAAAGATCAATCTAAACATTCTACTTACAATATATCCTCTACTCTCGAAGGAAAAAATACCTTCGAGAACATCTTGAAGAAAAATCTGTTCTGATATACTGAACTAAACTGACTGATGGTGCAGAGTGTGCAAACATGACTAACTATCATGCCTTGTCACACTAAATGCTACCCATGCCCCTCACGCTCAATGCTATTGATTTCTCTTAGAGGTCAAAGGGTGAGTCAGCATTCATCCATGAGTCTCTGACAGCACAGAAAGGACCAGTTCCAGACAAATAGATTACACCTCAGTGCACCAAGTATTCATTATGGTTATTTACTGGACATTAAGCAAAAGCAAGCTTTATCACTCATCTGTGAGGAATGGCAAATCTAAGCAAAAAATTATATTAGCCTTCAGAGAAAAATCACCAGCCCTTGGGCTCATGAAACTGCTCAAATCTGAACAGTATAGGGTCACTCCAAGGAAACTTGTTGGGTTGCCATTGAAATGCCTGGATTATGATTGAAGTTCAAGTCTGATAGTTTTACAAGACTAACGGGCTGAGATGCAGACAAATACAGATTCTGTGTATGCTGTAGTCGAAATATGAGCCAAATTTTAGTGCATAATTTGCAAAAGATTACAAAAGAAAAACTGTAAAAAATTATATCAAGGACACTGACAAATTACCTTGATTTGGAAGAAATAAAGCTCTTAGCAATACTACTCTGTTACAACATCCATTTCAGAGTATTTTATTGATTTCAGCTGTGATTGAAGTAATTGGCTGCAGCTTTAATTCTGACAGATATAATCCCCAATGATTGGTGACTATGCATACATTTTTAATCCCATTCAATACTAGTGAAATTATATATAAAGATACTGCCTGGTTTTGTTAAGACAAACACACATTGGATTGATATACACTCATTCCAGACAATTAGGCTTTGCATCATATTGCTTAATTTGTCTTTAAAATGTTTGCAAAAGCAGAGCGCAAGTCTCAGAGTTATAATTTGGTTTCAGCCACTGTATTGTAATGATGTTTGATGGTTTGTGAGCTCCAAGGAAAGCTAGAAGGTTGTACAGTTAACTCCAAGGGCAAAATTCTAAACCATACAACCTACTACCTCTGCCTGTATGCACACAGTTTCGGTTGCTGTAATTCCTGTTGAGCTTCACTTTTGAAGATGTTTACATAAACGTCAATCAGTAACAAATCAAACTGCAAGACAAGTCTGTGCAATTTGCTATGCCTGGCAAGCAAAGAAAAGCACGCAATGTAATGTTAAAAAATTAGCGAACTCTCAAGCTGCATTGTTTCTAATGCAGGCTGGCATAACATGTTGGACGATTTTCTACCACAGAGACAGAGACCCATAGAAACAAGCTTGTGCCATCAAACTTATCACAAGATCGGATCTACGGGTTAATGACAAGTGGTTGCTCATTGATTATGGACTTTAAAAGCAAAAACTGGCGACAGTTATTTAGACTTTCTTTTACCAACATGCAATGTAATGCACAGAAATATACAAGCCACTCTTTTGTGATGTATTTGAGTGTCATCTGAACAGACAAAGAAATGATGTGCACTACAAGATAAGTTCTTGTCTGCACATAAATGCAATATGCATAAAAAAAATAAATATGTAAACGTATATGAAAAAAACTTTTTTCCTGAAGTTTTAGGTCTTAAACTAGTTTTATCACCTGTGGAGCAAATGTATCAGAGCTGCAAATGTATCTTCAACACAGTTTGCTTTGAGGTTGCTTAAGTTTGCAAATATTTCAGAATTTGGATTAGTGAAAATAAAATCAACCTGCAACCCTTACTGTTATTTATAACTTTATTTAACTGTAAAAGAGTAATGATGCTTAGGGGTGGGGGAGTTCTACTTTGATGCATGCTCTCAGCTTAGTACACGGTAATAAGAAAAAATAGTAGGTAGCTCAACAGATCATGTTCCCCACTAAAATCTTTGACAAGTACCCTGATTGATAGCGCAGAACCTTTGCCTAGTCCAAAACCTCAACAGCCATTCCCACTTCAGTGCTCATGAGTCACTGGAGTAATCTTGCTTTTTTTTTTTTAAATCATGCCAGAAATGAAAACGCCGGCATGCCCTGGGCTATCAACATTAGTTCTGTGATGAGAAGACTTTATTTCTCTTGGTGAATGGAAGGACTGTGTTAACATAGAATATGCAGTATGAATAGATAATATAGAATAAAAAATTCTACTACTATTGTACATTTCTACTGCTTTCAAATTCGAAAACATGAAAGAATTTAAAGGGATAGCTGACCCAGAAATTATGTTCTGTCTTTTTTAATGCAGCTTCATGTTGTTTCAAACTCATGACTTTCTTTTTAATTCAGAACACAAAAAGAGATGTTTTAATAAGGTCACCTTATGTCTTTGCAATATAATGGAAGTGGATAGTGCCTCACTTTAAGCCTAAATACCTAAAAATATTATAAAAGTAGTACATGTGACTGATGCATCATATTCCAAGTCTTCTGAAGGCATATGATCAACACAGAATTTGTGTAATTTTTCAGCTAAAATCTTGATTTCCGTTGCACGTTCATGAGCACTATGAGAGAAGCTTGTTCACAGTGGCTCATGTATTCATGCAAGGACCTACATTGTTTAACCCTAAAAACCCATGCGTGAACACGCATGCCACAGTGCTGGCCAAATTTCTGAGAGCATCCAATAAAGATCTTGTGTTACGTGAAGCGAGAAGTAAAGGAAGGCTCTCTTGTAAAAACCACAGCATTTTCTTGTTCCCAGACTTTGTGAATTTGACGAGAGAAGCATGATCTGGAAATTCAAGAATTCTTGTCACATCACTACTGGATTAATCTACTCAGAATATATCTCAATAGAAAAAATAACCACTTACAAAACAAGCAATATATCAGCCTTTACTGAAACATGGGACATATTTTTAACCTCTTTCAAATCAAATCCACCCCAAGACCGAGGCCACATATTTATCCACAGATCACAGCAATAACATCCAATTCCCAAATAATATAATACATCATACCCAATAAGCACATTTACGGACAAATAATTTTCCCTTCCTTCTCTGTTACTCTCTTTATATATCTCTTAGCTTATTATTTGTATTAGCAATGTTTTTGTTTCATTTTGTTTTTCCCTTTTCTCCTTTTTTTCTCTTTAAATTGTTAACATCCACACCCAAATCTTTTGCACACATGCATGCATGCATACATACACATACATATGTACTATTTTGTTTATTTGTTATCTTATTTTTCATATTTTTTCTAACGATTGTCTGTTTTGAAACATGTTATTGTCCTGTATGTTCTAACATATACCTGTCTTACCACTACATGTACCTCCAAACTGTTTGATTTAAATATGTGTTCTGAACATACACTTGACTGTCTGAGGAAGCTGGGCACCTTTTTTGTTTCTTTTTGTGTTGGTTCCACCTAGCGGCTGGAGTTTGTTTTGTTTAGTAACACTCCATCAAAAACGTTTGCATCGACGGAGGATCGCATTTGCACTGATGTTTCCGGCCAAATTGAGAACAGATACTAAGGATGGTTTATTTACATAAAATCAATGGACTGAGGAAGTCATGGTGTGTTTCTCATGTTGCCCCAAGTGAGCTTGTCTCACTGAACATACACTTGAATGTCTGAGGAAGCTGGGCACCTTTCTGGTTTCTTTTTGAGCTGGTTCCACCTAGCAGCTGGATTTTGTTTTGTGGAATAACACTCCTTTGGGACAGTTGTGGATGAATCTGCACATTCTTTGTGCTTACACCTCCTATTGGCTGGAGTTTGTTTTGTGGAGTATTTTTTGAAGGACATTGGAAGGATTCGGTCATCTGCTGCACTCATGCCGGCTCACCGAACATTTGTTTGACTGCCCGAGGAAACTAAACATGATTTTTGGCTGGTGTTTTATAGATTATTTTCTATTATGTAATTCTGTCTCACAAAATTTGTATAGAAACACCGGACTTGAGCAATCCAATGGCAAAGTTGTCAAGGGGACTCTCGTAGGTGTACATGGACTGCTTGAGTTTAGAGGGATGGATGCTTACGTTTTTCTTTTTTCTGTTTGTTTGGTTTGGGGGGAAGTTCGGTTGATTGTTGCACTAATGGGGAATGTGGTCTATATCATTTTATTTTTGACAATTTGTGACCCTTCCGTTTGGTTTGTTCGGGGCCCTGGCCATGTTTCAGCTTCTTATGTACAAAATTCTCAGACCCCATACAGCATATGCCACTGCATATTTAGATGATATTATTATCTATAGTAATGACTGGCAGTGACACATGCAACATCTGAGAGCTGTCCTGAGGTTGCTGTGATTGACGGGTTTTAAGGCCAACCCAAAAAAGTGTGCAATTGGGCGGGGGGAATTTCGGGATCTCCTTCGGTCACGGGCAGGTGCATACCAGGTTAACAAAACCGCAGTGATCACAGCCTGTCAGAGGCCCAAGTTCAAAAAGGAGGTGAGACAGTTTCTTGGGATGACTGGCTACTACCGAAGGTTTGTGCCTAGTTACTTTGACGTCACCAACCCACTGATTGATCTTACTAGAAATGGGCCCCCAGATCCGGTCCAGTGGATGGAGTCGTGCCAACAGGCTTTCCTAAAAATAAAATCCACGCTTTGTGGGGGGGGGGGCACTTTTACATGCTCTTAATTTCTCTCCCCCCTTTATTTAGCAGACAGATGCATCTCACAGAGGGATGGGGACAATGTTCTTGCAGGAGGTGCAGGGGTAGGAGCGATCGGTGCTGTACATTATTTGTAAGCTCTCGCTGAGTGAGACTAAGAAGAGTACCATGGAGAAGGAGTGTCTGGCGATTATGTGGGCCATCCTCTCTCTCCGCTACTACCTGCTGGGGCAGACCTTCACCCTCTGTTCAGATCACGCCCCACTCCAGTAGCTCCACAGCATGAAAGATACCAATGCGCGGATCACCCGTTGGTACCTGGAACTTCAGCCATTCAGACTTGGTGATCCACAGACCGGGAGCGCAGGTGGATGTGGCTGACTTTCTATCCATAAATGGGGGAGGAGTTGGCAGGCCAGATGCTGCCCCGGCCTGAGTCGGGTGGTGGGGATATGTGGTGATGGGGGCGTGGTCAAGTGTCTGTCTGCGGGAGAGAGTGGAAAGGCTCATCACCTGGGTTGTCATTATCTCTAACACCTGTCTCTTGATGTAATGATGGCGGAGGGAGACATAAAAAGGCACATGAGGCATCAGAGTGACAGAGAGAGACCAGAGAGAGATGGTACCTGTGTGTGCTCAATAAGAAGCCCTCACTCATTTGTGTGTGTGACTACTTGGCCACTGAGTGCCATTTTGTTTAAGTTTATGTACAACGCTGAAGAGTAATAAACAAATACTCACGTTGACAGTTTGCTGCCTCCTGACTCCTTTACTGCCCAAACAACAAACTTGTTACAAACTCTTTGTCATGCCTGGTGTTCCACATGGGAATGGAAACATAGACTTATTGATTTGTCTGATCCCAATCATTAAGAAAAGTAATGAATGCGCAGAAAGATACGTATTGCAGGAACAGTTTATCTGGAAAAGCGAGATATTTTGGGCTACAGGCTGACTTGCTTGTGAATTCAAAAGTGCCGTTAGTCTTTAAACAAGCAAATGCAAGCTGCAGCTGAGTGTGGCCTGTCATGTGTCATGGCACAAGGCAGTGTTACATACATTGAGGAGTCACTCGGTTCACAGCAATTACTCAAACATATCACAGGACTCATGACTCGCACACTGTGCCATATTTTGCTGAGTGAAAACAAGACTCTGGTCTGACTCTTATTAGAATCTCTGAGACAACTCTGACAGATGCACCACACTCCACACTGCAACTTTCATGTGCTTGATTTTAAGAGCAGACCTGTGCCTTAAACCCATGGTTCTCAAAGGTTTTGCTCCAAAAAAACTAATTTTACATTTGAAATCATTTGGCAATCCAAAACAACACCAAATTGTATATTCTACCATAGTAAACTATTCTTTTTGATCCCATTTAGATCCATTGCTTTCTTGAATTTCTGTGATTTTATGCTCTCAAAAACTGACAATTTGAGGCACAAAACACATTGCAGTCAGCACCAAACATATTAGTCATTGCATGTGCACCCGCATTTAATGCAATGTATTTGGCTAGATTCTACCAAGTGACAGATGAATTTGCACCCCAAATATCATTGAGGTTAATTTGATGCACAGCCTTTGACATCAACAGCAAGACAAAATAATCTGGAAACATTTTCTCTTACATTTAAAAAAGTTTATAAGCCTATTAAATTTGCAATCCTAGCTATACACGATCAAATGAGACCTGCTGCCCATTTTGGGTTTTAACCCACCAGTTGAGAATAATTGCCCTGGACCATTTTAAAAGGGATGATGTGTTCATAGAGGTAACTATTACCAGAATTTGAATTAAATCTCCAAATGATTGTGGAAAATATTTAGTTTTAACACTTTCAATAAGAAAATATAAAAAACTGTTAAATGAAAACACCCAATCTTCCAACAACATAATCACATGGTAAATCAACATGTTGCTACCGAATGTTCTTGTACCATTATATCGACGCCATTTTGATGAACTTTGAAAAACTGACAAGCGCTATCACTCATCAGAAATGTTTGCATCAATTAAAATCTGTTTACTGAAATGTGTTGCTTGAGCAATCGCAGAGACATCTGAACAAATTATTTTAAGTTATTTTTGCAACTATTCCATCTAAAAAGGAGACTATTAAAAGGGATTATAAGATAAAAGATAATTATAAAATCAGACACCTGGCTGGAATTTTTTTTTTTGACAAAAACAGATCCTAACATATTGGATCAACCCACACTAATTTAAGACAAATTGGAAGATGGTACTCAGCAGTGCCTGTCTGCAATAACTCGTAGCTAATTTTAACAGTGTTATGCACCTGTGTGTGGTTGTCCAGGAGGAACTGTAGCCACAGAGTGTTATGCACTACACAAAGACCACTGAAACTCAGTGCACTTTTCCAGATGTAGTGGTGTCAAAGAGCAAATCCCTTTCTTGCTGGATAAAAAGTAAAATCTTTACCCAGACTCCATGTACAGCAACAGGAGGTACAGTGTCCATAGGGTCCATGAGGTGCTCAATTTCCATTCTTCATAATTGAGAGCAATAACTGTAATTTCTTGTCCTTCTGCCCATCACTAATTTTCATCCATTTGCGTCAAGTTTAAGCAATTATTGCTTTGATGGATGGTCAATGGGTTAAGGGTAAGGGGGCTTGAGGCGTGCAGGGAAGGATCTTTTGTCAGCCCGTGTGGATAGGGACCTGATACTACTAGTTCAATGCAAGTAGAGATTTGCAGTGAGAGGCGCCAAGAAAATGACTTTGTTTGACCTAGCTGCAAATCAGTCTCCTTGCACAGTGCCAGACTAAACATGGACAGTTTTTTAGCGGGAATTGTTGGCGGCAGTTGCCGGTTATGAAGCAGTGAGTTGAACGATTGAGGGGGAAAGTGGGGTCCTTTTCGGGGAGTTACACGAAGCCGCAGTTAGCACATACTTGTTTACACCATAACTGTGAAATAGTAGGAAGTCTGCAAAAGGTGCATTTGGCCTGAGATTTATGAAAACTGGCCATCAATAAAGAGAGTTTTACATGCTTAAAGTGTAATTAATTTGTGATTTAATGGTCATGTTTTAAACATTACATGTTCATTATTGCACAGGTAAACTATTCTTATTTTGATCACACTCAATATTCTGTGTATAATACAAGTTAGGCTCAGAAGACCGGTCCCTCTTTTTTATAAAAAAAAAAAAAAAGAACAAAAACAATCTGGGTTACTGGCAATTACACTGGTAAACATTTCCGTAAACATTAAAATACTCACGGTTTCAAAAGTATAGCTACAAGATGTAAACAATATGCATGATAACAAGATTTTAATGTGACAAAAAGCGGATTGATCCTGATGTATTGATATTTCCAATACTAATGTATTAAGAATATCGATCCTCACATATAAATATAGATTCTAAAGGGATTTTTTTTTTTTAACTAGTGATAATTAGAGCTGTCATAACTAATGTGTGTGATTAATCAAAAAAGTTGTATGCGTTAATTTTTCTTAATAACGATTAGCGAATTTGCTGTTAATACAGCATAATCACTGGTGTGATGAGCGGAACCTTTGTAATGTGTCCGCCCGGAGTCATTACACTGATGCACATACTACAAACCGACAGCGCTAGAGCCCTTTTACCAAGATGAGCTTAAGCTTAGCATAAAACAGCACAATGCGGCGGTCCCATAGACATTCTACAGTATGGGATGTACTGTTGTAACACGCTAGTTGACTGTTACGCTGTCTTCTGTGATAGAGCTGCGGAGGTTGCTATCTCAGTAATTAAAAGAATCTCTGACATCACTTCCCTTTCAGTGATAAAATGATGGAGAGAGGAGTTCTTACTGCTATTTGATGTACAAAACAAGCCCAGATGGGCTTGTGATAGAAATGAATAATTGTTCAGCCTAAGGCACATTTTAATTACCACAGAAGCACACCAAATCTTAAATATCACCAAAATACAGAATGAGACATGTTTGTTTACAAGCGCTTTTCATGGTGAGTTTAAAGCAGTGATGGCATTGCAGCTCTGACACGAATCATGAATGCAGCTTCACAATTGCTGTAACAATCCAGATGTTGTGACTAGATCTTTCAATTATTCAAACTCCCACTTAGACTTTGGAAAACGTTGAATGTTACTTGAATTGGTTATATTTCTGTGCATTTCTTTCTTTATATTGTGGAAGATTTTGTTTGGAAAATGTTAATAAAGCATTATATTGCTACATATTGTTTTGTTTTCTTTCCTAAGATGGAAATAAATTGATTTGGAAAAGAATAGTATATATAGTGTGAAATTTAAGCACTTTTCCATTCTGTGATTAATCACAAATAACAACAAAACAAATTGATTACTCACGATTAAAAATCGTATTCAACTGACAGCACTAGTGATAATATATTTTAGTTACCATGAAAATGTATGCATAGGCTATCATAAGCTTCAAAGTGGAAAAAAAGAAGTATATTAGCAAATATGTGTGTAGGATTTGTTGTTTTGTTCATCTTAATGCACAGAATGCTGAAAGACACAAGCAGACACGGACAGTGCTTGTGCCGTTCATTGCTCCTTCAAACAAGATGGAGCAGTGCTTTGCTGAGTTAATGACAGAAAAACAAACAGCTTCGGAGTTAATTCACACAAAAAAATGGTCAATCTAAACATTACATTTAAATGACTTTTTTTGTAAGTTAATTTAAAAAAGAAAAAGTTGTTAAAAAATTGGTAATGTTCTGTAATTGTTGTTTATAAATAATACCCTTGTAAAAATTTACCATGGCTTAATATAGTAATTTTGTAGAATCCATGAATAGTAACCACAACGTTACCATATTTCTTTTTTTTTTTTTTTTTTTTATGGTTTTAATACAATTATCACTGGTTTTACATTACTTCTTTAGTAATACATTAGTATCCATATAATAACCATGGTTTACTATAGTAATATTCTAATAACCATGGATGTAGTAACCATGGTTAATTTGGTGCTTAGTGTGGTTACTACAAATACCATGGTTAAACTATGGTTACTGTCATATGGTTAAAATATGGTTACTGATATACAATATGGATGTAATGATAAGTGGTTACTGCAGTAAAACCATAGTTAATTTTCATAACATCTAATAATCTAATAATAAATAATTCTCTTAAAAAGTCTAATAATTCTCTCTCTCTAAAAAAAATACAAATGTATATTTTAAATTACCAATTTTAAACCAAGAATTTGCACATAAATTCTGTTTAATAGTGTAATCGTTATTGGTCTCCGATTTTGCAATGTTGGCCTTGATAATACTTGGTATCGGATCGAAAAAAAATAAGTGGTATCGCCCATCCCCAGTGACAAAATCATATCCAATTTTACAACTTTGTTTAGTGACAACTTAATGTCGTGAACCCTAAAACCTTAAAATTGTGATATAAACAACTTTTCAGCTGAAGTAATTGGATTTAAAAAAGTTATTTTATCTAATAACAAGCTTCACATTTCTGCCTTTTAAACCCTCACAAATTGGCCCCATTCAATTCTATTGCAAGTGCCTCTTTGGAAATATTTTAATGACAAAAAAAAAGAAGCATGCTGAATTGCACTAATTGAGAAATAAACATTTCTTGCACTTTTGTAGGGGATGCATCACTGTAACCTCTGTATTTTTGCTTCTTTAAAATAAAAGGAGGGACAATTCGAAATTATTTTTGTGGTAATCAACATTATGCCACAAATGCTGTCAACTGAGTGATTCCTTTAAAGGGAAAGTTCACCCAAAAATGTAACTTCTGACAAAATTTGTGATCATATCCTGTTGTATTCTACAGAATAAAGTCCATAATGGTTTGGAACATCATGAGGGTGAGTAAATGATGACAGAATTTATGTTTTTGGGCTATTTGTATAAACGTGATGCTTTTCATAAATATTGTAAATATTTATTGTCCGATAACACTGTGGATTTTACCAGTGCGGTCATGTATTTGCTTTACTATGTAAAAAGCCATTTAATTTATGGAAAGATTGTCAATACACCAGAGAAGCCATGACTAAAGTTTCCAAACCAGGACTGGGCAGCTTAGTCATTTACTAAAATTATATCTCATAAAAGCTACTTCAGTGGCAAGAGAAATATGGATGGATGTTTCAAAGCATTTATATGGATAATTCCTTGCCATGATTTCTTGACTACTGCCAAGCACTGGAGCATCTGGAGATTATGAAAAAACATCAATACTTTATGAATTTCAAATGATCTTGGCTTCAAAATAAACATCACCATCAATGTGGCTAAATAAAGCATTATTTTAGGATCAATGCTTACATCATTTGAAGGCTCATGAAAGCATTCATTAGACTGCCCTTCAAAAAAATCAAATGGTATTTCAGTTTAATTACTTTCTTTATTAATTACTTTACATTTTGGCAGATGCTTAGTGTTTATTGCTTACCATTGGTGTGTGTACGTTATCCATTAGAGGTTGATTCCCAGTACAAAGAGGATGTGAAAATGGAAATGAACAGAACTAATATATACCTAAATGCAGTTAACACTGAAATTGTGGTCTTTTCTCTCTTAAGGTGTTTCAGTTGATCACTTATTATGGCTGGGAAAAATATAGATTTTTTTTAATTCTTCAAATTCCAAGATGGATCTTTTACTTTAAAGTTTACTTCAGTTTAAGTTGTGCTGATTGTTATATCTGTTAAATAAAACTGCAATTTAACTGCATATTTTGGGCCCTGTTGTTAATTTTATTTCTTTTCTTCTTTTTTTTTGTAATGTACCATGTTTTAAGGTTCCCTGTATAATTTACAGCATTAGCTGAAAGATATTTTCCTCTATAAGCAAAACTAACATTATAGCTGAAATATACCCACATGAATCAGAATTTAATAAAATGCTATTGAAATCGAATAAAATTGAGATCTTGTGAATCAGAATGAAATTGGGCAATGTGTATCCAGACCTATCACTTCTTCTCTTACTGTTGTCTCGAGAAATTGCAAAAGTCTGGACATTTCATCTGAGCCTGACTAAGTGTGACTGAGCAACGCAAGCTAAACACAGTTTGCCAACTTCAATGCCTCAGTTCAAAAATATTGCTTATAATCTAGTTTCAACATTTGGCAGATCAAAATTAAAATTCCATCCATGTTATGTGATTACCGTACACAATTCAGAATGCCACGGCATCCAGAAACAATGTCTCAGTATAAAAAAAGAGAAGACTTGGCTACACCCAGACCAAACCAGATGCTGACCAAGCAAGAATATTTGTAATAAAAATACATTTCACAAACAATTTGTACATTTTATGTGGATTCATTTACAACTAGGTATTAAACATCACTGATTTGTATATTTGAGAATATTTATCTGGTACCCTATGTGTTAATTTTCATGAAGGTCCAACATCAATAACATTATCCCCTGCCCTTTTGATGCATTCTAAATCACAGCAAGGAAAATTGTCCATCCATTCAGATTCCGAACATCACTGATCTTATGATTTCCGTAGGCTGTACTCACTAAAGAGCACCTTAGTGTGAGACTGCAATAAAGAATAACGACCACATTACCAAATGTGCAGGTGGCACCATCGTAACATCACTGGCGTGCATTAATGGGGACAGAAATAAAACCAAATTCAAAGACGTTGAAAACTCCGGACAGCAATGGAAACTGTAAATCAATTCAAGAGACTTTGGTTCATATTTTTAACTTTGCCTGTATCACAAACACAGACACCATATCCTGAAGTATACACGATAGCACCTCAACCCTCTATGATCTTTGAAGAAACGTGGCTTGTGAAACAAACAGATAAACGGATTTACCACCGCACCACAAGAAGAGAAAACAATGTCTTGTGGCATCACTAAACTTAAATATCATTAAGTGGGTGATGAGAAGTTTTTTTTTTTTTCCTTCTTTTTTATAAATGAATGAAAAATAGTATCTGAACAGTCATTCATTGACCAGATCTAAATACAGGCTGCTTTTGTGAAAAATCACCCCAGTTAATAGAAGACACTGAAATTTCTTATGTTTTTACCGATATTCAAACTTTATTGCACCAGCTCCCTAGAATACTTTTCAATCTGATTGGTCAGTTGCAGCATTCCTCTGTCAAATATTTTTGTATAATGGCCACTAACTATATGAATTATTTTTCAAAAATAACCATCTGACTGTATATTATTTCTTACTTAGACTAAACAAAACACATTTAAACACGTATATAATTTTTTCTTCTCTTGAATCATCATCATGGGATATATACAATGTTATTGAGATGCAATTCTTGTGTATTTCATTGTATTTTCAATTATATTGTGGTTTATTTGGCAAGAAAAAACCTATTGATATTTTTGTCTTTATGTCAGCATTATTTATAGTAATAGTGTTTTTTCTACCCCACATATCGAGAAATTAAAAAATGAATACAAATTACATTGTGAGCTGAGTTAATTGCCTTATGTTTTGACTCAAATGTATTGTACTGTATATTGTATTATATCTCTATACTTGTTCAATTCAGCTACTGTATATTGTTGCCTAATATCATTAATAATATAAGAAATAATATTGTTGCCTAAAGTCATAACCAAATTAATTTGATGGCAGTGTTGAAACTCCCACATATTTACATTGTTTAGCATATAGGAATATGTGCACATCACAGTCTCTGGCAGGCAAAGGCAATGCAAAGTGGTATCTCTCAACAGCACAGCTAATGGAAAGAGAGTAGAAATGCATCATAATGAAAGCCAGGGTCATACGAGGCGAACTATTCCTCAGGGGTGAAATCAAAACAAGGAGCCGCATGAAACTGAGACTTGGATTTCACTCCTGCACGATTCGATTGTGTGATACTACTCAGTCCTACTTTAATATTCATAATTGAGGTAAATCATCGAGAAGAGCATACATTTTCTTCATATGACATAATGCGATCAATGCTTGTTGCAAACAAAGAAGATTTTTAAATTAAAGTGCATTGAGATCATGAATTACATGGGGAAACATGGATCCAAATATTTTGGCTCAAATCTGTGTAGTGCAAAAACACATGCATGCCTTGCTTAAATTTAATTGCATTTGCTTGCATGGATTAAATAGTGACTTATATTTCTTTGTAATTTGTCTTTAATCAGAAAGAAAAAAGCAGATGAATATCTTAAACTAACAATGCAATGAAAAAATAGCACATGGTTTATGGGTTCATAGTAATGATACATAGCTTTTGACTGTTTTTTGAGAGATAGTTTACCAAAAAGCAATGCGTGGAACACAAAAGGAAGTGGATGCTGCAGTCCTTTTGTTTTCCACGAAAAAGAAAGAAATTCAGGTTTGGAACAACATCCCTTTAAAATACCTATTAATGGAGCTCTAAAGTGTGAATATATGAGTTCTTAATCTCTCTAATAAACTAATATCCAGAACAACAAACCCCTTAAAAAGATGTAAATTCCAGGTCAGACTTTAGCTTCATTCCATCCCTTCACTCCCTCTGAAGCAGACTCCAGTACTGAAATGAATCCAGGGAGACAGGGAAAAAATGTTTATGATCTAGTTTTATGAAAAGTAAACCAAAGAAACTCACAATCACAATCAGAGCCAGTATAGAATAAAGAGCCAGACTGCAATATTAAATATTTGGTGTAACCTAATCAGACTAAAGAAGAAAAGTAAGCTTGTCTAAATCTTTTTTCAGCTCAAGTACAATAATTCAGAATGCTTTTTTTTTTTAAATAACTTGCATCTCTCAATGCAGGGGGGGCAAAAATGTATGGAAAATATGCAAAAGCCAGAGTTAAATTAAGGCCAACTCTTAAGGAAGTGCAGCATGTGGATTCCTGGTGTTTCCAATGTCCTACCCCTGCTGTGTTACTTGGCCTCAACCCCTTTTGTGTACAGTTAACCCGTTAAATCCACCAAAGTGGTCATTCAGTGGAGTGCCATCCACCCCAGAAGTTATTGTAACTGCCTTTGTTAAGAACAATAGACGTAAAGAGGATAAGACACCAGTAGCATTTCCTATCTTCCCTCAAAAGTCTTCTCAATTTCTCCGCCCTGGTAGGGCAAGTGCCTTGAGCGATTGATCCCTCTTGTCCTGTTTAACATTGGGGAACTCAATTAGTTCGAACACAAGTGCACAAAAACTATGGTAATTTAAAAAAAGTTGTTGTATTCTGGGACACAAATTTGAGAGGCTGGGGCTAGAAGCAATGGGTGATTGGTCCAAATTTGTGAGAAATGCTTGAAAATAGGGTACTTGCGAATACTGATGCTATGTGACTCATAATTTTCATTTTAAAGTAACATGGCAGCACTGACCTCAAAGTAAATATTTCTATTTTCCAATGTTATTTTCATGATTTAAACAAGCTATAAAATTCAAAATAAAAGCAATACTTTAAAGACTTATTATTTGGGACCTAATTCTTTAGAAAAAACAATTCATTAATTTCCTGAGGTGTCTTTTTGTTCTTGCCATTTTAAGGATTAGTTATCTTGACATTTTTCAAAAGGAATTATAATAGTAAATATTTCAACACTGTCCAGGTTTGAAATTTTCTTTTCAACACTTTCTTGCTCTGACCTAAGCTAATGTTTTAAACAGAGGGTGTATCGCTAAAAAAGCAGCCATGGCAAAAATAGTTGATGATCCTTAGCTGTCTAGATGGAATTTTGATCATAGTAAATAAACTTCACTTGCTCAAAAATAGAAATACCAGTGCCTGTTCAGAGCCACAAGAAACCCTCAAGGCATCCTAATCTAACTAAACCCAAACCAAAGATTAAAAAAGAACTGGCAAACATTGGCCAAAAATACTTATAATAGCATTTTTTCTTTTCATAATTATTTATTTTTACCACTATATATATTGAAACCTAAATTAAATTAAACTGAAATGCTCTAAGCTAAAGCATTTTACTAATCTACATTTGACTAATCTAACATACTCTTTAAAAAATGTCTTCATCATAAAATCACTTCAAGTTCATCGCTTATAACGATGGGACACTTTTTTATAGCCTTCCATTTAATCATGGGTCACTGGTTAGCAAACATATTCTTGGTCTTGCCTCCCTCTAAGCAGGTGAACTGAGCTCAAGACTTTCCCACGATCCCTCACTAAATCTCTCTTTGCTCTGCCCCTGCCCTCTGTCCCAGCCATCTGTCTATGTTTCAGAGTGTGTATGCTGGAGCAAGTGTCAGCTGCTGGGACAAGTCCAGCATTCCAAAAACGATTTAATCAAAACATTTGGCCAGCAATACAAATATTTTGATTCAAAAGTTTAAATGTATCCTTTGAAAAATGATTATTGCTGAAAATGTTGGAATACCAAATAATCTCTCATTCTCTCTCTCTCTCTCTCTCTCTCTCTCTCTCTCTCTCTCTCTCTCTCTCTCTCAGTTGGTCTCTCTCATTAGAAAAAAAAACCCTGCATCTTATGACAGACCAAGTTAATTTTTCAGAGGTAAGCATGGTTTTTACCATGATCTTCGTTCTTTTTTGTAAAGAATATAACAATAATCAATTATTGACAGATTAAAATGACAAAATAATATCGGAGATAAATTACATTACACAGAAAAAAAACATTGCTATATGTTAAAATAAGTTAACGTTAATATCTAAATGACCTTGTTTTATTGAAGATCAGATAGAAACAAATGATGGTTGCCACTTTACTGTGTAAACAAAATTGAATAAGCGACCGTAACATTTTTGAAGAATTCATCGTCTGCACTGATAACACCCTATTTGAGCAAAAACGGCTAAAAACGTTTTCAAGAAATGGCTTCTATAAGTAAGCTATTGGCCGTTTGCCAAAAATGTTTCAATGGAAGCAAGTGTGGAGTAAATTAGCAATACATTAACTGCTACATATCCCTGCAAGTGCTCCTCTCAAGGATTTTTTGTTTGGGTTGTCGCAAGTCCTTTTTTATCAATTGCACCCGTTGATGCAATAGCAAAAAAAAAACACTTTGCTTTTAAAGTAAATAATTAAATAATAACCAAGCTATGTTACGCAGTCATGTGACACACAGTTCTTTTATACTTAACTGTTTTTTTATCTAGCATGTGAGCAGCTCACGTATCATTCGAGTATTAAAAGAAGTGCGCCTGGTGCTGTGGCTCTCCTTCCCTCTGAACGTGTGACATCGGCTGGCTGAGAGCATGAGAGCGGAGCCGCTTGAATGGCAGAATCCTCATACTTAGCTAGTAACCATGGAAGCAGATGCCTACTCGCTTTGCCCTGCTTACCTCCTTGCTCCCTCATTGAAAAGAGGGCACGCCTGGCTTTCTTCTTCCTGACCGAACTTGCCTGGCCCTCAAAGGAAGCGATTCAGCAGGTCACCAGTCTAGACTTGTTTGCATGGTCCATGGAACAGCCTTAAGGTAACCCTTGTTTCCTACGAGTAGCACCACCACCGCATCGGAGATGTGAATTTGAAAAGGAGCTCTGGCCGATTTTGCCTTTGTGCCTCAATGATCGACTGAATATCGAGTCTGTGCATCTGTGAAACGGATAGCTTAGTAAGCATTTTTTCTAATCAAGCTCGCGTTGTGGGCCAACTCTCTCTCTCTTTTCCCTCTTTAGCCACCACTCTCTTTCTAACCCTCCCTCTCTCTCACTCTTTTGCTCTTTCTGCATCCAAGTTTTCTCTTAATATTTTCTTTCTAAATTTGTTTCTTCTTTTTCTTTCTGCTTTCTCTCTCCCATTCACTCTGTGTTTTGTCTTCACGCTCCTCTGTTTTGATCATCTGGGACATCTGGATAAGCATGTTGTGATACTTTAGATCAATGCAATTTTTTTTCTTTTTTTTTTCTTCTTTTTTTTATCCTGATGTGATTTTAGCATTGTGTTACCCGTGGATTTTGCACTCTGCATGTTTTTTTATTTTTTACTCAACCAGGATGAGGACAAACAACAGATGGAGTTTTAAGCATTGCTTTACTTTTATTAATTAAGTTTTAATTGCATCTTAAAAAGATGCCTACTAATCTACCTAAAACATGTATTTTGAGTATGCTGCCATTAAAGCTGAGTTTTTAAACTTCCCTTTGTCTCTGGTCACTATGATGTTTCCAGTTATCATGGGAATATTATATTATTGTATAATATTATTGAGCATTTCACAGGTTACACATTGTGATTAGATTTCCTGAGTGCATTTTCCCTTGTGTCAGATATAACTGAAATTACATCAGACTTCTAAAATACAGAAATCATTATTTTGCTAGAGAATAGTTTCTGAATTGGGGATAAGAAAAGGCAAGAACTTTTACATTAATTTAGTGATGCAATATTACTGCGAGTAAAAACATTGTTTATTCAATTATTCTATTAAAATGAGTTATATTTTGAATTGTCACTAAATATGAATATGTACATTCATGTACTGTATGTGATATAAACAAAAAAAAAGATGTTTGAACTGGCTGACTAAAAAAAAAAACACATATGAAAAAGCACACTGATTTTAAAGTAATTATATTATAAAGTTAATTATATTTCTATGAAAATAATATTTCAAACATTAAAACAGACACAAATGAAAATATGATTTCGCCTTTACGTCTGCTTTATTTTTTATATTTTTATCTTCTCAATATTGATGGTGTTTTATAAGTATCTTTAAAAAAATTTTTAGAATAAAATAGAATACAAAATAGTAAATATAAAAACTTCCAAAATGTATATATTAAATTATAAAGTTCAAAAGTTTAATAAAAGTATGAGTAATAAATGTGTTCTAAAACTATATTTTAAAATATTTCAACATTCATGAAACATAGTTTTGCATGTTTTATGCAAAACTAAAAGGCATTTGGCAACTGACATTTCTGTGCTTTTGTATTTCTGAAATTTCCCATTCTTCCCATATATTTACAAATGGACTAAATATGTATTTACATATATTCTAGAAGTTTAAGTATGGCTATTTATATGTAAATTTGTTATGTCCTTGCTGTTTCATAGCTTTGTATCGTATTAACCACTAGACGTTCCACTGAGTGTTCTGAATAGTAATTTCTCTTCCTTGGCCTGCGCATTTAAGTTCTGGTGAAAGATTGAGAATGCATCAAACCAAAAGGGGATAAGGGTGTTGAACAGCGATTTTTGGAGAAATTTCATTGGATGGAGCCCCACGCAGCGTACCACACGCACCATGTCAGTAGCTGGCGGTGAGGTCACAGAAAATGGAAGCTCAAGGTCTCTCTTCAGTTTGGAAATTACACACTGTCTGATTCCATTTTACTGGCTATTGTTATAAAGGCCATTTTTGAGCATTAAAATGCACTAACATTAAAAGAATAATTGGTAAATGATTTCCAATGCTTAGCTCAGCAGCTTAGAAGCAAAAGCCTTCTTTTTTTACATTTTAAGCATGTTTTTCTGTGCTTTTGAGTATGTAGGTTTTATTTATGCATATTTAATTATTTAACTGCATAGCTTACTTATTGTTACATATTAATTATACTTACTTAGAAGAGATGTAGAAATATTGTTGTATAGATGCATTTCCATTACAATGTTTTTTGTGTTTTTATTTTAAAATTTTTATCTTTACAGTTTAGATTTGCATTAAAAATAGAATCATTAATTATAAAATGTGATTATTTTTCTGAAGGAAAAAATTAATACATTTTATACAGTTAAACAGCATCTGATTTGTTTTTACACAAATACTATACACACATTTTATAATTTGAATATGTTCAAAGAGAAAGTACATTGCCAATGCAGTAAACAAACAGATCATAATCATTGGCCAGCGTTCATCAACAGACAATGTGTTCCAGCTAATGACTTGCCCCATAGTGAAATAACATAATTTAGGATTTTTTGTCAATTGTGATGTTCATTTTAATGTTTTGACATTGAGACAGCCGTCAAAATGTCCTCTTCGGTTGCTTGAACGTGTGACTCACAATAGACCATTACGCCAAGACCAGCTGTGATTTTCTGTTGAGCTTACTCTATGCATTATTTATAGTCACACCAGTAGATTAGGCTGAAAGTTTGGCCCAACCGCATGACATTGTCTCTAGCACATTCACGTTCTGGTCACCAACAATTGATAACATGCTCGGCCAGCAAACCTGCTGTAATACATTTTAATAGAGCTATTATTTTAAGAGTCTCTCTATCTCTCACTAATCTGTTTTTCTCACACACTCACAAAAAAAAAAAGAAAAAACACCCAGAATCCCATTTTTGCTCTTACAGATATTTACAAATCTCTAATTTCTATAGAAATGAATAAATTTAAGGGATAGTTAACAATAAAATAAAAAAATGTCTTCCGTTAAACACAAAAGAAGATGTTTGCCAGAATATTAGCCTGAGTCACCATTCACTTTCATTGTATGGAAAAAAAGATGCAATGAAAGTGAATCTGAATGAGACAGTCACTCACATTCTGCCTTCTCTTTTGTATTCCTGTTAAAACAACATGACTGTGAGTAAATGATGACCGAATTTAAATATATGGGTGAACTATCCCTTTAAACTGGACACAATTACTGTGCTCCATATGTTAGTTTTTGTAATTTACCTCAAGCACCCTGCTGCTCTTAAAACAAACAAGAAATCAAATAGATAGTCACCCTCAGTAAACGGCACAAAAAGATCCCCATCTGCATTACCCGGGCTAAAGAAAACCTTTATCTGTTTAATTGCCTGAAAACTGTTAAATACCCTCTATTTACATAACAACATGCAGCTTGTTGTGAAGTGTGGCTTAAATGGGTCAATACACAAAAGATGATGGTCACCACCACCCGTGCACCCCCCAAAGGCAGGAGTCCTCCTCATGAATGACAGGGCTGTAGCATGCACCCTGACCAGACACTCAAACCTAATTGCTTTTAAACAGGTTGAAAGAGACAATAAGACTTCACAGTCCACATGGTAAATAAGCAAACCGCAGCAGTGTCAGTGTGACACAAGCAAATAATCAGAATACAGCAGGAGCAATGAGATATTATGGCTGCTCAGCTCTCCTAAAGATGACCATTTGTCCAAGATATCTATTAAACAAGTCCTGCGATTTGAATAATAACAAATGTGAATAGAGCAAACAGAAGTGAACAAATAAACAGCATTCTAGCATGAATCTAGCATTAAAATGTATTAAACAATGTGCTGTATTTAACTTAGACCAAATGCAATATATTTGACAGATTCTAACATACTATGGGGTCCAAAAGTATTAAAATTATACTATTTTGCAGTCTTTTTTAATTTATTACAAAATGTTTAATTACAAATTTTATTATTAGAAAAGTTTATTGATTTTAAAACCCTAAAAAAAAGCACACATATTTTACAATATCTTTGTATTTATATATCTTCCTTTGGCTTTAATGACAGCATGCACCTGAGTTGACATGGGCTCTACAAATTTATACAAAACCCGATGATCCATGTTATCCAGAATGATTGGAGAATGTTCCAAAGAGCATCTTGTGTGTTTCAATGAAAGCAAGGAAATTTGACCTTTTGTACAAAGGCATTAAAATGGTAAATGTCGCACATTTGTGCACATTTGATTCGTGTCCTTAAAATAGTACACAAACATAATTTATTCTTCATTTAATGACATATATTTTCTTTGTTTATTTAATTATTTTGAATCCTACAACTTTGATTCTAGGTTTAAATGAAAAGATTACAGATTTGCAATGTGACTTTTCGGAGCCAACTGTATGATTATTGATCTTTAGAGAGTTTTGAGCAGAGGAGGAATGACCTGCAGGCATGACTGGGAGAAAAGCCTGGCATCACACTGGGAGGAAAAAAGAAAGAGTGAGGGAGGGAGAGAGAGAGAGAGATAGAGAGATGGGGTTCATTCTGTTTTTTCTCTCTCTCTCTCTCTCTCTCTCTCTCTCTCTCTCTCTCTCTCTCTCTCTCTCTCTCCCTTTCTCCTGCTGTCTTTGTATGCGGTGGAGGAATGTGCTTGCTTTTCATTTCTTTCTTTGTGTCCACCCCTCAGGCCCTAGCAGGCAGTGTCTTATGCCACAGCAGGGTCAGGCCAAACACAGAGACACATTCACGGCCATGTCAAGTTTATGTGAGAATCTGGTCCTTCCCTGCCCCTGATTTCCATATGAATTGTTAATAAAATAGCAGTCATGTGAGGGGGAGATCATTCCAGCAGGGGAAGTCAAGCAAAGCAACCTTGGTCTTAAAATGGCCTCAACCCTTTCTGTTCCCTTGGGGATAAAACGGTCCAGTTAAACCCATCGCGAGCATATGTCATCATCGACAAAAATGTTCTTTAGCCTAAACTGTGAACTTCATCTTTTTGAAACACCAATGGGGAGCATATATTTAGAGACAAAATGAAATGGGAAATTACTCATGCCTAAATAATCAATACATTTGACAAATAAGCATCTAAAATGTCATGCTTTGTTTTGTAATTAGAGGATCTGACAAGGAGGTTGGAGTAAAATGGTTAAATAGATTTCATGTAAGCAGAGGTTTCTCACAAATACCATACAGTGGGGTTCAAATGTCTGAGCCTAATCTTTTTTAAACCTGGAAAAAAATTGAAATAAGAAACTGAAGATTTTGCATTTGGTCACTAATGAAATAAGCTAATTCGAAACATTAACCATGTTAACTCCTTTCACAAAAGGTCAGATTTCCTTGCATCCATTGACACACACATGATACTTTTTGGAACATTCTCAAATCATGCTGAATAACATGGATCATCAGGATTTGCACAAACTTGTAAAATTCTTATGAGTTCAGTGCATGCTGTTATTAAAGCTAAAGGAGGATATACCAAATACTAAGAAATACTGAAATGTATATTCTTAGTCCTTCCACAGAATCACTGGTAATATGTGATTCTATTGTAAGGAACATGGAAATAAGGACTCCAGCCACCATTGTAAAATGCATTTTGCGTACAAGAGCATCTGACATAAAGTCAAATTTACATGTGCTTGCTAATACTAAATGTAGATTTTATAATATTATTATTCATGTTGACGCTAACAATGTCCAGCTTCACCAGTCAGAGTTCACTAAAGATAATGTTAAAGAGGTGTGTGAACTTGCAAAATCGATGTCAGACAATGTAATATGTTCTGGTCCCCTCCTGCTCATCATGGGGACAAGGTTTATAATAATAATAATAATAATAATAATAATAATAATAATACAACAAAAAAGAAATTCAAGATAAAAATCATATAAATGTAGGGCTACTAAACATTAGATTATTTTCATTCAAAGCAATTATTTTAAATTAAATTATTGCAGATAGTTTAGATTTGCTCTGTTTGACTGAAACCTGGCTGAAACCAGATTACTATATTAGTTTAAATGAGTTTCCTCCCCAAGGTTATTGTTATAAACATGAGCCTCATCTGAAAGGTCAGGGTGGGGGTGTTGCTACAATTTACAGTGATGTCTTGATGTTACACAGAGGTCAGGATATAAGTTAAATTCTTTTGAACTTATAATGCTTAATGTGACATCGTCAGACACAAATAAAAAATCTCTGATTTTGTCTTTTGTTCTTGCTATAGTAGACCACAAGGGCCATATTCTCATTTCCTTAGAGGATTTGCTGATTTTTTGTCAGACCTAGTAGTTACTGTGGAAAGAGCTTTAATCATTGGTGACATCAACATTCACATAGATAAAGAAAATGGTACACTGGGATTAGCATTTATTGATATTCTCAACTCTGCTGGGGTCAGACAAAATGTAACAGGATCAACTTATCACCATAATCATACGCTAGATTTAATACTGTCATATGGAATTAATGTTGATAATATAGCAATTCTGCTGCAGAGCAATGACATCTCAGATCATTACCTTGTATTTTGTATGCTGCGCTTAGTAAAGGTCACTCAATCTACGCTGCGTTATCGATTGGGTAGAACTATTCTTTTGACCACTAAAGATATCTTCACTAATAACCTTGTCTCAAATACTCAGTAAACCCAATTGAAATTATGCAACCATCTGCTATAGCACCTCTGAAGACAGTGTATCATATTATTCTCCACAAGCAACATCAATCCATTGCTATCATAGGACAGGAAGAGCTAAACAAACTTATCAAAACATAAAAATCAACAACATGTATGTTAGATTCAATACTGACCAAGCTATTAAAAGAGGTGTTTCCTGTAATATCAGAACCTCTTCTTAATATTATTAACTCCTCATTATACTTCGGGCATGTCCCAAGAAAATTTAAGATAGCAGTTATTAAACCATTTATCAAGAAACCACAGCTTGATCCTGGAGATTTGGCTAATTATAGACCAATCTCAAATCTCCAATTTATGTCGAAAAGGAGAAAAGTTATTGTCCTCCAAACTATGTTCATTTTTACCAAAAAAATAAGGTATATATGAAGAATTTCAGTCAGGATTTAAGCCCCATCATAGTACAGAGACTGCATTATCAGAGTTTCAAACGACTTGCTCTTATCATCTGATCGTCGCTGCATTTCTCTTCTAGTGCTTTTAGATCTTAGTACAGCCTTCAACACCATAGACCATGAAATTCTCTTGCATTGGCTTGAGAATTATGTTGGCATTTGTGGACAGGCATTAGCTTGACCGCTACCATTTTGTCTGTGTAAACGAGGAATTGTCAGATCAGCTAAGTATAAAGTGCCACAGGGATAAGTTTTAGTGCCTCTCCTTTTCTTCTTATATGTGCTTCCCCTAGGAGGCATTATCAGGAACAGTGGAATTAGTTTACACTGCTATGCCGACGATACCCAACTTTAAATTTCCTCAAAACCCGATGAAATTTAACATTTCTCCAAGTTAGCAGAGCGTATCAATTATATAAAAAATTGGATAGCTAGAAATTTCCATCAGCTCAATTCCGACAAATCTGAGGTACTAATTATTGGACCAAAAACCTCTAAAAATAAGATGCTAAAATATAATTTGACTCTCGGCAGATGTACTGTCACATCATCTTCTACAGCAAAGAATTTAGGTGTTATATTTGATAGTAATCTGTCCTTTGAAAAACAAATTTCCAATGTTTGTAGAACAGAATTCTTCCATCTCAGAAATATTGCCAAGTTACGACACATGCTCTCTGTTTCTAATGCCGAAAAACTAATTCATACATTCATGACCTCAAGACTAGATTATTGTAATGCATTACTGGGAGGATGTCCTGCAGGTTCCATAAATAAACTTCAGTTAGTTCAAAATGCAGCAGCTAGAGTGTTGACTTGAACCAAGAAATATGATCATATCAGCCCAATCTTAGCGTTGCTACATTGGCTACCTGTTAAATTTCTTAATTTTAAAATACTTCTAACTACTTACAAAGCTTAGAATGGCTTCACTACACAGTACTTATGTGATCTACATGCTATATTCCATCACGTTCACTAAGATCACACAATTCTGGCCTGTTAATAATACCTAGAATATCAAAATCCACAAAAAGAAGTAGATCATTTTCCTATTTGGCTCATAAACTATGGAATAGACTTCTGAAGATGGTTCAGGACTCAGACACACTCTCTAAGTCTAGACTAAAGACTCTTCTTTTCAGCCAGGCATACACATAATTTATTTATGAACTCATAGTTATGCTGCATTAGTTAGGTCTGCCGGAACTGGAAACACTTCTCATATTCTATAACCATGTTTTAAAGTTAATGGCATAATATTATACTATTTGTTTCCCTGTCTTTACCTTGGAATACATATCCTGTGTATGGATGCACCAATCCAATACCTGGATCGGTATCGGCTCTGATACTGAAGCTTTTAGACGGATTGCGTATCGGTCCGATGAGCCCGATCAAAATACGATACTGTGTGTTAGTCATGTTCGTTAGAACCATAGAAACACAAGTAAAGTAGTTCATATGACTTGTGCATTTTGTTCAAAGCCACTTGAAGACGTGCGATAGCTCTGTGAATCACAAAAGACTGTGTTTTATAAGTAAATATATAAAATCCACACACAGCTCCAGCGTGTCAGTGAATGGCGCACTCTGTTTACACACACGCTCGCAGCTATTTTTAGCCTTCACACGGTGCGCAGTATTTGAGCACTACTAACGAGCAACATCTCTGATGTAGATGCTCAATTGTTCGGTTCACTTATAATATGCATTTAGAATGACACTGTGAAAAACTAAACTAAAATCATGGAGGACTGACATGTGCGACTGACATGTATGGTAAAACAGTGACGTGTTTTACTTGCTGTCACTAAGCTACGTCACCTACACTGGGCTGGGCTGATGAAAAAAGATACTTGTGTGACACATGATGCATGAGTAAATGCATTTTTTTAACTGCAAAAGATTATTTCATTGCATATTCTGACCTTTGTGAACCATTTTGGTGTTTCTACACTAGAGGTCACACAAAATTATTTTTGCCAGTGAGAAATACATTAACTGGGTTTGAACATTATTTTAGACTGTGATAAAATTGAAAAAACGGTAAATCTCTGAATTGTATTCGCGTACCCCCATTGTCACCTCACGTACCACCAGGGGTCCGTGTACTCCAGTTTGGGAAACACTGTTCTAAACTAATTATGCAAAAAAACAACACTGGTAGCGGAACGGGATCGAAAAAATGGTATCGGTGCATTCCTAATCCTGAGGTTACCAGAGCCTGCCAGATCCGGCTCTTGTCCTGACTGATGTCCATCTCTGGTCCTGCCTGATGTCCGACTCCCACTACTACATGTTGCTGAGTGATGACAACTAACTGCAGCCTGTACCAGCCAGATATCACTTCAGTCTACTACGATGGACTTTGCAGAGGATGAACTGATGCCATCACCAACCGTCAGACATGGGATACTTCACTGGAGTCAGACATGGGATACTTCACTGGACACTGCCTGAAACTCGGACTTACGATGGACTCCACACGAAATTAATCTGCCACAAGCTTACTGTCAAACTGCAGTGCTCCTTACTGACCTCTGCCTGCATCACCTTGGTCAAAGGATAGACAAAACACTTAAAATTGAATACATAGATAATAAATTATTTGCAGCCTTCATCAGCCAAATGATGAAGGACAATGCACCTGCACTTCCGCAGTTAAATAAGAATGTAAATTCTGAGACATTATTCATTAATCTCACAGTTAATACAAAAGCTTTTTGTTTAAACATTGGCCCCAAACACTTAGTTTACTCATTTTAAATCTTGTCTTGTACTACACATAAATAACTAATATTGGCATTATACTCATGCTGTTTAGCCAGAAGGGAACTGGCCCCCACAGCGAGCCTGGTTTCCCCCAATGTTATTTTTCTTCATTAACCAACATTCACCTCAAGCTTGCTCAAATATAAATCAAATTATTTTCTGTTAATTATTTTAAGGCGCAATTTACAGTCATGGATTTTTGTTATTAAACCGCACTATTATGACTGGAATACATTACTATATTACAGCCTTTTCTGTTAAAGCATAATTTTCTGTAAAGCTGCTTTGAAATGATGTGTTGTGAAAAGTGCTATACAAATAAAAATGGCTTGACTTAACTTACTGATGTCTTTTTTTCAGTTTTCACTCAAATTGAACTAACAAAAGGATTTTTGCTGGCTGTTCAGTTTATTTAATTAAAATGAACTAAAGTCACACAATTCTATAACATTTTGCACACAACTTGATTTCATTGCTTTCTATCCAATTACGTTTGTAAAATTTAAGTTTACTGAATCATTTGTGTTTGGACTACATTAATACGTTTTGTAGCATTGATGAAACCGGGCAGGGGATTGCCATTTCCCAGATGGGGTTTAATCAATTTTGTAATTAAATGTTATTTTATGCAATTTTGAGCAAGATGAGAATAGGGGGAGATTTGCTACATTTTCTGTTATATTGGTATTTTAAAAGAGTCGCTGGAGTTTTGGGGGTTACCATTGTGGTGAAGAGTGGCGCCTGAGCTTAGGTTTAGGATAGATGTTTACTTTCAAGTGATGTTTGGTTTGAGTGCTATTTAGCTTTTTAAGCAGTTGCTATCAAATTGACAGTGCAACATTTTCCTTACACTTGCTCTCCTGACATATACTAACGATTAATTAAATAAATTAAATTGAACCAACATAAGAAATCATTAGTAAATTTAGTCTGACCAACCTAATAAAGTTTGTCGGCTGAATGACACTGACTTCATTTATATGAACTAAATTAAATTGCTTATAAAAACTATAAAGTAATGGTAATGACATTACTTTTTGAGTGTCTAATGCTGATAATATAATTTGTAATTGAAAAACGTTTTATAGCCTTTTTTTATTTTAATCTCAAGATTTTTAGTTTGGTGAAATAAATTGTATTAAAGCCAATCACAGTTTGGGATTTCTGGACATGGAGCAGGAAACATCGTGAAAGGCTGACCAGTTGATTTACTTTTCTTTGGGTATAACACACGTGTCCAGTGACCCCGCCACACTTTCCCATGCCCTCTGATGCCCCATCCATTTTAACAGACACCCAAATTCCCTCCCATTCTCCACTGACAGATCAGCCTCAGTCATCAGACTTGACAACGGCAGTGTGTGTAAGACTTCCCTCTTTGTGTGATGTCATAGAGGTCATTAGAGAGATAGCTGGTAATTGGACAAGATAATGGAGCTCAACAAATCAAGCTGGCCCCATGGTCTCTTATTTTGTATATTTGTACCAGTGAGTTTAAATGTTTCATTTAATGTGATCCGAATCACGAAGTAATTGTAATAAAATCTACAACCTTGGACTTAACATGAATGTTAACCTGATGATGTAGGAAAATATTGAAAAAAAAGGTTTACACTTTAGGAGAGTGTCTGAATTATGCATATTACATTACTATTACAAATGACTATATATAAATATGTATGTCAAGCAGCTCTGCAAAATTACAACACCAATACATGCAGTTACTGTAATTACATGCTTGTATACACAGTAACGTTAACATTGTAAAATAAAACATGACCCCAAAATGTAATCAATAATAATAATAATAATACCACCATCAAAAAATATGTTTGAACTTTTTGCATTTTATAATTCAAATTATTTTCAATACATTTGTTTAGTCGGAGATTAAACAAGTTCACAAACTGTTGTAAACAACTGATCTATATGGTAACTGAATACTGATATATAAAAAAAGAAAAAAAAAACACACTGTACACAAATCATGATTATATCCTATAAATCTACAGTTCGTTGGATCTCAAATCTCTTAATCTTCATTTTTAATAACTCATCTTATCATGTCTAACTTGTATCTGGAGGGATCTTTTTCTTCTTAATCCTGCTTTGTGGTCATATGCATCTGTTATTCATAGAGCGCTCTTCTCATGATTAAGTTGTCTCTTTGTGGACATGGATGTCCTCACTCGTCAGTGTTTTTGGACTTGTGGACATATCTTTGCTGTGAAGCAAGTTTATGTCTTGCCAGTTTGACACACACACGCAGAAGGAGAGCATGACATCAGGGCTTTGTCATTTGGAAGATCTATACAAGGATTACAGTGCTGAATGAGCCCCAGCCTTTAGTAGGTTTATTTAACTGAAACTCTAGCTGTTTTCTCTCCCATTTTTTTCTCCTAGTAGTTCTGGAAGTGCATATTTTGGAAGAGCTGGCATTGCAAATATCTTCTTATAATTTTGTGACTTTTAACCCTTGGGGACTAATTGAGCATACAAAAGAGGCTGTGTGTCCACATGATAATATCACAAGAAAGCCCCCCATCCAAATATTATAAAGACTATAAAACAATGATCCTATAAACCATCTCTAGAAACATTTACATTTATATTACATTGCAGGAAAAGTTTGAATTGTAAGAAATACAGTATTATTATATTTAAACCATTCAGTGTTCATTTATATATTTTGAAATTAGCTTGCTGTGTGCAAATTCTTGGCTTTATCAATGGAAAAAACATTTTACACATTTTATTTTAAATACAATAAACTGTCTTTGGTAGGGTTACATAATTCAATAGTAATTATAGTTGTCATGGTTCCAATAGTTATCAATTGTCTAATGACTAATTATGCAATTATATTTTCCATACGAGTAAAATATGAAAATTCCCTAGAGGCACATTGAAGATGTTTTTAAACTACAAAGCAATGCCAGTCAAAATTAGACCAAATAATATAAAACTTTCCACTAAGATATCTACTAAAATTCATCTGACATTTATCTAAAATAAAAGGCATTTATTTAATCCTTTAAGATTTTTATTTTATTTTTAATTTGAGTTTTTTTTTTTTTTTTTTGGTCAGTTAAAAAATAAATGATCATTATGTTTTATAATTAAAGTTCCTTGAATTTCTCCAATTCATATACACTGAATGTTTATAGACAGAACAAAACTATTTTGACAAAATTGGTTGTTTTTGCAGGAAGAATATCACATCAAATAAGCCACATCAAACTGTGTTCTTCGCTGCAAAAAAGAAAAGAAGAATAAGAAGAAATGCACTGTAACACTAATGGTGACGAGCATAAATGAATTTGCTGAATCCGACTCTACCCTGAATCTCCCTCTCTGTCCAAAACATCCAATAATCTTTCCTGTGGCTATCAGTGAACAATTATACACCCATAGTGCTTCTATTGTCTTGCCATTTCCCCAAACAACTGTCCTATGATTTTGGCTAAATCTTTTGGAAACGTTATGCTTCCTTTGTATTCGTTGCAGGTGTTTGTACAACAGACTGTTAAAGAAGAAAAGAACATTAGCAGAAACATGTTCTAACATTTCTGCTGTTCAAAAGTAGAAAAGTCAAAGGTCAGAGGGTAATTTCATTGATATATCAGCCAGCAAGTTGTGCATAAAATAATCACAATGTATCATTCCATTAATTCCTTTTGAACTTGTTTTGATGTTGAAATATTCCAGGAATTATCATTTTGAGTGAACGTTTCCATCAACCTATTTCTATGGCATGTAATAAGTGATTAGATAATAGATAAACTCACAAAGAAAGTTTCTTCTTTCCAGCAGGCATCAGGATTTCCTCATATTCAACCCAAAGAATTGAAAATGAGAGTAAATTAAATGTACTTTTCTTTTCAGTAAATATTGAATATAACAGAAACCATAGTAAACCAGAATTAAAAACTATCTGAACTCTGTTCTCTCTTCTCACCTGTCCAATACAGCTCTCCTAAATAAAATAAAATAAAAAAACTCTTTATCTATACAACTACAATTCCCTGAATACTAGTGTATATATCACTGGAATACCTAGAGTAAATAAAAACCTAATATTTAACCATGACTTCCTAAAAGATTTTGGAATACATTCTGTACAATGCTTGTATTATTCAAGAAATTACACAATCACCAGAGGAATTTGAACAAGATGTTTCTAATCTGTCTTAATCTTCTGTGAACTCGGATTCAAATTTCCTTGATCTACACTTGACCTCCTACCATGCATGGCACCTCAAACCAGGAACCTGAACCTGGCTAATTGGGCCATCTTGCCAACTCGATAAACATATGTCTTTAAAAAGCATTCTCAGAAGGGTTGTTTTTAGTCTCTAACCTAACTCTCACTAAAAGCCTAAACTGTAAGACATATTTTTCATGCCCACAACAATGTCAATCCTCATCATGCTATGTAACCATATCCTTTTATAGTCAACTTCAAAAATGTCTGATCAAAGCACTACAAATGGATCAAGGTATTGAGGACACCACAACAAATACAAGTGTTTTTGCAGTTTTTCCATTCATATGAAACTGGAAACTGGATTTTTAGGTAGAATACACAATTATGTAGCATATAGGATTCAATAAATCCATGGAGTGACAAAAAGCATAGCTAAGTGAAGGGTGTTTGCTGTCAGCAAAGAGAAACTGGACTAAGCACATGTGCAGCTAAAGACTGTGATACCTTATAAATTATCATAAAAGTAATAAGTTTCAAGAAGTTTAATAAAACAATTGACATTTAGCACCAAAAATATTATAAATAAAATGTAATTCTATTTAATTGAGTTTATTATTAATTATGACATAAAGTACTCTTGAGAACTGATTTCATACCTGATTGTAAAACCACAAAAGACAATATGGAACCAGAAACTGCTATGTTACCCTCTTGTTTTCAATTCACACAAAAAGTAAAGGACTAGAAATCCAGATCAGGCCTCAGACTTATCAGGAATTCAAGCACAAAGCTGTCTTTTTGCTCCAATTTCAACTTCAGCTAATAAGGTAGACGTAGCTTGTTTAAAGAGTCAGTACCAGTGGGGAAACAAATCTGTGCTATTAGAAAAAAAAGGTGATTCCCCAAAAATCTGTCCATTCATGTGACATCCTATAACAGCAGAAATGCACTTATTACAAAGAAGGAAGATCACACTTACCATGGTTTAGCTTCTGAGAATCATAAACAAGAGTAAAGCATCCTACTTTATAGCAGTCTATTCCATTTATGGTTTTCAAATAACTGCTTAGACCACACTGAAACTTGGAAATACAGAAATGAAACAACCTTCCCCCTACCAGGGCACTACAATCTATTACCCCCTCCCCTCTCCATCCGGCAACCCCTCCAACCTCATCAATGAGTGGAATCGCTTTAAGTGCCTGTCAGGCAGAAAACCGGCTTCAGCATTGTGCAGCTGTAATGTTTCCCCGGTCCATTCTCCAATGAGATTGGTTATTTATTCACCACTTGACTCGAAAAAAGGGTTGGAAAGTGAAGAGCAGAAAAAGATACAACAGAAGCAAGGAGTGTATAATCCTGTCTGCAGGGTAGTGTACCTGAGGAGCAGGTTTAAGTTTTCAGCACTCTTCCGACATAGTTTATAAAGCACCGAGGGCGAGAGGGTAGGAGGGGGAGGAGGCGAAGCACTGTGTGTGAGGAAACTGCGCATAATCCCTTCCCTGTAGAAACTTCCTCCCTCTCCCTCTCTCATAGGAGCCGCTGGCCCTTGTCTAAGCACTGGAATGCAAAGACCATGCTTCAAGAGGCCCACTCAGACAAGACCCTAAAGTTAAAAAATTTACATTCAGGAAGTGCCAAATGTGAGTAAAACTTGGCTTTTGTAAGTAAATAAAAGGTTACTTCCTGGTTGGCTGGTAACATAATAATAGTTATAAAGAATGTTCCAGGTTCAAAACTCAATCAACAGCATTTGTTTGTTGCATAATTTTGATTACCACAAAAAACTAAATTCAACTTTTGCATGGTCCATAAATGTTAAAATACAGACTATTTGAAAAGTATAGCCACAAGATGTAAACATTATATGTGTTAAAATGATTTAAGTGTGATAAAATCAGGGATTTACCGGCGTTATGGCATTTGCCAGATTACATGGTTTTACAGCATTACGTTGTCATGATATCAAACTTGTAATATTGGATATAACTTTACACAGATAAGGTTAGCATGTAATTTTAAAACACTGAATTCAGGTTAACATGTATAATGTTTATGTTTTGTGACTATACCTTTGAAATAGAGTGTGCTAACATTTATGGGCTGGCCCCGTTTACTTCCATTGCAAGTGCCTTAATGTTACTGCGATTTTTGCTTTTTAAAAATGAATGCTATTGATTGAGCTTAAAGCGGTCATGAAGTCATGAAAATTGTGACTGAACACAGTCACAATTTGTCAAAGACATCCTATGTTTACATACACTAACAAATAAAATAGTGTTTGTGCTCAAAGCAACAGGCAGCAGCTGAATGGAAAAGAACTGCTTTCCATTCATGCCTTGCAGAGTTGTAACTTGACACCGCATCTTTTAAAAGTAGCGAGATATCAAGGTTATAACTGTTTTTAATATTTTAATTTCGTTTTTATTTCTAGTTCATTTAAAAAAAATAGTAATCCAATTTAGTTTTAGTTTAGTTTGTTAGATATTTGTTAGTTTTAGTTTAGTTTTTCAGTATATATATTTTTATTTTAGTTTTAGTATTTATAGTAAATAGTAAATTATAAATATAAAATATTAAATACAAAATTAAATGAGGGTGCCTTCCTAGTAAAACATTCCTAGGACCCCCATATCCATAGAAACGGCCCTGCTGAAAGTACACTTATGCAATCAACTTTATTCGCTGGGTAGGGGAGGAGGCTATTGTCATATGGTCATTTAAATATGTTATGTACGGTAGTCAAATAAAGAAAAGCCTCCATCTCCATCATAAACAGCTTCTTTGGAATGAGATCTACTTTTTCATGTTATTGCAATTTGCAGCTAGATCTACCATGCACAATATATGCATTGTCACAAAACAAATATTTTGTTAACAGCTTTAAATGTTTTTAACAGCAGTATCAAGTATTCAAGTAAACATTCAGAATGAAATGCTAAGTAAAACTACTTCTATCGGGAAGACACGCAGGCTTGAGTGAGGTTTAAGAAGCTAATTTATTTGATGAATTTAAAACAGAAAAGTAATGTCTTTCTTTGGGGTAGGTCCCATCTGGCGGTCCAAGGGAGTTGTACTCGGAACCATCATATCCTGCCGGAGATAGGAGGCAGGGGTGAGGAGCCTACCCCCGTGCGGGACAGTGCTCAACTGGTGGTGGTGGAGTGGTGGAGGTTGCGTGTTAGCACACTGAAACAGCAATGTGATAGATTGTGAGCAGATTTATAAAGCAATGGCTTACGTGCGATTGGCTAGGTGTTACCCGGCTAATGATGTGATGACGTGCAGCTGCTGGTCTTCCCGCTAGAACTACGCTGCGCTTCCATTTTTGGTCTTCACTGTATAATGTATTCTATAATACATAAACAGGCCTACTTCTTTAAAGCTAATAAAGTTATCCAGCCAAGAACAGTGAGTGGTTTTCTTGTTACGGTTGTTTGATATTAACACACACAGACAGCAGCAGGTCTGTTTACAATAAAACTTCCGATATTGTGATACAAATCTTCTTTTCCCACACTGTTTACGTTTCCTTTAGACATCATTATTTGTGTATAAATGAATACCTCAACAAGATGGGCATTTTGGCGGAATTTTGAAATGTATTTGATAGTTCAGTCGCGTATCGCGAGCATTTTTGGACCACACGTGTGTGAAAGCGCACAACACCGCCTGTCTGTGAATGCGCGCTTGTGGTCTATTATTAGACCGCAAGTGAATCATAAAATTACACGCTCTTGATTATTTTCATAGAATATTAACTTTGTTATTAGATTTATACATCTAAAATCATAAATAAAAATATACATAATCATAAAAATGAATACATTCATAAATAAAGGTTAGTTGTAGTAAGCCAATTTAAAAAGGTACGTTTTGAGAAGAGACTTGAAAGTGGAAAGACAATAACAATTACGGATATCTGGCGGTAAAGATTTCCAGAGTCGTGGAGCAGCACTGCTAGTGAATCTAGACCTCATAGAAGTATTCACCGCTCTGTGGAAGAATGCTTATGTGTGCAGGTGCATAGTGTTTCTTTACAAAGTGACAAACTACTGGCCTGGCATGCATAATACAGCATTTTCAGTCATTTTCGCAGATCTGTGTGAACGGGATTGTTTATCGTCTGTGCGCGAAACTTTTCAAAAACGTTAAGGAAAATGTTTCAGTTTTTCCAATTACGTTATTTTTTATTTCAGTTTATGAAAATGTAGTGCTCCACCTGCTCCGAGTGAGATTTGAACTGGGGTCTCCAGCATGGAAGATAGAGAATGTGCTATAGAGGAGGCTAAAGGCTACGGCCTCTAGTTACAATCGCTAGTACAGCTCTTGAGGCTAGGGGAGTACACACTACACAGATACCAACCAGCTGGCTACCGTTATACTCAACCCCCTAAAACTCACTCCCATCCAGGTCATGGCACCACTGTAACTGGTTCTGCTCGACCCGCTCAGAGCGGCATTCGAACTGGAGTCTGGCATGGGAGGCAGGTGTGCTAACGAGGAGGCTAAAGGCAACAGCGTCTAGAGACAGTCACTAGTGCCCCTCTTGAGGTTAGGGTAGTGAGGTTTTTTTACCCACTGCACAGCTACCAACCAGCTGTTTACCGTTATACTTCCCTCCCAATTGCCTCACTCCCATCCAGAACACTGCACCACTGTAAACTGTCCTGCTTGACCCGCTACGAGCAGGATTTGAACTGGAGTCTCTAGTATGGGAGGCAGGCGTGTTAACAAGGAGGATAAAGGCTATAGCATCTAACGTCAGTCGCTAGTGCACCTCTCGAGGCCAGGGCAGTGAGGTTTTTTTACCCACTGCACAGCTAACAACCAGCTGGCTACCATTACAATGGCATCGGTCAAAGATTCTTTGTAGTTATGTTCATATACAAAAATAATACAAAATAGTCCAGGTGGGTCTCCTTAGGTGTTAGCCACACAAGCCAGGAATAATCATCCACACAAGGCCTCCTCTCTTGACTTCAACTGCTCGCAAATGGTGGGGCCAAGGATGTGATGAAGCATGTTGTGGGATGTGTAAATACAAATGAGCATTGTGTAATAACGTCATGAACAGACAGATTTTAAAACAAGATGATTCAGCAGGGTGACAACTAGAAATTGTCTTCTTAGACTGAGGCGGAAGTTCTGAAACGTACAGTATGTTTTATAGTATAGTACCTCTTATATGTCTAAATATCAAGGAAAATTGTATTCTCCATTTCATGACTACTTTAACTTGTACTGAACCCGGAACATTCCTCGAGTCGAATCGTAAGTATGACAGTCTGATGACAGAGCAAAAGACATACAAATGAACTATAGAAAATTTCTCAACCTGTCTCATTTCACAACACATATCTGGACTAATCCTCGTATCTTGTACATATGCTGCTGCATAATTTTGAGTCACTTTGACCCAGAGATGCATTTTGAGTTTTATGCACTAAACTAAAATGGAAAGTCTCAGCGTTCCATTGACATAGTTATTATGTTGCAAAACCGTTGCCAAGATATGGTAATTTAAATATTGGCGGAGACGTTTCTTAGTGCATAAAACCCAAAATGTGTTTCAGGGTTAAAGTGGCTCAAAATATTGTAGCAAGTCACACATGCAAGGAAATGATGGCTATCTAATTACACTGTTATAGGGACAAAAATATTATATACAAATAATGCAAAATTACTGGAAATAAATATTTATGGGCTGTAGATTTTCACTCACCACTGACATGTGGCAAATTTATTTAGTTTTGCACCTTTCTTTCACCATTCTATGGTTTTTCCAAGTGTGTATGTGTGGGGATCAGATGACATCTCTCATGTTATGAATTATGTAGTTTAAGAGTCTGACTCATATCACGACACGTTTCCCAAACTTTTGTGCTGTAAGTACCCCCACAGCACCATCAGTAAGGCTACTGTATTTCCTTCTCAACACAAAAAAAGAGATGTGTACCAAATACATAATATAATTTAACATTATCATTAATGTTGATTAATATTGATCAATCAGTTTCGGTTTGATCTACTGACATACCTTTATCGATCACCAATAGGGCTGGGTATTCGATTCTGATTAATTTGGGTACATTTCTGTGGGGGAAGACAAAGGACCCAAAAGGCAGAGATGACAGATCAATAGGGTTTATTAACAAAGGAATTAAATTCATTAAAAGGCACTCCCAGTGCTGGCTGCTGATGCAGATCCAACGAGCCACTATGGTCTAGTGATGAGTGTGTTCGTAAGATGAGTGTGTGCATTGTGGTAGTCTGGAGCGATCTGAAGAGAGTCCGTTGAAGCTGGTGTAGTGCGAATTACAGCCCAGGCTATTCTTCCGAGACGTGGGCAGATACAGATAAATCCTCCTCCACATGAACTAGGCACCGAACTGGTGAGCGACAGCAAACAGGCAGGTAACCGCACCTCTACAGACAAGAAACAGGTCCATACGTACTCCCTCAGATGAAATGATGAACCCCAAGGACTAAACTGACTGTGCATGAAAAACACAATTCTCCACCTTGACAAATGGTAAATGGTCTGCACTTGTATAGTGCCCGTTTAACCTTAACGGTATTCAAAGCGCTTTACACTGGGATACATTCACCCATTCATACACCAATGGCGGCAGAGCTGCCATGCAAGGCGCTAGCCTGCCACTGGGAGCAACTTGGGGTTTAGTGTCTTGCAAAAGTACACTTCGGCATGTGGAGTCTTGTGGGCCGGGATTCGAACCACCACTCCTGTGATTAGTGGCCGACCCGCTCTACCAACTGAGTCACAGCCGCCCCTCAACGACTTGAGCCGATTCTCTAACAGCCACTGAAGCAGCTACCTGATGTGCCACACATGGTCCTGCATATTGTGGGAGAAGATCAGAATATTGTCAAGATAAACAAAGACAAAATGATTGACCATGTCTCTAAGCACGTCATTCACAAGCCCCTGGAAGACGCCGGGGGCGTTGACGAATCCATAACACTCTATGAGTATTAAATGCCATCTTCCGCTCATCCCCTTCCTGATACATACCAGGTGGTAAGCGCTGAGTTGGTCTAGCTTTGTAAAGACAAACGCCCCCTGCAAGAGTTAGAAGTTTGAGGACATCAACGGCAAAGCATAAAGTTTTTTTACGATGATGTCATTCAGCCCTTGATAATCTATGCAGGGTTTAAGCGAGCCGTCCTTCTTCTCCACAAAGAACCCTGCCCCTGCAGGTGATGAGGAAGGGCAGATGTGAACGGCTGCCAAAGAATCATTAATATACTTTCATTTAAATTTATGCATTTGGCAGATGCTTTTATACAAAGCAACTTACAGTGCACTTATTACAGGGATAATCCCCCCAGAGCAACCTGGAGTTAAGTGCCTTGCTCAAGGACACAATGGTGGTGGCTGTGGGGATCGAACCAGCGACCTTCTGATTACATGATTACCAGTTATGTGTGATAGACCACTACACCATCACCACTCCATTATATACTTGTTCATGGCCTCCCTCTCAGGAGCTGAGAGTGAATACAACCATCCTCGAGGAGGGGAAGTGCCATGAAGCAATTCAATACCAAAGTCGTCATGGTGTAGGACCTGCTGAATACTGCCCTCAAGTCGTGGTATGCCAAAGGCACTCCTGACATATCTGCCGGCATATCCTGCAAGACTGGACAGGGGAGACAACAGAGTTAAGACAAGGTGAGGAACAAAAGGAGCTCCAGCCAAGTACAGTGTTGTTTTCCCAATCTGTGTGTGGGGTGTGCATTACCAACCAGTGATGTCCAAGCACTACTGAGGTCGATAGGGATCGGATGAGATAGAAAGACAACTTTTCAATGTGGTTACTGGAGATTATGGTTATGGGCTTAGTGGAATGGGTAATGACTGACAGGGGCGTGCCACTAAGTGTGTGGGCCATGATGGGCTCATCCAATCAGATCCTGGGGAGCCGCCATTTGAAAGCAAAATCTGTGCCCATGAAATTCCCTTTGGTGCCGGAATCCACCAGGGACGAGATAATATGACAGTCCGTTCCAATCAACAGCCGGGCCGGGAAGTGTGTGTGGTGTCCGGGAGCTTTGTCCAAGGGTGTTGTTCTTGCAAGTAACCCCCTAACTACTGACAAGCATTGTCTTCTAACGAGCAGGAGGTGACGAGGTGGCCCGAATGGCCTCAGGTGAAGCATAAACCCTTTTGAATCCATTGTTGCCTTTCCTTACGTGACACCGGAAGTCTACCCACCTGCATGGGTTCAAAATTTGGGTGAGGGTCAGAAACTCTGGTAGGATGAGTGGATTGTGACTGAGGATTCACTGCCCGAGAGGGCGAAGAGCATTGTCAACGATGCTCACAGCATTGAGTCAGACATTGATCAACCCGGATGGCCAGGTCCACCAAATCGTCGAATCCCCTGGGAAGGTACAAATAATACATTTCGTCCTGGATAGTTTCCAAAAGACCGCGCAAGAACAAAATCCTACATAGCATGACCATTCCAATCACTGGAGCCAATTATGAATTCTATTGCATAATCGGCTACTTATCGATTACACTGGTACAGTCCTGATAATATCATCCCAGCTTCCTGACCTTGAGCTACCTGGTCAAACACTCAAAGTTTAGAGGAGAAAGCCCCATTCTATTGCCCTCCCAGAGAGGAGTATGATGAAGCACACAATCTTCATCATGTCTGAGGAATACATGGAGGGCTGCAAGGAGAAGAACAGTGAACATTGTGAAAGGAAAGCTGGCCCCTCACCTGAAATTGGTGCTGGCAGGAAGGAGCATGCCTCTGGTCACAATGGAGTGTGAGAAGCTGCCGGAGGAGCAGGGGGTGTGTCCTGTGCGGGACTGGGATCAGAGGTAGGGCGGAGCTGCTGGACCATCGTGGTCGAGCTGCGAAGCCATAACTTCTAAGTCGTGGTTAAAGGCTGAGATCTGATCTTGATGTCCTCCAAGCCGAGCTCCTTGTTGGGAGAGGGCAGACGAAGAGTCATCTCCTCCGCTGGGTCCATGGTGGCCAGTTTATTTAGTCAATGAGGGGGTTGGGGAAAACAAATGGCCCAAAACCACAGATGAGAGTTCAATAGGGTTTATTAACAAAGGAATTAAATTAAATGAAAGGTGCTCCACCGAGCCACTATGGGCTAGTGACGAGTATGTGCATTGTGGTAGTCTGGAGCGATCTGAAGAGAGTCAGTTGAAGCTGGTATGGTGGGAAGCAAAGCCCAGACAATTCTCTTGAGACTTGGGCAGATACCAAGGAATCCTACTGGTGAGCGACAACAAACAGGCAGGTAACCGCACCTCTACAGATACATGAGCATGCTCCAACTACACAAGAAAGAACAGTTAAGCATGACATCGAACGATAAACTGGCAAAGAAAGTGGGGTAACACAAGGAATAAGTAGAGAGTGCAATCAGAGTGAAGCAGGTGGAACAAGTCTGTAAATCATTGTGTGATCAGTGTCTCTCCGAGAGCGATCATCGTTCCCATGTAAACACTGATCACGCATGCCGGTTGCACCTGCAAGACACGAGGGAGAGAAGGAATAAACAATAGTATGAGCCGGCACAAATGCCGGAACTGTGATATTTCAGTTGCAATGTCAATTTTGCTTACAAACTGTATGAAAGAAATTCTCTCAGACCTTGCTGTTAATTATACAACGGACCTTCTAACTTAGTACATTACGAAATAGTAATTTGTTTTATCAAGAATTCCATCAATAAATATTATGTCCTGGAAGATGCAAATATTATATTCCATACATACTGTATTTTTTATCACAGGTGTATTGCTTACATTTGTACTATTTACAAGTATTTACATGGATATGTAGTCTGTAGAACAAGAGTGTAACGATGAGCAGGAAGGCAGACGAGGGGCAAGGATCTAAATGCGCCTCTCTCTGCTGGGCTGACGGTAACCCGACCCAGTAGATGGTCCTCAGGGCGTCGTCGTCGAACCTGGTGTGGATGGCGACCGTGGAGAAGAGCCGTGAGTACTCGCGGAGGGGAAGATTTGCCTGGGCCAGTTCAAGGAAAACCGCTGCTAGATCCATAGGTGGTCTATCGTTCTGTAACGATGAGCAGGAAGGCAGACGAGGGGCAAGGATCTAAATGCAGGGGTTTTTATTATATTAATAAGATAAACAAAACAGGAACAAACAAAACATCCACGATGGGAAAAATAGAAACAAAAACACGGAAGACATTAAATGGAACAAAACACGAAAGACATAAAAAGGGTTCACGAGTAGGATAGGCACAACGGGGAGCACGGAAACAAGCATCCATAAACATCAACGATAGACAAGGGAATGGAGAACAAACAGGGTATATATACACTGGATACATGATGATGACAAACTACAATCAGGTGAGCACAACGACACAAGGCTGGCAGTGATGAGTGCTGGGGATCATGGGAAATGTAGTTTTAACACGAAGACAGTGAAACAAGGGGCGGACAACAAGGAAAACGTGACATGGAATGTGAACAGAGACGGGTGAACAGAAAACACGGGACAGACAACAGGGATCATAACAAAGAGCTGTCTCTTCAAGACTACCATGTTAATGAGAGAGGACATGCACACTTACTTTTTAAAGTCCCTGCTATGTTTCTTTTTTGTTGTTGTTTTTGATCAACAAACTGTTAAGAACAGAAAGGGTATTAAAAGAGACATTATTCAGTGACTAATGGATTGTGTGCATCTTGTCTTTGGACACATTACTTGGAACGAGTCAAACCAAACTTTTACTCTCAACATGCAGTGAAAAGATCTGGGTGCTAAAAGATCGATATCAGGATTGTTCAAATGAAGAATCTATTCCTAACTCTTATTATTTTTATATTAAGCAAAACATTTTGTTAAATTCTGCATTTGCATACCCCCGGTTGGCAATCACTGCTCTACTATTGCTATTATCCAAGTGTGTTTTGGTTGTCAAACAAGAGAAGGATAATTTTCCATGACCGTAGCAGTGAAAGTTACCGTGCCTTGAGGTAGGTTGTAAACTCATGCAGACATTTCTGTCTAGTTTCACACTCACACAATGAACAGAAAATCAGTGTTTGACCACAAACAAACTTAATGCTCATATGACTAGGATACACTTCCTCTGGCCTTTGTCTTCCTCAGACAGTCTTAAGGCAATCACTAGACATGAACTAAGCTTGTCTCCCTCTCTCTCGAAAATAACTGTTTCTAGCAATTCACTTCTACCTCAAGATATGCAGAACTCAAGAGGGTTTTACAGCGCTATCAACAAACTGCTCAAGTTTGTTCCAGACCACACACTTGCTCCAGTGCTACTTAGCACTTAAATTAGAATCAACCTGGTCTTTGCTGTGCCCTTTTCGAGAATTCTTCTTGAGACTAATCAGACTCCAGGGATCTAGACCACAGTGCTGAGGGCCTAGAATAGGGTCTATTACACATCCATATGGACTCAAGCCAGCACAGCACAAATGACAAGTGGGGATAGTGTTTTCCCCATCAATGAGGCCCAGGCCCAGTGGTTTAGTGTGACCACACAGAACGTTTTTGAGGGATCTATTTTTCCACCTAAGCTCATGTCTGACAAATCTGGCACTTTGTAAAAAGATTTCTTTAATAATACAAGTTAATATATACCTTTTAGCAGCTAGTATTCCTCTGCTGTGCACCAATTGGAGAATTTCACAAACCAATTTTTAATCTGCACGCAGAAAATTTTTAAAACTTCAAGCACACTACCAGAATTGACAAAGAATTGAAATATATAGCCTAGAAATGTTTATGTTAGGAGGGTGAATTGCTGAAATATTTCTCATTGACACAATGATACGTTCTTGTCATTCTAAAGGCACCGCCTGGTGATAAATTTGGTCCCCACCCACCATATGTACATGGAAAGCAAACATCATGATGTACAGGATCATGATGTACAGCTGTTTTGTATGATAATGTTTAATAACATAATGTTGAAAAAATGTTATCCATTCTTTCCTACCTTCCATCATTTTGTAATCAGTTGCCCTTTTTCATTTGTGTCGGAGGCCTTTCCATTTACATGTGTTTTAGAATTGCAATGGGGTAATATTTCATGAGGTACAGTTCACATAATAGTATTTGCAGTGAGCTAGTCCATTGTAAAATGATCACAAGCACAGGCAAAAATGTATGCAAAAATACTGTGACAAAGTGTCACTTGCTTTCTCAACTTTACTAGTCCCAAGATCAAATATAAACTTTCCACTGTGCTTTTTATCTTTAATAAAATACAAATAATTTATTTTTCTGTAAGTTACTAAATTAAAACCCCCCACTAAATTTCTATAGTGAGATAATTTCAATATATTTCTAAAACCATTAACAAAACAGCATTTCAGAACTTTTAAAAAGGACAGACATTGTTGACAAATGTCGATGATGTTATTTAAAAAAATGCATAGCATTGCTTTAGTCTAAATAGAATCAAGAAACTACTTTTTAACAATATTCTACTAAAACAGCAGTTCAAGGGTTCGAACAACCCTATTTCAAAGTATTTAAAAGCATTATTAAGTACTTTGAGTACTTGTAATAAAACTGTTCTTTAAATGGTCACATTTTCCTAGAACACAAAGACTATAAAACTAAACAAAGGTAGTTAGTGCAAAACCCATTCATGAGAATCTCAACAACAACATCTCTTTTTCAGGCAGGCCCATCATATTGCCAAGACAATGAAATCGATTGGATGTTTTGTGACAGTAAACAGCCTGCCTGTGTGAGAGAATCAAGTGCGGGTTAATTGCCGCATCTCTATGGAGGTGCTATTTTGCTATAAAGTGCCCCACCACCCCAATTATCTTGCAACCTTGCATTGGAAATGACCCTGTGATAATGAGCAGTGTGACACAGACACAGAGGGCGAGATTTCACACTCTCAAATAAATACAAAAAACCCTACTGACATCCTGCCATAAAAAAAAGTCCCATGTTACCTCCCATTTCTTTATCTTTATCAACAGCGGATGAAGAAATGACTACATCAATATTATAGAGCCCTTGTAAATCGGATATTTAATTATCATGTCATCTCGGAATGTCTAGACGGTGGAATAATAAAAGATTATTTGGCGATTAAAGACTGTTATGGTTGTATTTGGAAGCAGTCATGTTTAACCAAGACATTCTGTCTGCAGGGTCCTTGACCATAAAAAAAACTCACGACGGGAAAAGGAAACCTCCCATCTTTCCACTCTTTGTTCAGTTTGTCTTAAAATTGTGGGATTTTCCTTATTAACCAACACTTGGAAATGGAATATATCAAACTACTCAGCAAATCGCATGATCAAATGGGAATAATGAAATCCTTCAAACCAAACACTATTGTTGTCTCTCCTTCATCATTTTTTGGTCGAGAGATCAAAGGCAAGGGCTTCAGCATTTCTTTGAATAAGCTTTTAGCTTAACAACACAGGACAATTTAGATCTCTCGGCAGCCAAGACAAAGGCTTTCATGAATCTGTTAACTGATATTTTAGTGCCTATTGTTGCCCTTGAACCTGATAAATTTGACAGGGCCTGAGAGAATGGACATTGTGATAGCACAAAGCCCTCCCCAAATAACCATGGGGCTAATCTCCTTGCCTGATACCATATTAATAACCTTTTAATTAAAACAGAAAGCAACATTGAACAAGGACTACGCTGCCTCATGCTGGGAAGTATAACGAGAATCAATATGTGTACTCACAGTAGTCTGACTACACGAAAGGACATTAAAGAAATAAAGAGGCTTCTGTGACGTGAACAATGTCACAAAAGGCAGATAGTGAAGAACAAAACTATTTGCTTATCAGTGGATCTAAAGGGATCAAAGCAAAATCAATACATCAGCGCGTTTATTAGAAACCTTTATCTAAATATATTTGTGAATGTATAAAGACAGATCTTATGAGTTTTATGAATAATTTTGGAATAAATTCAATAATTATTATTAACACTTTTCTAGCATCAGCATTTTAACATAAAATTTCACATTAGGAAGCTATAGGTTTGCATGATGATGGCCATTGTGGCAGCTCAGTGACGTGCATTGTGATGCAATACTACAAACGATCCCCAAATTACCACACTTCAAGTCAAAATTAAACCAATATTGCCCATATTTATTTTCTTAATACATAGTCCATGTTTTATTATGAAGATTTAATTTGTGCATGTTATTCTAAAAGGCAAAATATGTATTGTGTTCGTAATCTTTAAACAAAATATTCTAACTTGTTCCACCTTATTTTTTCAATCTCTCCCCTCCAAACACATTTCTTATAGAGACAACTTTTCACAATGTGACCAATGCCCAATCAGTAAAATGAAGTCCTGTTATTTCACTCAGAAATAGGTAATATTTCATAAGTAAAATGGGTTGTGAAAGCCATTTCACGTTGACCTCAAAACTGAGAATTAAATCGCCCCAAAATAGATCTTAAAACAAAAAGGAAAAGCAGGTGAGTGAAAAAGGAAACAGCATAATTTATAGTCAGTAAAGGTGAAATGCCCTGATAATGACAGGGTTCAGTCCAAGTCTGCGAAACCAGCTTAGGAAAAATGATTGTCTCTCCTCAGCCAGTGCCTGGCACGCAGGGGTCACGACCTGGTCATGAATCACTTCAATCAGCTTCTGGCTGGGACAAGAGGGGAGGGGAGTCGTGAGTGCGTTTGATCTTGGTTGGCTAGTCAAGCAGCATGGGTAAGATATCTCTCTGCCTCTTTTGCAGGTCAGGCTCTGTGGGAGCAGGGCTGAGGGCAGGTCAAGAGCACTGGTCTATTTTTCCTCTTCACTAAGTCCCCACACCCATTCTGCAACAGTGTTGAGCTCTTGTAGGATTTAGTGCTGCTCTGGTCGTGTTGCACTAGAAGCAGAGGCATCATGCCTATTCAGCCCCCTTGGATATTTTTTTTTGGACAAGTAAATTTTGACCGCTACTTTTAAAAACTGTATTTGTATCTTTTGATACATTTCACCCGAGTCTAGGGTTGGGGAAGGAGTAACAAAAAGCATGGGGTTCCCTTCTCCCATCCCAGCACTCAAAAACTGCTTTAAAACCCAAACAACATACTTTTATTTAGTCAAAGATACAGAAAAATTATTAAAAAAAATTAACTGAATGAGATCACCCCTCAATTTACAAGAGCAACAGTTTACTTACAACAATGACCTGTAACAACAACTTTTAACAACTACAACCTTGATCAGCTACAATATGCAAAAGCAACAACAACCATCTGGAATGAGGGAAGGGAAGCTCCTTGCAGTGGAGATCTGCCTGGGCTTTACTCTGCTTCACACTCCCCACCAGCCAATCCTGACAGAGGAGTGATTGCAATCATTATTGCAGACACCTGGATATTGAGCAACCTGCATGGAAGAGAGAGGGAGAGAAAAGCAGAAAAACAAAGCAAACCCCCACAATTGCAACAAAGCCAAAGCCATACATCCATGATTTATTTAAACAAATGAACAGTGAAAACAAAACTATAAAAAAATACACTTAAATATGTCCAGGGATGTAACATTTTGATAAGCCAACCTGGTCTCATAGAATCAAGTTTATGTGCAAAATGATTTTCACATTGCTCAATGTAGGTATTGTGGAAGTTTCCTGATGAAATGAACACTACAGTAGCAAAAACAACTACTTTTATTCACATTCAAATCACAAGTACACCAGCAGATTATCAATTCATTAACACTTTTCGCCTTGTTACTCACACATTGCTATCTTATGACATTAATGCTCACTTTTATTATTCAAATTTGCATTCTTGTATTCTTAAGACGATACATAACCAACTACATTTACAAGTTTATTCGAATGCAAGGACTGATGCACGAATCCTGGAGACCATACAAGTCGACACGTGATCTGAAAGTGTCACAGATGCACCACAAATTTAGGGTTTTATGTCACATTTGCATTTTATGACATCATCGTTTGTGTTTAATGTTCAGGATAGTGAGGGTTTTGTTGAATTAAACTCAATAGAGCATGAATCTTAAAAACCTATATATTATATTTAAATCACTTTTAATGCCACACAATAGACATTTCACTTTGGAAATCCCGCAATATGTGTAAGCAACCACGTAATTACGTGCCTTATTACACGTTTGGCTGCCATCTGGGGCACCAAAATTAAGTGAAATGGTTTCATAATCAGACAAGGATTTTAAGGTGAATATTAAATGGAGGTTTATTGAGTAAAACATACCTCCCGAACCTAAAATTTTAACCTAAACCCAGAGGTGGGTATTTTAGCCAAAAACTGTACTCAAGTAAAAGTACAATTACTTAAAAAAAATAATGATAATCTCAAGTAGAAGTAAAAGTACTAACATAAATAATTACTTGAGTAAGAGTAAAAAAGTATCCAACTAAAAGAGTACTGAAATAGTGAGGAACTCGTTACTTTCACAAATAACATAATAGATGTTTACTCCGCAATATTCCATTTCATAATACACATTTAACATGTATTACAGAATTATTATTAATGGAAATTCTGTCATCATTCACCATCATGTTGTTTCAAACCCATCTGCCTTTCTTCATGCAACACGGAGATATTAGACAGAATGTTTGCCTGAGTCACTACTTACTTTCAGTGAATTTCTTTTTATATATATTTATATATTGAAAGTGAATGATGACCGAGACTGTCAGTCCCTAACATTCTGTTAAACACATTTTGTGTTCCACATAATACAAAGGGTCACACGGGTTTGGAACAACATGAGGGTAGGGAAACGATGACACAATATTAAATTATGGTTGAGCTATCACTTTAAAGAGATTGTTCACCCAAAACTTTGTATTCTTTCATCATTTACTCACTCTCATGCCATCCCAGATATGGATGATTTCCTTTCTTCTGCAGAACACAAATTAAGATATTTAGAAGATTATTAGTTATGCAGGCCAAAATGTTGATTTTCCAAAAAGCACATGAAGGCAGCATAAAAGTAATCATAAGACTCTAGTAGTTAAATCAATATCTTCAGAAGTGAAATTTACATTTACATTTTATGCATTTGGCAGACGCTTTTATCCAAAGCACTTACACTTATTACAGCAACAATCCCCCTGGAGCAACCTGGAGTTAAGTGCCTTGCTCAAGGACACAATGGTGGTGGCTGTGGGGATCAAACCAGCAACCTTCTGATTAACAGTTATGTACTTTAGTCCACTACACCACCACCACTCCAGTGAATTTAGGTGATTTTAGCAAATGATAGGTGTGGGTGAGAAACAGATCAATATTTTCATTTTTTGAAAGACATTCTTCTCGCTGCCCAGCAGGGGGCGATATGCATAGCAGAATGTGAAAGTGATCTGTTTCTCTGTTTCTCATCCACATCTATCATATCACTTCTGAAGAAACTGATTTAACCACTGGAGTCTTAAGGATTGATTTTATGCTGACTTATGTGATTTTGTTTAGCTTTAAAATGTTGCCACTCATTCACTTATATTGCATGGACCAAAAGAACTGAGAAATTCTTATGAAAATCTTCATTTGAATTCAGCAGATGAAAGAAAGTCATACACATCTGGCATGACATGAAGGTGAGTAAATAATGAGAATTTAAATTTTTGGGTGAACTATCCCTTTAAGGGCTCTAGTAAGACCTGGATGAATTTGTCAATAAGAAGAGAGGTTTGGAAACCTTTCGATTAATTATTATGGTGAAAATGTCCTACAAGAACATGATATATAATGCTGATATTTAAACCAAAGCAAGATTGTGCTTTATTACTGCCTACTTTCGCTGTTTCATAGCTTTTAAAGTCCTGTGTGGATTCTTATTTCAGTGTAGTTACAATTTTCAGTGTCGAAAGTTTAGATCATTAGTTCTGTACAGCAGTACCACGACTCTCTAAATTCAGAGTACGCAGCCTAGTGCATAGAGCACCATCTCCAGTCGTGGAACACTCGCTGTGTCTGAAACTGCCCCCTATCCACTATATAGTGCACTACTTCGAGTGTCTGCCATTTTGTAGAAGTGTCTGAATTCTGAGTGAACCACTTCTTCCCTACTTTTATTCTCTCATTCTTACCTACAACGCACTCTAATTTCAAGTGTACATTTGATGTACACTCGACAATGGCTAATTGCCCACAATCCACCACGGGGAAGATGTATGAGCTGGGAGTTTACTGCTTCCTTCACTCCTGCAATGTTTTATTTCATGCTGACAGTATTAATTAACTTTTTGATAAATCATTGCTTGATTAAAATAACATAAAATACAGAGAGGCAAAACATACAGATACATTTGAAAATGTAATCTTTATTTGACAAATGTGTTAACTCTTTATATTAACACATAGTATATATTAAAAATGACAAAAAGAATGAAGATTTATTGTATTGATATGTTTTTATTAAGAATAACAAGTAAGGTCCAAGTTCATATGTGATGTTTCTGTGACAACCCAGAGCTCAGACACTCTGTTTATACGTCAGCATCCAAATTCACGCACTCATTTTGTACACTCACTGTTGAGATATAGTGCACTCACTGCCATTCACTATATAGGAAACAGCGAATTAATGATTTCGGACTCAGCTACTCTCTTCTCCATACAATCACCTCAGGCAAGCACATCTCTCAAGTGCGTGCCCCATGCCCCTCGTTGTGCATGCGCAAAAATGCTGTCGGTTCACGCTCCAGTTGTCAATCACGCAAACGGCAGAGCAAAAGGCATTTACACTTAACTTGAATGTTTACATGGATTTATACAGTTAATCCACCCTAAGTAGCTGAAATAGTTTCCTGTAAATGTGTTAATACTGCTCATGACATGCGGGACAAAGCGCACTGATATATTAATGGACTGATTTAAAAATGTACACTTAAAAACTGATGTCACAAGAGCCCAGAATCACCCTGAAAAATGATCATCACATTACACAGAAAAGCCTGCGTTAGCATTAGAGCCAATCATTAGTTAGCATTGAGTTGAAGCTGAGATTTTAATATTGAAATATCAGCTTGTCTTGGTGTTAAATGAAGGCATTGCATGATGAACTATTGTTTTTCACTGTGCAGAGCGAAAAGTTTCACTTTGAAGAGTTTGATGTTTGCACGACTTGAGTGAGTCTCTGACAGCATGCGCAGCTGTTTTTTTTAATCTCGTAAAAGTCCCATTCAATAAATTACACATTAACTAAAATTAAACCCAGTAATGTAACGACAGGAATGCCGGCCAATATAAAAAGGTAATAGTTTAAAAAATATAATTAGAAATGTACTTGAGTGAGAGTAAAAAGTACCTACTTTTAAACCTACTCTAAAAGTAATTTGTTCCCCAAAAAGTATATATTAAATGCAGTTGTCCGAGTTTAAAGTACAACACTCTATGAGGTGAGTTAAAGTGCAAGCTACTCGGATTTGGCAGACGCTTTTATCCAAAGCGACTTACAGTGCACTTATTACAGGGACAATCCCCCCGTAGCAACCTGGAGTTAAGTGCCTTGCTCAAGGACACAATGGTGGTGGCTGTGGGGATCGAACCAGTGACCTTCTGATTATCAGTTATGTGCTTTAGCCCATTACACCACCACCACGGCAGATTAAGTGTGTAAATGTAGGTAAGTCTGTAATACAAGAGTTCAAATTTATAGTTTTTCAAATGAAGTGTTTCAATATCATAACATAGCAGTGTGTGATTAATAGTGTGAAAAATAAGTGTTTATAAAGTCATAATCAGCTTTTGTAGTCATGATTTGTGTGACAGTGAATAAAACGCACAGTTGTTATAGCACCTCTAGTGTTAATTTCACCAGGAAACTGCAGTAAACATAGAAGGTGACACGTAAAAGTCAGTTTGCAAAAATTTTGTAATAGCAATTCTATGAGACTACTGTAGGTTGAACTTTAAACTGTCAAAGCTTTTCAGAAAGATTTTCATTTGGAAATCCTGGTCAGTTTAGTTTAGCACTGGCATTAATCTGTGTCCAGGAAGTTGCTCATAAATGTGAGACTCACCTTTGATGACATGTCAAGGCACGGTGCCTTTTATCAATGCACTTGAACAACACACAGTTTACGTCATTGTAATCCAATACACGAACAAGCTCAGAAAATGTGTGCCGTGCTGGAATCAGTGTGTGGTATTTAACACTGAATCTATCTCTTCCATTCACAGTGTCTCTTGACAGTAGAGGCTTTTTAGCTCTGGATATCGTCAAACATTAAGTGGCTGAGAGTAATGGGATACATTCTGGGCATACGGTAGAAGCCCAGCACTTTGAGAGAGGTGAAACGAGGACAGTAAGCGCCGGTCCTCGGCGCTGTTTACATTTACACCACACCTGCTTCCTCTGCACAACTTTAAATATCACAGCACTCCCTCTTAGAGCCCAGAGTAGAATTCTGGGCACTTTTTAATGGCAGTTTCAGATAGAAGGGTAGTCCAATATAAGCACATTCGAGAGATATATGACTGAGACTTAATCTATACCTGGAATCCAAATGAAATAAACCTGTGCAGTTACATTTGTCATGTGCACTGTTCTAAATACCGCAGTGTAATGCACGTTTGATGGATCTAACCAAACCAAAGTAGGAATTTGTATCATACAATTTTTCATCTATTTTGTTTTTGCATAAATTCTGTCATCATTGTACTTTATGACTTATTCTTCCTCTGTGAAACACAAAAGGAAATGTTAGGCAGGATGTTAGCCTCAGTCAATATTTACTTTCATTTCATAGAATATAGATGTAATGACAGTGAATAGAGACTAAAATGTACACTTTATATGGTATCTACAAAAAATGACGACATTACCAAGATCTGACTAAGTTCACTTCCTGTGCACTGTTTGATCATAGCCGGCTGCTTTCAAATGCTCAACTAGGCTAACATTTACCTAACATCTACTTTTGTGTTCCATGAAAAAGAGTTTTGAAACAACATGTGGATGAGAAAATCACAGAATTTTCATTTTTGGGTGAACTAATCTTTTAAGTAAATTACTATAAATGAGATTAAAAAATATGTGCATTGATCTCCTGGGCGGTATTTCTGTGCAGTTAATTTGCTTTTTCAAATCACTGAACTTGGAAAATGATTACTGCTTTATGCCGTTTTCATTGTCTACTCGTATTGGTTCTGCACAAGCACCATAAAATGGACTTAAAATAACTGAGTGGAGAAAAACACATTTTGAGGAATGTGCTGCCACCTAGAGTCAAACACGTTAAATGTCAATGATTTGTTTTTTGCATGTTCAACCAAGTGACACATTGAATATCTTTGAGGCCTTGTCCAGACGGCCATAAAAATCAGATTTTTTGCATATCCAGGGAGGTGGTTTCAAATGCGATTGAAATCAGATTTTTTCAGATGCGTCTCAGTCTGGATGTTCTGGCTGTTTTTTTTTTTTTTTTAATTATTTACATTTTTTTATTAACAGAACATAATATACAACATTATACAAATATATACAGAAAATACCGGAGTGTACAAAATGTTAATTCCTTAATCAAAAAGATAACCACGAAAAATACTACAAGTCTTTTTTGCTTTTTTGTTGACAATATTCTCCAAACAGGTGCTGTAGTTCTTGATCTCCTGGAGAAAATGAATGAAATTTGGCTTGGACCCTGACCAATTCTTTTTATGTATGTGGAACTTCCCCAAAATAATAAAAATTTGCACCAGAAAAATAAAGTTATTATTGTTATTTTCATTGGAATAATATATACATATATAAAAATTATCTAGTTTGAATATAGATTTGGTTTTCTTTCTGATAAAAATGTCCATATCCACCCAAAAACTCTTAACGCGACACACAACGATGACGTCAAAAATCAGTGACTGCAGCACGGAACATCACAATCACCAGTTCTGCAGAATTTCTGTACCGTGACTGGACATGGCGCTTATTTGGAAAGCGAGATGATGCACCTACATTTTTCCCGCATCTGCTTTGAAAGCGTCGTCACGTGGGTACGCCTTCGTCGTTACCAAAGCAACCCATACAGATTGGTTGGTTATGTCTGAATGCGCAAATCCTATTTGATTACTTGCAATTAATAGTGCAGACAGCCTGCCTGAAAAGATCTGATTTGATAAAAAATCGATTTGCCTGCAATCTGAACATAGCCTTTGATTCAATAAAATAAAGCACTTTTTGATAAAAAATTACTCAAGTCTTTAAGATGGATTTTAACACTGTTAGCACTGTTATAATTAGCATTCTGTAACGTGCAAAGGGGCACAGTAATAATAGAATGAAGAAACTGCTTTTACTGGCAAAGACTTTCTCAACAGAATTACTGGGAATGACATCAAGAAACTCGTCAATGGTCATTATCAAACAGCTTGCTATTAAAGGGCATCACGTGGCTTTTAGGAATACGAGAAATCAAAAGTGAAATGAACTCCTTTCCCCACATAGAAATAGCCTCAATGTCATCTCACATCTAAATGTATATATGACTGTCTGTCAAATGTAAAAAGGCCCGTGGTTTAGAGTGGAGTGGTTTGGGAAAACAATTGTTTAATTAATTAATCAGACTGGTAAAAAATTATCAAAGCAGAACATTCCTCTTTTTGCAGGGCAACTGGACAGTTTATTTTAAATAATGTTTATTTTTATTAAACCATTACAAAATATGAAATTGTAAATTAATAACATGTTTAATAAACATCACTGAACATTTAAATTGTAATAATTGTGCATTTTAATTACATTTATTAATAGTATTTTTACAATATAATGGAAGAAAAATTGTGAATAAGTACATAATTAATGTGACAAAATTTTGGGAATTAAATAAAGAAGCATGGAGCTAAATTAATGATTATCTGCTGATCTGCTGATCTGCTATTAGCTGCTGATAGACTCATTTAACACAGTGATGATAAACTGTGTGACTATGCCATTTAATCTCAATATGCAGTACCGTACAGTATATAAACATTTTAAAAGGAATATTTCGGGTTCATTACAAGTTTAGCTCAATAGACATAATTTGTGGCACAATGTTGATTACAACAAAAAATTATAATTTCGACTCGTCCATCCTTTTCTTTAAAAAAAGAGAGCAAAAAATCAAAGTTGCAGTGAGACACTTACAATGGAAGTGAATGGGGCAAATTTAGGGGGGCTTAAAGGCAGAAATGTGAAGCTTATAATTTAATAAAAGCACTTACATTAATTCTTCTATTAAAACTTGTGTATTATTTGATCTGTAAAGTTGTTTAAATTGTAATGTTTACAGTCATTTTAAGATTTTACGTTTTGTTGACATCACATCGTCATGTAAAATTGCTCTATCTTTACACAAAAAAAAGGTTAGTATGCAATTTTATCAAATTAAAATTATGTTAACACACATATTGTTTATGTCTTGTGGCTATACTTTTGAAATAGTGAGCATTTTAACATTTGCGGATTCCATTCACTTTTATTGTAATTGCCTCACTTTAATCTAAATTAATTTTTTTTAATCCCCTTTTCTCTACATTTTTAATACCCAATTCCCACTACTTAGTAGGTCCTCTTGGTGGTGCGGTTACTCACCTCAATCCGAGTGGCGGAGGACAAGTCTCTGTTGCCTCCGCTTCTGAGACAGTCAATCCGTGCCTCTTACCACGTGGCACGTTGTGCATGACAATGTGGAGACTCTGCATAGAGGCTCATGCTACTCTCCTCGATCCATGCCCAATTTAACATGCACCCCATTGAGAGTGAGAACCGCTAATCGTGACCACGAGGAGGCTGCCACATGTGACTCTACCCTCCCTAGCAACCGGGCCAATTTGGTTGCTTAGGACAGTGTTGCCCAACCACTGTGGTTGGGATAGTGGTGTGCCATAGAATTTTTTAGTTGTAAAACTTTAGTTTAGTGTGCAGTGGAAGAAAAAAGTTGGGAAACACTGGCTTAGGAGACCTGCTGGAGTCACTCAGCACACCCTGAACTCATGACTCCAGGGGTGGTAGTCAGCATCAATACTTGCTGAAAAAATGAGGGGCAAGTAAAACATTTTTTTTTTTGGTAATCAATATTATACCACACATGTTTTCAACTGAGATTAACTTGTATAGAACCCAGAATATTCCTAAAACAGAATTTATGATAATCTCCTGCTGAGAAGCCTGCAGATCATTCAGCCGGCTGATTGTGCTCAGTATACATGTTTTAAGACACAGTGTATCATGTGATTAGGGAAGTCACCTCTGCTGTATTATAGACAAAATAGAATATACTTTCAGCTGGTTTATAATCACACCAAAGAAATAAAGGCCAATGTAGTTTATTTTAGAGCCAGACAGCTACAGCACTATCATTTGTTTTAGATTTAAAATTCAGTGCAAATGCACTGACAAAGATCTTGATTAATCCTTGAATATCTGAAAGTGGATAACTTGTTTTTGTTGTTAAAGGCTTTTACCAATGATTGAAGTGCTGTCTCTTCTTAAATTAATAATATAAATAAAATAATTATTATAACTTATTTTAAAGAGATAGTTCACACAAAAATGAAAATTCTCTCATTTACTAACGTTCATGTCATCCCAGATGTGTATGACTTTCTTACTTCTGAAGATCACAAAGATTTTTAGAATAATATTTCAGCTCTGTAGGTCCACACAATGAAAGTGAATGGTGACCAGACCTCTGAAGCTCCAAAAATCTTAATAAAGGCAGAATAAAAGTAATCCATACGACTCCATTGGTTAAATCTGTCTTCTTAAGCAATGCACACTGGGTGAGAAACAGATCAATATTTCAATCCTTTTTTTATTAATCTCCACTTTCACTTTCAGAATGTGCAAGTAATAGTGGATATTTACAGGAAAAAAACGCCTTAAATAATGATCTGTTTCTCACCAACTACTATTATATCACTTCTAGTGCTGCACGATTAATCGTTAAAAGATAAAGAACTCGATTCAGACACCCACGTGATCTAATTTCTAAATGACAATGATTCTGCAATGTATATTAACGTTCCAGTGGCATGCATTTATAAGGCAGTCAAATTTAAATTTGAAATTCACTTCAAGACGCATATTTAAATGTTGATAAACTTTATATGGCATCTAAAAAAACACAGCGCTCCTGTTTGATCACAGCTGGCTGCTTTCGAGCGCTCACATGCGTGTCTGCACGTGCGCTTCTGTCTTGTGATGAATGCAGCACGCCTGCATGAAAAACTGCACTGCTTTTAATAAAACCTCTTTAGCTGATATTAATGTAAACATAGCTGTTAATGAATTACTAGTGTAAGCAGACAAGATTAAAGCTGCTCTGTCTTGACGAGATATTAAAGCAAACACAGCCGTTAATATATTAGCAGACATGACAAATATTTCAAAATGTTAGATTTGTGTGATGTCTAAATGTATATAAGCTGCATGATGTCTGTTGTAGGCATTCAGACATTCTTACTGCATCAAATCTGTATTAATGTAGATCTAATAATCACACAGTTACTCTGTTTTCTGTTTAATTACTGGCTCTTGAATAATTCCTGTACAAGCTTGAAGCAAGTTTTACAAGAGAAACACTGAAGACCTCGTTGTTTTAATTTAAATTGTTAATATTAATATTTAACCCTAATAATTTAACCTTTGGTAAAATAACAGTATATTAGTATATTTGTATAGTATAGTTTTAGTATTAGTATATTTGCTTACAAGTGCAATATCAAGTTAACATAGAACTGTTAATGAAACTTTTTCCTGCTCGTTTTGCTTTTTAATTGCATATTTTGCATAGACTGAAGCAGAGAACAATTTGTAAGAACCTCTAGTAAATTATATGTTACTTTGTTTAATACCCTTATGTCCAGGTTTTGTAAATCACTGAAATAAGCCTTTTTCTTCAGAATCGTGATCTTTATTCTAAGCAAAACAAATGTGATTCTCAATTTATCCAGAATCATGCAGCTCTAATCGCTTCTGAAGTTAGATTTAAACACTGGAGTCATATGGATTAATTTTACTGTGGCATAATGTATTTTTTTGAGCTTCAAATGTCTGGTCACCATTTATTTGCATTGTATGGACCAACAGAGCTAAAATATTCTTCTGAAAATATTCATTTGTGTTCTGCAAAAGAGTCATACACATCTGGAAAGGCATGAGGGTGAGACATTCACGAGATAATTTTAATTTTTGAGTGAACTATCCCTTTAAAGCTGCTGTTTTTGTGATTGGAACATTTAAAGTAATTTTACAATAATTAACTTAAGAAACCATTTGGAAGAAGATCTTTTGTGACACTCAATATTCTCATGATCTTCTCAATTGTTCTGGCCATCACATGATCTACCGGACCCTCCACAATTACCTCAGTGTCCTGTCTTCGAGCACTGCTTCACAGAGGAGCCCAGTCTATCCGCAAGAAGGAACGGGCTAAGGTGGCAGAACTGGGATAAAGTGAAAACTTTAAGTAAGAGCAATTCCTTATTAGGTCTTTTTTCTATGTAGTTGTAAAGACAATCACAACTTGTAAAGCAATCTGTATATAACAAAAATGGCAAAAGATTGACTCTATGTACAACATTGTAGATTTACCTGTGAAGAGCTGCACAGATTTGGGTCTGGAGCATCTAAAATTGTGACACTGAAATCAGCAGAGAAACGGGTGTTCTGGAGAATGGCGGCCATGTCTGCATCCACCTCCACTGGAACATTTGTCTGCACATCACACAATCAGCAGAAATGACTACGGAGAATTGTCATAACTATTTTAAATCAAGCAGAAAGTGATTCTCCAAAACTCACAAAAAAGTAAAAAATGGCAACTATCAAATATATTAAGAATTTTATGAACAAGCAGATATATTAAGTTTGGAGCTAATGTAATGTACCTTGAAGAAATGAGAGGCATCAAACTCAAAACAGTCAGCGCAGTCAGGCACTGTGCCTTTATATGTGACCAATGCTTTGGTTTTGATGATGTTTTGAGGCAGTTTAAAAATCCGATAGGTTCCAGATGCATATTTAACATCACCTATAGCGAGACATCATCGGTCAATGCACAACTATGTAACATCTGCCTCATCAAATATGGTATATATACAGTATATGGAACACAAAGAAATGTAGTTCAGCTCAAATACAGAATACTGTTACCAAACACAAAATTAGAGAGAAATGAGATGGCAAATGGCCAAGCTACAACAACAAAGCAAACAACTATACAGCAGTTATATGTTTTTTTCCAATTTGATTGTTTCAATCCTTCAACAGATAAATAAATAGGTTACCTGTCTTTCTTTGAAGTTCTGGGTTGTGAACCACAATGTGACTGCCTGCAACCAGATGGGGAGTGCTGAAGCCTTTGTCCTTCATCAGAGTAATGAGGTCTTGCCAGTAGAGGGCGCCAGCCATTCCCTCACCTGATATGAACATGTATTCGATTGGTGGTACTTATATCATCCTTAGTTAAGCCCAAATCTAATGCATGCTTGCATGGTCGTTACATTTCATATGTATTCATAATTTAGAAATTTCAAAGACAACATTTGTATTACAAATCATTTGGAAAAAATACCTCTAAATGACATTCACTGAATTAAAGGGAAAAAATACTTTTTATTAAGTTTAATTAAGTAAAGAATTTCACTGCAAATCCGATTGTTATCAAGTGTTTTGTCTTGTTTTCCATTTAAAATTGTCTAAAAATCCTTAAAACAAATACAATTACTTGAGAAGCAACATATAAGATATTTAGACTTGCTTTAAGAGGATGAATCTTAAATATACGTGTATTTTGTATATACGTGTTCAATTAATTTCCCGCGACAATGTGTTCATCAGCCGGGTGCAGTTTCAATCTCTCCCCCTTAGATCGGGACATTTGCACAACTCATAGAAGAGGTGCTGACCGCACATAAAAATGCCAGTTTTAGAGTTTGTAGTTATTTACATGATCTGCTTCCATATTATTTGAACTTTAATAAAGCTATAACGCAATAAATATAACAGCATTTAAGATGTAACACCATTTACATGATCTGCTTCCGTATTATTTGAACTTTAATAAAGCTATAACGCAATAAATATAACTGCATTTAAGATGTAACACTGGGGTGTTTCCTTTAAAAAACTCAGACTCTGCTTATTCCACAATGAGAGTGCTTCTGTATTTAACATTTTTGTATAATTCCCTTGTACTTTGTGATCTACTTAAACTGAAGCTGTTTGGAAAGTTTAGAGTGCATCTGGACTGTGAGCTGTGTCATTTTTCCTCTGCTCAGTCAGTCGTGAACTGCAGTGCTGCTCTCACACATCATCATTACTGTTTAATGTGATCCCATATAACGTTAAATGAGATCAAAGACTATTCGACAATGACAATTTTTGTCTGCAATTTTTTATTGTTGACGTTGGCGATAACATCGACTAATTGTTTCAGCCCTAAATCCATATAAATGATGCAATCCAAAGAGTGTATGAACAGCAGTGAAACACTTTCTTAAGATGTGTAACATTCATGAGAGCAGCCAGCAAAGTGAGTTTGAAGTAAGTTTGGAGCAACAGAAATAGAAATATATTCTGTAAATTGTGTGAATTAACATTAGAACTTTTAGCTTTATGCTAACTTAAAACGGTATTTCTGCCATTTTTCATGCACTGGTTACCAGGCACGATCATATTTTTTTTTTTATCAAGAAAATTCTCGTTAGATCATAATTTATTTTCTCTACTTAAACCTTTGATATTAGTGCAAAAATCATATGATTTTTATTGTTTTTCTGTAAAAATATCTAAAAACAATCCATTTGCTTTATCTTGCTTTAGAAACAACACTGCATATGATATTTAGGTTTTTCAGAGAATGTATTTTTAACATGTGTATTTTGTCTTACTGTTACTGGCAGAGTTTTTATAGTCAAAACAAGTAAAGAAAATCTGCCAGTGCTGAAGAAGTAATCCAAAGTATTTAGAATACATTACTGCCCTTTAGAACTCTAATGGAATACATTACAAATGACATTTTAGAGCATGTATTCTGTAATGGAATACATTTCAAAAGTAACTCTCCCAACCCTGGATGCAATGCATTATTTTGATGAAGTTTTGTTGCCATTTTTTCAGAACAGCAGCCTTCAACACCATAAAGGAATGCAGTGTAGTTCTAAAGTTTTAAAATGTAACAAATGAAGGAATGTTAGAATAAAAACAATTGTATATAAATAAATATATCAATGTTTACCCCACAGAACTGGATCTTCCTTGAAAGAGTCTGGAACTACTTTGCTTGCATACATGTCACTATAGTATAACTCCCCACCCTCCTATGAGATATGCAAAATGTAAGAATTAGCAAAGGTTTTCGTTGTTAAATAATACAATTATGGGATTAAAATGATCAGTTGCTATGTTGTAGATATATCTTACCTTTAGAACTCTGTAAGCTTCGCTTATCACAGTTCTCTTATCTGGGCACAGACATAATACACAATTTGACCTAGAAAAAATAAATATTGGCCTTTTTACAGATTAGTGGTCTACAAATATAATATCTATTATGGAAAACATATAAAAATGACCTAAGAAAAGAACATATGAAGAACATACACAACTACATCCAATGAGTTGTCCTGTATTCCTGCATCACTGAGCTGCTCCATGTAGCCTTTCACAAACATGGTGTTTGGTTTTGAGTATCCAAACTTCTCCTGATGGTACTGGACATATTTTTGTGAGGCAACTATCTAATTATGGAGCAAACAAAGAGGTTATTGACATGTGGTAGTTTAAATATATAAAGTTTTGTTGCACTTTTATGTTGATTTACCTGATTATCATCAGGTGTGGCCACATTTGTAATGTTTTAATGCAAAATACTGTATGACATCTTCTTACAAGTATATATATATATATATATATATATATATATATATATATATATATATATATATATATATTACTTTTAATCTACTAGTTAGACAAATATGATTGCACAACTTTGTTCTGGCTAATATGCTCTGACATATTTACTCTCAAGCTTGGTTAAAATGTTGGAAATATGATGAAGTACCATCTCGTCTGTCATATCCAATCCAATGACATGACCCCTCTCCCCCACCAGTTTGCTGAGGACATAGCAGTCTCTGCCTGATCCACTGCCCAGATCAAGAACCTTACATCCTTCCAACTTCTCCGGTACAACCAGACCACAACCAAAATACCTGCAGAATAGGTTGTATACACTTAACTGAATGCATCCCTTCAAAATAATGTGCTACAGAAACAAATAAGACAAAAATGATGTCTGTGACACAATCTTCCTGACATTTACCTTTTACAAACCTCTGGGTGGACTTGTTTTAGGGCTTCACATGCGCTCTTGGGTAGCGGCCTGGAGGGCATGACACACGCAGCATTGGTCTGCAGGTCATCTGACGTTTCCAGACGAGAGCCATAATAATTCTACAAGAAATAACAAGACGGAACTGCAAAGCAATTTTGGGATGGACAAACAAAGAAACAAGGCAGCATAACGACCACAACAGAAATCAAGTGTCTCGAGACACGTTTCTAAAACTTTTTATAAAAAAAGTTATTTTTAACATGACACGTCGTCATGAAAATTAGATGCGGTGCAGTGGTCAAATACGTTCGTCTAGCACTAATTTACATAGAAAAACACTGTAAAACAGGTAACGTTGCTTGATTAAAATGGAAGCGCTCTTGTTTGTCGCGTCGCTGCCAGTGTTACTCCTGTTATCTTCGGGTCATTTTTTTATCAGTTTAAGAGTTAAAAACAGTGAAACGTCCAGAAGTACAGAAACGTTCACTGGGAGTACATCTAATACGTCTAATACACTGCACACAACAGGGTTTCAGCTAAATATTTATAATGTTGATGATGTAGATTTTTTAGAAAATCGTTTATGAAATATGATCCGCACAGCTTTATAGGGTAAGTATTTGCAGATATTATACACAGACCTGCTTACTGCCAAAACTGTGTGTAGTACACACACACACACACACACACACACACACACACACGCGCGCGCGCGTTAGTGCTGCTATCCTTATGAGGACTCTCCATACACGTAATGATTTTTATACTGTACTAACTATAGATTCTATCCCCTAAATCTAACCTACACAAAAAACTTTCTGCATTTTTACATTAAAAAAAAAAAAACATAGTTTAGCATGTTTTTTAAGCAATTTGAATTATGGGGACACTATAAATGTGCTAAATGTCCATAAACCATATTTATAGCATAATACCCTTGTAATTACCAGTTTGTGACATAAAAAATGGCCTCATAAACCACCCAAACCCGCCCGCCCACACAAACACACACAAGTTCAACTGCACAATATTGATTTGACAACGCTGACAATGTATTTTGTGTACAATAATATGTATTGCAATATATCTATGGTTGTAATGTTGCATGATATAAACCATGATTGTTTTTCCTTCAGACGAGTATCCGATTATTTTAAGTAGGCTACTGTAAATCCTTACTGTATATGTATTGTACATGGTGTAGTACCACAACTCACAATTAGGTGCATGGTGTAGTACCACAACTCACAATTAGGCCATTCCGGTTCAAATGCTACCATGATAGAAGCCTTTATAAATGTGAAAACATGTAGGTAAGCCAATGCAATTGTCAAGTTTACAATTTATAGATAGGCCTAAGTGCTGTAAATTTACCGAAAATCTATTGAACTCAACTGTAATTTTTGACCCCAACATCACGTGTCATTATTTTTAAAAATAACAGAAGCGTTAAAGAGTGTTGAAACTACTTACCTTAACGTTGTCGTGTACCGCTGAAGACATGTGTGACGCGTGTGGTTTACCCTGTTGAACAGCCCAGAGCCATATATAGAGAGTTGCGACAACTCCATTGACTCCAATGGAACGTTTTTTTACAGCAATGGCGGCTCGTGGAGCCTCTCAATAGTTCCCGGAAGTAGCAGCAAACACCGTAGAGATGCATCAGAACAAACCGTTTGCGACGCACTTTTAAAAGGTGAGACGTTTAAAGAATAATATTATCTTATTCTGTATATTATCAGTACATCTAAATAAAAATAACTTGTAAATTAAAACCTTATAGTTGAGTTATTAAATTAGGAGATAAGGGATGTTATCGGATAACTAACAGATTAGGCAAGGATTGGAGCTGGATAAAGTTAGTAACGAACACCCTATTAATTGTAAAATCTTTGCAAATACCTCACACATTTTTTTGTTGTTGTACTTTTTATTTATATTTAGATTGCTCCTGCTGACTTGAGCCAACAATTTTTTTCTCCTCTCCATGTCAGTGGGGAAGCCATACATTCGCACACCTTTCTCTGAGCGATTGGAGCATCCCCATGCAGCACAGCAAACCATGGTGAAGACTATGCAACGACAACATGAAAGAAAGGACACATACAAAATGCTTGGCATGCTATTTATTAGAAATGTATTCATGAATTGCTGTAAATAGTTATTGCATTTATTTGAATAAAAATACAAAAAAAGTAATATCGTAATATATTATTACAATTTAAAATAACTGTTTTCTATTTTAATGTATTTTAAAATGTAATTTACTCCTGTGATGCCAAGCTGAATTTTCAGCCTCATTACTTTTGAACGGCAGTTTATATACGAGTATGCGTAAGTTGTTTTAAAGCTGAAAATATTGTGTATATGAATAAGTATTGTAAGAATTATACATTAGATATATAATATTTATAATACATAAATAATTATATTACTATATATAGAATTGTAAGAATTGTAAACAATAAGCTTCATTTCACTAAATTTTACATTATGTAACTATAGTTAAGTTCATTGACCCATTGTGCGGTGCGAGCTGGAAATCACCTGTCACCAGCCTGTCTCTGTACTATCTGAAAAGTCATAAATATGACATTAGTTACCATGAGATTAGTGAAAACAATGAACATGAGGTGACATAAAAAGGCAACAGAAACCCTAGCCTGAAATAAGTTGAGGCAAATAACGGTAAGCGAACACTAATCCTCAAATATTAGCTGATTTGATCTTTAAAAAACAACATCGCTGTAACAACATACTCATGCTACATACATATGTCGGTGTGTTACATAAATATATAAAATAAATGCATTTATTGACTACTAATTACCAGAAATCACAGTTCTGTCACTCTACTCTAACAGTTTGGAATGACCGCAAAAGCACTTCCTGGAACTATCTGAAGTCTACGTGAATCACGTGACGATCAAGCATTTAGAACTTCCGTTGTCTCAACTCTCCTTTATATGGCTCTGGAACAGCCAAAGTCCGAAGGAACTTGGTCACGTAGGCCCTACTTAAATGCATGTATATAAATGTAGTTTTTGTTCACGTGAGCTTGAATTGGGGAAATAAATTATTTAATTTCAAACGAATTATGGTCTTTTGGACAGTGTAATTATGATATGGTTTTTCAATGTACAAAAGGGTTAAAGTGGAGTTAAAAAAAACACTTGTTCCTTCACAGAATGCAACGAAACGCCAAACGAATTCAATATTCTTTCTACACCTTATACAGTATTTTTAAATAAAATAGTCGTCATCTATCACGTAGACTACTCACTGAACTGGCAAGGTTGGGTATAAAGTGATTTAGATTTGTTTTTGTCGAGTTTATTCCAAAATGTCAACTGCTTCGAACGGGTCCTACAGAAATGACATAAGCAATGTTTTACCATGATTAACCACCAGAGGACGCACCGCGTACATATTTTCAATAAACCTTTTTGCAATGGCCATAGAAAGTCTTAAAAGTCTTATGACATAGACCTAGTAATGGTAATCACGTGATGTGATTTTAAGTTTTGTTTCAACTATTCATGCTCAGTTCTTCGGCTGTTTAAGTCTACAACCATTTTAGAATTAGTGTCGAAATAATAAACATTGCAATCTATTAGTGTTATTCACCTAGAGTTGGGAAGACTGAGTTGGGTGCACTGTGCCCTAGTAAATTTAATATTAACACTAATAATCATTTTATTTAACATTTTTTGTATATTTTACATGAAAAAGTTATTTTTGAATATTTGCTTTCAGGGATTCCTTCAAAACTGCAGTACATTAATTGTATTTAGAATGTTTTTGGTCACACATTATACATAATGGTTTGCGTATATATACAGTGAAATTTATTTGTTTTCACACATCCCAGCTAAGCTGGGGTCAGAGTGCAGGGTCAGCCATGATACGGCACCCCTGGAGCAGATAGGGTCAAGGGCCTTGCTCAAGGTGCTGGGGATTGAACCCCCAACCTTCTGGTCAGTAACCCAGAGCCTCAACCACTGTGCCTCTAAAGATCATTATACATTTGGTCCTCCACAGGGCCAAATGTGGAGTTGAAAGGTGGAAATGATTTTAGGGGCCCAAAGGTACGGGGGGGCTCAAAACAAATTCAAAAATGTATTTCTTAATAGGTAAGGGGCCAAGAGCAACATACAGTCAGGGAGCCCAGAATTCCTTGCTACGGCCCTGGTCCTCCACCACCATGAATATCTTGCTACATTCTTGCATGCTGTGTCTATCAGCTGCAACCTTAAAGTATTATCTAGACAAATCCTGTAAGATTTCACCTTTGGAGTCAGACTGTGAACTTCTAACAGAGCAAGGCAGCAATGATAATGTTAAATTTAGTGTCTAGGGAAATGAAAACATCCCTCTGAATCACTTTCCAGTAATTCTGTATAAAGTATTGAGTTTAGCAACATGGGGTTGGTAGTATGTGTATGTCTTTGCACAGTTAAGAGACAGTGTGAAGAAGAGGACTGATATGCTGGGATGAATACAGACATTGTTACTCTCCTGTGTGTGCGTGGAACTGGAAAACTCTTCCCACAGTGTCCTGCTTGACATTAAGCAGAATCAGTCAGCTGTGACCTCACTCTGCCCTCAGTGTCCTGAGTCTTTTACCATACAACAGCCTGTACTCTGATTAAAGGGTGGTCCAAGTATGTCTGGTTTCACCCACTGGTAAGCAAATATCTGTGGGACGAGTCTGAAAGGCCTTTATTGTCCAAGTCGAGACATTCTCTGTCAGAAAGATGGGTCTCCATTTAATCTCAAGGTGTTGGTTTAAAAGTTCTATTAGATACAGGTTTTTATAGTATTTGAAATTAAATAAATGGTAATACTCTATTACTGGTATGTGAAAAAAATACAATATATAGTGAATAGTGGGATCCAAAAGTCTGTGACCACTATTGAAAATACTTCTGTTTGGCATTTTTTGTAATCTAAAATCATTTTTATTGAAAAATGTCCCCCGTCTGCTTTAATGATAGCATGCACTCCAGTTGGCATTGACTCCACAAAGTGCAAAATCTGATTGTCCATGTTATCCCAGAATGATTTGAAAATGTTCCAAGGAGCATCTTATGTGCTTCAATGGAAGCAAAGAAAATCTTACCTTTTTTTTTTTTTGCAGTAAAGATGGTCACAAATTTGCTTAGATTTTATTAGTGACCAAAAGAGAGCAGAATACTAAATCATTCTTATGCATTTTTTTAAATGCAGTTCCTTTATTTTAAATTTTCTTCAAAATTATGTTCATATCAAGGTTTAAATTCCATTTTGAATTCCAGATTCTCAATGTGGTCTCGAACTGTTTGACTCGAACTTGAAACCCGCTGTAAAGTTAGACCATTTCAGGCCTATTAAACATGCTTCCTATCCGATTTGAATACTATGTTAACAACTAAACCTGACTGTTTATCAAAGCTCAGCTTTTTAAATCAGTGACCCTTTGTACTTTATTCTAAGTCCATGACCGCACTACCGCAGAACAAGACATCAAAGCCAATGTTCTCTGTGCGGCATTTCCACCCCCTCTGTGTTCTCTGACAAACGAATAGTTGTCAAGCTCCAAAACTTGACCTCGGTCTTGGTTCCAGACTTATTTGTTTAATTTCTGTTCCTTTTTTTCTGAAGTCAAGGCAAGCAAGAGGTTATTGTACGTTCAAGCCTGAAAAACATCTACGCTGGGAAGGGTTCACTGCCAGACTAAAGGTTATGAGAAGTTGAAGGGAAGGGTAATCTTTGAAAGATCAAATAAAGTGGAAGTCAGAGCAGGGGAATGTGTACAATGTCACACAGACAGCCTTCTCCTTGGCAAACAAAACCCTACTGTTCGACTTTGTGTCCTACACGCACACACGCATACGAACTCAGAGGTCTCATTTAACCTTTGCTGCCCTTATGAACCCCTCTGACTCCCTAGTTAAAGCAAGCTATTGCAACACATTCAAGGTTAGCTATTTTCCTTTCAGAACAAGAACAATGTATACCGAGATTGTATCAGATCCTGCTGTGTTGACTCACTGCGGACATTCAGATTGACTGTACAGTGCGATGTCTGTTAAATGAATAGATACTGAATACAAAATCTTTAGATAAATGTTGCTTGGATCTAAAATATGTGACGTTATGCAAAGCTATTCTTCTCAGCAGTATTTCTCTATCTCTTTCTCTCTGTTCCAATCTAGCATATCTAATGTGATATACTGTAAATATTCATGTCATTTCCATTGGCATAACTGGGTCACATGAAATCTCTTTTATGCATTTTTGTTTGATCAGACATGGAATATGCATGATCTATCTCACTCATATACTTTTTCCTTGTTATGAATTTATAAATAAGCCACATGATAAAAGAACATCAGTAAGGAAATGAAATGTTTTTCATTGCTAAATTTGAACAGAACTAGCCATCGTGGTAGACAAAGAGGAATTAAAAAATGAGAACACTTTCACTTCTAGATTCATAAACGCATACTGTGAAGTCCTGTGCTTAAAGGGATGTTCACCCAAAAAAATACAAATTTGTCATTATTTACTCAAGCTTAGGTTGTTCCAAACCCTAATGATATACTTTCTTCTGTGAAACACAAAATGAGATGTCTGACACAATGTTAACCTCAGTCACCATTAACATTAATTAACATTTAACTTTTTTTCCAAAAATTAAAGTAAACGGTGACCAGTGCTGCTTGTAATCTGATTACAAAGTAATAAATAACTGTTATTTAATTACTTTTGTAGACAAAAATTAGTGCAGTGCATTATATTTTAAATTACAGTAATCAGATTACAGTTACTGACTTTCAATATTAATTACTTTTAAGTAAATCACTTAGGTAACATTTCCAAAATATTATTTAGAAACCATTTAAAACGTTCATATGTAGGCCTACATCTGTTTGCTTCTGTGACAGCTGATGAGATGACATTGAAGGAGGAAATATAGACATTATTTTGAAATCATTGGGCCTCAATCATGAAACAAGAGCAGAACTCATTTTTGTGCAAATCATTCGTAATGTTGCACTGATGCAAATGATCAGATTCATTAAATATTTTGTATTTTCTAAACATTAGTTGATACAAACAAAACTGACCATGTGTAAATCGTGCATAAGACATCTGAACGTGTTGTGTTCTTTCAGGCAAACTGTCATGGCTACATTTTGATTAAATTAAATTAAATAAAAAAAGTGGCGTAGTGGCTAAAGCACAGGGCTGTTAATCAGGTGGTCACAGGTTCTAACCCCACGGCCACCACCATTGTGTCCTTGAGCAAGGCACTTAACTCCAGGTTGCTCTGGGGGGATTGTCTCTGTAATAATTGCACTGTAAGTTGCTTTGGATAAAAGCATCTGCCAAATGCATAAATGTAAATGCTTGCATTTATTGGTATTGTATTGGTTTTCAGCAGTAGTGCTTGATATGGGGTGAAAGGATAATGAAAAGATGCAGTTTGCATATGATTTTCTAAATAAAAATTAATGCCCTCTAACATGACTGGTTGGACAGTTTGTATTTTTATATATATGAGCTCTATAATTTAGGTTTCATAATTCAAAGGCATCGGTAAATTGCATTCAGCTGATTACGTATGGTCAATACCATTGCTGTTAAACCAATAAAGTAACACATCACAGGCAGAAGCATACACAAAACAACTGGGAAAAATAGAAAAGCCCGCACACTGTGTGTAGCTTGCAAATCTGTAGTATCATACAGCGATTCGATCTTTTCAGGCATTCTATTAATTTCTGTTAAGATTCTTCCTGTTGCAAGTACATCACTGTTACCATCACGATTTACTATTTCACAAATGATGCTGGCAATGCGTTGCAAACTGAATCAGAGAAGTTTAATGGTTGTGAACATCCTCCTGCTGATGTGAACTGAACATTTTTTACACTCATGTCAAACCCTTTTTATTGACTTTTTTAACTGTTCACAAAAAGAGTGTCATATGACAGCAAATACATGCGATGACAGTAAGTCCTCACTTTCTCTGAGACGCTTTTGTGCTTGCTAAATAAACATTTTACATTGTGAATTTCATTACTGTTCAGCATAGGTGTAAACAGCATTTACAAGCTAGTCTGGCGCCTTCCTTATATGGCGTTTTTGTGGGCGTGGATTATGATAATTGCAAATGAACATGCACACACCCCATCTTTACAAATGTTTGGAATTCACATCAGCATGTTTTACAAACAAATCTGGAGAGTATGAAGTGTTTGTGAATTTTTCGAGAAGGTCCATTTTATTATAAATTACATATTTAAGAAAGTTTCATGAATGAGGCCCATTGAGCGGAAAAACTAAAACATTTCTGTTCATTTTTTTTATAAAGTAACTAAAAATCTAAGAAATTTGTAATGTGATTACTTTTCCATCAAGTAATCAGATTACAATTATTAGATAAGTAATTAGTAATTTGTAGTTGATAACTATTTTTGAGTAACTTACCCAACACTGATGGTGACTGAGCCTAACAATTTGCATAACATCTCCTTTTGTGTTCCACAAAAGAAAGAAATTCATACGGATTTAGAACAACATGAGGCTGAGAAAATGATGACAGATTTGTCATTTTTGGGTGAATTGTCCCTTTAAGATTAGTGACTTTTTAGGTGGAGACTTTGGCGATGGGAGGCTCACTCGAGCTTTAAGATAGGAAGCTGCATTGAACGTGAGGAGCTCAGAGAGTCATAAATCTGTGGTATGATTTAGAATTTCCCGCTTAAGCACAAGGGTCATTAGCTATCATCAGCCAAGCAGAGCACACTTTATATGTATTGTTCCACTTCAGCGAATTCATGCCAACTGTGCAAGTTTCTTTGATCCATCAAAAATGCACGCAAGCTCTTGTCCAATTATGAGGGAGAGGATCTGTGAAAGAAACTCAGCAGGAATGGGAAGAGTGTCCTCCATTTAATCAGTGATGCTGCTGTTTTACAGACCCTTCTGACAGTATCTTCAAGTTGTTCAGGTTGAGGTATAGAGTCTGGGCCTATTTGTCACACTTTTTAATCCAACTAATATATTTCTCAAGGTAGTTTTTTTTTTTGTTGTTGTTGTTGTTTAAGTGAATTTCTACATTGGCACACATCTTAGTCTTGGCTACAAAAAAGCTTTCAAGCAATTCCACTAGTATTGCCCAGGAAAAAAAAACATACAGTTCATTGAACAGACGTTGACCTTTTGTGACATTTGTGAACATGCCCCACAATGAAACCTGCTAGTAAACAGCTTATTATAGGCTTGTGAGCAAATAACCGTTAACAATTACAACACCAATGAAAAAATAGAATAAGAATATTAAACAATTTTTTTGTAAACAAATATTGTAATTGAGCTTTTTTTTATTTACTTTTAACTCTAAATACATTTAAGAATCATGCTCTTGTACAACTCAAAAACCTGCTTTTGCTTTAAGTTAATTCCATCAGCTAACACTTCAGCCCCCTTACCCCCCTAATTTTGACTCAGACACATTAAGGAGGTGTAGGCCTACATTATATGACCTAGTTTTTGAGAAAAACATAAAAGAAATATATTCAAAAACAGCATTACGTGCTTTTCCCAGCTTTGAGTGTTAATAGCTCTCATGCAAAATTTTTATCTTAGAAAAAACTTTTGTGACTAAATGTATGAACAAGTGAGTGAGCAGAAGGTGAGGGATTTTGTCTTTTCTCCTCCATTTCCTGTGACAAAGCAACCCTGTTGGCCTGAGGCGGCTTGCTCTTTGTTGCAGAGTGTCCCTTTCTTCCAGTATACCTTTTTACAGACCACTGATCTGCCTTGATGTTGGCCCCAGTGATGCACGAGGTCATCTCTGCCCTATCACTTCCTCTCACATCAATGTCACCGCAACCAGCAGGAATTAAGGTCATGACTCAGAGCCCAACAGATAAAATTTAGGTCAGCTGCAAGGTTTAGTCAACCAAAGACAAGGTTTTCATGTACTTCCAACATGCTCGAACACGTCTTCCTTCTTTCTTTTGACGAATGTAAGCTCATTTCAGCGCAGGCAATATACCCTGCAAGAGGTGTTATGCTAAAATTACTCATTTTAAGTACTATGCTTAGGTAAGCATTTCAAAAATGTATATGAATTTGAATTAGAAATCCTAAAATTACTATTAATTTTATAAGTATGGGTTTTTGCTTGTATGTCCTTTTTGCTTTAATGACAGCATGAACTCTAGATGGCATGGGCTTCACGTGTTTTTTTGCAAAACCCGATAATCCCAATGTTATCACAGCATAATTTGAGAAAGGTCCAAAGAGCATTTGTGTGCTTCAACGTAAGCAAAGAAATCTGACATTTAACAAAATCTCACAAATTTTCTTAATTGATTAGAGACCAATAAATGGTGCAATATCTTATTTACTTTTCCTTTAGCATTCTTCAGTTTCTTTTAAAATATTATATAAGATTAAATTAGATTGAACTGACAGATTAACAATGTGAATTCACTGTAGGTAAACACAATAGTAAAAAACTTAACAGATTGCCGAAATCCCTGAGTGAGACGTAAACAACAGGTTTATTCTGATTGTGCATTTCAGAACTTTATTCAAAATCTGTGCAAGTAAACACCCAAATGAAATATATATTCTTTCAAAATAATGAAACACAATAATACTCATATAATACTTAACCTGCATAAACACAATATTTTAAAACCAATTTAAGTCATTGAAGCATCAGTGTACTGTAGAGTACAGGACATGAATTCTAACCTGTTTTCACCATTTACAAAATAAAATTGAGTAAAAACAAAATAAATATCTTCATATGCACATTTGTTGTAAAAGTTCAGACAGTTTGACCAGCAGTCTAGTTCTCATGACAAACATACAGATCACATTTTATGTATTGGGCTCCATGGCAAAATATATATATATATGATTAAGACTTTGAATTTCCCCATGTCCATTAATACATGGGAACCTTCTCATGCATTTGCATGCAACAGGCAGCAGTGTAATTTTAACATCTGACATAACACAAGATGTTGCAGAACAGATTATCATAGTTTCATCAGGAGACACATGCAAAAGAAGGACAAAAAATCATCCTCTAAAGTATATACATATTCACATGGCATTTACTTTGAAGTCTCTAAGAAATTTCAAAACTAAAATGCTTTTCTTTTCATTCATACAAAATAACTGTCTTTCACAAAGATTATGCTATGTACATATAGTTTTAACAAGTCTTTTAAGATTGATGAAAAATAACATGTCAAACTTAAGACTGTAAATATAATTTCAGCAAACATATTTTCGTGGGAATGGCCTTACCACAACACTCCCTTTAATAGATCAATACTTCCATTACAATAACAGACTGCTGTGACGGACAGCTGTGATTGGGTTGATTTGTCTTAAGGTGATGCAACAATCTCTTGCATAATAGAACAAACATCTTATGACACATGCTAATACCAAGACCAGTTAATAAAATACATGTATACAAAACAGATGACCAAAAGAGCAGTCATTTGTTGTAGCTTTTTTTGATTTTCCATTCATCATCTTCTAGTGTATTGTAAAAATCGATCACTGTAAATGCTAAGAAGCAGAATAAACAATAAAGCACACAACATTTTTTTCAGAGAGAGAGTGAGACAGAAATGAAAGAGGACATCAATAATAAAGTATACACACCACATACCATACAGATATGAAGATACCATGTTTTAATACTGATGGATTCATATTCCATCTTATCCAAATATGTTATACAGCATGAATATACAGCTTTAACTTTGCTTTCAGTTTATCTGACCAACACAGAGCCAAAAAGAGACACATCTCTCTTTTTATAAAAGGCAACAGATTTCATTGATTTGAATGTTTGTATAAAGACTATGACATTTAAAGCCTTCCTGGCAGAGACAAAAGAATACACTTTTATTTATTTTTCATTTTTCCATTCTAAATGAAAAGAAATTCACTTCCAAAGGCTGAGGCACAATCTGCTTATACATCATATGCATCAGTGCATCGTAACTTACTGCCTGTGGCCAAAAGTCTAACCATGTGTGGAAAATGGAGTGAGAACTGATATTGTTACAAATACACAAGGGCAATTCTGTTACACACACGTTTCATAGAAAACATGTATTTATTTTGCCGGTTATAACTTGGGTAGTAGCGCGATTTAAATTAACTTTGGTTACACGGTCTCTTTGTGAACTAAATTAAATGTAATTAACATGGAAAAATGCTAGATGGCCCAATTTAAACAAAGTGAATATGCAGAAGAGAAGAAAAAAAAGGAAATTTCTTGTCCAAGCACAGATGCTGGTTCACAGTCTCAAAACTAGCATTTCTTCAATGACCCGTTTAGCAGTGGGGAGTCACAACTAGGTGTTCCATTGTAATTCTGTGAATTTTAATCAGTATTAAAGTTCAAAGGACTCCGTTTCACTTGACAACTCATTTTTAACCTTTGTCTGCATTTGTCTCGAGCCTTCTTCCAGCTCCTCCCCCTCTTTAACAAGATGTGCATTGCTCCTCTGGAGCATATAGTACAAAATAGGGTTAGTCTTGGTAAACCGAGGTGAGTCTGACTCATATTTTTGTGTTTGACCGTCACCATTAACCATCCTTGTAGAGCCCTTCAAGTCCTTTATTGTGGCATTATCAGTTTTTGCCTCCTGGGGAGATTTAGGTCTGTAACCGCTTACTCTCTTAGAAGATGCATTGCTAGGCCTCAAACTTTGGGGAAAGTTTTGAAGCTCACCATCAATACATGGCTGCTTGATTGTATTCCCATTCAGCACAGTATGTGTCAATGAACTGCATGTACCCCTTGGCTGAGACAATTCCTTTAAGCAGTTGTCTGAAAGCAGCAGCTGCTTTAGAACATTGAAACCTCTGTTTTCATTAGACTCAAATGGTGGAAATCTAGCTGGTGGACATCTAGCTGGTGGACCGCCTGCCTCTGGGGGACTAGAAGGTTCACTGGCCTCTCGGGTCTCTAGGCCTCCATCGGCAGAACCACTTTTGTCATTTACACAATCAGAATGGTCTAAATACCTGCCCTGTTGACTCAATGTGTTATGATCTTCTAATTCTACCAGAAATTTACGCTTCTTTGGGATTGTTGGTCCCTGGGTTTCCACCAATTCTTCCTTTATACAAGCCTTGTTTAGGTCCTCTAACTTGTTTGACTGAAGGGTTCGGTAAGGCCGCTGTTTTAGGAGATGACAAAGAAGACCATCTCTGTAGACAGCCTCTGGGGACAATGGTTCTTGCTTAATGTCTTCATGTGCAAGACAACTGGTGCTTTTTCTAGGCTTTATCATTACATTCTGGCATTGTTTTGACATTTTTTTATAGTCAATCATTTGACCTTCTACTGGCTCAGTTTTGAATGAAATGTCCATTGAAGGACCATTTGCTTTACCTTGGTCTATTGCCTGATTTATCGTTTTTTCCATAGAATTGTTCTTTCCATATTCTTGTTTTCGTTTACTGCTAACCTTTTCTTTCAGAGGAGCATTCCCTAGAAGAAGCTGTAGAACTGTGCGTCTCTCAAGCAGATTCTCAATCTCGGCGACATGCTGTGTTGCCTCAGGCAAAGTTGAAGTTTTTGGCTTGGCCTCTTCCCACAATGGATTGTTATTTCTATGAATAGGTGCAGTGAGTCTCTCCAGTAAAGTTGGAGGATGGTTAACTTTCAGCTCTTGCGTCATGAGTTTGATAGGGGGTAAAGGTGCCTTCACTGGAGGAGAAATGGTTGGGGTTTGTTTTCCACACTGAGCCAAATTCTGTAACAATTTACTAGCACTGAAAGCAGGTTCTTTAACTCTTATATCACTTGTAGGTGGTTTAGCTTTACAAAGATCCAAGGGCACAGACTGTGAATTGGGAGACCCATAAAGGGTATATGAAGATGCACTGCTGTTCGAGTCCTGGCTTTGGGAGAACGTTGGCAAGGGTTTGGGGCTTCTACAATTCAATCCACAGTTTGAGCCAAGTTCATTTGTGTCCTTACACCTAGCTGTACTGAAATCACTCTGGCTACTTGTGGATGCTCTAGTGACCTTAGGGATTACAGCTCGCAGCAAATCTGGATTATCTAAACCTTTGTTTACTCTTTCGTTATTTTTGTGATCCAAAAGTAACTGTAAAAGAGTGACCTTGTGATGAGGTTTCATCTCTGAACAGGCATCCACCTCCCTGTGATCTGTGGGAAATTTGACAGGTGGACTGTCAGGTGTCCACCTGTACAATGAAGAATCTGGGACCCTGTCCAATGCAGGTGAGGATGAAGTAGATACTGGTGTCTGTGCATGTGTTCTGTTCTTCAGAGACAGGTCAATAGGAGAGCAACTAGAGTAAGTGCTCTCAGCATCACTGCTGTCTTTAGTGAGACTACTGTCAGGGTTCGAGTGCTCACTGTCTGAAAAAAGAGGAGAGCCCAGAGGGCCAAATGTGTTGAGGTCATTTTTCAAGTGACCTTGCCCATGAATTCGCTGTGATGTGTTGTGGCTGTTGAGAAGCTGAAGGAGGAGACTGCTGCAATTCTGTGATGGTCTGCCTTGTTTCTCAAAAGGTCGTCGCTCTCTGAAGTGATGTCCTGTCCGCATGGAACCTTCTGGACTTTTGTGCTCTGAAGTTAGACTTGGACTCTGTCTGCTGGAGCTAGTTGACATTTGTGAAGGTATCCCATTCTGGGTGTGTAGGAGGCTTAGTCCATGAGTCTGGCTGGAAGTGGTAGACTGTTTCTTATCTTGTGTCTGCTGTGTGGCCATGGCTGAAAGTCTTTCACTGGCTGCTCGTCCAGATAGTTGGGCCTTTAGGGCATGCTCTCGTGAGTACTGCTGCAGATGAGCCTCGCTGGAGAGCAAGAGAGCCAGTTGACTACAGACAGCACTTGGTTTGGGTGATGGAGCAGGGCTTGATCTGATATTTACCAGGTTTGCCACAGCCTTTAGGCGCTCGGTACATGAAAGAGATTCTGGGGATGGGGAAGGAGTACTGCTCTTTCGTGCCTTGGGTGATTCCGAAAAACTTTCCTGGCTTGACCGTCTACGTTGATAAGGCACACTGTTGCTGTGATTCTTAATTTTGCTCTTGCTCACTAGCCCTTTGAGGTGGCTCGAGGCAGGTCTGTGGCAAGGCCCATTTGCCCTCTCCTCTTGTGCAGGCTTGCTTATCTGGCAAGCGGCATCTTGTGGCCTCAAGCCTGGGATAATCTGCTGTGACTGGGTCACATTCTGAAGTCGAGAACTGAAAGACTGGAGCAAACTTGCTAGAAGTGTACTTTCTCCTTTATCCTGTGAGGAGCCATTCGGACCTCTGTGGTGGTCTTCATTTTGCCCATTGAGTGGAACAGGGGGTGCTGACCTCTGTTGAATCTCTCTCTCTGTCCAGGTCTCTGAGTTGAGTAGACGGGCCTTTTTGAGGTGCTGTGAGGCTCCGCAGTGAGAATTCTTTTGGTTCTGTTCCCGTTGAGTGCCATGATAAGCTTGTGCATGCCCTGTCCCCTCCTTATTCCTCTGCTCCTGGCTCCCACTTTGTGATGCTGCAGCACCCTGTCCTCCTGCTACCTGATGCATGAGTAAGCCTTCCAAATATGTTAATACAGCAGAATCCTGGTGTGTTTCAGGGCCAGGCTCTTCCCCATGAGTCATGTTCAATACTATAATCCTTTGTATGGTTAGCCACCACAATTAAGGGGAAAATGTTTGTTACTTTCTGCCAAGAGTCTTTACAGGTTTTAGCTCAGAAAACTGTTTTTTTAGGTATGAGAAAGGCCTAATGTAGCTCCACAAGCCATCCCCCCCATGCAAGAGACAAGAGCTAAGCACGACTGTTGTTTATAATCATTCTTGCCACTGTTAAGAAACGTACAGGATCATTATGCAGTCAGCCTCATGGGATTTCATGGCACTGGATGTACACTCCAGAGTTCCAGTGCTGTGATTAAAAAAACTGTTCACATCCAGTAATTCTATCCACAGGGTCAGTTGGTGGTAGTCCTGCAAAAGAGAGAAATGTGGTGTTAAAACAATTTTTCAACATGCTCATACATACACCACATTCTTGTATGCTAACAGCAACACAACTAATCTTTAGCATGTAGAACACAAAAAGTGTAACATTTTATATGCTAATCAGTTTTAAATGTAGTTTATGCAGTTTTCATGTGTTACATTTTAAAAGACTTACAGCCAAACTTTACACAGCAGGTTGTTTATGATAAATGAAAATGCTCCATAAGCTAGCAAGCTTCATCTGTAGCCCACAAAATGTGGGTCTGCTTTTGCATGTGTCCGTCAATTCACATTCAAAAAGGTCAAGACGATTGATGAAAATATTGACCCAATTCATATACTGAAAGGGATTCGAAAAGGTCTCTCTCATCCCACCATAGCTGCAATAATCATGCCAGGGAATTCTGGGATTGCCAAGTCAAGCCTCAGCAGTTTCAATATAATGTTTTTTTTTTTAACTCTCTGGACTGAAATGCAATAAGAATTAACCTGCATAATCTTATTTGGACTGAATACAAAGCTTTGAAGAATTTTTATTGATTTGACAGATACTAGGTAAAAAAAAATATATATAATAATTATAACAAAGAACAGCATCCTGAAGAGGATTAAATATTTTGAAGACAAAATTCTTGCCAAGGCATTCTTGCAGAACTGCCAGTTCAGAGCTTTACTCACTGATATACATTTACAAATGGCTAATAGGTATTTGGGAACTATCTTACCATATAATCTATACTAATTGGGAAGGCATAATAATGTGCTTAAGCACTATGGTAGTTCTATGACTCTAAAGATCAGGCAAAGCAGGAAGGAAAACACCAAAACCCAATGAAGTTGAATGAGAAACAAGTGAGTAAAATACATCACAATTTTGAATAGCCATACACTAATTAAAGAATCTAAATATTATTGTATTGTGACCCAGATATCGATAAAATATTGTATCACCAGGTCCCTACTGATCCTTGCCCTTATTATTATTTTTTTTAAATAAACTAATATTTGTTACCATATATAACTAAATAGCCAACGTTATGATATGCAGCAAAGATGCTGATTGAACTGACAGACATAGATTAATGGTTTATAGTTTTAAAGAAATAGATCAAGTGTCTTGAGGTCCAACACCTGTGCCGGCACTCTCCCTCTCTCCCCATCTACTCTCTACAGTCTGTGTCACAGCCTGGAGATAGTACACCCACATGCTTCAGCCTTAGTCCTTCACGGCCATGTTACCACTGTTGCTCTCACTACATTATCTCAAAATATTCCACCTCTGGATCACACAGTGCCATTGGCTCTGCAGAATGACACATTTATTGTGTATGCGTCAGCCTGCTGAACGCTGTACTTGCCACACAACTCTTTTTTGTTTTTTTCCTCCTCACCAAGGCACAGTAAATGTCTCATACTGTATTTTCCCCCATTTCATTGGAATATTCTATCTGAAGAGTGTAATTTCTGTGCCACTAGTGTCACGAAACAGAACTGCAAAAAGTTTTTTTTGGAAAAATGCAGTTCCATCCCAAACTCACGTCATAAGCCAGTGGTGCAGTGTCAGACTGGTTGGGAAGTGCCACAGTGTCAACTTAGAAATGGCTGACTTACAGTTGTCAGCATATTACGAAGGGATAAGAGAAAGTATTTTAACATAAATACACACTTCAGCAAGTCTATTTGAAATGGAGCTGTAATTACTTAATCATGGTATACACGCAACGCTGACTTTGTCAGTGCTCTGTGGTCAAACTAAGTAAAAGGTCAATGGCTACGGTTGATTTTTTCTTCTGATAATTGGCACCTCTGGTTTTCTACTTTGCTGGGGATGACAGAGGGTGAAGGGTATGTAATGACCTTATCAAAATATCGGCCATGGGGGTGTCAGAGTGACAGGACTGAGAAACTCTTAAAATACTACACAACTTCGATACCTATGACCTAGATATTATCTCTTAAAGTCCTGAAGAGTAGATCTACTGCTAGTGACAAATGATCACAGAACAGAATTCCAAACATTAATATTCTCACATAACAATAGGCCATTTCAATGTAATGCATTTCTAATATTTTATTATTTAGTGCAAGTGAGAAGACAAATGACCTCGTGGACATGCACTTCAGCAAACAGTTTATTCCAGGGTTTTTGCTGAAAGATGCCATTTTTCCTTAAGGGATTAAGAGAAAGTGGTTTCACACATTCACACTTCTCCTAGAGAATGTGGCTTATGTGGCCATGTAAACACACAAGTGGCGTTCTGATGACTGTTTTAAAGACTGCGCATGTACGTGGAACAGACAGCATCATTAACATCATAATCACTGGATGTGTGATTGTTACTCAGAAATATCAAACGGTAGATGGAGCCATTGACTAGTTGGAATCAACTATTCCAGAGACCCATGTAATAATCTTGGACTGCCTGGTCAGCTATTTGCATGGATAGTGTAATGGTTGTGGGATATTTCATGGATTAAAATGGAAAGTATTATCAAATATTTGGTTGGGACATCAATCAGATATGATCTATTAAAATCAGGGCTGTCAATCGATTACATTTTAATCAAATTAATTACATGGTGTCCCGATTAATTAATCGCAATTAATCGCATATACAACTATTTGCTGAGAAAGCCCCTCATATAAATATAATTCAATATATAATGATGAAATAATGATATAGTTATTTTTAAATAATATATATATATATATATATATATATATATATATATATATATATATATATATCTATATATTTATATATAAATAAATAATTTTAAAAAAATCAGATAATTAAAGTGCATTACATTCTTGTAGCAGAAGAGTTCATCATTGATAAGACAATACAAAAAGCGGCTTTAGAATACAATGTATTGTTTACTACCATATTATTGAACATAAGTCAATCATTGGCATACAGTTCACAGCAATCCATTTCACAAATGAATTTGTCAATCAGTTGGAGAATTATTATGAGGGCTTGTTTAAGGACCCATCAATATACACCTGCGTCAGACATGCTTGTGTAGCGTCTTGGATGCGTTGCATCATACACATACATTTTTAGGTCACTGTGTCAAGTTAAATATGGTTTAATACTTAGAACACATCTTGAGATCCCTTAGTTCGGATTTGCGCTCTAAGTGTTTTGAATGCAAGAACATAACGCATGTTTGTTTTGTGTGTCTGCTCAAGGGTGTTTTTCCTTCACTGTATAAACTGCGCATTGCCACACAGCTGAAGTTTCTCTTACTGCCCTCTGGAGTAAACAGGTGGTACTACAAGCTTGCATTTCTCAGGAATCTTCCATATTCCGGTCCGGGGGAATTGCACTAATTAGGGCTGTAATTAGCCCTAATTAAAATGTATGTTTTGTCTCTCCCTGGCAAAGCATTATATCTAATATAATATGTAAAATAGTGGGGGAGGGTAATTGATTTGAGCAAACAACAACACTTCATCCTATACTTCTGTCAATAGGCTACCGTAGCATGTTAGCCTTATCCAATGAAGAGGAAACACGATACTGACACTCATCCAACCCTGTTAAACAAATAAACAACTACTTTAACTTGTCTCAAAGGACATATCTAGTAACTCATGTTTAAACAAAACCAATAAAGAAATCTTTAAAAACAAATTTAGCAATAGCAATTTGTTATCAATGCTCTGTAAAGATGAGAAATGGCGCATATATTATGACAGTAGCAAACTTCTGAACAATAATAGCAGTGATAACAGTATCTTTTCACAAACAAACCTGGTTATATACACAAGTCTCTTCACTTTCTTCTATTCTATTCTATTTTTGTCATCACAAGGAGAAACATCTGTGTAAAATGAGTGGCCTGATAGAAATAGGAGGAATTGATATCTGGAGAGGAGCCTTCATATCTAAACTGCAAGCAGAAGATTCATTCCAAAACTTACAGCATGCCCCATTTGAAGTCAAGGTCACTTGCTCCGCCGGGGCCATCTGAGTTGATGCAACAGCTGGCATCCATACAAAGCATTAGGTCCTAATAAAAAGGCGACAAACCTGGCCTTGCAATGTGCATTTAAACTCGATGTCTGGCAGTTGCTTTGCTGATGTGGTCTTGGAATATAAAGAAACCTTTCAGATGGTTGTGCCCAACATCAACACAATTACTGCTAACTTGTTATTATCCTCCAGTTACACACAGAGGCGCACAACCCCATGCAACTGCAACAACAACACATTCCTAAGATAGCATTGGGTGACTCAGTCAATCAGGGCCATGCACCACTCAAACTAGGTCACTGTGACCTACTTCCAAACGAGCATTAGGGGCATCACGCATTGACGTTTCCCAGCTGGGGCACACCCCTTAGTTAGGGCTTAGCCAAGTGAAATCTCTGACTCCTGGTAAAAGCATGAGCCTGACCTACATTAGTGTAACCTTCAGATGAGCTGCCCTTTCACATGGTCAAGCACGGCGAGATACCAGTGTTTAAGCCAAGCAGAAGGAACGCTTTCCCAAGCGAACACAAATATACAGTGGTTCCTGCATCTACCATCACAAGACTCAGAACATAATACTAGAGTGGTGCCACAAGCAATGGTCTTGACCTAAGGCATGTAGATTTATGACGGTAGTGTACTGTAATGATAACTGGAGTGCTTAGAGAAGAACAGGTTGGTTCATCTTTAACTACATAACAACATGTGCAAAACTACAGATTTAAAAAATAAATATTGGCAAGTTGCCTGAATGACTAATTGGTCTTAAGGAAGCCCTGTATAAATTGACTGGTTTATGGTTTACTTGACCCCAATTAGACATATTTTTAGGGGACATTAATGTAAGATGCATTATAGTGTTAAAAAAAAGGTTTTATCTTAACATGTAAGGCACAGCACACTGCCATCACACCAATTACAGCATCACTACAAAAAATATCAAACACATACATATTTCAAGAAAAATATCTAGATCAACTAGCTGACCTCACCACTGCTTAGTCAGTTGCTGGATGACTGGTCAATTAGTCAACCGTAATGATCCACCCCTAAGACAAATATGCATCTTTGTCTAAAGTCAGCAGTTCGCGTTCAACAATAACAAAAATAAATAAACAATATAAAAATACGCATACTGAGGTGTAAGGTATGGCGGAGGATCAGTGGCCTTAACAGATTCACGAACAAACAAGAACGTACTGTTAAAAACTCCCCTAATTACTGAAATAGCGCCAACCAGCCTCCACAAGCACAATAAATGTATTGACAAAGAGACAATGAACTATTGACAGAGAACCGCATGTGACATCCGCGATGCTCACCACGTGCTTATCATGTGGACAGGAAGGGGAAACTTTGAACGTAAAAATGTGTGTGTGTGTGTGTTTTTCAGTTAAACACAGAACTGCATATTGCTAATGAAATACGTGTAATCCCTGTATGTTGTGTATTTCTGAGGTATATCAAACTCGTTAGAACTGTTTCGTTGTGTGTTTTAAACTCTGAGGCCTCATATTTTAATAGCCTCAGTGTATATTCCCTTTCTAAGTGTACTAAATATACTTTTCTTGGTATCAAATTAAACCTTACGATTTGGCCTAGCTAAATTCGAATATAAGATCTTCGTAGAATGATATTACGTTATGTTTTGCCATCTTTTGAGTCATTCAGCCCAAAATCTCTTACCGTCATAAACCCAGCCAGAAACATGCAAATGAGCCGTGACGGAACAAAGGAATCATTCTCCTGCCCAGAGTAAGGGAGACTTTTACGACCTCCAAAGGAATGTTCAGAGAAGTGCTGACCCTCCCTTCATTCTCTTACTGAGAAGGAGAAATGAACCCTGTTAATCCTATATATATATTCTATATATCCATGTGATAAATATTGACATGTATCTAATGTGCCATCTCACATTTTCCCTTAAATGTGCTTGATCTATGTTTTCTTGCAAACTAATGGGTTAATGTTTCAGACTTTGCATACTATGGTTAACCAAAATCATATGTGTGGCATATTTGGTCTCTATAACTTGGTATTTTGAAGATCGAAATGACTGTGTACATGATATGTCGATAACAACAACATATTAGTATTAAAAGTATATTTCCTATTTTCTTTCTTGCACATGCAATGGGCAATTCTACAACAAAGAGCAATAAACCAAATTCCCGCCTGGAACCCAAACCCTTCTCATTGGTCGAGCCAATGAGAGGTGGGACCTGTTTCCCGAGGGTATAAAATTGCTGCGCCCACTTCCTCTCATCCTCTTAACTCTCTTAACTCTTATCTCTTCACTCTCTCTTGCTCTCTGAGCCTTGTGCTCTCTCACTCTCTCGCTGAATGATGCCAAACTAAAGGCCCCAAGGACTCCCAAGCCCGTGCCAGGCTACGGCCTCGACTGCCCATTCACCAAGATCCTCTGACTCTCACTGGTTCTCTCTCTCATCAAGACAACATCAAAGATCAACTGGAGCCTCAACAAATTGCATCAGGACAGTTTAATTCAAATGGGACATGCAAGTATCAAACTTAGTCTCATTATTTGATACATTAAGTATCCTTAACCCCTTTCTAAAAAGGGCGTGTCAGAACTAATATGATGGTTTGCTCAGGCTGTTGATCTGCTGAACTTCAAACAATGCTATAACTTCTTGCCTTCCTGTATTCTGTTTCAGCCCTCTTTCCCTTGGTAAACTGTATGAATGTATGTATATGTATGTTAGAGTAGTTTAAATGTTTAGTCTAGTTAATAAAGTCTTGTTCATGTCACATGTAAAGTTGTCTGTGTCTCAAGCTCATATCTAAAGTCACTAATCATAGATTTTGACTACTTGCTCTTAATACTTAGTAAGAAAGACATTTCCCTTGCCCCGAAATGTACATTTCTATTAATTAATTAATTAATAACCAAAATTGAGTGTTCACGGGATGAACCGAGTATTTGGTTGTAATGTTAATGTAGCTACATCAAGTTAACCCGATTAACTGATCCAAATATTCATAATCGATTATAACAAGTTATGATTGATTATTAATATTTCATAGAACTGATTCACTACCTAACGGTGGAAGAATATAGAGCTGATTCGCTACATAATGGTGGAGAATGATGCGGGCATGATTAAACAAAGGTTATGAGCTTGAACCACTGTCAACCTAAAAGTGTGCATTGAATAATTCCGGTCAGAATAGGACATGACATGCTAAACGGCATTTGCTTCACTAGTTGCTGGCTTGTTTGGATGCGGATAAAGTGATGGCTTGAATTGACATCTCTACTGTAATTGAAAGAGTCTTAACACATTTAAGCATATTTTCAAAAGGTATCAGTGTACGAGTAATATGATTTTAGCGGAGAAACCCTAATTTCAGTATTAAAGTGTAAGTCTGTTTTGATGAAGGAATCTCAGCTCAGCGGCATGTAAACTGTACCAGAATTGATTGCTTAACCTGTTTCTGAGGAAGAAATCTCAGTACAGTGTTATATAAATGTAGATTTGGGCGATGCTCCCCTTTTCACAGTATAAAGGCCTTACAAATTATAGTTAGATTGATGTCCTTCATCTAAACTTTATCTGTGCATCTAAAAGGCTTAGCTTCCTGGTGATCAAACCTGTGTTTCACTCACTGAAACTCTGAAGTGCATTGGTTCCCATGACAACGACTTGTCACAGGAAGTGCTCACTCCAGATAGCACGTGTTTCCTTCCGACGCCATTTTGTAAACAAACCAGCCTAGGTGGCTAAGCTAACCCAACTTAGCAGCCCCTTAGCTTAGGCTAAGCTAACTAATAGCTTCAACAGTTAGCTGCTAGCATAATTTACATGAAGCCTTTATCTACAGCTTGTGTGCATGCAGAGTGAAGTGATCTAAACCATTTTCCTTTAACCCCATTTCTGGTTTCTGAATTCTCACTTTCTCTTTCCTTAACTTTAATTCTTCTCATCTAATCTTCACCTGCACCTTTCAGGTGCATCCCTTACTGAACGCTGTTCAGCTAAATTTGCAGTTACTTTGTTAATTAAATCTAAAAACTTAATTACATGTAAACTGTTTAGATAGAGAAGCATTTTTATAGTTATTGGTAACTTTCAATGGCACGTTGACTAAACTTTATAGAGGGACAAACACATTGTGTGGTCTTGAACACTCAACAGCTGTGACCAACTATAGAATGATGTCCAAAGCAAATCTAATTGTTGATCATAAGTGCTATTGATTATTCCCAATACAAGGTTATTCTGCTATTTTAATCACTTCTTCAAGTCTTTTTATTATTTTTACTAATAATAAAAGTCAGCTATTTATTTTCCCATTTAACCCTCTTGGTCTAGTGTGGTTTTATTTCCCCATAAAACTGCAAAAGTAACTAGACATACTTTTCTTCTCGATTTTGTGTTTATTTGCAACAAGTTGCTTAAATTTTATGAGCCAGCTACACAAGTAATCTAGACGATTTCTATGGCATAATTTTGAGCACCACTAATAGACACAATCTAATAGGAAAGCTCTTTTCTTCCTCTTTCTTTCTCCTCTTCATGTGTTCAAAGATCAAGCCTGTTGTATGCTATCAGTAAGTGCTGATAAATAATTTGACCCAAAGAAACATCTTAAGTCATTTATTAAATCTAGGCTTACGCTCTTTTAGCAAAGCCACTCAGATCCACACAAATCTGAGCATCCTGCTATTTGCAGCTAAGATAGTAATAATCAGGAACACATTTCAATTGTTAACCACACCTAGCAAAACCTAGCTGTACATTATACACCTTGCTGTCTCACTTTGCCTTTAGCTCCAAATTCTGTTTGATCTTGCATTAGTCTCTTGCCCTTACTCTCACCAGAAGTGTGCCAAAATGTTGCAGATGCTCAGCCTAACTGCCCAGATGGCAGGCCAAAAGGACTGGCTAGGTGTTTTGAGGAACACCCTTTTATCCATGGCTGCTGACGACCTTCAGCAACAGAACAAAAAGCAACTGGAAAACGAGGGAAAAGAACTAATGACAGACGACTCAAACCAGAGGTATGAGCACAAATATCTGACTGAGGTTATCTTCCTGGCCCACAACCTCACAGGTTTGAAACAGGAGGTAAACAACCTCCAACGCCAGATCACTGAGTCCCAAACGGAGCTGACACATGCTAAAAACCGCATAGACCAGCTAGAGATGGAGGCTCAGGACAGACACAAGGACCCTGGCAGAAGGGAGTCACAGGAGGTAATCCACAGACTTCAAACGGCTCTGACAGCTGCTAAACAACAAGAGCAGTTGGAAAAGACAGCTAGAGAGCACCTGGAAAAGGTACTCTTTCACAAAGATTCACTGTTAAAAACAGCAAATTCTGAACTCTTGGACAAAGATGCCAGAATCATGGCCAGTGAAGGTCAACTGAATGTGTCCAGAGCTGAAGTTAAAGTGCTGACTCAGCAGCTGGACAACACCAAAGATGAACTTGACATGGTCCAACGAGAACTGAGACACTCTTACCTGCTGCAAAAGGAACCACAGCAGGAGAGACATCTCACTCCCCACTTGCAATCAGCAGAGAAACCTCCCCAGCCAAGCACAGATTTACAAAGGGGGAGACAAACCCTCTGCTTAACACGTCATCGGACAGTTTCCTTAAAGCTTCTGCAGCCGCGGAAGGAAAAGGATTGATTCAGACGAATCTTGAAACGACACGTGTAGCGACACTCAAAGACCTCAACCGAATGGCCAGACATATCCCTGCATTTACACCAGAGCTTGCAGGAGACCACGACGTCCACGCTTACCTGCGAGACATTGACTTTCACCTGCAGTCTTTGATGAGTGTGAACCATCAAGATAGACTCCATCTGATCTGGATCACGTCCAGCCCAGAGTTGCGACGCTTTCTGGCTCGACAGCCAGAAAACATCCAGTCTAACTACCAGCAGCTGAAACAAGCCATCATAAGGGAATTCTCAGAGTCTAACAACGGACTGATCGCTGCCCTAGACACCAAACAGGGTCGGCATGAAACTCCCTATGTTTACTACCACAGACTCAGACGAGCTTACTCGAGCTCGCAACAAACCTGGGATGGAGGAGGACACCAGCTTCAAGAGCCTTTTCCTCCGAAACCTCCATCCTATGGTAAGTCACCATTTAGGCATTATGGCCTGCCCCCACACAATGCCTATCCAACAACTGCGTGACCTGACACAGAAGGCCTTTAACAAACACAAGGCCTCACCCAGCAAACACCACAGGACGTCCCACAGCAGTCTACAACAACATCCTCCTGTACACCTTTCAAACAGGTGCCAAACAGAGGCTGCACAAAGACAGCTAGAAACGCCTGTTTCTGAGTTACAAGAGCTGCTAGCACTAGCAAAAGAGCTCCTGGAACAGAACTCCCCTGAGGAGTACTGGGAAGAACAAACCTCTGACTCTTGCTCAACACCACGCAGGCAAGCTCAAGTCAGCACTGCTGCCAGAGCAGAGTAACACTGCAGACTTCAGACACCTGGTGACTAGGTGCCGAACCAAGGGCGAACGGCCACCTGCTGCCCTTTTGCTACCAGTACTAGGTCAGTCTGGAACTCTCTCCACACTACACAACGCCCATAACCACTCCCTGCAGCCACAAACAAGCACCTGCCTCAAATGAACTGACTTCATAATGACAGGTGACACACTGTCAAAGCACCTGCTGCCTCTGCACCTGCTGCAGAGACCTGGATTTGGCTACTGTCTACATCACCCACCGTGGAACAACCACCTGCTACAAAACCCTCATGATTCACCTGCCATCCGCCATTGTGATGATTGTCGTCCGATGATGTCTCCAACAGGGACACCACCTGACGAAAAAGGGGACTGTAAGGTATGGCGGAGGATCAGTGGCCTTAACAGATTCACTGAACAAACAAGAACGTACTGTTAAAAACTCCCTAATTACTGAAATAGCGCCAACCAGCCTCCACAAGCACAATAAATGTATTGACAAAGAGACAATGAACTATTGACAGAGAACTGCATGTGACATCCGCATGCTCACCACGTGCTTATCATGTGGACAGGAAGGGGAAACTTTGAACGTAAAAATGTGTGTGTGTGTGTGTGTTTTCAGTTAAACACAGAACTGCATATTGCTAATGAAATACGTGTAATCCCTGTATGTTGTGTATTTCTGAGGTATATCAAACTCGTTAGAACTGTTTCAGTTGTGTGTTTTAAACTCTGAGGCCTCATATTTTAATAGCCTCAGTGTATATTCCCTTTCTAAGTGTACTAAATATACTTTTCTTGGTATCAAATTAAACCTTACGATTTGGCCTAGCTAAATTCGAATATAAGATCTTCGTAGAATGATATTACGTTATGTTTTGCCATCTTTTGAGTCATTCAGCCCAAAATCTCTTACCGTCATAAACCCAGCCAGAAACATGCAAATGAGCCGTGATCGGAACAAAGGAATCATTCTCCTGCCCAGAGTAATGGAGACCTTTACGACCTCCAAAGGAATGTTCAGAGAAGTGCTGACCCTCCCTTCATTCTCTTACTGAGAAAGAGAAATGAACCCTGTTAATCCTATATATATATTCTATATATCCATGTGATAAATATTGACATGTATCTAATGTGCCATCTCACATTTTCCCTTAAATGTGCTTGATCTATGTTTTCTTGCAAACTAATGGGTTAATGTTTCAGACTTTGCATACTATGGTTAACCAAAATCATATGTGTGGCATATTTGGTCTCTATAACTTGGTATTTTGAAGATCGAAATGACTGTGTACATGATATGTCGATAACAACAACATATTAGTATTAAAAGTATATTTCCTATTTTCTTTCTTGCACATGCAATGGGCAATTCTACAACAAAGAGCAATAAACCAAATTCCCGCCTGGAACCCAAACCCTTCTCATTGGTCGAGCCAATGAGAGGTGGGACCTGTTTCCTGAGGGTATAAAATTGCTGCGCCCACTTCCTTCTCATTCTCTCTTAACTCTCTTAACTCTGTATCTGCTTCACTGCTCTCTCTGCTCTCTGAGCCTTGTGCTCTCTCACTCTCTCGCTGAATGATGCCAAACTAAAGGCCCCAAGGACTCCCAAGCCCGTGCCAGGCTACGGCCTCGACTGCCCATTCACCAAGATCCTCTGACTCTCACTGGTTCTCTCTCATCAAGACAACATCAAAGATCAACTGGAGCCTCAACAAATTGCATCAGGACAGTTTAATTCAAATGGGACATGCAAGTATCAAACTTAGTCTCATTATTTGATACATTAAGTATCCTTAACCCCTTTCTAAAAAGGGCGTGTCAGAACTAATATGATGGTTTGCTCAGGCTGTTGATCTGCTGAACTTCAAACAATGCTATAACTTCTTGCCTTCCTGTATTCTGTTTCAGCCCTCTTTCCCTTGGTAAACTGTATGAATGTATGTATATGTATGTTAGAGTAGTTTAAATGTTTAGTCTAGTTAATAAAGTCTTGTTCATGTCACATGTAAAGTTGTCTGTGTCTCAAGCTCATATCTAAAGTCCCTAATCATAGATTTTGACTACTTGCTCTTAATACTTAGTAAGAAAGACATTTCCCTTGCCCCGAAATGTACATTTCTATTAATTAATTAATTAATAACCAAAATTGAGTGTTCACGGGATGAACCGAGTATTTGGTTGTAATGTTAATGTAGCTACATCAAGTTAACCCGATTAACTGATCCAAATATTCATAATCGATTATAACAAGTTATGATTGATTATTAATATTTCATAGAACTGATTCACTACCTAACGGTGGAAGAATATAGAGCTGATTCGCTACAGAGGTAATATGGCAAGTGATAAAACTGTATTCCTGGAAAAATTTATTCCAGCCCACAACCAGGAAAAGGGAACAAACACAACTGCACTCTTAATTGACTCTGGTAAATGCCTCAGTTTCCAGGGTTGAAAATTAAGTGGTGAACATGAGCATGGGAATTAGTCCACTCCCAAGAAAAAGATGATATAACAAAACACTTCAAGTACTTTGAATTTTGGGCAATGTGAGATTGAGCCTTGCGGACTTTGACCCAAGTGCTGTGACCTATGTTTTGTAGGTTTATGTAGAAAAATTACTTTATAGAAGAACTTGTGAGAAAGAAGCTGATGGAAACTAATAATGATACAGCAAGAGCCCATGGCTCTTTCAGTTACACTTTGCCCTAACTCTAGAGATCATGTTTATCAGTATAATAGGTTGTGCCAGTCATTATGTAAACAACACAGACCACTTACAGCACATCTATTGCCAGTATTGCAAAGTGCAACTGTTCTTTTGCTAGCCAAATACAAGTGCACATGACAATTTCAAAATAAACAGAAGTAGTCACATGGTAGGGGCTAAAGTGCAATGTATCAGTGCTCTGCAAGTCATGCCAATGTCATAATAAGGGGGGACCAAGGAGCACTTTTATTAATAATAAAATAAACATACACTACATACGTTTTAAGTGTAACCATATATAAGAGGTGAAAGCAATTCTACACAGGTGCCTTAAGAGTCAAATAAAGGGTCAGCATGTGCGCCAAGGGCATAACATCATTTATTACGTGTCTTTAGAAATAGCCAAGCAATGTCCTCCTCCAAAACAGCACTTTTCAAGGATGTCATTACTAGCTACTGCATGAATCTCACGAAAACATATTCAGATCACCTTTAACCCCCAGATTATGCTATATTTTGCATATAAGAATATGAAGCATATTTTTAGGATGTTTTTTATGCAAATGAAGCACAATTCCCAAAAATTCTTATTATGTAGAATATGTCTAGACTTTTTATTTTACGTCTTTTTTCATTTCCATTATTCTCAGTTTGATTGTCATTACTGTAAAACATAAACTTTTAACTGTACTGCAGAAAAAACACTAATATTTATTTTTAATTATTATTATTATTTAAATTAAGGAGCAACAAATACTACCATGATGTATAAATACTTTATAATATATATAAGATATTGTTGCTTATTTTATTACTACGAAAATGTCAAAATGGGAACAATCTTAATGGTCCTAAAAATAGACTTCATTTTCTAATAGCAAAAAATATTTATTTATTTAATATTAAATACATTTAAATAATTCGAATTAAATTATAATATAATTATTTTTCTTTCTGTGATAATTAGGCAAAATATGACCTGGATACTTTCTTAACAGGTTTTATAATAGCGGAATAGCTATTTCAGGCTCCATGTGCCTTTTCCAATGTTTTTCTACCTAAGGTGCTTTCCATACAATAAGAGAAAAAGGGCACAGACTTAGACTTGTGTGCGCTCTACAAAATACTTTGAAAACAGTGTTCACAACACTTTGTATTCCAAAGAGGAGCATGTTTCTGCAACTTCAGAAAGCTCAAAATTCCAAAGGGTTACGGCAGGATGGCAAGAGATATTTCTGCCATTGCCTTCACTGATATACAGTACACACTCTTACAAGCTGTGATGCCAAGAACAGGTACAGTGTAGTAATTAATTTGCTCTGCAGGCTGTAAGGCTCTGTCTGAATACTAATACACCTCAACAGCATCCTGCCCCTCTCCTCTATCTCTTTCTGTCTCATTCCAGGGTTATTTTGGTTTCTGATTTAGTTTTTCATCTCTATTTTTAATTTGTCCTTTCCATTTAGGTCAGTTTTCATTGGTTTTTACTCTAAAACTACAGCTTTAGCTTTAGTGTTTTCAACATTTTCTAAAATTTTTCTACAGTACAGTTGTTTAAATATTTAAGAATATAAGTATATTTAAATATATGCATTTTACCTTTTATAATTTACAGCATATATTTTTATGTTTTTTTAATACATTTATTTTATTATTATTTAAATACAATTAATTAAGGGCAGCCAAAGTTAATGTGTTAATTGATATAATTTAAGTATGTTTAATGGCATTACATTTCTCTGGGCATGCTTAAAAAGGATAGATTTGCATGCTTAAAAAGGATAGATTGTCATTATTTACTAATCCTCATATCTTTCCAAAACCCATATAACTTTGTGGAACATAAAAGAACATATTAGGCTGAAGTTATTCTCAGTGTTTCGCATTAGAATAAACACAATATCAGTTAATGGTGATGGAGTCTTTCGATCCCTGACATTCTGCTTAACTTCTCCTTTCACAAGTTACCATTTATCAAAAACAAAAATTACTTTGATTACATTTTTATTTCGGTTAATGAACATGTTTTAGTTTTTGCTGATTAAAAAAAACAAATATTTTGTGCTGATGTGGGCGTGGCCGAGCGACATCTGTGGAGAGTGAGGCCGGGAGAGGAAGAACGGTAATTTCCCACAGGTGTCAATCCTTAATGTTCTTCCTCTCCTGGCCTCACTCTCCACAGAAGTCACTTGGCCATGGCAACATCACCACATACTGTTTCTATGTCTCTTTTCATGTACTTCAGGGTTGACCGTACAGTGCCCTAGCACTGACCAGTGAAGGAGGGGCATCTTGTCCACTAGGCAGATAACCAGGGCCTCTAATCAAGTGTGAGCACCAGGGTGAGGGATTAGAGGCGCGCTCTGAGCAACTCACCACTGAAAGCAGCTAAGTGCGTGCACAACAAGGTCGCTATTAAACATGTAGTTACCCCGTGGCTTGTCTCTCTCACGGTCTCTTTTTCCCGCCCACACACTCTCCCCCCTCTCTCACACTCTTATATGCCACATCCATGCCCTTAGCACTCAGTCACACAAAACAGACACGTACACACAAGTGTAGCCTCTTTATACACCCTCACGTACTTAAGCGTACACACAGAAAGCCTCACGCCCACAGATGGCCCACTCTCTGCAGAGTGCCGAATAGGGATAATTCATCATATTTTACAACTGACGGCTTTCTACCTCAGCTGAGTGATATTGCATCCTGGCAGTGTGACAAGAACATGGTGCAGGCGATCTCCGACAGCCTGCGTTTTCATCTTTAGAAGATGTTGCGCTCTGTTGCAACACAGTTGCTTTTAGTTTTTAATGTAGGTGTTAGTGCGGAGAGAATATCTCAATAGTTTCAAACTTCTGACGATATTTTATATAAATCTCAATGTTTATGTAATTCTGAAATGGCTTTAAAACAATATTTTTTTAATCAGAGGAACCATCATTTCAATTTAATTATCTAGGCATTCAGTTTTCCACTCAGTTTGCTCACTTAATGAACACAAGGACGAATTATATTTAATCACGTTCTTTCCTTTGCACCGATATAATAATACATGTTAATAAATAGCAATATTTACCAAAATAGGCACTTGTAAAAAACATTTATATTGAGGATGTCTTCAAAAATAATGCCATAAATAGTTTTAATTGATCAATTAATGTCATTCAAAATCTAGTAAACATAAAATAATAAAAATAAATCAATATTTGGTGTGACCAATTTGCCATCAAACAGCATAAATTCTCCTAGGTTCACCTGGACATGGTTTTTCTTGGTTGTTGGCAGATAGGATGTTCCAAGCTTCTTAGAGAATTTGCCACAGTTCATCTATCTATTTAGGTCTCAATCACTTCATGTAATCCATGACTGAATCGATGTTAAGTGGGGAGCTGTGTGGGTGCCATTTGTTGCAGGGCTACATGTACTTCTATTCTATTATATCTGCAAAAGGTATGTTTGGGAGTATAACATTTATATTTCCTATTTATACACTAAAGTTGAAGATATAAATAACCATCTTAAGCAAATGTTTTTGGGAAACATCTTATGTGCCCAAGACTTTTGCACAGTATAGTATTTTCACAAAAACATTTGATCATCTACTGTATAATAATGTTCTGCATATAAAATGCCATTTTGAGACTTCTGTAATAACTTTTCAGTGATGACGCAAAGAATAAAGGAATCAGAGATTTGCATAAATTCATTAAAATAGATAGTTTGAACTGGCACGAATTGAACTTACCAACTCTAATGCCATTTCTGCTCTAAAAGTTGAAATCAGAGATGCTATTAAAACAATGTGTTAATGCTCTCATATCCTAAAGTCATATTCAAAAGTTGGGGATAGGTTGCAATACTAGTTTAAATTACACTTGGAAACTTGATGGCTGAATAAAATCATTACAATGTTCATGATATTGTTTAATTTTATATCGCCAGCAATATCACAATGACTATATATGCAGAGACTTGTTGTGGCTCTGTGACTCTGGCTAATTAAGCTAAACCAAGCAGAGATGCTTTAGCAGGGAAGACCTTTAATGCTTGTACTTGTCTTGCAGGGTTAGCGATAACATTTTCTTTTGTATTCCCTTCTTTACTAGCAGAGAATGAAGTCCAATGTCTAGCCGGTTTGTGCAGCAAATGATGGAGATATAAGGGCTCGTTGCTGCACATATGCTGTGACATTGCAAGGTGCTAGCATTAAGAAATATATATAAAAAATCATGCAAATTACAATTCACCATGTAACAATCCAAAGAGATGCACTGATATAGATATTTTGGCAAATATCAAGAGCCAAGAATAGTTTTAATGTTTTGGTCAATAACCAATACAGTGGCCCGTAATATAAATCTAAACTGTCTGTTTTCTTCAGCCTGATCTCATGACAATTGCGTGACTGTGGCAAAATGTTTGAAAAATTATATTATGTGGTACATTACACATATTGCGGCAATTCCAAGGTATAAGGGGTTTTATTGCACTTGAACAGCTTGTAAATGTAGTTGGTTACGTACTGTAATGCGAAAGTTCAAAAGTAGCGCCTAGCAAGTTGTGTGCTATAGTAAAAGTGTTTAGATGTAATAAGACAGCATTGTGTGAGGAAAAGGGTGTAAAGTTTTTATGATGAACTGATAGTCTGCCGTTTTACTAATGATTTGTGTGAAAAGTAATTGTTGATGTTGCGCCTCTAGTGTTCAAGTCATAAGCAAACTGCCGCAAGACATACAACAAGCTACTAAAATGTATTTTTTAGGTATAGTATCAATGTATAGTAACAATATATATAGTAACATGCTTTTATGAGACCAGGTTGTTTTTTGGGAAATGTAACGTTCTAATTTCTGCGATTAACAGTTGTTTAACACATTTTTAAAAATGAATTAAATTAATGCAATATCTGTTTTTTCTTTCACCTCCTGCAAGTTAACTAATGTTTTTCCCCACTTTCTGTGGCTAATTTTGCCATATGTAAATTTCCAGTAGGTACACGCTCGACTAAACTCACATCCTAGCACAGAAACTGATTGTGTGGAGCGGTGTATGCTTATTCATTACACATGTCCCGGGCATAATAAACACGGGAGCGGATTAAAATGTATGGAGAATGGAGATTTCACCTGCAAGTGATAAGCCAGGTGTAGGAGAGATCCGTGCAAGATGCTGGATCTCTTCACATCGTACGAAAATGCTCATCCACTGAACCAAAGTGTCTAAAGCAAAACTGCACGCGAGATACCACCGTGTGCGCAAGACTGAATGGCAGCCAAAAAACAAAAACAAACAAACAATGGTTTCGAGATTTTAAACTTTGCAAATGAAACTTAAGCATTCCATTCATTTTAATGCCTGTATGTATAGTGTCTTATAATGCCTTGGCAATTATACACATTTATCTTGCCAATAAAGCTCACTATAAATTGAATCTGCCCATTTGATTCTATTATTAAAAAAGTCCAATGAAAAACAGGAGAAGATTTTGCCAAACTTTTTATCACAGCATGTTCACTTATTTTATGGCAGGTAAACATATAATTGTATAAAAGATATATACCTATACAAATTTGCCTAATTAACTAGATCTGCTAATAAATTAAGATTTGAACACGTCTTACATATTTAAATAATTAAAATAAATGACGAATAGCCTAATTCTTGCTAGTTTTTTGAGGCAAAGTATTAGTAAATATAATTATGATTATATTTTAATGTACAATTTACCATGATTAATCGTAGTTAATTAGTTAGAACACTGTAATCAATTCACGGGCCTAATTTGTATATGTAGAATAATAAAAAACAGGTGAAACCAGCCATCAAAACATTATAATAAATATTTAGTTATTTTGGAACCTAGCATAGAAAATATTATAATAGCTGCTTAATACTTTTGAAATATGACAGAAAAATTACTATACTGTTTCAAAATTTTTTTTTTTTAAAAAAACCTTAATATTATCTTTATATTGACTAAATCAGACTGATACACAAAAACTCTCAAATTGGCTAATACACATAAATCCAATCAAAATAGCATTAGCCATAAATATGGCAAATGCAATGCCTAGAGTATATAATTAAATATCCCACCCAGGACACAATTATGTCCATGAGCATCAGAGAGTTCACATGTAAATAGAGCAACACACTGAAAATCATTGAAAACTAGAAATTAGAACCTCTCATTTGAGTCTTTTGTCTCATCTGCCTCTCATTTTTATATTTTTTGACTGGTTGGAGACAAATAAAAGAGCAGGGGATGAACACACCATCAACTGCATGTGTATCCTTTTTGTTTTTGAGAATGCAATGCCACTAGTCTACCCTTGACACATTGACATTAAAATACTGTCATGTGACACTCTGTCATTGGCCACCTGGCATATCTCCACCTTCTCACGACCTCACTCTTCTGTGACCTGAGGATCTGGGCCTGGGCCCGGCCTGTCAGGCTCCTCCCTCTGCTCCCCCTGCTGCGGGAAGGTCGAACGGGTCACCATGTCCTCATATGTAATCTGCTGCCATTCGTCAGCAGTCGAGGCCGGAGGAGGCAGCCTCACTACGAGGGGAGAATGCCCAATTAGGCAGCTGTCACACAAAGCAGAGGCTGCAGAAAGAGAGTGAGAGAAAGCGGAGAAAGAGAGAGGGGGGAAGGCTGGGGGAAAAAACCTCTCCTCCTGTTTGTGGAGAGGACAAGCAGCTGTGGGTGCCAATGTTAATATGATATGTTAACCATTTCCACCCTAGAGCAGAGGGAGAGGGGAGCGAGGCACTCAAACCCTTACTTTGTCTCCCAGTGGAATTCCTCTCGTGGGGTCTATATGTTTACAACCGCTGTCACATTGGGCTAAAGAACTTGACTCAAATTATAGCACCTCAACTGCTAATAGTGTTGAGTTGGAAATGCATCCCCATATATATTTCAGCTGCTTACATTTCCATAGTTAATGCTACATAGACACAGTTCACAACAGTCCAGAGAAATACTTTCTCCTATTATAGCATAATAGATACTAAACTAAAAGTAAACCATTTGTAGGGTTGGGAAGCGAGATTATGTATATATATATATATATATATATATATATATATATATATATATATATATATATATATATATATTTTTTAAAACCACAACAATAAAACCACCTGCCTAATATTGTGTAGGTCCCCCTCGTGCTGCCAAGAGAGTAGCAATCCGCATTATTTCTATTTTACTCACCACAATTGTACAAAGTGGTTATCTGAGTTACTGTAGACTTTGTCAGTTCAAACAAGTCTGGCCATTCTCTGTTGACCACTTTCATCAAGGCATTTCCGTCCACAGAACTGCCGCTTCCCTGGATATTTTGTTTTTTGGCACCATTCTGAGTAAATTCTAGAAACTCCCAGTGTGAAAATCCCAGGAGATCAGCAGTTACAGAAATACTCAAACCAGCCCATCTGGCACTAACAATCATGCCATGGTCCAAATCATTGAGATCACATTTTATTCCCATTCTGATGGTTGATGTGAACATTAGCTGAAGCTCCTGACCCGAATCTAATTGATTTTATGTACTGCACTGCTGACACACGATTGGCAGATTAGATAATTGCATGGATGATTGTTGGTGCCAGATGGGCTGGTTTGAGTATTTCTGTAATTGCTGATCTCCTGGGATTTTCACACACAACAGTTTCTAGAATTTACTCAGAATGGTGCCAAAAACAAAAAATATCCAGTGAGTGGCAGTTCGACCTCGCACAGTGTTAAGAAGTGGAAATGCTGGCAGTATTCTTCTGGGCTGTGGCCGACCCGTTGCAAGATGGACTTCTTCAGCACAGAGTAACCCAGGAGGTTAGTGACCGGAAGTTGTTGTGTCATGATCTGGGCTTCCCCGATCAGCAACGGCAGAAGATGGACCAACCACTTAACCGCCGGCCATTTCAGAGCTTCGGCTGTGTGCTCAAAGAGCTCCCGGTAGGCCTCCAGATCATCTTGAGGCCCCATCTAGGTGAGCAACACGTGGGGGTGTGCTGCCCCCTCCTGGGGCACTAAGCTTTGGAGCACCCGCCGGTCCTCCTACTGGGCCTGAAGGAGAGCTTCAATGCGCTGTTGCTACTCTCTCTGAAGCTCCACGAGGGCCTGGTGTTGGCCCTGGTAGATGCTGGCAAGGGAACGGAAGACTTCTTCCAGTGGCGACGACTTCATGACAGCGTATCCTTCCTCTACTCCCAGGTTTCAGCACCAGCATAACACGCTCGAGGAATGAGGAAGCGGGAGACAGTGAATCCAACTCTAAGGTAAATTATTAATAACACAAAACTTTACAGCATAAAGGTAAAGCTTCACATATAAACACTCAAACGCTCTGGGAATGGCAGTGGCCAGCACACATCACTTGTCAGCTGGGTTCTCTCTCTCACTCCCCCCTTTTTATTTCCCCCATCTCTCACCACGAACATAGAAACAGCAAGTACCAGCAATTCATCACAGGTGAAAACCTTTACTGCTTCCTCTCTCCCCAGAAAAACGTTCTACCATGCCCTCGCCTCCACAGGAACTGGTAAGGAACCTGATTCGTTAAAAGGAATGTTCTGGGTTCAATACAAGTTAAGCTGAATTAACAGCATTTGTGGCATAGTGATGATTCCCACAAAAATTATTTTAGACTCATTCCTTCTAAATCTTTGTTTTTAAGGTTTCTTGACATTACATTGTCATGGTAACAAAGTTGTAAAATTGGCTATAACAAAGAAAAGGTTTCTAAATTATTTTATCACATGAATATTATGTTTTCACTCATATCCATTATGTCTTGTGGTTATACTTTTTAAAATCGCTCCCTTCACTTCCATTGAAAGTGCCTCACTGTAACCACGATTTGAGATTTTTTAAAGAAAAGGAGGAACAAGCTTAAATTAATTATTGTGGTAATCAAAATTATACCACAAATGCTTACGATTGATCTTGACTTGTATTGAACCTGGAACATTCCTTTAAGAGGAATTTGAATTAGAACTGGAATCGTTAAATTCCTTACAATTCAATGGGGACTTTAAGGCATTTAAGACATTACAACATGATTTTCTGTAAAGCTGTCTAATTGACCTATGGAAGATGGGGGAAGTGTTTGGGAAACTTGTTTAAAACATTCATTATCTTTCCATTTCCTGTTGGTGATGCTATTGGCACAAACCTTCAGCTTCATTGTTAGATCTAAATTTCATAACCAATGTTTTCTGCAGTTTCTTGGCAACTACAAATTTTTGGAAAGGTGTATTTTAAAAGTTAACAATTAAAACCCAGGGACCCAACAGTACACCACGGTTTTTCCTTTCCTCACAAACCTCATGTCAAATTAAACATGATGCCTACTTTGTCTACAATATCTATAGAATGTTCCAAAACCATCAGATAGAGGTTATGCTGCCAGCCACATCATCTGACACAAAAGTTAAACCCAAAAAGTGCCAACTCAGCTGCAAGCACAGCTAAGCTAAGGAGACCAGGAGACATTTGTATCTTGTATTTTTCCTCAACTCGCTCAAAGACCTCGGGTTCCTCTTTTCTCTACTGTGACAATCTCTTGTTTCTCATGCCCCAGAAAGAGCAGGCAAGTACAGTTACTGAATGCTACAAGTTTAATCAGAGATGAATGAGGCGCTGGAAGGGAGAAGTAGCTGACTCAAGGCTGAATAATCGCTCCTTTTCTTAATTAAATGATTGAAGAAAAGCCAGCACATTAAAAAGAAGACAGTGCCTAGGTCCCTTGCCTTTTCCCTAGATGAGAGAGAAGTTATTAACACAGTAAAGTCTCTGCAGTCACCAGAGCCAAATATATGAGTCCAGAGATAGGGGCGAGAGTTTATTTTATTATTTTTTTAAGGATGTAACCGGTCTCCATTAACTGCTTTAAACAGCACATGCAACACCTAACAAATTATTGCTTTATTATTAAGCTTCAAAATAATTTTGTCTTATAATGGGTAACAAGATGTGCAAAATCTTACTAGTTGACCAGTCCTTTTCTGGGGGACATTTATACAAGACTCGTTCTTGTGTACAAAAACAACTAGAGGGAACTCAATTAAATGGAACAGAATGCAGGGTGCATTTATTTTTTATTTTTTTAATTGGATGCTCAAAAAATGCGGGATTCAAGACAGGTGCCTTAGACATTTGTCTGCATTTGTCTGGCTATAGCAAATTAAAGGGATTCATTTGAAGTTGCAACTTTACCGAGAAGGTTTTACCATGCAAATTGTTATATCTTGTTATATATATATATATATATATATATATATATATATATATATATATATATTTCAATAGATATCTTTTAAACATGGAAAAATTCTAGATAGAAATAGACCTCACTGATCTATTAGTTCATTGTTGGACAAGTTGACCTGCTTAAACCATTGCTTGTACAGTAAGCTTATGTGAATCAAAGCAATCCTAATGTCCATGTATTTCCCATTCACATTGACTATACGTTTCATTTGAAAGCATGACATTGTGTATAGTTACTCTTACCAGGGAAGTAAATCCATTATAGGCATTTGCATCAACATAAAAACACAAATCCCTGTCTGCTATTTAAATAGATCTGTCATATTTCCATAGATCCAGGGATTTACCAAAATTTTGTGTCCCATTTTGGAATTCTACAAGGATTGCAGGTTGAGAACTGGTTAGTTGAAATAAAAACAGACGTGTTGACAAGTTACATTAGCAGGGTTCTCTCCTATTTTGTGTCATGGAGGTGACATGAATAATGCACTACCAACCATCTGCTACAGTTAAAAACTTGCTTTCCTGTGAAATCAAAAAGATTGACTGCATGCACTAATACACAACTTATATCTATTTGAAAAGACAAAAGAATTTAGAATTCTCCCAACATCTAGTTGGACAATTCTAATACAGAAGTACATGCTTGTGAAAATTGTTTGTGGAAAATGTATTTTTTTAGACCGTCGAAAGGTCCAAAGACCGTAAAATGACTACAATACAATTACTAGGCTATAAGGCTTAATTCAGTGTTTCCTACAGAATTATTGGTCAGATTTAACTGAAAAAGGTGCCATGAAATATGACACATATCTCTGCTGCAAAAAATGTCTCTGGGCCATGGACAGATCGTTTGTTAAGCCAATAAGAAGACTTTCTGCCTATCATTGTATACGTTCTTGTACATTGTACATGCTTTTTAAATACCATTCATATAAAAATATAGTAATCATAAATACTTAAGTATAAAGAAATGTTCCATGTTATTGGTATAAAGCAACAATACTTTTCAGATCGTCATGTTACCAGGCATCTAAAATGTGCAGCAGCTATCCCTTAAGCAGCTAGGTAGTGGTAGGCCTCCACAGCACATGGGCTTTTTATGTACCCCCAACTGTCCCTTCAGTGTTCCTGGCCTGCTATCTGTACTATGGTCGCCTCCCAAAAGAGCTGACAGTACACTTTTGTTCGGTTCAACTTAAAAAATACTAAGCACTTTTGAAGGACTTGAAAAAGACAAAAGTAATGAACGCAACTCAGGAGCAGTAATAGTCATCCTGACACAGACGAATGGACATGGCCAGGCCTGTCAGTCCTACCTTCACTTAATTAGCAGAAATGAAGCTGGATTAAAAACTTAATTGGGGGGGTAATAACAGTGCAAGTCACAACGCTAAACGAGTCAGCAAACTTTCGACAGGCCTGTCTCTTTAAAAGCTATGTTTACACAGTTGCTCTCTTCTCCTTACATCTTGTCCTCTTTTCTGTCTGATCTCATCTTTGGTGGTGGTGTGGGTGTGCGTGCATGCATGTGTACTCCACCTTGTTCATTCTGGTTTTACGCCTTTGTCTCGAAGTCTTAGAATTTTGCCGAAGCAAAATTTATTTTCCTGTGCACATGGATGTTCATATTCTCCCAGCTGAGCAAGTAACCATGCCCCAAACTCAAGCTATAGGCTGAGCTAGAAAGGTATGGGATGGGTGGGGCTCAGTGGGCTGCTCAAAATATAAACATCTATGTTCTGATAGTACCAGGGAGGCTCAGTGTTTATACTTTTGGGGTAGGTAAACCCACGAACAGCTTGCTTATAGTTGTCAATAAGCTGTGATTGTAGAACATTTTTAGACATAAAAAAAGTTACATACTTTTTTAACTAACACTTCATAATCAAAGTGCTTTGATCATGGTACGATTCTCACTTTAGTGTGAGATATCTACTTAAGAGTGTTCTTGTGTTCAAAAACAGATAGAAGGTGCTTCACACAATAGTACACAAGGCACGAATCACTCGAAAACAAAAAAAGAATGATGTGTGTACATAAGACACGTTCTTGCGTTCAAAAAAACAAGATGATGCACAATGGAATTTAACAAAATGCAAGAAACTCTAACACATTTTTAAAATGTAAAAAATGTTTTAACCTGACACTGCATCTTGAAACGCTATGATCATGGTGGTAGTTCCTCCAAAAACAATGCATTTCAAAACTGAACAAAAATATGATTGTTTAAAGAGGATGAATTTAAAGATGCAACTTCTCATATAGAATTGTATTGTGCAACTAACAGCTAAAGCACACCATCTTAATATTCTGAGTGCTCGGTAAAGATCACATAAAAGAACTACAAAGGCTCAAATCAGCACAGAATATAAAGGTGCATTAATTTTGGAGCCGGGTTTGAGACAACTCATAATTAAAGTCAAATAAACCCCCATGACATGACAAACGGTCCTACCGAGAGAGAGCCAAAGAACAGCATGTCTCAAGTTGTCGGCAAATGGGACAGATGAGTAAAAACGGCTGAGCAAATGAGGCCCTGGCTGCGCTCACACAGAGCAAAGTGAACTGTTTACTCAGAGCACACAGGGGAAGATGACTTTTGCTGCAACCCCATCCTTCTCCCTTCCCCCACTATATCTCTTTCTCTCTGTAACACACACTCCATGTCTCTCTCGCTTTCTGTAGTGAGTGAATGTCAGAGAGTGTTCGCGCTTGACCTTGAGTCGCGTCAGAAGCACAGCGAGGGTCGTGCTGCCTGCAGGCGTCCTTGAACTGCATCTCAAGACAAAAAACCCTCCACGCTACCCTGCTAGATATCTCAAATATCCTGCTTTCTCCAACGGCTGCCAGCACTATCAGCTCCTGTGATGAAAAATTTAATAGAAGCGTGTACCTCAAACCACATGCCGAAGCTGAATCGCACATCTATTTGCTTGTATAACTGGAGATATTATTTGCAATATGAAGGCAGTGCTTCATCTAAGAGATTACATAGGGTGAAGAATCTAAGAACAATATAAGTGGATGGGGACCAGAGGTTGTCAAGATTCAAAAGGACCAAAAAGCACCAAAACAGCCTTTTGAAAGTAGTCTATATGACTTTCAACCTATATTCCAATTCTTCTGATAAATATCAATTGGAATCCCATCCATAACCATGCCATGCCACACCACGCAATTACATAAAATGTACACCATTTTAAGTAATTACACACCATCACCTCAAAGCATGGCATGAACTAATCCGAGCTCCATTGCATTAGCACTTCGTAAATGTGCACCCAAGATAGGAAGCTTTTCCTGGGAGCACAAAAACAGACTGGATACAAGAAGCACTTTTACAACGTCAATGATGACAGCTTCTCAGAGGCCCGGGCCCCCTTCCGAGGAAGTGGAGTTGACCCCATCGGCAGATGAAACACTACACCCTGCAAACCGCGGCTACACGGGTACCCAGCTGTTCTTGTCCTGTACTTGAGTGTGCTTTGCTCTGCATGGAGCGGTTTTGAGTTTAACCTCAGGAGGGTGATCAGGAGGGGACGGAATTCAGTGTTGTTCATCATCCTGGCCTGGTATGGCTGAAAATATGTTGCCAGATATCTTATCTGAAAATACTACACATACAGGTTGGCTTGAGAGCATGTTTTGCTTGGACATGTTTGCCTTTCACAGACATGCAGCAGAACAGGAACAGATAGTGAAAAGAATTCAAATATACAGCTTGGCAAACATATATGCCTTAATATGTGAATCCTCTCTATGGCTATTTTACTTAATTTCTCATTTGGCAATGGGCTGAACAAATGATAGAGTCCTGATAACGACTGAGACAAAGTGACCCTGAGATCAGTGGTCATGGTAAAGGTCAAGACAGATCCTGTGCTCCGCTGGTTCACGGCTGTGGAATTCAGAAACCGGCCGCGTTTTTCCACTAATCAGAGAGTTAAACATTGACATATCGGTAACTGTCTTCATGGTAGTTTCACGTGACTACCTCAAACATAAACAAACATGGTGCGTCACAGTGTGTCTGTATACATTTTTTATTCTGAGGACATATTTAAACATATGGATTAATGCAATCCATCATTATTACATAGCTCAAAAAGATTGTCAGAGACGACATCTACGCTAGAGACGACAGGTAATGTAATTACGTTATTTTGTATGAACTATGGCTTAACTTGCTAAGTTCTGTAAACTGTTACAGTGGAATCAGTATTAACATTGGTTTCAACAATGGATTTCTGCCATAGCATAAAATGTTATTGATTGAGAATCCCACCGTTTTACTTCACAGATAGCCACGATCTTCCAAACTTAGTGAGTAGCTGGTCAAAAGACGAACCTTACAGAACAAACAATGCACAAAATAAGATGACAGAGTGAAAAGCTAACAAAGTTGGCAAAAATAACAACTTACTGAGATCAGTTGCAGAGGGCAACGGCAATTCAATGTTTCTCACAAGCGTTACTGGCTGAATTCTGTTAGTTAGCAGGCTGGTCGTTGTCCGAGTCCAAACCACCGTTGCTCCATCCACTTTCGCTTATGCCCTTCTTATGGTCCCCGTACTCCCTTAAAAGTTTTTCAATTTGTTTATGATTTGGTCAGTTGTCTGATTGAAGGTGGCATGCATTATTTCGAGCTGTATCTTCATTCTAGTGGAATATTATTTTCCTTTTCGATATCTCTAGTTTATATTGGATCTTCGTAAATATCCCAAGTAGAGCACTCGTTTCATTGTGTTACCTGAACGCTTTTGCTGTCTGATAATTTTGTGTTTTTTTATTGTTGTTATAGAGTGAAGTACTCCTTGCTGCAGATGGTAGCTACGGTTGTTGTTTTTGAAAACGTTACCATAATGACGAAAAATTATCCCACCCTGTGTCCCCCGACAATATAATTTTTTTTCAGCAAGCTGGTCTCTTTTCTCCGGTGTTCCACCAAAAGTGTTCCACCATAAGTGTGTCATGTTAAAGTCAGCATGAACTCAAAATGTACCCAATTTATTTTTATTAATCCATGTTACTTGTCTTATTGTAAACGATTCACCTATGAATATTTGCTATTCAATGAAAAAAAAATTAACTTGTAATCTTTAATCATTTACATTTACTCATTTGGCAGGCGCTTTTATCCAAAGCAACTTAAAAAAAAAAAAAAAAAAAGAGGAAAACATAAGCGAATAATCTTAAGGAGACAGTGTTACGAAAAGTGCCATATTACAAAGTTTCACTAGCATCAGAATAGTATTCAAAACAGAGTAAAGTGCAACTATTTTTATTTATTTTTTTAGTGACTGGTTAAGTGCTCATAGAAAAGACGTGTTTTAGCCATTTTTTTGAAGACAGAAAGTGAGTCAGCTTGGGAAGGTAATTCCACCAACGTGGTACAATGAAGCCAAAAGTTCGGGAAAGTGTTTTAGTGCCTTAGCCCACCGCAAGCTTCTAGTGGGCATGTAGCTCTGCAGAAATTATTTTAAGGTATGCTGGAGCAGACCAAGTGACTGTTCTGTATGCCAGCATCAGAGCCTTTAATTTGATACGTGCATCACCCGGCAGCCAGAGAAGAGAGACAAGGAGTGGTGTAACATGCACTCTCTTTGGTTCATTAAAGACCAGACATGCTGCTGCATTCAGGATCATTTGCAGGAGTCTAATTGCACATGCAGGGAGGCCTACAATGAGAGCATTACAGTAGTCCAGTCTCGTTATGACAAGTGACTGAACAAGAACTTGTGTGGCATGTTCAGAGAGGAAGAGCCTTATCTTCCTGATATTGTATAGTGTAAATGTACATGATCTTACGGTCTTTGAGATGTGGTCTGTGAAATTGAGTTCATTATAGATGGCTACCCTTAGATTTCTGACCGTTTTGGAAGGCGTTACTGTAGTTGAACCCAGCTGCATGGTGAGGTTGTGTTCAACAGAAGGGTAAGCTGAAAAGACAAGGAGTTTGGCCTGGCTGGGTTAAGTTGCAGGTGGTGTTCCTTCATCCAGGCCGAGATGTCTGCCAAACAGGCAGAGATTTGAGCAGTCACTGTGGTGTCGTTGGGCAGGAAAGACAAGTAGAGCAGTGTGTTATCAGCCTGCAGTGGTGAGAGAAACCATGTGCCTGAATGATGGGTCTCATATTCAAAACTGATTAACTTGCTCTTCTGATGATATGACTGACTATTCTCTGTTGACGTATGCAAATCAATCTTCAACCCTACCTCTTTAAAAGTAATGTAAACAAACCTGCCATCAAAGCAGCTAATTCAGAGATGATGGTGTATTCTTTGAGTTTCCCTCTCAAATGTTCCCTGCCTCAAACTACTTTAGTTACTGGACCGCTGGCTTAAATTAACATTTTGAAAGAGGATGAAAATTGTGAACCAGCAGTTGTGTTCAAGACATGTCTGAATGCTTCCAAAGGTATTCACAAATGAATACAGCACAAATTAGATGCATCTGGAGTTTATTCATATTTTTAATGCAGGTATTTTGAGATGCACAACATGAGCAAGTTTTCCTTTTCCTTTATATTTAGTGTATTGTGATTCAAAATGTTGAAATATTGTGATCTTTTACTCTCTTGTTTCACATTCATCTGCAATGGGCTGCAACCTCAACATAGGCAAAGACCACGATGTGCTTTGTCCGTTTGTGGGTTGGTAATGGATTAATGTTGTCAGTTGGATCATCATTCGGTTCTCAAGTCAATGAAGCATGGTGAAAGCATGGTGTGTGTGTGTGTGAACAGCAAACCCGCATTCAGGTCTGCCTCAATTCTGTTATGCAATGCTCACTTTTCAATCCAAATCAACAACCAATCAACAAACGATAGATAAAATCACGTCCGTGCCCTACATTTATATTCTTGTTCAATAAGTCGTATCACTTGGAAATACGTCACAATACGGAAAGGTTGATTGCAATTTCCATTTCATGCTGACTTTTAGAATAGTCCAACATTAAAAAATGCATCTTAAGACCCCTAAAATCTGTTCCATTTCACTCTGTCTAGTTATTTTTGAACTTAAGAACAAGCGCTATGTAAATGCCCCCTAAGAAATGTGTCAGATAAGATAGAGGTCAGTTGAATCCAAAACCTGCCTAATTATACAGGGCTTTCCTAAGACCGATAAGTCGACTATTTGATCAAGCAATCCAACGACTAGTCGATTTTGGAAAATATGTAGTTTTGCACTTTCATTCTAATGAATTTCATTACAAAAGAACAAATACCATTCCAAGTATTCATTTTGCTACATTTCCACCTCTCATCCACACTATATGGCGCTTTTCTCAACCTGCAATTAAGCATTTCATAAATGCTCGACATTACCCCATATTTTGGAAAACCATGACAATAGGATATCAAAAACTGAATTTCCAAACGAAAAAAATGCTAATAGTGTGGATGTGGCCTTAGTTCACAGGACTTAACTTTATGGTGCTAGGTCACATATAGTCTTCCACTTTTTTGACTGGACAAAAGAAAAGTTCAACAAAGTTTTATCACATAAGTCAGCCGAGACCACCTTCATTAACCCCAGTGAAGAGAGATCAAGCTCTCATATTGCCAGATGTGCTTTCGAGGCCTTATCAGCTGGCATGTATGTGAGACAGGCTGATCTTAATTAAATACTGCTCCTATCCAAAGGCTATGCAGCAATCTGCCTGACATTCAATTTTTACTCACTTCACGGCCTCCTTTCCCCATTCAGGGAGGAGATTATTTCAGCAGCTAACGGCGATGGACTCTAAAAATCCCTTGCCTTATTAAGTAACATATTGTGCCACATGCTATCTTAAGCAAATGGTTTCACTGGAACTCACTTGAATTCAGGCTAAGACATAACATTATGCCATTGGCAGTGACAGGTTACCTTTTTGGGTTCTATATGTTTATGGTTGATGTAATTATGTATTATGTAATATGCTTGAAAGATATTAGTTTCACAAACTTTCACTTATACTTTTTAAATGGACTTACACTTAAATGGGCACTTCACCAATTTTTATTTATTTTTTGTCATTTACTCACCCCTGTGTTGTTCCAGACCTGTAGGACTTTCTGTTACCCATCACCTGTGTGTTAATTAGGTAACACTTTACAGGTTGTATATGTTAACATTAGTTCATGCAATAGTTAACATGATTTAACAATGATTAATACTTTAACCAGGGTTGTTGCAGAGTTTTTAAAATCTATTTTTAGACTTTAAGACCTTTTTCAAAACCTGTACAAATTAAATTAATACTGTATCCCCCATTCCAAAACAAACCCACACAATCTCAAAATAAATAAAGTATCACAGACTCTTTATTTAAACAGGCAGTTTAAGGTGCAACCAAAATACCAATAACTAGGGAAAAAAAAGAAAGAAAAAAAAAAAAAGAGTTGATTCATAATGCAGAACTTTTAACTTTAAAGGCTGAAATACACCTGGGACTCTTATTTTTAAATATTTGTGCTTCACTGCTTCCAGCTGCTCATTCAAATAGATAAGGGGGGAAAACTGCAATCCTACAATGACTCTGATAATTCATCAACACTACATCATCATCAACAGTTGATCTTTAGTGATAGCTGGTCATTCATTTCCGATAAGGCTAAATGATTGTGAACTGCTCTGCAACAGCTGAAAACACTCACAAGCCCCCGCGAGCTTGAAGAAATTACAACAGTGCCACGTTTTCACTTTGAAGGATGCAGCGCATGCACTTATATAATAAATCGTATTAATTTGAAGTTTGATACTCACATTAGGTCATATCACGATACCTGTCTTTCTGCCTCCAAATTTAAGACCTCTTTAAATGATAATTAAGACTTTTGTTGTATCATTTATGACATGCAAGACTTTTTCTGACCTTATATTTGGGAAAATGTAATTAAAGACATTTTAATACTTTAAGGATCCACAGGAACCCCGTTTTTACAGCATTTTTTTAATCTTGGCTAATATTAATTATGATTTCAACAACTACAAAAGTTGCATATGTTAACATCAATGCATTATGAACGAACCTGTCTTACAATGACCAATATTATATTGATAAAAGAACAATAACCAACATTAATGAATGCTGTTAAAAAAGGATTGTTAATTGTTAGATCCTTTGCTGGGTTTCCATCCAAAATGTTTAGCATTTTTATGAGCATTTCTAAAAATTCTACTTAAGCAAATACGAATAGTTGCGCGTTTCCATCAATTACGTAATGCGCATTATCATGAGGGAGCCGCCTCGTCATGATTCCCCCCCTGCTTTGGGGACAGTTTTTTTGGCAAGATTGGAGCAAGCATCCCATTTTATTAAATGCATCAATGAGACACTGAAGATAACTGTAATATCTGATATAATGTGGGCTGAAATAGCTACGATGCCCACACACCGCCAATCTCTGCATACCTGGGAGAGCCCGCTCTCAAAACTGTTCTGGTGGATTGTGAGGACCCACTTTGACGACCAGCTGTGGGTTAAACTCTTCCGAATGATGAGCGATATGTTGTCAATGGTTAAAACACATCATCATTTTGCGAATAAACTGGTTCAATCACCTTAATGTGCATTTTAACTAATGCGAAACTCTAGAAAACCCACCTCCTCCTAGCGCATTACATTTTACGGGAATATAGAATGTTTATTCGCATAAAAAGCATTTCCATTCAGGATTTCTTATGTGCAAATAATTAAAAGATTAGCATGATTAATTGCCTGGTATATGGTTATTTTGAGAACTATGCCCACTTGGCTGATTATTAGAAACGGTAATTCCACCTAGTGTCAGTTTAGAACCCCGACAGCCTCTTCAAGGAAAAATAAAAACATTTTCAAACCATTCGTTTTTGCGATTTTGAGTAAATATTGTGTAAAATGAGTGTTTCGATTGAGCAATATTGAGTACATCTTATCAATAAATTGTAGACTATTATGTCTCTATTTTCTAAATGTTATCAGCCATTTGCATTTCATTTATTATGGGTTTATAGTTAGGCTAACTGTGGTATTGTGGTGGAAACTATGCTTACTATGCAAAATTTTACTATTATAGCCTAGCCTACCACAGCTCAGTGTAAATAAAAATCCTGTGTAAAAATAGCCTTTTTGTGCACTGGAAAATGTTGTTGTGTTGGTCTGCATTGTGTGCTTTCTGTCTTTCACATACCTTCCAGCCTGCAAACTGCCCATCTAACCCTGGCCCGACCTTCAGCTGAGAGAGGCAAACATGGTTGACCTGCCAATAAACTTTCCCGTCTGGATGATAAGCGCTTGTTTAATTATATTCATCTACATGGATCTCACATTGTTCCAGGATGATGTCAGAGCTCAGCAAGGTTAGCTAGAGCTGAAAGTGGATGGGAATTTTAAAGCCACCCACTGCAGCACTTTGGAGGCAGCAACTTTATTTTCAGCTTTGTTCCACGAGGGCAGCTTCTCTATCCGCTGTTTCAGAGGGCAAACAAGGGCATTACAGACATACCGGTTGTGACCATTGAGGAAGATTTCTTTAAAAAGAAGTGTCACTCAATTATGAAATATGACAACTTAAATTGTGATTTGCTTCATGAAAGGTTTAGTTAACCCAAAATGATTAAAATCTCATAATTTACTTACCATCATGTTGTATGACTTTCTTCCATAGAACACAAAAGGAGATAGGTAGAATGTTAGGGACCTCAGTCACCATTCACTTCCATTGTATGGGGGGAAAAAAGGATTAAATTAAAGTGAATGGTGACTGAGGCTGTCCCTAACATTCAGCTTTCTGTGTTCCACAGAAAACAGAAAGTCCTACAGGTCTGGAACAACACAGGGGTGAGTAAATGACAAAAAATAAATAAAAATTGGTGAAGTGCCCATTTAAGTGTAAGTCCATTTAAAAAGTGTAAGTGAAAGTTTGTGAAACTAATATCTTTCAGTTTTTAAAGGAATAGTTCACCCAAAAATTTTAATTCTGACAATTTACTCACCCTCATGTCTTTCGAAACTCATATGTCTTTCGGTCTTCGATGAAAAACAGAAGGATTTATTAATAGCAGAATGACGAAGCAGCTCTTTTACATACAAAAAAAGTGAATGGTGACCATAGTTGTCAAGCAAGATTTTCAGAGAATAATGACTTAAATAATGACTGTTCTTTACACAAAGCTATCATATGTCTTTAAAGCACAAGTCGTAATTACTTCTTTTATAAAGTATTATGGTGCTCGATTGTTCTTTTTGGTACTTGATAGCCCCTGGTCCTCATCCACTTTCATTGAATGAAAGAGAGCAGCTTAGACATTCTGCCAAACCTCTCCTTTGAAGTTCCACAGAAGGAAAGTTATTCAGGTTATACAGTTATAACAACATTAGGGTGAGTAAATGAGTAAACTTTTCAGTGCCAACCCCAACTTTCAAGAACCATATTTTCTCAAAAAACTTTAAATTTGAGTATCAAAAAGTATTCTCCTGCAATTAAAAATTGCACCTTTAAGGAACTACATTTTTAAAGGAAATGTCAAATGTCTTGTTCAACCTTAACTGAAAGGTGGGGGTGTGGGTGTCTACACGGAGGACATGTGGATGTTTTCATGACAACAGCAGGTCCTGTGAAGTGATCACTCAAATGCAGGTCAATTCCCTTTGATAGATAGGTATGCAGTGCTGCTATAAAACATATTTAATGGCTGAACCCAGTGCTGCTCTAGTCTTCATCTCATTTACAGGCAACTTGGATGTTTTATCACCTTCAGCTCTCCTTGCAAGCCTCGCCACCCACACAAACCAAGCGGGTGGATGGTGGATGAGCAGACTCAAGCGCCAATTATATCATCGCCCTTATTTATGCCATTCAAATGTTTTCAGGTCAGCTCTAATCTCCTAATCAGCGAGGTCAAACCACAAAAAAGTGCATATTGTTTCAGAAAAATCAGGCAGGGTAAATCGGAGTCGTCTAGCTACAAATGGCAGTCGCTAACAGCTAACCAGTCACATAAGTTACAAAATGGCACATAAAAGTTTACAATTGTCAGACTGCTGTGCATAAAATTGAGGTAAACTGAACCATATCTGAAATCGTGTCCCTACATTTGGCCGAAGTTGAGGTCAGGTTTATGGTCAAGTCGACATGTTTTAAAATAGTATTGAGGTCGTAACTGTCATTTTAGGCCTAGTCCACACTAATACGTGTTTGTTTGAAAACACATCTGTAAAGCATGTCAGGCTTGATTAGCCTGATAAGGGACCAGATTTGTAGAATCACCACACGGCCCCGCCCTCCGCCCAGCCACAACATCTTTTTCTCTCCGTTTTGGCTTTCAGTTCACACTGAGACAGCATTTTTGTCTGCAAAATCTGAGCTTTTTGAAAACGCACTCCAAAGTGGACAAATTTGAGAACGGCGTTTTCGCGTTGTAGTGTGGACTATGAAAACAGATGCTTTGGAAAACTATGGCGCATTTTTAGTCATGTATTCTATCCAACCAAAATAATCAAGATGGTGGCCTGTGTTATAGCGGTACTGTTGGGCCTGATACTCACTTTGATAGCGTTGTTAAAAAAAACTAAATGTCACTTTCTACAACCTTCACATTGCATTCCTTCAAAAGCGAAGGGAAGTTTCCTCGGAATTGGTGTCCGGCAACGGAACATGAGGACAATTGTCTTTCAGACCGTACATGCAGCGGGGATTTTGTGCATGCGCAGTGACACAATTTAAGCATTTTCATACGTTTCAGTGTGGACGAGCAACTTTTGGAAAACGCTTGAAAACGTTAGTGGGAACGGAGAGCGTTTTGAAATGAAAATGCCATTTTCAAATGTATCTGGATTAATGTAGTCATAGCCTTAGATCATAGGATATTCGCTTAGATTCACTTTGAAAACAGATTGATTTGCCAAGTAGAGTTTAAAACACACACTATACTCTCTTATGCAACACATAGGCTACATTCACACCGCAGATGAATGAGACCCAAATCAGAAGTTTTTGTAAGGATGTTCATATAACATTTTAAATGTAGCCCATTTCAGATACTGGTCTGAACAGCCGACGCTCCTAAACTGACCCCCATGCGTACAACACTCCTCGAGCACGCGTATAACAAACTCTGGCATGTTCATCATTATAATATGAATAATAAATTACATTTTATTAAAAAATATAATTAGCTGGGTTTTTTTAAGCAGATAGGACACTTAATGCCTATATCTAATAATATGTTAGCAAGTGATAGAGAAAGACCGTCTCGATGGATAAAGTAATTTTAAATAAAACAATTTAATTATCATCAAAGTTCAAGAGTGTAATATTACTTAAAGCACAATAAAAAACCCAATAAAATAGATTGATAGCAGAAAAAGTGGCCTCATAAATGTAAGAAGAGTAATCAATAAATATTTCAGATTTCCATTGACTTGGATGCATTCACGTTTTGACAATTTGAGAAATATAGACACTGTGTTTTCTGTGCAAGTGACATGAGCAAAGAGCACCATTACATACTTCTCTATCTCTGTATCTTTTCGTGCACATATTTTACTACATGATCCAAATGAATCACTGAACCAAACTGCTGAGCTGATGATTTTATTTTATTTCCTTGAAAAATAATTAAATGCATTAACTAGAAAAGATATGACTCACATTTAAAAGTTTTAAACAATAGCAGATCCATGTATGCTCGAAATCAAGTGCGCTGTAAATCTGACCTGGCTGTTCACACTTAAGGCACATTGGAAAAAATGGGATATTATTTCCACATATGAAAGTGGTCCAGATCCGGTTTGAAAATGTCAGATTCAGTGGGCTTGTGGCTATTCACATGGTCATCCAATTAACAGATCTGTGCCACTATGTGTGAGAAACAAAAAAACAAAGAAAAAAAGATTTGGGCCACATTCACCTGCGGTGTGAACGTAGCCATACTGTGCTAGTGAGATCACACAGAATACACACAGAACCTTAACAGACAACTTAATCTAAAAATGTAAAAATTTAGATGTTTACATCTACAAAGAACTGCTATGTACAGATTAAAGAAAACATATGACAAGTGCTGATTTCTGTGGTGTTTACCAATTTTCTAATGAAACAGGAAGTTTGGATGGGGCATTTTTTTTTGAAGTAGCCAATAGGATTTAGTTACAGCACAGACATAAACCATGATTTGCAACTTGCTGGTTGGTTGGTATTAGGGGGAAAAGAAACATTCTAAAAGGCCCAAATATGCTTCATACGAAATCGAAGAATGAACGGGTGTGACATCATTTAGAACATAATCTGGTCAAAAATACGGTATTTTTGATTTTGATTTGGTGGTTCATAACAGCTCGCCTGGGCGAACTTTAAGGAAAACTTAAAGCCGACTGCTTAACATCTTCTTATTGCCATTGGTCCACATCATCGGTAGGTGTGACCTGGAGCTCCACCTACCTTGACGCACACAGCTCATAATTTCTGTGTTGTGTAGTCAGTTAAAAACTGCCGTGTAGAGTTATTAGTGAGCAAATTTAACTACATCTGTATGATTATTCATGTAGAGAAATGTTCCAAGACCATATCCTGCAATTTTTTATTTATTTATTTTTTAATTAGCCTACAAAACAAATCAAATACTCTCAAATGCCCATTCACTCATGACTCATCTGCAGGGAAAGACATATGCACATCTGCCCAAAGTAAACCTATCATCATTATTTTATCTTTATTCTCCACATTAACACTTTTATACACTAATCTTTGCAATAGTATCAGTGTCATCATAAATTACAATAACAGTGGGTAATCGGCGCATACTATGCCCACATATAGCATGTTAGCGCATTAGCGTCATGAATTAATAATAAAGAAGACTAATTAAACATGTTCTACTGCATTTATATTACTTTAAAATATCAAAGCAACTTCTTTTACAGATCTCATGTGAATTCAACTCATAGAATGAGGCATAAAGTCATTGATAACACATTTTAAATTCACATTAGTTGCATTTTACTGAGCGTCCTCATATTTAAATGCTCCTGTAAACGCCTTCTACAGCAGTATCAGGAATGTTTTGAAGCTGTATACCATTGCTCAGCTGTTTAGAACTTCTTTTTACCCCTGAAAGAACAACAAAAGAGAACTTCTACGGAAGTATATTGGAGCCTTTTGTACACTGGTGCCTTTTGAGCATTTGATTGCACAAAACGTGTTTAATGCAAGAGAAACATTCTACATTTTTACATGCTAAAATTGATTTTTGTAAAGCGTTTAGGAGAATACATTGCATTTAGATGCAAACATACACGGACTAAATGCAACAAAACTCATCTCGATTTTACAGGGTCTTTAAACAATAAGATGCTAATATCATCAAGGTTTAACAATCAAACAAGTGGCCTCCATTTTATGCACTTTGGCCCAAATAATTCTGCCATAGCATAGCAGTTTGGATTCTGTGCTCCAGTTCAATTCTGCTGATACCACAACTGAACATAGCACTCTGCAAAAAAATTACCATGAGGTCTGTGCTACAACATTCACATCAGTCTACCCATCTAGCATTGGGAAAACAGGATCAAATCCATTTAACTCTTTTGAATGCCTTCAAAGTTTTCAAATGGCAGGGTTTTAGAATAGCCTTTTCCATAACAACATTTTAGGACAATACTTTTGTGGTGGGATACGTCTCAACTCTTTAGGGTCATAATTTTCTGCCATGTGGTTGGGGAATTAAAATATCTCATCATGCAGTCCAGTGTGAAACACAGTGTCATAACAACCACAGACCACAAGTATGTTTAGACATTAAATGTACCATTATTGCACAAACAAAATAATGATAATGATTTTCACCCCAGCACATCTAAAAAAAAAAAGTAATCCTGGGCTGACACCTTACTTCAGGCTGTTACCTACTACAAGTAAAACCCACAACAAATGATGTGTTCAGGTAGCCTGGCACACAAGTTTCCTTCCCAAAGCCTTGTTTTTTCTCAGCTCCAATTAGTTAATTGTTAGTTAATTAACACAAATCAATGGTCGAGAGAAGATCATGTGTCCTGACCTGACAAAACAGCTTATTAAACCCTGCTTGACCTTGCTGTGACTCCTAAAGTGGATGTCAACCTTGAACTACGGATGACACATTACCACAAAGGCACAAACGCCCTTAATCCACTCAACAGAGCAAGCTGGATCATGTTTCGTGCCCCATTATTTGAGATGCCCACTAAAAATACACCAATAAACAGTAAAGTGCTTTTTCAAAGCAGCCTGGATGATAATTATCTCAGCCTAGTGGTAAACACACTGACCCCCTGGGTCAGGTTTGAGGTCAAATGTAAGGGTGATAATACTTCTAGCTTCAACGCTTTGAACAAGACATAACTGCCACTTGTCTTGTAGAGCTTCTGTTTTCAGTATGCAGTATGCAGGGTAGGGGTGTCTGATTTACTGATGACTATCAAATAGAAAAAGCGCTGCCCCTCTGTGATGAATGATGTGACATATTCTGTTCAAAAGAGCAAAGGAACCCATAAACCTTTTAACAAAACAATAGGTTGCAAAAAAAGCACAAAATGACCAAAACAAAAAAAGACTACACCTCACTAGCAATGCTAAAGCATCAAGAATTAACATTAACATCAAAGTGCCAAGTTGAAAACACAGGACTGTAATGTTTACCCAGCTGTCCATGGTGTTCCAACACCACAAATTCCTTCCATAGTCCAAACATGGAGGGCAACCGGAGTAAAGCAAAAAAAGGTGCCATGAGCTGAACTTGACAAAACCACATCCCACAGGTAACGGCATTGACTACACACCCAGTGCGTGTTATGAAGGTGTGTCTGCTGTTGCTCGGTAACAGATTAGCCCAGTTTATGCTTTAATGCGGTAGATTCGCTGGCCAACACCACTTGCTCTCTGCCTCTCTGTTAGAGGACTTTCCAGATGCTCACATTTAACAGCCCTTTACCATGAACTGACTGGCTCTTAAAATGTTGGCAAAAACCTTGAAAACATTACTGATGAGCGTAAAACCACATTAGAAACACAAGAACCTGTCTTTAAAATAAAAAATAAAATAAAAAAATAAATCACCTCTGAACAATTCCAGCATAACATGTGCAGCCTAAACATTAAGTTTAACTTCTCATTATACCCATTACCAGAAGCCTATCAATTTTTATTTCAGTATTAAAAAATATTTAAAACACTTTGAAAGTGATTGGTTGTATTTCCTTGTGAAATTACTAAACTGCAAAAGGCTGCGTTTTACTTTACATTTGCCGCTTCAGTCAGTGTGAGGTAGCGTCGCTCTCAAGTCAAGTGGTTTTCTCTAGCATGTGTGCGGCACATGCCGAGCAGCAGAAAAGTCAGACGTTAAATATTTATCATATTACAAAACAAAATCACAGTTTGTCAAAATGATCGCATCCCAAATGTAGGCATAGATGTAGTAATCCTGAAAAATGTCACAGATTATGTGTGTTATAATGCCCCTAACTGTCAAGAATATAACGCATTATTATGGGCATTTGAAATCATAAGGCATACACATGCTGGATGAAGTCAAGCTAAAATCGCATTAGGCTATCTAGTTCTGTTAGTCCAGCTAAGCAAAAATGGGTGCGATTTAAATTGAAAACAAGAGTTTATAACATTTTAAAAAGATCAATTATTATTGTTTTAGTCAGACTGAAATTGAACTGCATGTAAATATACTGTGTCAGTTTTTCGATAAAGGTACTTTCTATCTGTATTCATCTAATGTTAGTAATAACAGCTATGGTATTTGACTTAAAATTAGCATACAAACAAATATTAAATGTCTTTGATAAACTTATTCAGACCAGCAGAACAGTGTTCTCACTCACTTTCTCACTCTTGTTGCCTTTGGCCATTAGAAGTTCATTTGCCAGCTGTGGCGGCCCATTTGTTAAAAGTGAGAGTAATAGTCAATAGTACAGTAACCATTAAGAAATAAAGCAGAGCAGAAATTAGTTCCTTTAAAAGTCTCTGATGATTCAAACCCTTAAAAAGGCCAATAACATTAAATGATTGGTTTGAACTGACAACGTCTACGGTAACTCCGATAACCACACTGTACAATTATGGTGAGAAGAAAAGCATCTCAGAATGCTATTCGGAGATGTGGATTGGTGTTGTTTTGGCGGCAAAAGGGGGACCTACACAATATTAGGCAGGTGGTTTTAATGTTGTGTCTGACCGGTGTATATACAAGTAGACCATAATATACAATATTTCATATCAAAATTGTGAACAGGTAATGAGTTCTATTTAATGAACTCTTTAAAAAAAAAAAAACATAGGTCAAAGTTCATTTTGTGCATTATTTTCCTGTTCTGCCCACTATAGAGGCACCTTTGTCTCAGCAGGAAACTGTTGCAGCAGATTTTCCTAATGACATCTAGCTAGCATGACCTTGATGATCTTATCGAACGGAATACACAAAAACGCAGCCTGTGAAATCACACGTGTCGGAATGGTGCCCCACTGCTTTTTCAAAGCCTTTTACTTTCTAAGCACATGACACAAACATTTAGACACAAGTCTCAACAACAAAGACAATGCCATCGAGTCTCAACACCTGCCTGCTATGGTCCTAAAACGTGGTTATGGCGATTCTTGCACCTAACCTTGTTTGGTCTTCATCTCAACGTGGCAATAAATCCATTACATCTGCCTCACATCCATTGCACATGCTGCTGTCCCCCTTGCCATAAATCAATCTTCTCAGTCATTCATAAATTCTAAAAATCCCCTTTTAGTTAATTGCTGAAGCAATTTAATTTCTAAAAAAGCCCTCCAAAGAGCAAGTCGTAATGAAGTACGGATATGTCCACTGACTCCCACCGACCACGCCACTCTTTTGAAGAGTGAAAGATGCTTGCATTAGAGCCATATAATTATGTGAGGGTAAAGTACTCCACAGCTCGGCTTATTGTAGCAGACACAATGCCCTTGCCTGAGCTCTGTAGGCTCCAGAAAGGACAGGCAGCTAAGAAGTTGCAAAGGACAATCCCCCCTAATAGGACAGCATTGTGGCGGCCTTGGATTCTGAATTCTCTGCTCGACAGGGGACATATATCAATCCATCAGCCCAGCCACAGACAGCCCTGTAACCTTCAAAAGTCTTGGGATCGGTGAGGAATGATTGACATTCAAGTTAGCCACTTTTCTCAGTGGGCTTTGCTTCATATAACTGAGGATAGTTAAATTAAGACACCATTGAATAACAGTCTTAAGTCCAATTTAACTCTCGCCCATACTGTGTCCTCTCAAGCCTTTAATTATGCTGATCCTGCCACACAGTGACCTGCGAGAACCTTTATCCCTACAGCCATTAAAGCTGTCTAGAGGCATTGAGAAAGGAGGCTGGCCAATATGTGTTTGAAATGAACTAGACTTAATCAACCAGCTGTACACATTTAAAAGTGACCTGAAACCTAATGATTAAAAAAAAAAAGTATTGGTCTTGCAGAATATATTTGGAAAATAGGTCATCATTTGAGACATTAGATCATTTTATCTGGCAATGTAGTGGGATAAATAAATTTTCAAAATGGCAAATATTACATGTAGTCTAAATGAATATCAGGTCATAAAAACAGCATGCATAATAATTATAAAAGAATGAGCAAAATGCTGTATAAAATAGTTTCAGCTATGGAATAGCATGTCAACTTCCGAGAGGTATTCACATTAACTACCCATTTGCAGAATAAGCCAGTAACCAAAATACTGGTTTACCCTACACAGTAGCCAAAAAAACTTTTTTTGAAAGTTGTGGGTTCCCATTCTACAGGTGACATCCACCTTTCATGCTATTTTGTTATCGACAAAGTGAAAATGTGATAAATAAAAGTTTCCATTCAAATGGCCTTTTATCGATAAAAAGGGTGTGCGTGATATCATGCCTAAAAAAAAGAAATCTGCTCTGAAGCCGTTTCCATTCAGAAATGTGTGTTTATCGCTACTTCGCCTCCCAGATGTCCCTACTTTTTTCCTTCTAAGTTTTGATAAAATGGGGAGAGTATTGAGACAGTTTACTATCATTTTAATTTCACTAATAAAAAGCAATCAGAAGAGGAGGAATTGCAATCAAAAGGGAGCAGTTGCCCTTTTGATAGGACTGTAATATTGGTCCTGATGTTGCGCATATCGCAGGTTGGCACCGGATCTGACCCGAAAGCGGATCGCCATGGCCCTGTTCAAGCTGGCAACCTGCCGGCAAAAGTAGTGGGGGAAACTTTCTGTCTCCTATAAATCTATAAATATATATATATATTTTTTTTTTGGTAATTAATTTTTTTATTTAATTCTTTTTTCTTTTGGTAATTTATTTAATTTAATACAGGGGATTTTGCCGGCATTTTTTCAAAAGTAAACTAAACAATAATTAAACAGAAAAAAAAAACACACTGAAGCTTTTCACCTAGTATTGTGTTTTTATTCTTAATTTAAAACATCTTTGCGCACAGAAATTATATGTTTTTTATACTGTGGGCTAATTCCGTGACTGCCGTCTATTATTTTGAATGGTGTGGAAAAGGAACTTTAATAAATAAACGGATGGATACTGCGATTAAATTAATCGCAAACAGTGGCCATTCCTTTGTTCAACATGCACTAGATATTTGTGTTGGCACTCCTGGAAGTGTCATGTTTGCAGATCGGCTCTATATGCCATAAAGGTCAATCCATAATCACGTACAATAAATTGGCTTTCAATACTTTTGTCATGATTAACACAGGCTAACGATTGGGGCAAACTCTGTCATGTGACACTATTTTTTTGCGTTAATGCCAATTTTATCGACAAAAAGTGTTTCCAAACCATTTTTTCATGACATTTGATGTATCGACATAGAGTTTATGCACTTGGGTTAAACGGAAAAATTTTATGTCAACATTTGTGACATTTTAGCAATAATATGCGTTAGCTTTATTTTGATGCGCTAAAACTTTTTTTGCAAAAAATCCTTGAATGGAAACGTAGTTAGTGACATTAGCTAGCCTGATCTCATCAAAATTACATGACCGTGGCAACACTTTTACATGACCCACCACAATATCTGTAAAACACTGTACATTATGGACCAAGCTATTGTGTCAATGCATATAAAGTAATATAATAATTTAGAATAATTTGAAAACTTACAACATGGCGTGTAGACTGCCAAACCTTTCAGTTTGGTTCCCAACTTCTTGGAGTCTTAATCCATTTGAAGTTAAGGATACTTGCACATGCGTCATAAATCACATACCTAATATTGGCCAACACTATAAAAACATCACTGATACACATCACTCGCTGACATTTCTATTCTACAGATGGAAAAATCATTTGTGTGGTGCACTGTTGACAAATGAGCTGGCACACAGAGACATGATTTAAGATGCTTATTTTCCTTTTGCCCTTCACTTTCGCTTACGCTATTAGTTTAATACGGGACACTTTGCTTGCATTTGTCTTTTTTTACCCCAATGGACTAAAACATGAGCCAATTTAAGAGGCACTGTAAATGTCTTATTCTTAAAAGCTGGTGCAGTGCTGGATCTCTGCTGGCATCCTTCCATTGATCCATGATGTTTACAAGATCACGTACAGCCAGTTGTCTCTTCAACAAGCCGTTGCTTGCGTGTGCACCTCTCTTCCTGATCTATCTGACCCCGATCACGGAGTGGGCTGGCTGTAATTTTTTTTTCCTTGCAAACTATAAATAATGTACTTCAATCTCCATTATGGTCAATCAATTATGGGTTAGGATTGAGGGGCGTGGTGACCTCCTGTCTAGTAGATGAACCTGTTATTATCGCATGAACAATGAACCCCCCAAGCCCATGTCACATGCTCATACACGCAAACATTTCACCTTTTTGCTCAATCCCTCCATTTCCTCATTCTGGATTTCATTCCACATGGTCAGATGGCATTTACTGACCATTCCTGTGCAAAATGACAAGAGTATTTGTGTCCCTCTATGCCAACTGCATATGGTCAAAGCCCAGTTAGCTATGCTAAATTCAATTTAATATGATGAACTGCCATTAAGTTCTAATTGTGATTATTTTGAAAAAATATTGCTATTTGAACTTTAATATTATTATTAACATTGTTAAAAAAAAAAAGTTTTTGCTTTTGACCAAAATTGAGTCATGGGCATGCTCTACTGTCAATAAAAATACAGTTCAAGAAAGGGTGTTCACACTTGAGGCCTAAATAAGAAACTTAAGAAATACATTGAAACATAGAAAGAAAAAAAAAGATTTACATAATCTTCACATTGTATATGTTCACTGGGTACCTGTTTTTGTCCACATTGTTATAGGGTCTCAGCCCACTTTTCATCATTATTTTTTATTAAGGAAATATATTTTTGTATATTTGAGTATGTGTAACACTACAGAGCTGCACACATACGGTAAGTGCAGCGAGCTGCACGTGCAGACTATATATTTAATTATTTAAGTAAATGGCAGCCATTGCAGTTTAATAATCACACTACGTCTTATAACAATTTCAATATTATTCCAAATAATCGTTCAGCCATTACCACCATCATAATATTGTTCAGAAAAGCAAAGCATGAGTTGGCAAAACTCTACATAGGACTGTGAAAGATTCATTTAGACGGTAAAAAAAATACAAAGACCACAGGTACCTCATCAAAGTCAGAGTAACAAAAACTTTAAGAAATAGTTCACCCAAAAATGAAGTTAGCCCCAGTCACCATTCACTGCCTCTTTTTTTATAAAAGTAAACAGTGACAGAGGGTAACATTCTGCATAACATCTCATTTTGTGTTCCACAGAAGAAAGAAAGTCTTAAGCCCTATTCGGACAGCAAAAGTTTCTCAGGGTGATGTCTGTAAAAGTAAATTTTCATGGATCCTCTGTGATAAAACTCATGTGTTCTGATGAAAATTAATTAACGGGGGACGAGCAAGACTTTTTGTCGATCACATGATTGTAGTTGCGCTTGTTATATGGCAAATCCATTGATACACTGTAAAAAATATCCTGTTGCTTTTACAAAAAAAATCTGGCAGCTGTGGTTGCCAGAATAATTATGTAAAAAACAGTTAAAATGTAAACCACTTTACAGAACAACCTGTACATTTTCAGTTTAAACTGGTTGAAATTTACACGCTGGCACTGTAAAATTCTGTTAATTTTACAGCAAAAAGAAATCATAAACATGCCTTTTGAAACTGTAAAAATCTGTTGTTTACTTTATAAGGTATTTGTAAATCACCATAGTAACTACAGAAGGCCACATGATGACATGAAGGTCATCAGTAGTGGCTCTTTCAGGAGCAATGACCAATAAATGTACAGAGACAGTGCTCAGTATCACTCACACAAACACTAAACACCATCATGGTAACACATGTGAGATTTAAATAATGCAGTAAACATTAACTAAATTACATCAAATATAACACAGAACACCCCAGTGTACGTAACTGATATAAAACATATGATGAAACATAACTATTCCCATGGGTCATGCAGGGAATTGTGGGAATGCCCGATTCATGTTTTTTTACTGTAATTTTAACAACAATGAATTACTGTAAAAACTACTGTATTGTCTTTTAAAATATATTAAAACATTTTACTGTATATTTTACAGTTAATATTTGTTAATCAATTAATATTTTATTTCTGTAGCATTTTTACAGTATTTTACTATTAAAATGTATTAAATGTTTTAAAGTGTATGTTTGGAATTACGCTAAAGTGAAAATACAAAAAGCATGAGGGAATCGTGAAGCAAAGCGCTGTGGACAATTACAATGTACATTTTCACATATGGAACAAGCCAAATTTCTTGCAAAGAGCAATTAAACTAATCAAGAAAATGTAGGGACAGGACTATTTATCAACACAGACAAATAAATCTATCAATGGGGGTACGCATGTTTCATCACCCGCATCAGCTCAGTTGCGCTACTCTCCTAAGTGCACGCAAGGAGATATAGAAGCCCACATATCAAGAACAGTAAAGATATTTAAAATTACATTTGAGGAAAGTAAAGATAATTAAAATTTAATTGGAGGAACTATGGTAAAAAAAAAAAAAAATCATATGTTTTATCTATCAAAATGACGGACATCATTTGGAATTATCTGTCAGTGTTTAAAAAGTGGAGGTGGAAATTAAACCTTTTAAATAAGATAGACATTAACACGGTAACTTTTCTGGGACTTCTCAACCCGTATATACACAAGTAAACGTTTCTACATTAAAATGTGATGTATTAAAATTGCATTGAATTGCTGCCATAATAATGGACCATTTCAAGTTTAAGTGATCTGGCTCTTGTTTTTCGTTCGTACTCACTGTGGTGGAGCGACTACGTAATTTTATTATTGTGAATTATTTAGACAATTTATTTTACACAATCCTACAACTTTCACAGCTGTCCATTACCATCAGAGCTGTTAGCATGCGCAGCGCAAATGTACGGCACTTACAGTAGCAGTGGTCAAAAAGGATTTTCAAAACCGCTTTTGGATTATAAACTCAGGGATGTGGATTCAGATGGTAATTAAACTACCAAACGACCTTGGTGTTTGTCAAAAACAGTAGATAATTTGGCCGGGAATTTTCTCGTGGGAAGTGGGAGAAAAACACAGACATTTCGGATTCTGACAGCAATAAAATCACTGAATACACCCTGTAAATGTTGGAATTACCTCACGTCTCCAAGTAAAATAATTGCCATCCGAAAAAAAATTGGGTGGACTATCTCTTTAAATTATGGACGGGTATTTTGGACATTTTGTCTACTCGAGTACTCTGACTAATTACTTGAGTTCTAAAGGTGCAATTTCATTTTCATAACTGTATATATAATTATATTGTGTATTGTATATAATGCATTGTGTCTTGTTGTTCCAGTGTATCGTCTATTCATTATTATAGGCTGTTATAAAATAGTGTTACAAAATGTACAAAAGATTGCATAATCAAAATATAATTAATCATATTTTGTCATTATGTGAATATTCGCCGCCCAACTCTGAAAGAGTGACTGTCTGAACCGTCCATTTTCAAATAACAGAAGATGCCATAACCATTGCATTTTAATACGTGTTAAGTTGAAGTTCAGTTAAAGATGATGCATAGTGTTCCATTTAACTGCGATCTGTCTAGTTGTTTGAAACACTCGACTGCTGTACACTGCCACATGCACCTGGTGTGTATGTGTAAGTGTGTGTCCAAATGTTCGCTCTTATGAGGAAAGCCACGATGCTCTGTATTGTTGTTGCTCTTTATTCTTGAAGCGTTCCATTCAACTCGGAGAGTCTGAATTTCCACCTTTCAACTGAGGAAAGTGCAACGGAATGACACTTTATATCAGATATCTAACTTGGAAACTCGAGTGGAAATATTCATTAATTTTGTCGAAATGCTGGTGTGTTACGTTACGCAGGGCAAGTAGGTTTACTCAGTGATAAACATTTACTTTTATTAAATAATATCCATAAACGAGTCAAAGTTCTTACATTAAATGATAATAAAACGTGTTTAGCAAACGTTTTGCAGAGACGGGAGTTCAAAACACAAAACGTGTTAATTACACTCTCTTTGTTTTGATTATTGTAAAGATAGCATTGCAGAGTCAGTTTGTTTGCCATGAGAAGTCTCTGATAATCAATGTACCCCTCAAACTCACAACCTAATCAATCTCAAAATTAAAATAAGCTCCCTCTTTGACACATTTGTGTTTAGTTGTCAGGTAATTGTCACTGGATTTCGAATTAAGTGAAAAGTCACATGCGTGATCACTATCGATCATCGTTTTCATGATTGCTGTCACATCCGAGTCCTCAAGTACTCGTGCCCATCCCTACATTAAATAAGCCAAAAATGAACATTTACTACTATTCTAGATACCTGTCTTTGAGTAGTCTATACATGACTGTAAAGGAATTGTTAACATGACTTTAAAGTAGGCTAAAAATGGGACATAGCTACTTGTCTCATCAACTGTAATTAATGCACTGAAGGAGAGCTAGGGCGGATATTAAGATTTTCAATGAATAATGACTTAATTTTCCATATGTTTCTCACCAAAAGCTATCATATAGGCCTATATTCAGATTTGGAATATAGCTCATGAGTAATATGGACTACTTTTATTTTGTTGCTTTTGCATCCTTTTTGAAGCCTGTAACCTCCAGTCCCCATTCACTGTAACTGCATGGAAAAAGGTACATTACCAGTACATTCTTACAAAGTTCCCCTTTTGTGATCCACAGAAGAAATAAAGTCATACAGATTTAGAACAGCATGGTTAAAGGTGAACTATTCCATTAACTATGTCTTCACAAACAGGAATGTTAAGCTTGAACTTTATTGCACAAATATTATTATTAACTGGCTTTTACCAGCATCCAAGATATCCACTTATTTTACTAATCTCGACTTCACTGAGAACATTGTTTACAAAAACTTATTTCACAGCTCTTTGAGAAGGCAAACAGAGCATATGTTACACTGAAAAAAAAAATCTAATGATAAAGTAGGCTCGGTATTAAAGTAATGGAGTGGGTTGGCAGGTACAGTATGTGGGTTACATGTCATCTTGATCTTAAGTAAGCTGTTCCTCCCAAAATACAAACATTTAGGACTTTTAAGCCCAGAACAAAGAGTCAAGATTGATGTAAGGAGAGAACCTGCTCAGTGGATTTGATTCAGCCATGCCTAACACTAACATTAAACTTAACACAAATACAATGGACCACTTTCAGTGCATTATACAATTAAAAAGTCTAACAGTGTCCCCACAGACAATAATATACTGTATCACAATATTTGGTGTAGCTAATGGGCTAATGACACACAGCATGCTTACTCAATACTCCTTAGTGTCATAAGGAATACTTATTCTAACATAACCATGAGTCACCTGACCTGTTGTTAGCCACAACATCATGCTGAAATTAAATAACGTAGCAAAAGCCCAAGGCATAAATGTATTATATTTAATAATCCAACATGACTGTGGGAGGAAGTCTATCCACATTTGACAAATGCTAAAAATAAAAATGAATCGGACCAGTCTTGTTCTTCTTAGACATCTCATAAATGCTTGAGATCCTTCTTGGGTATTCAATCACTTTAGAACTAAACAGCATCTTCTTTTCAAAAAGCACAAACATTGAATTTCAGGAGAAAGATTTACAGCAGATGAGATCATGGCTTGTTCCTCAGCCACATTAAGGATTTCAAACAGTGTATTTTAGACTAAACATAAACTACGAGGTAAGCAATCTGCCCGAGTCATCTTCTAATGACAATTACACTAATAATGTATCTGTAGAGCTTTGCTGAGCAAGGCTATTCTTAACATACAGCTCTCTTTTATTATAAAATATTTCACGTGTAGTGCTTGCAAGCACCTTCTATAAATGCAGATCTCATATAGGATGGTTATTTAGGAAAGAAGTATTTGTCATTTGCTATACTGCTGAGACGCGCCTTCGTTTACATTCATCATATGTGCATGCCTGCATGTAAACATTCAAGGGAATAAATAAAGACACAAAATGGAATCGTCAGCTCCCACCACCCCATCAGCGTGTGACATATATCCCCTGCTTTTTATATACGCACAAACCATTTTACTACATTACAGTGCATTGCAAATTCAACGGCCGCTGCTAAAGCATTGATAAGATAAAGCAGTAAATAAAACAGCAAACGTATTTTCACAGCCATCCCTACCTGTTCAGATGGCGAAAGACGAGATTCCCGTTGAAAATGCTGCTGCATTTAGGGAACTGTCGGAAACATGCGTGCGATATTTCTCTTTAAGAACAAATCAGATATAAAAAAAACGTAAACATAAATGGGGCTAACCGGGGCTAACCACGTCTATTCCCCGTATGTGCGGTTTTCTACTGCTCTTGAGTCCTGCAGTCAGTCGCTTTACTGAATTGTTTATTCAAGGTATCCCCGGCACTCTGCAATGCCAGCTTCACTCCTCCTACCCTCAGCATGGACGCTAGTGAGATCCGAATCCTGAACGAGTTTATTTTAATGACTCATTGGAACCGACTCGCAACGCGTTTCTGAATCACCTCCCAGTACCCGTACAAAAATGTTCGACGGCAACGACCGTTTTCACATTAAAAACAACAGTATCTACATGTATCACTTCACCTGAAACCATAACAATGAATATTAATCTCATTCAAACACGGCAAACTTTTAGAAATCTTTTTTTCATTCTGTTTATATTATTTATTTTGATGATAGTACAGCATTTATAAAACATTTTTTATTTTATTTAAATAGTAGTGAATGACACCAAGCTACCACATAGTTACAATTATTTTAGAATAAATTATAATAACCGTGGTCAATTTATGTACGGTTTAGGGGTAAAACTGTGGTTTGTATAAAACAGTTAATCATAAATAAATGAACAACCGTGTTATACTTAAGTTGCATTTTATAATTAAAAACGTAAATATAAAATGCCTTGCGGAAAATTTTAGGGAGACTTTTGTGTGATTAATCAAATGAATTGATGAATCATTTAATCTGGCTCAATGAAGTGAATTGTCCAAACAAACCGATTCACTTAGATCGGACTTCCCAATGCTAACGAACTATTTCCCTTAAAGTCACAGCTTAACTCTCTCTCTCTCTCTCTCTCTCTCTCTCTCTCTCTCTCTCTCTCTCTCTCTCTCTCTCTCTCTCTCTCTCTCTCTCTAACCCTGCACTTTAAATCAGATCATGAATTGTATGATCACATGTAACCAGCGTAGGGGTGGTACACACATGACACTGGGATTGTATTTATGGTATTATAGACTACTGTAACTTATGCATGTGATCTTTTTAAAAGAGCTTTTTCTTTCCTGTCATTTGCCTGAAACAAAATTATATATAATTTAATATATATATATATATAATAATGTTATATATATTATATAACAATGTTATATATATTATATAATAATGTTATATATATATATATATAATAATATATATATATATATATATATATATATATATATATATATATATATATATATATATATATATATATATATATATATATATATATAAACATCAAATGTGCAAAATGTAAGTCTATGCAGATATTTTGTTGTTGTTGTTATGGATATTATAATGACAAATGTTATCAAATGTTACCTCATTTTTCATTCCTCTTGTTGTAGCCTATAGTTTTTAGAAAAATCAAAGATATGATTTTGCTTGCTTTGGTTGTGAACATGAATGCTTGTTAAATGTCACAGCCCGCTTAGTTCAGCCTTTCTATGCTTTGAGAAATCACAGTTTTTACACAGCAAGTTCACACCTCTTGGGACCCCATATGACCAGCCAACAATTCTGGCTGAAGAAAACAAGCCCCACTGAGGTTGCAGATGGGCTATATCCTGATGGGACACAGTATCAGCCATCAAGTTTTTCACAGCTTTCTCTTGCATACAAAGAGATGTTAACATTCCAGCTGCCCCTCCTTGCTAGATACTCTCTCTCTCTCTCTCTGTCCCAAGACAGTCACATGTATCACGAGAAAAACCTTTTGCTCATGTATGTTGTAAACACACTTCACATTTTGAATGCTCCGACTTGTTGAAGAAACGGTTATGCATATTAGTTTAGGGAAAAACAGTTTAAAGGTATCACCCAAAATGACAATTCTGTCATCATTTTAAAACCTGTGTGACTTTCTTTTTTTCCTGCAGAACATAAACAGAGATGTTAGGCAGAAAAAACTTCAGTCACTATTTACTTTCAGTGCATCTTTTTCCATTAAATGAAAGTGAACGATGACATCCACGGAAGAAAGAACGTCATTTGGGTTAGAACAACATGAAGATTAGTAAAACGAATTGGGGTGAACTATCCCATTAAGAGATGGTCAATGCACAACATCCCAAAATTATAATGTTATTTGATTGTGAATATTTAAATAATTAAATCTACCAGCTCTGAGATTTTTATCACAGTGAAATTAAAGTAAAAGTAGTATACGTCCTTTAAATTATAATCTTGGGTTTAAATATAACACACATTTCCTCTGTGTGACTATAGAAAGAAATAGCAGTTCAAACATTGATCCTAGACCAGACAGCAGAGTCCAAAACAAAAGGACTTTGGCCCCAGCATGTGATGGTCACAAAGGGAAACTTTAGGTCTGCCAGGAGACAATGACCTTTGATTCCTCTGATTTCCCTTGAACTTTCAATGACCAGGAAGAGCAAAGGCTCCCTGGTCAGGCAGGTGCAAACAAGGATGTGGGGTGAGAAGCGCAAACGGCCATTTCGCCTTTGGACTGGAATACAAAGGCCACAGGTCTTGCCAAAGAGCCAATGTAGCAAGAAAAATTACAGTTTAACACAAAATTGACACAGTCACTGAAAGCAGGCACTGTGAAGTGAGAGTAAGTTGAATGCTGTCTAAGTGAGCAGAAAAAACTACTTATAAATAAACATATGACAGCAGCTAACAAAATAAATCTGTCACATTTATAATGTGTCGTTAACATAGGGCAACACTGCTACGTGATTACTTACATTAACCAGCAACAAGGATTTTGTTGAATTGCTGATGAGGATGTTTTGTCATTTTATCTCAAAGTGTTTTAAAAACCTTTGTTTGTGATGCAATTCATATGACAATGTCTATTTCCTCTAGCAAAATGTACAAAGGTTTAGCGCATATCATTTTTTACTGTAAACAATCAATTTAGCATATTGAGAAGCCTATAAGTTGCTATGTTATACTATGCTTTTAAATGAACTATTAAAGGTTAAAGGAATATTCTGTGTCCAATACAAGTTAAGCTCAGTCGACAGCATTTGTGACATAATGTTGATTACCACAAAAATGATTTTCACTCATCCATTCTTTTCTTTAAAAAAAAAAAAAGAAGCCAAAATCCATGTTACAGTGAGGTACGTACAATGGAAATGAATGGGGCCAGATTTTGGAGAGTTTAAAGTAGAGGTCAACCGATAGTGGATTTTGCAGATACCTATAAGGTGATGAAAAGTAAACGATTAATCGGCCGATAGTTTTTTATTATTATTATGATAGTTATTTATTAAATGATTAAAACAAATCGTAGTCTTTCCTTACTATGAATGGAAAAGACATTGCGGTTACAAGAGTCCAAAATAAATAAAACCCTAAAAGCAGTTTATTGTGCAAACCAACTCCTCCCCAAAAACTGGGTTTATAGCATGTGACTTTTATCTATAAACAAGCCTGAAATACATTGGGACTCATATTTTGAAATAACAGAGACTTGGCCACATTAAAATGCTCTATGTGTAAGTATACATCAAATTAATCTTTTTATAGCCAATATGTTCCCCAGATGAAGAGTTTTGTATATATATTTCACCAGATGGGGTTTATTGATGATGAATTGTAAAAATTAGGAATTAAAAAAATAAAACTATCAGCATAGATTTTTGCTGATAAAAGATGGTTTCAAAAAAGCAACTATCGGCACTGATTAATCGATAAAACAGACATATCGCTCTTCCTCTAATTTAAAGGCAGAAATGTGAGGCTTATACCTTTATACAAACACTTACATTAATTATTCTGTTAAAACTTGTGTATTATTTGAGCTATAAAGTTGTCATGTTTACAGTTATTTTAGGGTTTGTTGACATTATATCATCATGGCAATAAAATTGGCTTACACAGAAAAGGTTAGTAAGTGATTACTTTTGAAATAGTGAGTATTTTAATGTTTACGGATTGGCCCCATTCACTTTCATTTTAAGTGCCTCACTGGAACCCAGATTTTTGTTATTTTATAAAGAAAAGGATGAGACAATATCATTTCTTTTTGGTAATCAACATTATGCCACAAATGCTATCGATTGAGCTTAACCTATTAAACACGGACTATTCCTTTAAGACCAAAGTGCTCTGCAATATTTACATGGTGCATTATATCTTTTTATTTGTTCCTCTTTAAAGTGAGAGGGTGTTCCATTTAAACCATTTGGCAAAGCATTCAGTTTGCCCAAAGTAAATAATTGCTTGTTTTGGCCTATGGTTACTGTTCATATACACTTTGGCATTTCCTGTTCATTATTGTGCCAATTATTTGTTTTCGTTTAGAGTATGTCAATATCCTGACTGATTGGTTGATGGCACATAATAGTTTATCAGCGGCTTTTAGCTTGTTTGACTGTCTTCCTATGCAGTGGCCAAGGGAAGCACTGGGGCTTTTTGGACGCATGCTTGTTTGAGGTGAGACATTCTGTGGATTTAGGCCTTGTATCATAATGTAACCCTCGTTATTTCCCTGAGCAACGTAGATCAATAACTGCTGTTTATGCATGCAGCCCGCATACACTGCACTACATTTCAGAGAAAGTAAGGTTGCTATTATGGCCTCTTAAGGTCTAGCACAGCTTCAGCGTACAAAGAAGAGGCACTGAAAATAAAAGGCAAAAGTACTATCGAAATGTCTAAATGGATAAGGAATTATTATAGCCTTTCTTCTTTGTGCAAAAGAGAACTTGTTGTCAAATAATAGTTAAAATAAATCAGTTATTATTCATATCAGAGGACCATAAACAGTCATTTGCCTGAATTTAAAAGACATCACAAATGCATGACAAGAAACCTACTAGATATGGAAGAGGTTTGCTGCTTACAGGGATGATGGTTTTGCTGGCATTGAGGTCAAAGGTATAAGGGATCTCAAGAGACCAAATGAGAGGGAAGTGGAGGAGAAAGAACTTGAAAGTGGAGAGAGATAGGAAATAACCCCATGAGTGTATTACGCACGGGGTTGTGACTCATTGTGGCTTTCTGCGTTTGTGTGGCAGAATGGAGAGCGGGGGTGGAAGACTTGGTGTTTTGCAGAGGAAAGGCCTCACTGTGTGCACATTGTGCAGTCATGTGTGGCAAAACCACAGTTCATTTCTTACCCATGTATATTTTCCCAAATTTTCCCAAAGGAATTTTCAATTCTCATTGGCCTTGTTCCCTTTTTATTTGAAAGCTAAAGCATGGGAAATCATTGACCTAGCTTTGGGGACTCTAAAGGTTTAGGGATGTATGTGCTCTGCATAACCTGCTTTATAGTTTATGAAATGCACTGAATACTCAGAATGATCTCATTCGCATTTGTAGGTATTTTGAATGTAAAACGTACGACTAGATAGACACAAGGCTGATTTGAGGGGGGATGGGGATGTAACCCCCTTCGATTCATTCTGTTATGTATTACTTAGAACTAATCATGCAAGTAAAATATACACATTTCTACATTTGATAATTTTAAATAATAATAATATATTACTTTGACGAGCGTACAGTTACAACACATACATGTTTTTAACTAAAACATTTTCAGAATTCTCCCATAAAACGCTTTTGTGTGAAGAAAACCACTGCTTAAGCATCTTTCATAGAAACAATAGAGCCCAAACTTCCTTTACTAGTTTGTTTATTGGAGCAGAAAAAAATGCGTGTGTGACAGTGGGTAAGTGATCTAGAAAAAAACGTGATCATAATGCGGATTCCCCTTCTGTCGCTCTCTCCACGTTGTGTCGGAGAAGCGACACTAGGGGTCTCTCTTGAGCGCCGATATTCACCTCTGACCTATTGAAAAGGGCCAATGGGAGTTGGCAGTCAGTATTTGCATACCCGCCCCGGACATACGGGTATTTAAGCGGGGCAAATCACGGAAGTTTAGTCAGAAAATTTCTTCGAGCCGATGGTCTGTCTGCAGTTTGCTGCGAGTTACACACCACTCAAACGTTCCTGTTTTCCTCTGACGATCTGCATGCTGTTGGATCTTGACGGCGCACAACAGCGGCTTTCTCCTTCTCATTGCACGGCGTGCATTGTTGCCCCTGAGCGCTTCGACAGCGCAGACACATACACACACACTGTGTATTAAAAGAGTTTTTACTAAAAGAGTAATTTCCTCTAAAAGAGCAAACACAGCGGCGTTGAACGTCCTTTTAAGGACGCGTCTTTTTCAAGATGCCTTTCCGCCCCTGTGTCGTTCCTGGATGCGTAGAGTGCTCTCCGCTTCAGACGGCCACAGGCGCTGTCTCGTGTGTTTGGGCCGCGATCACACCGAGGCGGCATTTGTGGATGGTTCATGTTCTCACTGCGAGAACATGACCATGACCACATTGCGGTCGCGGCTTGCTTTCAACAGAAAGCAAGCCACCCCAGCTGCACCCGCATTGCTCCTTCTTCCCACGGGATTGAGGACGGTGCGGTTGGCGCTGGGGGCGATTTGGGGGCGGCAGCGGGTGCAGTTTCGCCGGGTAACCCCCCTCGAACCTCCCGTTCCCCGACACGCTCGCTGGTCTCCATCCACGCAGGCGGCGCACGCCCCCTGTCTCACGAACCCCCTCCAGGACCCGGAAGGCTCCCAAGCGTTCCTGAGACAGCCGACCCAGAGCCGAAGATGTTAGCTCTTGGTAAGACCACTCCGTCCCCCGGTGGAGGGCCGGGAGGAGAATCCTTTGTTTTTTCATTTGCCACACCCCTGACGGGGCTGTGGTACCCACATTCTCAATAAAAGAGCTATTTCCTTTGCCTCTGGGTCACCTGGCTCGCAAATGCCGCTTTCACGGCAATGTGCTTTCAGATCACAACAGTCCCGGTACACCGGACGCGGCGATCCCGCCTTCCGCCTGCCCACGACTGTCCCCCGGCCGGCCAGTTCAGACGAGTCCAGAGGACGCCAACATCAGACCTCCTCCTCAGTCAAGAACCCGCCCCTGCCGGGCGCTGGAGCAAGGTAAGTGCTTTGAGTCTATTCTCAGCACCTCAGCCTCAGGCCGCAACGGCCGCCCGACGCTGCATTACCTGTTCCGCCCGGCCGCGAGGCCCCGCCGGTACGCCCAAAATACTGCGTCCCTTTGGTGCCCCTAGCGCAGAGCTGGGAAGCGTGGTTTTCGCTTCCCAACGCATCACGCTGGCTGCACCGACCATTCGACTCGGTTATGCAATTCAGTTTGCCCGGCTCCGCCCCTTCAGGGGAGTCCGCTTTCCGCAGTACACGGCGAGCATGCCAGTTCCCTGCGCACGGAAATCACGACCCTCTTAGCCAAGGGCGCGGTAGAGCCCGTCTCTCCAACCGAAATGAGGAAGGGTTTCTACAGCCCTTACTTCATTGTACCCAAGAAAGGCGGCGCTTACTGACCAATCCTGGACTTGCGAAGTTTTCAATCGGGCCTTGTTAAAACTCCCGTTCAAAATGCTCACGCAAAGAAATATTCTGGCTGGCGTTCAGCATCTAGATTGGTTCGCAGCGGTAGACCTGAAGGACGCGTACTTCCACGTCTCAATTCTGCCACGACACCGACCCTTCTTATGGTTCGCATTCGACGGCCAGGCGTTTCAGTTCAAAGTCCTCCCCTTCGGCCTGTCTCTGTCCCCTCGCGTCTTCACGAAAGTCGCAGAGGCGCCCCTTGCCCCGCTACGAGTAGCCGGCATCCGTATTCTGAACTACCTCGACGACTGGCTAATCCTAGCACACTCTCGAGAGTTACTATGCACACACAGAGACCAGGTGCTCCGGCACCTCAGCCGCTTGGGGCTTCAGGTCAAGTGGGAAAAGAGCAAGCTCACTACGGTTCAGAGCATCTCTTTTCTCGGGTTGGAGTTAGACTCAGTTTCAATGACAGCACGCCTCACGAGCGAGCGTGCTCAGTCGGTGCTGGACTGCCTCACTTCCTTTAAGCCAGGCACAGTGGTCCCTTTAAAACTTTTCCAGAGGCTCCTGGGGCATATGGCGTCCTCCGCGGCGGTCGCGCCGTTGGGGTTGATGCATATGAGACCACTCCAGCACTGGCTCCAGACTTGAGTCCCGAGACAAGCATGGCACCACGGCACGCATCGGGTAAGGATCACCCCCGCCTGCCTCAAAACACTCCGACCCTGGACAGACCTCTGCTTTCTACGGGCAGGAGTGCCCCTGCAGCAGGTGTCCCGACGCGTTCTGGTCACAACCGACGCCTCCCGGTCCGGGTGGGGTGCCGTATGCAGCGGGCACGCAGCAGCGGGCCGTTGGAAAGGGGCCCCGCTGCGTTGGCACATCAATTGCCTGGAGTTGTTGACCGTCCTTCTTGCTCTCAGGAAGTTCCTCCCGTTAGTTCGGGACAAACATGTCCTCGTGAGATCGGACAGCACCACGGTGGTGGCGTACATATATCGCCAAGGCGGCGTACGCTCCCGCCACATGTCACAACTCGCCCGCCGACTCAAGTCGCTGTGTGCCACTCACATCCCCGGCAAGCTCAACGTCGTAGCAGACGTGCTATCATGACAACGCCTGCCCGGCGGGGAGTGGAGGCTTCACCCCCAGTCGGTCCAGCTGATTTGGGAATGGTTTGGCAAGGCCCAGGTAGACCTGTTCGCCACCAAGGAAACCTCCCACTGCCCGCTCTTGTACGCCCTAACAGAGGCTCCCCTCGGGACAGACGTGCTGGCACACAGCTGGCCCTCGGGGCTGCGCAAGTACGCATTTCCCCCAGTGAGCCTTCTTGCACCGGTGCTGTGCAAGGTCAGGGAGGACGAGGAGCAAGTCACGTTGGTGGCCCCCTACTGGCCCACTCGGACTTGGTTCTCGGAACTCAGGCTCCTCGCGACAGCTCCTCCCTGGCGGATTCCCCTGAGAAAGGACCTCCTCTCTCAGGGACGGGGCACGCTCTGGCACCCGCGCCCAGACCTCTGGAACCTCCACGTCTGGTCCCTGGACGGGACGCGGAAGAGCTAGCCGGCTTACCGGCGACCGTTGTGAATACAATCAACCAAGCCAGAGCCCCCTCTACCAGGAACCTTTACGCCCTAAAGTGGCGCTTGTTCTCAGATTGGTGTTCTTCCCGAGCCGAAGACCCGCAGAGATGCGCGATTAGGTCAGTGCTTCTGTTCCTACAGGAGAGGCTGAACAGGAGGCTGTCCCCGTCCACCCTCAAGGTGTATGTTGCCGCTATCGCCGCCCACCACGAGCCTGTAGACGGCAAGTCTTTGGGTAAGTACGACCTGATCCTCAGGTTCCTGAGAAGCACCCGGAGGTTGAATGGGGTTCAACCTCCGGAGGCTCGAATCAGGCCAGGCCTAGTTCCCTCCTGGGATCTCTCAGTAGTCTTGGCAGGACTCCAGAGACCTCCCTTCGAGCCGCTCGAATCAGTTGGACTCAGGGCCCTCTCTCTTAAGAGAGATCGCGCTCGCCTCCATCAAGAGGGTCAGGGACCTGCAAGCGTTCTCTGTCAGCGACACTTGCCTGGAGTTCGGTCCGGCAGATACGTCTGTGATCCTAAGACCGCGACCGGGCTATGTGCCCAAGGTTCCTACCACACCATTCCGAGATCAGGTAGTGAACCTGCAAGTGCTGCCCCGGGAGGAGGCAGACCCAGCCCTTTCGTTGCTGTGTCCATTGCGCGCCCTGCGCATTTACCTGGACCGCACACAGAGCACCAGACGCTCTGAGCAGCTCTTTGTCTGCTTTGGGGGACGGCAGAAAGGGAATGCCGTCTCCAAACAGAGGCTCGCCCACTGGGTTGTCGACGCCATCACACTGGCTTATCACACCCAGGCCGTGCCCCTATCCTTGCGGGTCCGAGCTCACTCAACAAGGGGTGTTGCGTCCTCGTGGGCACTGGCCAAGGGCACCTCCCTAGCAGACATCTGTAGAGCCGCGGGTTGGGCAACACCCAACACCTTCGCAAGGTTTTACAACCTCCGCGTTGAGTCGGTTGCGTCTCGTGTTTTGTCAGGTCCGAGCCCGTAGAACTTCGGTAACACGTGAGACCGACCGGCCGGGTGGATCGCTGTGCCCAGCGCCCTTTCCTGACGTCAAGGTAAAGTAGTGCGCCTTCTTCCAGGGCGCCCCACTCCGAGTCGGGCCCCTGGTCGATTCCTCCCCAGCCCTCCGGGTCCGCGGTTCAGCGGAGGAACTCGCCGACCCAAGCCACTCGCGGGTACCCTGATGGCTACCCTGTACTGGTATAGGTGCTCCACAGGTAAGGCCTCCTGCTCGGACTCCCCTGTGTGTAATTCCACGGTTCTGTCCCCTACTGAGCGGACCCCGTGTCTCCCTTAGGCAGTTACAGCTGCCTCGGTCGCCGTGCTGTAGCAACTCCCCCTTTCGAGGCTGGATCTACCACCGCACCATACTTTCCACACGAGCCCTAAGACGGCCGTGTGACGTGTCTACCACTTTTCCTCCCCAAGAAAAAGGGCAGGTGTGGTCTCCGCGAGGGTCTGGGTAAGACCCCTTCCCTATATGCGTGTAAGGGCCCCGGCCGTGATTGCTCTATGCGAGAAACATAGAGAGAAAAGAGGCCCAGCCAGGCTGGCCCGTTCCCTTGTTGGCAAACATCGCCTTGTTCCCTCCCAGGGTAACTAGAAGGACTCCAATGTTCTTATGGGGCATTGGGGAAGAGTGCGATGCAGCCAGGTACAGACGATCGCGCGGCACTGGATGAAATCCCTGCCCGCCTCTGTATCGGCGGTTCACGTACATGGTTCAGCACATAGCAAGATTGGAATGGGTCCCCTAGTGTCGCTTCTCCGACACAACGTGGAGAGAGCGACAGAAGGGGAACGTTTGGTTACGTATGTAACCTCCGTTCCCGAGGGAGGAACGACATGTTGTGTCTTTCCTCCGCCATGTCACTGAACCGAGCCACTGTTGTGGCCGGACCATTCGGCTCCTCAGAAAAATCCTGACTAAACTTCCGTATTTGCCCCGCTTAAATACCCGTATGTCCGGGGGCGGGGTATGCAAATACTGACTGCCAACTCCCATTGGCCCTTTTCAATAGGTCAGAGGTGAATATCGGTGCTCAAGAGAGACCCCTAGTGTCGCTTCTCCGACACAACGTGTCATTCCCTCCCTCGGGGAACAGAATTTCAGAATTGGCAGAATTTATTAACTTGTTTATAGCCCCCCAAAAAAAGTGAAAAAAATCTGTGTTTAAGAAGTATGTAATCCAAAATATTTACTAACCTTGAGTAATCTGATAGAATACGTTACAAATTACATTTTACCTGGAATAAACTTGAAAATGTAATTGGTAATAATGCAAATGTTAAATATATCGCCTTACAAATCATGCGCTATAGTAAAATTGTTTTGCTGTCATAAGGATAGCATTGTGTGAGTAACAAGAGTGAAAAATAATAGTTTTTGAAGTGTTAATCTGGCGCTCTGTGATTTGTGTGAAACAAAATAAAATTAATTGTTGTTGTAGCACCTCTACTATTTATTTCACTAGGATACTGCTGTGATATGTAGATTGAGCCATGTAAAACTCATTGAAAAAAAAATGTAGCTAAAGCAATGTGAGTCTATGAGGCCAGGTTGCAAAATGTATGTGTTCTTGAGCCATACTTTATATTAACATACTATATACTAACAACATCACTTTGGAACATTAACTGAGGAGTCAAACAATGAAATACGAATTGCATTTTTCAAAATGTTGATTTTGATGACATTCATTTACATTACGTTTTGAAAAGATACTTTGACACCTCCTAGCAATAAAATGTCATTTGAATAAATCTGCCTTAAATCTTGGCACTTTAAATTGGTTAATATTTCTCCTTTGTGCCAAGGAAGGCATGTGATAATCCAACATTTGAATGGGGCAACCCCTATCAAAAGCTGAACTTTTCCATGACAAATTGCTTATGTTAATCTGTACATGAGCATACCTCTTATCAATGTGCTGAGGTCCCACATTTTATTTTGCCTTAGGCGACTGTCTCCACCATGTGAAGGATCTCACATTATAATCCGCAGATCACACTGAATGGGACAAGTATCTCATTTCTCATTGTGCAATACCTCCATTTAGGGTATATGGTAGAGGAAAGCCAACTGACTGAGGCTTTGAGTTGAATAGGACTGGAGGGTGAGGGCTGCTATGTCATCAGGCGGAGGGTCATCTCAGCCTTTTGTGTGATTTAACGTTTGGTAAATGTCACTGGTGAACATCTCAGATCTAGCTATTAACTCCCACCCTTTCACTCAGTCTATAGTCAGCTCTCTGTACAATATTAAAGGAAATTAACGCGTTGAATGTTTTCAGCTCAGTTAAATATTTTTGTCTTAGCATTTAAAAATTGATATGCCCTAAAATCAGTAGATTTAAGACAAGTGAAAATCAGTCATTTGGCTGGTCAAGAATACGAGATACGAATCAGTTAGGCTTTGTGTTTCTGAGATTACGAACACAGTTAGCTTGTTCTTTTTGTTATTATTTTTTATTGAGTTTATTTTTCTGGTATGTCCTATATTCTTTCAGAAACATGTTAGAATTGTCCATCTATCACTCGCTCATGCAGTCGGAGAGCTGAGAAGCAGGTCAGGCGCTGATCCACATGTGTTGCGGTGGATGTGTGCTGAGGGGGTGTGGAGCCCCGCCAAAGCTCTGGGGTGATGTGTCAGACCTGCTCACTCTTTTGTGGCGTGCCATTCATTCTCCTCGCATGCTTTGTTTTCACATCTTGTTGACCTACTTTGCGCTCTTAGACTAAACCTCCTGGCTCTTTCCATGGGTGGTTGGGGTGGAGCACTTTGCTATGCCTGTCCCTCATTAGAATACCAGATAGCATGTGAAGGCCTCCCAAAAAAAACAAAAAAAAAAACAGGAAAATCACCAAGGACTGTCTGGAATTGGAGCACAAGGCCATTACGTGCATTGTCTCAAGGGCCTGGGCTTGAACTCATTTACTGGGGCCTTGGCCTGTAATCGCAAGGACTATTCTAAGTCAATGCATTGTGCTTTTGAGTAAGGCTATCTATTCTTAGAGAAAATACTTCAAGTTGGTCCCAGTGTCAGAGGGTTCACTGAAATATAGCCCTATTTAAAGCAGGACTGGTTCTATTTTACAGCTGGACTTGCTTGGAGCTCTTTTGTAGATCTTGAAGTCGTTAGGTGCTTTTCTACCATCAGATTGAACTGTTACCATTGCCGAACTATAACGTTTTGTACCTGATCCAGGCTAGTGACCATTCTTGATTCAGTACCGAACTTTGCTCAAGTGGAAATGCTACTGAACCATTACTGACCATGGTTAGAACCATTTTGCCCACTGAGGGTAAAGCACCTGGGTGATTCTCACAAAACCTGTCAAGAAAATGTCCTGATTATATTTAACCATAAATCAATAGTAATACAAATATAATAAATTATATTTCACATGAAGTAAATAAATCCTACATTTAGGACTATCAAGATTTTTTCATTGTGCCATTATTTGGACGCTAAAGCACGTTTTACCCCCAGTATCATTACCTTCACACGCCCAAAGATTTTAATTTTACTATTTCTATTGTTTTCAGTGGTGATTCTCATTACCTGTACTACTGTGAAAAAGGTGCTGTTGTACAATTATTTTTTAAATGAAAATAAGCAAAAAGGAAAGGTATCACCAAGGGAGTACTACTATGATACTATAATAATTTACAATTTAAATAATATATATATTTCTTCGTGTTGTGGTAATGTGAATTGGGGGTAAACTGTGCATGTGTGTGTAACTGTCTTAACAGCTCTGACAGCTTCCTTTTCTATATGCAAATTATAATTCCTTATTTGTTTATTTTATGAAATTGGACCAGGGGTGCGTTTCATGTACAACTACATAACTCACTGCTTAACCACCGTAGTACGATGCATCATTCAAGAAATTAACTATCTATTGATGATAGTTTCCTGAAACCATAGTAAATATGTCGCACATCCATCGGTCGAAACACGTTGGTTCAATAATATAGAGTTGTCATTAGTGTAATTACGCAGGGGGTAGAGTAATAACTTCAGTGGATATTGAAACATAATAAATCATTTACACGAACTCCAGAAATTGGTTTAATGTGTGAAAGCTGCTAAAGACATGATAGCTACATGCACTATGTAAATGTGGCAGATAAATTGCGCTACAGTATTGGGGTTTCCCTTTACATCAGACTTCAGGCGCACTTGAGCACATGCCCACATGCAAGCTCTTCAAAAACATATTAGAACTTCACTTATATGTTAAAAAGGGCACATAAGCCGTGTTCTCCTACAAAAGCCATGTGTGAAATCACATTCTCTTAACAGTCTTTAATCTCTAAAAAAGATGCATTCATGTTTAAATGATGTTTATTTCATCAATAAAGTCATCAAAGTCTTGATATAATACATTGAATAAAAGATATAGCGGCCTCATTGAAGTCAAATGATTGACCACAGGTGGAGAGCTGTAGGTTTTGGGAAACAGCAAATCATTAAACAATGGGTTACAATGGAATTTTTCGACCATGTTTGGCCAACGATGCTTTTGGGAAATGTACCCCAGGATGTTTTTCTGACAGGTTTCAAGACAATCACCCACTTACTGTATTTCTATATAACACTTATATAATCTTTTTCTAGTTTGAGTAATGTCTACTTAAGTAATGCAATGTTCATTTGTCCCAAATATCTAAGATGCAAAGCATCTTTTTACTTTGTCAAAAGATGTGACAGAATACAAGCTCAATACTAATGTGTTATTTGTCAAACTTTCTAACACATCAGAAGGAGTTCTTCATTATGAATTTTAGAAGTTTCATCGCCCTGGTTTTTCTGATCCCTTTCTCAGATTGCTGAGTCCCTGGTTAATAAACTGGATCTCACCCAGGCCCTTCCCACTCCAAAGCAACCACCATAATTACATAAAGGATCTTTAATTAGGGCAAAGAGAAGAATTATCCAGCTGTGGCCAATGCAGTCTCCTCTTACATCATTTTCTCTTTCAGAGAGCCAAAAAATCAAAGGAGGAAGAGGAGGGAGAGGACTACCACAGAGGACGGGAAGGGCACCTTGGTGGAATCAACACAGCAATGCTGTTTTTGCTTCCTCACGCTGTTTTATAGGACTTTATGCCCTCTGTGCTTCATAACATACAGAGGATCAGACTTTCCTCATTGCCATTTAATTTTAGTTCTCAAGTAGTGTTCCTGTAGCTCATGTGGTAGAACATGGTGGTTAACAAGACCAAGATCATGGGTTTGGTTCCCAGGAATGTACCTTGAATGCATTGTAGGTCGCTTTGGACAAAAGTATCTGCCATAAAATGGATAGTTCTGACTCCTGTAGCAGCACATTCTTTATTAATGCAGCAAGCTGCTACACTGCCTACAGTTAGGATTATGAACTATATTTTTTGGTGGAAGAATTGTTTATTCCAATAATTATTAATACAAAATGTTTAACTCTTTATTAAGTATTGGCGTCTTTAATCATTGTACCATAGAGAACAACCGTGTCCACCCACTTGTTTCGGGAAGTATTTTTTCCATAGGAATTTCATAAAGTACGTCATAAAAGACTTTTAAGAGATGGATCCAACCAACCAGCTCCAATGTGAATCACAATGTTTCAAACTTTGATTTAAAGCAAAATGTAAAATGTACTTAAGGTTTTTCATGAGAGAATGAACTACAATCTGAGTGCATTGCCAATGACGTAATCAAAACAAAATATGGGAAAATATAGAACTATACATCTGAAGTTGTTGATTATAGAGAAATACTTTAGCAACATCACCACCTACGCCACATTCAGAAGTGGTGGCAAAAAAGACCGGTATTGCACCGGTGGGAATAGTAAAACAAACCTGTAGTTAGCTGAATAACAGTCCTCCATAAGCATCATTTCCAGGGGCGTGACGGGTGGGTCATGTCCCCACCACCTTTTGAAATAGCTTTTGTTAGGTAATTGTATATAGCAGATGAAACACCTCCAGTTCTTGAGCAGGAGTTTCCATTTTGTTCATGTGTGTAATAATAAGTGCCTATCCAGTGCTGGAGTTTATTTTGGTGTTATAATGAGTGCTTGTTGCAGCAGTATTATCAGTGGCATTGAGTGAAAGTGGGCAGAGATGTTCTTTCATGAATCCAGATGTTCTACTCATTCTGCTGTTCCGCAGCTAGCACAAAATTACAATGACAAAAACCGAGAGTATCACTTTTTTATAGATAATTTACAACTCAACATTTTCAGAGAACATTTTATTACAGGTATGTTATTAACTGAAATCATTATACTAAGGGTATGGCTAAGAATATTTCTGTATTTATTATGGTTTTGTGTAATTTATTTTAATCGATGATTATAACTAGCTGTGTTACTGGCAATAGTGTAAACAAACCTAGTCTAATTTTGTTCTATATTATCTTATAATGATATTTATAGCTAGTGCTAGCTGTCTAATCTAGCACTAATCTATCAAATCTAACACAACAGTTTGACTGCTTTTCTGCCACCACTTAGCATGCGCTGCAATGTTTGTAAACAATGGGATTGGTCAATATATAGACTCAATGTATTTTATTTTTTTCTCAAAATATAAGTAGTTTGAAAGTGTAGGGAGACTATGGAGCCAGAATGAGTGTAAATTTATAACATTATGCTTTGTGTTATATTACCCTGGAATTAGTTTGAGAGGGGGTTTCTATTACAGGTGCTGAAAGAATGACAGTAAATTTAGCATCTTCTCCCATCTGACTGTCTTAATCCACCGCTCTCTATTTTTTCCTCTTCAGGAAAGTCATTCAAACGTAATAGTGGATTTTTTTCTTTTGGTCTTGGAGTAAATGGGTAACTGAAAAATATTATTTGCTGTGATCTCCCATTCACCGCTGTCGAAGTTTACCCTGCAAACTTTTACTTCAACGTACCGAAAGCCTGAATGTGAAAAAGGTCTATTTGCATATCGAAACCTGGAAGGAAAGTCTCAAAAAAGCCACACACAAATCCAAAGCGATCCTCACACGTGTGACGATTTGCAAATGCAGATTCAACAATCCATAAATAAATGAATCAACATTCACAAATATTTTGATGCAAATTAATTCAAGAGCTTGATAGGTACATATCTGTAAAAATGAAAAGAATTTAAGTGAGAAGTATTTGTGTATGCAATTGTGTCCTCACTTGTATATTTATGAATTGTATTTTGAATTCATGAATTGGATTTTGTGAATGTGAATTGTGCTGTGAATTTATTAATTGTATTTTGTAAATATATAATTTTTTAGATCATTCTGGCTGCATAGGAGACCGACTCGATTGAGTCATTCGGAGTGTGTCATGGGAGGTCACTGCAGGGCTATTTCGCTGCGTCTCTCTGATCGTTGAATTTTTCTACTCAGCATCATGGAAGTTCTTTGCCAGGAATTCCACTATTAAACACTATTTAAAACAAAAGGTGAAATAATGCAGAATGATTGCTTCAGCAGAAGCATATACCATTGATTAACATTCTCAGAGCTCACAGTAGGTCTGTCTTTAAAGGTTAATAAGTTGTCGGCAATAATCATTTCCTCTATGGAAAAAATAATAAAATTTTTACTTCTGGAACCAGGCTTTTGGGCTCTATTGCCACCGTATTACATCCACTGAAAGGGGGTTTTAAAAACACCACTTTGTGTAGTAAAATCATTGTAATGCACAGCCCCTCATGGCTTACCTAAACATTTCTGAAATGTACATTTGACCTTACATAACTGTGGTTTAAATGAGCTGGGAAAGACAGATATACACACAGAGTGGCCCATGTTTGGGGGTGGGATGGGGTGTGCAGGAAAGGTTAGTCCAGTTCATGCCAAGCTATTGACGTGCTGTTGGCCTGATTACTCATTACTAGAACAGCGGGAGATAGTCTGGGGCACAGAGCACTCCCGTGCACTGGCATACGGGACAGGCCCCGCCATTCATAACAAAAATCCCATTAATCTCTATTGCAGGACCAAAGGTTAACAGCCTGTGACCCACTGCTATCAAGGCACTTCTGACACATTGAACAATGGAACACAGGGCTGAATATTCAACTGTCTGTGAGTCTCAGTGTTAAGGTCAATACTGCTGCTGATGACTCAGTGTAAGAACAATATGTTTTGTGGGAAATAGGGGGTTTGTGACTTGTGTGCTTGTGTGCACCTGGGAAGTTTGTGGATGTGTGTATGACCATATGAGAGCGAAAATGGTATTGAGTAAAATGGACAAGCTTCATAAAGTTGCTTTATGAGCAGGAAATAATGGAAGTATATGTCTTGAGTCCAACTGATTCCAATTATGAAAACTATAAGATTGGATTAGAAATCCTGATGACAATAGCGATGAAATTAGAAGGCACCCAGCTGTAATTACAAAAGATTTTTTTGGTCAGCAGTTTGGTCTTAATGTTTATTTATGACTGAGAGATAATAAATAAAAACATGTAAACACATTACATTCTTATTCTGATATGCCATAAATGAAATTTTAACTTCTGTAATTAAGTTATGAATGTATATATTTGTTCTGATATGTTAGTAACACTTTACAATAAGGTTTCATTCATTAACATTAGTTAATGCATAAGGTATCATAAACTAACAATGAACAATACATTTTTTTACAGCATTTATTAATCTTTGTTAATGTTAGTTAAAAATACAATTGTTCATTGCTACTTAATGTTAGTTCATGGGGCATTTACTAATGTTAACATTATAAAGTTAAGTTGAGCTCAATCAACAGCATTTTTGGCAAAAAATCAATGTTGATTACCACAAAAAAAAAAAAATCAAGGTTACAGTGAGGCACTTAGGGAGTTTTCACACTTGGTTCAATTGCTTGGACCAAACCAGATTTTGTTTACTCCCCATACGGCTGCCCGCACTGGTCTCTGTTCACATCATATTTTTTGGGTCCAAACAGCAGTCTGATTACGTCATCAACATGATTACAAGCGACTGCTGTTTACCACTGTATCTAGGTAACAACTCAAGAAGTCACTGTGTTAAGTGAAGTATTAAACTTTGTCTCTTTGGATTTAGCAGGAAAACTGGCCATGAACAACACTTGCAGCATGAAGCATTTACATGCTTCCATTGATCATGTTATAAATATTGCTTATACTTACTTAAATTGTAACCTTAAATGCAAATATGTAGGTTACAGTGAGGCACTTGCAATAGAAGTGAATGGGGCCAACTTTTGGAGGGTTTAAAGGCAGAAATGTGAAGCTTATAAATCTATAAAAGCACTTACATGAATTCTTCTGTTAAAACTCATGTATTATTTGAGCTGCAAAGTTGTTTAAAACGTCGTTATTACAGTCGTTTTAGGATTTTTGTGTTTACAGCGTTAAGTCATCATGGCAATGAAGTTGTGAAATTGGATATATCTTTACACAGAAAAGGTTAGGAAGTGATTTTATCACACTAAAATTATGATTACATGCATATTTACTCACATTTTGTGACTATACTTTTTACATGTTTACGGATTGGCCCCATTGACTTTCATTGTAAATGCCTCTGTAACTCAGATTTTGGCTTTTTTTTTTTTTGTTTTTGTAAGAATTGTTTTTTGTGGTAATCTACATTATTACACAAATGCTGTCGATTGAGTGTAACTTTTATTGAACCTGGAATATTCATTCAAGTAACGTATCTTCAGAGGTTTCTCCAAAAAAAAAAGAAAAAAAGAAAGCATTCAAAAATATTCTGCATATAAAAAAAATCTTCTTTTTGTTTGAGCCGCCCATCAAGCCCAACACAGCAACATTAGTTAAACCAGTGGTGTGAGTGTGGGGCAGGTCTATCTTTTTGTGTGACCAGTGAAAGACGGAGGAGTTTTCTTAAATCTGGTTGGAAAAGGTAAATATTCTTGTAATTCCTTTTGCTTTGTAATTCCTTTTCCTTACACTAGTGCCACAGACACTTCAGCTTTAAGCACAGTTTGTGTCACCCTTGAGATGTCTTCTGAAACTCTAGAAGAGGAACATGTGAAATTACTGGAATCTTTTGCTCAGGAGAAGAAAAAAAGAAACAGAAACAGAAGCTGCAAGCGAAAGTGTCAGATTACTCCACTGCTAAAAATAAATAAATAAAAAATGCTGGGATTTTTTGGTCTCCCAGTGTGATCTGGCTGGTCTGATTGCTGGTTTTAGATGCATTTGAGGCACTTGCAAGATGGTCGGGCTGTCTAACCAGCTAATACTCTGGCCTGGAAAGGCTGTGAGACCAGCTAGACCAGTTTAAACCAGTTTAGACCAGCAGACAACTTATTCTGGTTTAAGCTTTTTAAAGTTTTGTTTTTCAGCAGGGTCTCCATTTAAATGTATTGTTGCTTAAGGGAAACAATTGAGATGTTAAAGAGATCTAATTTGTGATTTTTCTGTCTTTTAGGTCACCTGCTTTGCCTCTTTATCACAGAGCAAAAAAATTATGACATTTGGGTGGGATACGTGGTAATGTCTATTTAAGGGTCTCTCTCTGAATTTGTTTGTGATACTAAATAAAACACAGATGATGAAACCACAGTGGTAAACTAAGGAGTCTGACCTTGTCCTGCCTCTGTAACACAACCCCTAGAATGATCTGCAGGTCAGCAACCTTCCCCTGCCCTCCATTATCAGACCACGCTCTCTCCCTCACTCTCTTTTTTCCTGCTTTACTCCCACACATCTCTCTCTCGCTCTCTTTGTCTCTCTCCCCCTCACGGGGTTTCTGTCCTCTTATCTTTGTCTAGGCAAAATGTACACGGGTCAGCTATTATACTCATGCAGCGCCTTTTTTAAGCTGTCATCACTTTCCTTACTATTACATTATAATACAACATTATAATGTCAACAGAGGTCATGTCGTATTATGTTCCATTTTTCCTCTGCATTGATCAATACATTAGAATCATGTGAAAACCTCCTTTTGCTTGTATGTCTTGTTGTGCCGTGAGGGACATGTATTTCCAGGTGACTGAGTGATGTGACGCAGAGTGGTCTGTTATTGCTGAAAAACGAGATGGCGTCAGCAGCTTCTTGATGTCGCCCATTCAATGAGTAATTACTGCAAATCGCAAAGGCGAGAGCGTGAGAGGGCCTGAAGACGCCTCATCCATTTTGACGCTCATCTTTGCAATTTAAACCACCGGTGATCCCTCAAAAGGGCCTCCGCAATTGTGCCGCATTTGAGCGGCATGATTTTCACTTGTCCTTGTCCACAGAGCTCCTTATCTACAACGCCCTTCGTTATTATTCTCTGAAAATAACTTTGCGCTCAAGGTGACAGAAGCCTTGTGAAAGCTTGCTCACTTTTTTCCTATTTTAATTCCCTTCACAAGTCTCCAGCTTTGAGTTATATATATATTGAGGCATTCATAGAAATACTGCACATGTAAGCAAGTTTGAAAGGGATAGTTCACCCAAAAAAGAACATTCTGTCATCATTTACTCTCCTTCATGATGTTCCAAAGCCTTCAAGACTTACTTTCCTCCATGGTACGCAAAGAGAGTTATTCATAGCAGAATGTCTAATCTCTTTTCCATACAATGAAAGTGAATGGTGACCACGTCTGTCAAGCAAGATTTTCAGTGAATAGCTTAAAGGGTTAGTTCACCCCACAATTAAAATATCTGTTTTCTCCTTATGAGTTTTGGGTGAATTTATACCTTGTGCGTCAATACAAAATAGTTACTCAGAGGTCCTTACAGAACAAAAATGTCTGTGTCAAAAAATGTCCATAATAATATTATTTATTCATATTATTTTCCTCTTTCAATTACTTAATATTTTTAACCATCATCAGTCCTGATCGTTACTACCAAATATTCATTCATTTTCAGGATTTTAACCCTTTTAATGCTAGTTTGTTTATATAATGCCACTGTAGTTTTTATGACAGTTTATATTTTTGTGCAGTGTCAGATAAAAAAACAAAACACACTCAGTACCTTAGAGTACAAAACAAAAAATAAATAAATTAATTTTGCCATAAAATATAATATATTAATATTATTTTCCACTTTCACTGACATTTTTTAACCAACATCAGTCCATTACTACCAAATACTCATTCATTTTTAGGATTTTTACCCTTTAAATGCCAGTTTGTTTGCATAATGCCACTGCATACATACAAAACACAATCTGACATCCATTCCAACACACCCACGCAATTTTATTCATTCAAAGGCCTGCAGTGCTCTATAATACAGTGTACAGAAAATAGGAAAAAAGCATGTATTTGCTCCATAGGCTAAACATTTTTATTTAAAAAGTTTTAAATAAAATTTTTTAAGCCAGGGCTTTAGAATGAAAGCATAATGTCATAAAATTCACGATTTCATGCTTTAATGGCACTGAGATCAAATATTGCAGTTTTAATGGGTTTCAGTATTGACATTTTGTCCTTAAGTTCCTGAGTGTAACTATTTTGTGTGCACAGTGCATTATATATGTATTGCGGGAACTGAGTTTGAAATCTCAAAATTCCCCCAAAAATACACACCTTTGACATTGGCATTAATACAGCGAAAATGATCGAAAAAGCAAAATTGAAAAAGACAAAAATGTCCCGAAGGTCGCAAAAGGGTTAAACATTAGCCTGGTCCCCAGACTCTTCCATTAAATGGAAGAGAGCAGCTTGCAAAACTTCTCCTTTGGTGTTCCACAGAAGAAAGGAAGTCATATGTGTTTGGAACGACATGAGGGTGAGTAAATGATAACCAAATTTTATAATCACATGTCAAATCATTGCTTTATACTGAACTATGGGTGTATATTCGTGACCAGATTTGAGATGCTTGTTTAAAAGCCAGATGTGCCTTGATGAAGTTCAGGGGTCAGATGTTGCAAACATAAAGTATTACAGCAAAAAGGCCATTCCATTATTTAGCAGTTAGAAAACATGCCTTCTAAACATTAGTGGTGTCAGAGCACTTGTGTGAAATCCTCTGTAAGATGCGTCCTTCAGCAAATCAAATTGCAATCCATGATGCTTCACCATTTACTGGACACCATTCATCCAGGCATGTGCTCTTGGCTCATACTTTTCTGTCAATCACAGATGGCATTTACTGGCTAAAACAGGGCCTGATGCATCTCATGGGATCTCGTGCCAAAAAGGACATTCATCTGCCAAAATCAAATTGGTGCATTGAAAGTCATTTAATAGATAGGGTTATGTGAAATATGACAAAAGAAGGTTCACTTTTGATGTTTGACAGCATTCAGAATCACATAATATTATTTAAATGTATAGTTCACTGAAAAATAAAAATTCTCTTATGATTTACTCACCCTCTTGCCATCTAAGATGTGTATGACTTTCTTTCTTCGACTGAACACAAACAAAGATTTTTAGAAGAATATTTCAGCTCTGTATGTCCTCACAATGCAATTGAAAGGGTACCAAAATTGTGAAGGTCCAAAAAACACATCAAAACAAATCAATATTTAAGTCCTTCTTTGCAATCAATACCCACTATCACAGTCTTCTTCTTTTGCTTTTGGCAATTCCCATTTATCATGCATATCTCCACCTACTGGGTAAGGAGGAGAATTTATAGTAAATAAGACTTGAATATTTATCTGTTTCTCATCCACACCTATCAAATCGCTTCTGAAGACATGGCTTTAACTACTGGAGTCTTATGGATTACTTTTACAATACCTTTTTGGAGCGTCAAAATTTTGATACTTATTCACTTGCATTGTGAGGACCTACAGAGCTGATATATTTGTCTAAAAATCTTTGTGTTCTGCAGAAGAAGAAAAACACATACACATCTGGAATGGCAAGGGGTGAGTAAATTATGTGAGAATTTTCTTTTTTGGGTGAACCATCCCTTTAATTTGGGTGACAAGGCAACATTTAATTTAACATATACATTTCTATTAAATATTAACTAATAAAACTAGAAATCACACTATTTTATATAACTGAGTCAAAAGAAAGTGACAAACAGCAGCAGTTAACTGAATATTTTGATTAAAAAAAGAAGGCAAATGCTTTGCGGGGCTCAAATATTAGTGAATCAATTATGTGAACAAGCTCATTTAAACAAAATGAATGAACTGACTGGAGTTCCCAATGCTAAATATTAGTAAAATGTCAGAAAGAATTGACTTGCTTAAATTTCTCAAAAACGGCACCTCCTTGGTGTCTGGCCAGCCCCCCAATATGTCGTCCCTATGCATTGCATAAATTACATAAATTGACATCTACATGACGATGTCGAAGAACCACACCAGCCTCAGGTCACTGGAGACTCTAGGATTGGCCCACCGATAGATAAAGATCAAGGTCTGAGTGGTCAAGCTCGTTATCCATGGCCACTCTGTTAGGCCCTTATTTGCAACAAGACAGAAGACAAAATACAACAGTATTGATTTTGCAATTGATAGTTGCATGCCTGGTATTGATCAGGATCAAACATCTCCCATTTGCAGAGGTGTGCATTTTACATTGGTAGTGGGTTTGCAATTAAGACCTGATTAGCATTCCAGGCACATCTGTAATTTGCTGTAATGGGGGTTCATTAACTTGCTACTTTGCTTCTGCAGGTCAGATGAGATATCCCAGAATCCCTAGGGCTTTAGCCTTTTGCACTTATTTTGTGACAGTCATTTTATATGCACAGAATCATTTTTGCATTATTTTGAGAAACAAGCAATTACAGACCACATCCATGAGCATTAGCAAGTCCTTTTTGTTCATGCAAACAGGTATTTGTGAAAAATGAAAGTGGCTTATGAGGACCCTCATTTTATTAGGTGTCTTTAACTACTATGTACTAATGCATTTGATACAATGTAATCATTATGTAAATACGTGTTGTTGCAGTTTACTTTTATTTAAAGAACCTGCATTTAATTGCATACTGTATGTAGTTATTACACTGTTTAACTAACCCCTAATCCTACTCCTAATCCTAAATCTACCCATACCTCCTCAATCTAAGTAGCAGCAAATGTGAATCTTGTGAGCATTTTGCAGAACAACATATAGTTACACAATAAGTGTATTGTATATTATGTATTTTAATATAAGTGTATAGTAGTTAAAGACACCTAATATAAAGTGTGACCACTTCTGGTTTAATTAATAGTTTAAAAATAGGTATTTTTGAGTAAACTATCCCTTTAAAAGTTTTGATTAGAGCATTTTTGGTTCTGTACTAATTTCCACAATGTAGCCTTGTCTGTGTCTGAATTACAGGACTTGCAAACTCAAGGGCAACCTTACCTCTACCCCCACTTCCATCTCTTGCTGCAAAATCAATGAAGTGATGTAGGTATCTGGAGGAGGACATGGGGACAGGCTTAAGCAGACTGCTTGTCTGAGTTCCATTTCATGCATCAGTGGCTTCAAGCTCATACGCCATGATCACCCTTTACTGTTCAACACAGGCCACACTTCCTCATACTAGTAGCCATGGGAGGAGGACTGTGACAAAAAAATGGCTCTGGAAGAGATTTCCAATGACTGCTAGTCATGATAACTGGCCCCGCAGTGCAAACATTTTCATGACTTTAAAAGTGTGAGTGGATTTTTAAAAAGAAAACACTAAAAATGGGGGCCAGGATAGCACAGCGAGTAAAGATGTTGACTACCACCCCTGGAGTTGCAATTTTGAATCCAGGGCGTGCTGAGTGACACCAGCCAGGTCTCCAAAGTAACCAAATTAGATGGTTGAGTCACATGTGGTAACCTTCTTGTGATCGCTATAATGTGGTTCGCTCTCAGTGGGGCGCGTGGTGAGTTGTGCGTAGAGAATAGCGTGAAGCCTCCACACGCGCTCGTCATGTCTCCTCGGTAATGTACTCAACAAGCCACGTGATGAGATGCGTGGGTTGATGGTCACAGACGTGGAGGCAACTGAGATTCGTCCTCCGCCAACGGGATTGAGGTGAGTCACTGCGCCACCACAAGGACTTAGAGCGCATTGGCAATTCCAATTGGGGAGAAAAAGGGGAGAGAAGAAAAAAGAAAAAAGAAAGCTCTAAAAATATAGTTCAGACAAATTACATGTCCTAAAACTTTTTTCCCAAGATACAGATGTTAGATTCAAATGTACATGAAAGTACAAGGGAAAGTGTGTATTTTAAGTGCTGTGACAAGTCAGCATTTCTTCAAAGTTTTTAAATATCTTAAGCACCTTTCAACTTTTTCTAGAAGTGTGTAACGAGGAGGAGGGTGGTGACTATGCACGAACCCAATTGGGCTAATCAGCCAAGGAAGAGAGAGAGAGGGCTAATCAGCCAAGGAAGAGAGAGAGAGAGCCACATGCAGCTGCCATGTGTATATGTGTTTTTGTTTAAATTAAACATTACTTTGAATGTTCAGCCGGTTCCTGCCTCCTCCTTTCCCATTTCAACCCAGGAAGGAGGAGGGATGTGCTGTCATGGAGTCCTCACCACTACCATCCACCCAATGAAGCAGCCGCAGCCATCCGCCGGGGGACAGAGGAATTGCTGCCGGCTGCCTGGACATGGAGGAACGAGTGCCGTCTGCGAGGAGATGAGGGGCTCGCTGCTGTCTGCATGGAGCGGTGGAGCTGCTGCCAGGGGCAGAGGAGTTCCCTACCAGCCGCCAAAACGCAGAGGGGCATTCCATCCACCAGGGATCTGAGGACTGGCTCCAGTCTGCCCGGGGAGGAGCGACTGTCGTCCGCCAGATGGTGGAGGAGTGATCGAGGACCAGGCGATGGTATGTCTGAGAACTGGCAAGCACATTTTTTCTCTATCTTTCTCTCTCTCACTGTCACTCTTCCTTGCCCTCCTCCTCGTCACACACTTCTAGAAAAAAGTTTAAATGTGATTAAGATCTTTAAAAACTTTGAAGAAATGCTGACTTGTCACAGCACTTAAAATACACACTTTCCCTTGTACTTTCATAGACATATTAATCTAACATCTGTATCTTGGGAAAAACGTTTTCTGACATACCAGGGGTGCCCCAGCCTGAGGCAAAGGAGGGAGGAGTGTGTTGAGGAGGAGGGCTAATCAGCCAAGCAGGGGGATAAGTGCAGTTTGAGAGAGAGAGAGAGAGAGAGAGAGAGAGAGAGAGAGAGAGAGAGAGTGAGAGAGAGAGCCACATGCAGCTGCCATGTTCTCTGGTTCTCGCCTCCTTCTTTTCCCATTTCAACTTTGTTACAAATGCAAATAATATTGTCTTAGTTAATATGAGGTTGTGGAAACAACAAGTATAATAATAATAATAATATATTATATATGTACTGTATATACTGTATAGCTATCCAAGATCATGAAATGCTGTTTGAAATAGTTAGATGAAGAAAGTGTCACACAGCAGGACACTGATAACAATGCTTAAAATTGAATGCATGTGTAAATGTAAAAAAAAAAAAAATAGAAAATCAATGAAAACAAAGCTGGCCAGAATATGTACATATTTAAATATGAATATATATATATATATATATATATATATATATATATATATATATATATATATATATAAAACAAAATAAACATACTTCTTAAAATGTAGACCTTTGCAGATATTTTGCAGATTAATTGCTCATATTTTCACTTTATGTGAGTTTGTTTTGGTTTTTATATCTGCAGTGTTTTAATTAATTTCCCAGATATTTCTTGAAAAACAATTTTTTTCAATCGCTGTTTCTGCTATGCTTTAAACAAAGTAAGACTCAAAGACTCAAATAGCTAGTAATATTTAATTAATATTTATTCATGACTTATTTTCTGCATTTTTATCAGGCTTGAGCATCATTCAACAAGTCGCACTTCAGCTCCCACTAATGCTTTGCGGTATGAAAAAATTATGCAAATGACTATGTACTGCTCATAGCTTTACTGTGTTTGCAGATTTAATATATGCTGCTGTTATTGTATTTGTTGTAATTTGCAGTTATTTGTCATTTTGTAATTATTCAGAGCTCATTTTATACTTAATATGTTGTCTTTGGTTGTCACCATTTTTGTGATTTGTATGTCAAATAATGAGGTCCACACGAGGTACAGAAATAACTTGAACATGTGGAAATGAACTACAGTGTGTAAGTAATGTCAAAATAAAAGTTAATACAGTTATCAATTTAAAAGCCATTGTATTGGTCTTACCTTAAAATGTTTTATGAATATTCACTCTGTAATGATGTCCACACGGGCATGTTGGTTCCCAAAGTGGCCGCCTATATAGCCTGTAGGACGTGCTGGTACTTGCCCAGCAATGGGCTTGCACACATTACCCAGCGGCCCACCGGGAAAACGCCCGGTGCTCCGGACAGCCAGTCCACCCCTGCTAACTGCACGGTATGTATACACACATTCACAAAAGATCAGACACATACTTGTGCAGAAACAAGACATTAAGTAGGTAAAACACAACATCGGATCTGATGCCACATTGATCTACTGAATCAATGTCTTTCTGCAACAGCGCTTCTGTGGAAATGTGGGATTTCTTTCAAAAAGAATAATAGCCAGTGTGAGTTCAGACTGCAACACTGAAATCCGTTGGAGGACACCTGCGGAAACACTTTCTAGTACCGCATTCTTTACAAAATGATGACGTCAATAAACTGATCATTTTCATGGTCTGTTCATAAAATCTATTGGATTTCTTCAAAAGACATGGGTTAAACCACTGGAGTCTTATAGAGTTATTTTATGCTGCATTTATGTGCTTTTTGCAGAAGTTCACTTGTGTTGTATGGACCTACAGAGATGAGATATTCTTAAAACAAAATCTCCATTTGTGTCCTGCAGAAGAAATAATGTAATCTATATCTGGAATGGCATGAGGGTAAGTCAATTATTAGAGAATTTTAGGTTTTGGTTGAACTATTCCTTTAATGGATGGATACAAATGACAGCAAACACAATGACAGCCATCTTAATGTTCTAAACCAGAGAACAAACATTACCATGTGATTCCCCAAGCTATTTCTGACAGCACATATCCAAATATAAGCTACTGTGTCCTCTAAGTTCCAGCTTAATTGTCCATTTATAGATAGTGAATCACTAAAAGAAAATCCATCTGAAAACCCTACCCTTTCATGTGGCTGCCATAAAGGAAGTATGGCTCCTGACCTGTAGGTGTATTATAAGAAAGCCAGCTGCCTATAGCTGAAGTTAATTCATCATGACATGGTCAATGAGGATAACACTGTCTTGGCCTGCAGGGAAACTTCCATTAGTTTGCTGTCCACTGCACAATGTGTTTAGTCAGAGGGTGGAATGAACAAAGGAGAGCCTAATTCATAAATACAACTTCATAAATCTACATAGTGACTATATCTCACTATGTAGATATATGAAAATTTAAAGTCACCTCTCGGTGGGGATTAAACAGATTGAGGAGAAAACATGTTGTCTCTCTTGAGAGCACCAAATATTGATATGCCCTGCGCAGTGACCACAGAATTGCATTCGAAGACAGTACTGCCCTGATTTAAATCTCATTGTTTCTCACAAGTAGATATATGGTGTTTGAAATCAATATTCAGCCACGAGAGATAACAGTTTTGCTGATAGTATGTAAAAGTAATAATTAGTTCACACAGAAATGAAAATCATGTCATTATTTACTCACCCTTATGTTGTTCCAAATCCACATGACTTTGGGACTGACAGCCTCATTCACAATCGGTGAATGGTATGGTACTCAAAAAGTAATCAGTACTTTTCTAAAAATTATCTATAAAATAATCAGATCACTGAATTTACTGATTGCTTCATCGAAGTAATGCATTTGAAAGTAATTACCTCAATTGAAAATCAGTAACTGTAATCTGATTACAAGAATTTAAAATGTAATGTGTTACTGTTGTTGTTTTTGTAATAAAGAAGTAATTTTATTTCAGTTATTGATTAATTTGTAGTCAGATTATACCTATTACTGGTCACCATTCACTTTCATTGTATGGGCAGCGCCAACATTCTTGCTTTTTCACAGTAGAAAGTAAAATCAAAAAAGTAAATGATGACAGCATTTTGTTTTTGGGTTAACTATCCCTTTAAGCCCCAAACTATAATTCAGTACAGTCCAATGCTTAGCCTTTCAAAGTGTACTTCATTTGACAATTACCGCATACACAAGTGGTTGGCACATGCACAATATGACTGTTATGATATACCGGACCTATTTTTCTTCAGGAGTTCAAACCCATAAAGATGTCTTCATATTCCTTCAGACTCGAGTTATACAAATGCAGGTATGTCCTGACCTCCTCACACAGGCCTTCTTGTCGTGCATATTCACTGTTGTTGTTTCCACCTGTGTCTCATGTTGTTTATCGGCAAATAAATCTTATAGCCCTTCTTCGTGACAGCAATGGCTCAATTGTGAATGCTGCCATCTAAATAGTGCAAAACAATTCCAAATCCATGCGCATTCAGAGTACAGAGTTCAAAAATCGTGACTCATGCATTCAAAATTCAAGCAATCTGCTGATGACTAAATTTGAGTGACGCGTTCTGCCTAGCATTCGTATCTAACCAAAGTATACTTTTGGTTAAACTCCAAGAGAAATTATGTTTTGATTGCTGGGAAGAGGTATTCTTCATTGCTTGAAATCTTCTATTAACACCTGGAAGTATCTGGTGCAGAAGTATTTGAGGAAATCAAATAATTTTTCAACAGTCCCCTTGCTGGAAAGCCAGCAATAGGCCCCTTTATCTAGTTTATGCCCAGAATAATAAGGTTATTGCAGCACTGCCTGTTGTTGTTCAGTAATTAGGCAAGTCTCTTATGGATTCACACCAGGTCACAATGACCTTGAGGAAGAGAAATAAAAAAAATTGCCTACTATTGACATCTAAACTGAGGATAGCGGGTCAGTTTCCTGAGCTGGCAGGTGCACCTTGATCACGTAGCGTGCGTTCCAGCAGCAGTGATGCGGAAAACCGTTGGAAGTTGAGGACGCAGAGATGAAAGGGAATATATGATGAAGTGCAACAAGGTCCTCAAGGAGACAATGAAGGCTTTTTGCCCCTCCCATGCTTCTTCCTGCTTTTCTAGTATGTGAGCTTAACCTTGCTTTTGAGGTAACTTAAAATGCAGGGGCAAGTAGGCTAAAACAGGCAGTAGTTGTAGAGAGATTAAATGGTTGGTTCACCCCAAAAATGAAAACCCTTTACTCACCCTCATGTTGTTTCATACTGTATGACTTTTTATTCCATGACAAAACACAAAAGGAAATAATTTAGAACGAATTTTAGCCTCAGTCACCATTCACTTTTATTGTATGGAAAAAAAGGATGCAATGTAAGTGAATGGGGACTGAGACTGAACATTCTGCCTAATATCTCCATTTGTGTTCCATGGAAGAAAGTCCAAGAAAGAAAGTTGTAACAGCATGAGAGTAAGTAAATGAAGAATTTGTATTATTAGGCAAACTATCCCTTTAAGATGCAATGGCTAAGATGATGTGGTCTCGATTTTTAAAACAGTTCAAATTGGGACATTTTTCACAAGGCCCATAATGGAGTGGCACAGCTAAGATGCTGTATTCACACTGATTTAATAAGTGTTTGCCAGCCTTATACCCAATACATGGCAACACAAGTAGGCTTTCTACATTAAATGCCATGGTACATATTATAAACTATACATTGCAGGGTCACTTTGTGAATTGCATCACATTGGTATTATAAAGTCATCTGTAATTTTCTATCTCCTTAGTAAGACAATGCTGTCTGTCAGGTAATCTGTGCTTTAAATTCCATTTTTGTGGTGATGGATGGATGTATCCTGCATTTTAATGTGGAGATAACAGATTTTGCTCATCCGAGGTCTTACGCAATGTACACACCATTTAAGATCTTCTATCATCCGCATTCTGCCAACATGGCTAGTTACAGTGTGGTAATTGGTCATATTGGACCCTTAATCAAAACGCTCATTGTTTCCTGAAAAGGAACAATTACGGCCCCATGTGCTGAGATGAAATGAAACAATTACAGGTGATGGAAGCCAAAAAATCTTTCGAGGGAAATCTCTAATTCTATTCAAGACCCATAGTGGAGCTAATATATGTCACATAGAAATAATCCACATATTTATCTTATTCTTATTCTGTTTGAGTATTTTTACATATTTAAAAAAGGTAATCCATTTGCAACAATTACAATTATTAGTTAACAACCAGAATGAAAGTGTGTTGTAGGTGGTTTCCATGCTTTGTGTTCATTGGGGTTGGGAATTGATACAGATTTCCCTATTTGATTAAATTCTGATTCCTTGGGGTATATTTCAGTTATAATGTCCATTTTGATTACATATTAAATAAATTCTCTCTCAGCTAAAGCTGTTAATTATTCAGGGAACCTTTTAATAGGGAAATATGAAAAAAATTATTTTTACTCATTTGAATTTATTATTTGTTTTTCATCATTTTGGTCACATTTTATCTTCAAAAAATAAATATATATATATATATATATATATATATATATATATATATATATATATATAAAACAGTCTTTTCCAATTATCCATAACAGTCTTTTCCAATTATCTGTTGTCTAATATATATGTATAAGCAATGTCACATATATAGCCTTACATAAGCACTGCTGTGTTTATATACAACAGTTAGTTCCAGTCCTCGAATCTGATTGGACGCTACACTGTGTGAATCACTTCGCTTGTGTTCGTCATCCTAAACTAAAGTGTAAGAGCAGTGCAGATGTGTTAAGAGCTATCTGTCTCTTTACATTTAATTTTGTGACATTACATATTTTAGCCAGCAGGTGGAGGCAAAAGAAAATTTTTTGTGTAATATGAGCCAGTTGGTGACGTGAAGTGTGTCAGCATCACTCAGTGTTTACACTCAATAACACTCTGTGATCGCTCATATTACTACTACACTTCTAAAGCTATGAAATAGCTTTAAACGGCTTTAAACTAACAACTTCAGCATTAAGACCCATCACAACCCACAACAGTGAGACACAACAGACTGATTAATTACACAAACTCAAGGCACTTACCTCTTACCAGAGTTTCCACATTGCAGAGGACATACTGTTCAAAATGGCAGAGGAAATTGCGGTTTCTATAGTGAAAGACTTTTGCGCTCTGGCTATCGTGAAATAGGGAGGAATACCCATGCTTGAAAGGCTATTTTTTTACTGAGAAAATAGGATGAATTTAACCAAAATGGCATTATATTCAGAAAGCCGACTAACAGACTACATCATCATCAATAGCTCTCTCTCTCTCTCTCTCTCTCAAAAGATCCCCCATTTAGCCTGAACAGACTGTAGGGGCAAGTGCTGTTAGCAGGCACCTATGAAGGCCAGAACGGTACACAAGGGGGTGGGTGGCCAGCACCACACCCAACCACCTTTGTCTCCCCAGTGGCAATGTTTTACACACCACACCAGGTACTCATTTTAGGCTGAGTCAACCTAGGGGAGGCCCAGGTCCAGTTCAGATAATCATCACTGGTGTTGGCCATGAGCAGGAATTGAACTCAGGTCGCCAGGTTCATAGCGCAGCACACTAACTGCTACACTACCACTCTCTCACTCCCTCTCACACACACACACACACACACAAACATACATCCTTGTTCCAACAATAACATAGAAATAGTCCAAGCTGTGATACCAGTAGTTCTAAAGGGATGTTTTTGAGAGGCTTGGTACATCATTCTTTTGAACCAGCAACAGCAGATTTGAATCCGTGGTGTAAGAAAGTAGTTCCATGCATAAATATGTTTTTATGACCGTACTCAGTTTTTCCAATTTTTTTTAAATTGACTTGTTCATTGAACTGTTGTATATAAGCAATATCACACACAATCATGCTATTTGGCCCTAAATCAGTAATACTGTGATTGCCTACTGCAGCCGAATCACAGCAGTGCTGATGTAGGGCTATATAGCACTCTTGCTCGTGTGATATTGCTTATATATGTATATATATATATATATATATATATATATATATATATATATATATATATATATACTGGTGGCCAATAATGTGCAGATTTTGTTCTTATGAACAAAATTGTTACTATTATTCACCAAAGTGGCATTCAACTAATCACAATATATAGTCAGGACATTAATAATGTCTTCTCACGCACCTTACAGTCTAGCTGATCCCACAAAAGTTCAATGGGGTTAAGATCCATAACAGTCTTTTCCAATTATCTGTTGTCTAATGACTGTGTTTCTTTGCACACTCGAACCTTTCTTTTTGTTTTTCTATTTCAAAACTGGCTTTTTCTTTGCAATTTTCCCCATAAGAACTGCACCCTGAGACTTCTCTTTACTGTTGTACATGAAACTGGTGTTGAGCGGGTAGAATTCAATGATGCTGTCAGCTGAGGACATGTTTTAAATTTCTCAAACTAGACACTCTGATGTACTTATCCTCTTGTTTAGTTGTATATCTGGCCTTCCACAGCACTTTATGTCCTTGTTAGAGCCAGTTGTCCTTTATCTTTGAAGACTGTAGTGTACACCTTTGTAATGAACCTTCAGTTTTTTGGCAATTTCAAGAATCGTTTAGCCTTCATTCCTCAAAACAATGATTGACTGACAAGTTTCTAGAGAAGCTATTTCTTGTTTGTGCCATTTTTGACCTAAGATTGACCTTAAGACATGCCATTCTGTTGCATAATATGTGAATTCCAAAACAATGACAATGTTAAGCTTCATTTAATTAACCAAATAGCTTTCAACTGTGTTTAATATAATGGCAAGTGATTTTCTAGTAACAAATTAGCAATTTAGCAGGATTACCCAAGGATAAAGTGTTGGAGTGATGGCTGCTGGAAATTGGGCCTGCCTAGATTTGATCAAAAATTACTTTTTTCAAATAGTGATTGTGCAGTATTAGTAATGTCCTGACTATACTTTGTGATCAGTTGAATGCCACTTTGGTGAATTAAACCACCGAATGGTATTCATGTCCGTAGCACTAACGATTTGTTGATCATACAAATTAAATTCATATTTATGCGAGTTCAAAGAATGTATGAGCAATAGTAATAGCGATACTTGCTATAGAAAGCACTACATTAAAAATGTACAGTACATGTATTACACAAACATTATCCTACTCTGTCACGGTGACACATTTATGAGTTGCTGTGAGTACCAACAAGACGTATGGAAACATAAACTAAATATGTGTTAAAATCAACAAGAGGTCATCCTCAGAGGTCATCTTGTCATCAGCAGGAAACAGAAGAGGTTGTGAAAGGTCAGGCAGATAAACACCTTCATTGATGGGTGTGCAAGTCACCAGCAGGGCAGGAAATGAAGAACCAACCCAAGGGGGTCACCAAAAGTTAAAGGTCCATCTGAGGACACAGTTTTATGATGCTGGGCAACAGCACAGGCTGCTCTGGGAAAGCACAGATGAGTCTGCAGTACTGGTGAAATAAAAGTTGTGAATCACCTCCTTCCAGGCAGGCTGAGCTTTTAGTATAATGTGAACTCTTTTAAACAGCTACTGCATTGTACAGTCTCCAAAAATATAATGATGTATATATTAATTAAATGAATAATTTAATTAGTTAAAAAAAATGTCAATTAATTTATCAATAGTGTAAGTCATTTTAAAGATGGTGGATGCTTTTATGTTGAAAGATGATCAAAATTGATGGCCTGTTGATGGCTCATAGGAAACTGAAAACTGCAAAGGGATTGGAAAACAAGGCTGTGCTGCTTCAAAGTAGAAACTGCATTTGAGCACTCAAATTGCAACAAGAGGTGTGATTGACATTTCTGAAAGAAAAATGACAAGCTTGACTGTGTCCATAGTCTCAAGGAACATTTGACAGCCCATTCCAGAAAAGAAGTTTCAGCATCAGACACTGATGCACAGTTCTGATACGATTGGCTGGCTTTAATATATGCATATATAATTCTAATATAATCTATATGATAATCTATAAGGTCTATTTCTAGCCTGATCTCATTATGATTTGTTATTAAATACATAACATTTACACATACAGTACATGTTTGTATGCTTAGACTCTAAAAAATACAATATGGACGTACTGATGGGGGATACAACTTAAACATAAACATTTTTATGTATTTATAGCTTTAGAACCTTAAAACTATTCTAAATCCTTTATATTATAAATATATTTGTAACATTACACTTTTATTCCCTTTTTCATTTTGTCATTTTTAGATTGATCTATTTATAGATATTTAAATCCCCCTAAACCAACCCAAACCCTAAACCAATAACAACTTCTCAACAATATAAAAAAATGTAAGAGGAAGATAAATGTATAATGACTAATCGTATAATGAGATGCTAATCGCATCCTTACCCCTAAACCTAACCCAAACCATTTTTAACTAAATTAAAAACATAGGCTGATAGATAACATTCATTTATTGCAAAAAAACATTCTTAAAGCAGTACAAAATTAGTCCAAATGACAATGTGCAGAATTTGAAGTGTTTTCTGGTAGCATACAATAGATTTGTGTGTGGTATAGAGAGTGGAATTTGAGTGGTTAAATTATGTCTATTTCATGGCCTTTTTTTATATTTATATTCAGAAAACTCATTTTACTTTATTTTAATTAATTTGAAGCTTTTTCAAAACATCATTATAACATTTTCAACTTTAAAGTCTTGGTTAAAGTGATGGTATCATTTCAAACAAGATGAATACGGCACCAGAAATCATATAGAACATAATTAAACCAAGTAAATGCGTAAACTGCGTTAAATAAATTGGACATTTAATTATTCTCACTGATTTTAAATGCACTAAAATCAACATTTGCATGTCTCCAAATTTGTTCATATGTAAAATGATTAATGTTTTCGATATTGTCAATATGTATTGTACATGTCATTGTCTATGCCCAGCCATAAATACCTCGTAAAAACAAGAGGTTTGGTTGGCCACTTTACACGTTGGTCAGATGGTTTCTTCCTGTCTCAGTGGGCAGTTCTTGGTCAGAATATGCTGCAAATGTGGATCAGTCATTATGCTGTTTTCAAAAGTCTGGTAATTTGACACTGGGACAGAAGTGACCAGGCTAGGCATGAAAATGAGCTTTTCCCCAATAGGTACATTCATTCCTAGCTAAAAACTAAAACTATGTTTATGGGAGCATCTATTTTTACATGGCTGGAGCAAGATTAGGCACTCGATGACATCTCCTGAACGATCGGTCTAAAGTCATAGGTCCAGAATATGATAATGAGAAAGCCATGACTGCACTCCATTTCTCATGCACGTTCTTGTGAAAAAATTGGTGTAGTATTTATTCAGTACGCTAAATCTAAAAGACCCAGCGATGTATTTAAGGACCATGACTTACTCTCCCACTAACAAACACACATGGGCTATATATTAAGACATTCACAGGGAGGTCTCTGTTCCAAGAAGACCTTAAATAAACTGGCACATAGTGACCAAGAGGATGCAGCTGGACCATCTATCTGACTCCCAGCACTGGAGCTGAATAGACAGAGAGAGGGGAAGGGGTGGGGAGAGAGTGAAAGAGAGAGAGAGAGAGAGAGAGAGAGAGAGAGACTGAGTAAGTGAAAGAGAAAGAAATACAGGCGGATGAGGGCAGAAAGGAGTTCTAAACTCAAGAGCACAATGCATGCACCTGGATAAAACTCCCCCATATTACTCAGCTCTCATCCGGCCCAGTCCGGATACACTCTAGAAATGCTCTCTTCAAAGATCCCTGCTGTCCAAACCTCCCTCTCCCTTGTGCAACTTTCCTTTCAGTTTAATAACTCCTCTTCCTGCTCTTTGAATTATTTTTTACAGCATCGCGTTTTAGCTTTAAGTACTTCCTGGGACTACGGGAGGTATTTGAAAGGCTTTGTGAATCTCTTACATAGGACATTTTAGCCTATTGTGCTTAAACTTTAACAGCCATTATTGCAAAGTTGGCTATATAGCAGTTAATATACAGTTAGTATTCTAACACATTAAAGGTGCACACAAGCAATTTACTCAAGTAATTTTGTTCTCATTAAAAAGCTCTGAAAAATTCCTGTCATATAGCCTAGGAAAAGCAGTTTTATTCTGCATGGAGCTCCGACATGGGGGCCGCCTTGTTGAGATCATATGACCAGCCGGGTCCCCTTTTTCCACCCAATTCGGAATGCCCAATTCCCAATGCACTTTTAAGTCCTAATGGTCACGTAGTGACTTGCCTCATTCCAGGACGAATCTCAGCTGCCTCCGTCTGCTTATCACGTGGCTTGTTGAGCGTGTTGCTACGGAGACATGCGTGTGTGGAGGCTTCACGCCATCCACCGTGGCATCCAAGCTCAATTCACCACACGCCCCACTGAGAATGAACCACATTTTTGCGACCACGAGGAGGTTACCCCATGTGACTCTACCCTCCCTTGCAAAAAAATGTATAGCAAAAGCATACTAGATATGTCTATTGTCGATCTTTATGAATAGCAGTATATTTGACCTTGTCAGTTGTCTATATTACCCAATCTATTCAAGTCTATTTGCATGATAATTTTCTCCTTTGACCTGTTGATGAAACTATTCTGAGTAACAAAATTCAAGCCAGTTTGTCTCCCAGCATACTGCTGCTCTATAAAAAGCTGCCTTAACGTTGAGGCAGAAAGGCCAATGGCCCTGCATAGCTCTGAGGGACAGGAGAACAGAGGGTCATCTACAGCATGGCTGATGAGGCTCTGTCTGTAACCCAACTCACTAAAGGAACAAAAGGTCACAGAGGCCACAACCTCTCACAGTTTCTCAGCCAAGTGGAGAGACAAGAGTTCAGAGAGATAAAGGAAGGATGTGGATATGGTGAGTCATTAGCTGCTATTGAGAACTGCAAGTGTCAAATATCTCATGTGAATATGGGAAAATATAAAAGCTAGACTACCAGTCAAAACTTTGGATGCACTGTATATGTACTTCATTATTTGCTATTTAGAAAACCCCCATAACATAAATAGGATAGAATTAAATAATTTAACTGCCACTAAAGGGAAAACTTCAATTTAAAACCCAGTTAATCAACATTATGTCCCTCATTAAGGGGATACTCCACCCAAAATTGAAAATTCCCTCACCATTTACTCACCCTTGTGCCATCCCAGATGTGTATGAATTTCTTTCTTCTGAAGAACAAAAACAAATATTTTTAGAAGAATACCTCAGCCTTGTTGGTCATTACAATTCAAGTGAATGGTGACCAAAACTTTGAAGCTCCAAAAATCATAAAGGTGACATAAAGTAATCTAAAAGACTCCAGTTGTTTATTCCATATCTTCAGAAGTGGCATGATAGGTTCTGGTGAGAAACAGATCAATATTTAAGCCCTTTGTGATCCCCACTTTCACTCTAAACATTTGAAGAACAAATAATAAAAGTAAAAGTGGAGATTTATAGTAAAAAAGGATTCTCACCCACACATGCTGTATCGTTTCAGAAGACATTGATTAAACCACTGGAGTCATATGGATTACTTTTTGACCAAAGACATACACATCTGGGATGGCACGAGGGTGAGTAAATGATGAGATAATTTTAATGTCTCATAATTTAATTTTAACTATACCTTGAATCAAATCCAACTTCTAGAACGTGTGTGTATTCAACGTGGCATAAATAAAAAACTCTGGTCATTGTAATTTAACTCTATTGTAAGCCATTATTCCAACATATGTGTCTTGGACACCTCCTCTGCATTTCTAGCCCTATACTTTGTGAATTGTACCACCCACAATCTCAGTCATACCTCTCACCTAATCGCTGTAGCACAAGGCCCTCTGGAAGAGTCCGACTCCATAACTTATTACTGTGTCTTGTTTGATTCTGCAAGGCACTCATCGCAAGGCTATGTGAACCGATTGGAATATGGTTTCACGCCTGGCTGGTAATTTGATTAGGTATACTGAAGGTTTATGTGATAAAGCACCAGCCAGGTCTCGCTGTAGTAAGCTCTGTTCCAATTCACAGACAAGGACAAGAACACATGTACTGTATGTGACAAGCAGAGAGTTTAATGTCATCTTGCTGCAGTGCGCTCCACACACCTTTCTGAGACGCTAAAGCATGATTCCTATGAGGGAAAGTCTTGTTCTTCCAAAATAATTTACTCACCATCATACCATTCCAAACCTGTAAGACGTTCTGTCTTTTATGAAATGTCAAAAGAGACATTTTCAAGCTGCTCTCTTCCATACAATAAATGTGAATGGGGACCAGGGGCTTATAAAATGACAGAAAGGACAGAAAAGGACACTAAATGTAGTCTATATGACTTGTACAATATAGCGGAAGTGTTGTGAAGCTATACAGTAGATTTATGTGAGAAACGTACTGAAATTTAAGTCATTATTTACAGAAAACCTTCCATGATAGCCGTGGCCACCATTAACTTTCTTTGTATAGAAAACAGCAGCTTGGACATTCATAAATGACTCATTTTGTGTTCCTCAGAAAAAATAAAGTCATACAGGATTTATTGTTTTATTGACCTTTCAGCATTATTACAGGTTCATAAAGACAATTGTCATTAAAAACACAGAATTATTTTGCTGTTACAATGGAACATCAATATTAAGTTACTTAAAATTAATATAGACCAAATATTTTAAAATCAACCAAGATTTAAAAATTGAATTCGCTAATTTAAGATCAAGTATCTCATTTCACTGACTAAATTCTAAAAAAACCCTGTCACTTAGGAGTCTGCACAATTAGGGGATTGGTGATCTCCTGTATCTCTCAGTTCGACATCTTGGGATGGTCAATTTATTTGAATTCCTTGTCTGAAGACCTGTGAGCTCATCCCTGAGGTGGGATAGCCAGTCGCTGAAGTTGGACTTATACAGCTTTCTTGCAAAGCCAAGACACAGTTGAGTGTGTCTCTCTACCAGAGTGCACAAACCAAGGGTGCAGAGAGCATCTGGGTACCCTGAATACCTATGACCAAGAATGATTTTACAAGCCCATTTCTGCACGCCTTCCAATCATTTGGCCTGGTCTACAGTCAAAGATCTGTGCCATACAAGGACTGCGTACTCCAGTACCAGATGTACATAGCCTGCCCTGTATAGATGGAAACCAATTCTGGGTCTCGGATACCAAATTCCTTCAGGCGATGCTGAGCAAATAGCTTCCACCTGACTGTCCAATCTCAAGTTACCCTGGCTGGTGATCTCCAGGACTTTGACAGGGTCAGGGACTTTCAGTGTGTCTGTTGGAGGGTACAGGATAGTTGGGGCATCCACATCTCGGCCAGAGTCATATCATTCACATATTTCCAGTGATCTATTTCTTTCTGGAGAGCATTGTTGATCAGTGCTAGGAAGACTATAGGCCCTAGTAAGGTTCCCTGTGCAACTCCACATGTGGGGTATTCCCAGTCAGAGAGATGCCCCTGGTAGCACACTTTCTGGCAACTGTCAGTCAAGAAGCTGCAGATCCATGGAATGAGGCCAAGTCTCACTCCAAGAACGAGGAGGCACTGTACTGCCACTGTGTTATCAACAGCATCAAGGCCTTGCAAAATCCGTTGTAATTAGTGTGCACAGTGAACCCGAAATTTCTCAAGATTTGCACACAAAGTCCATCAAACTAACTAAATTGTGTGTTGTGGAACAGTTCTGTAGGCTGCCAAACTGCATAGGATCTAGATTTGGTGTGATGTCATTCAGAATCCATTATGTAGCTAACTGTTCACAAATTTTCGAGAGCTGAGCTGTTAATGACATTGGCCTCAATTCATCAATGTTTGGAGGTGAAGATTTCAGTATGGGGACAACAGTAGCCTCTTTCCATTGTCAAGGAATATTCTCCATCAAAAAATTATTGATGATGTCACAAAGAGCGATCTCACATGCAAACTCCTTCAATATTCTTGGGGGAATCATGTCTGGGGCAGGGGATTAGCAGCAATTATTGGAAGACAATCTGCAATACACATCCCACACTGGAATAGTAGGCAGTGGGAGGGAGGGTGAAAACGGACGTAAAGCTGAACTTCCAAAAGGCGGAAGCGACTGGGACACTTTGACAACCTTTGTGTTGATTGCATTAGCAATTGTCACAAAGTCTGGGAAATGAATTCCAGGGATGTTCATTCGGTTCACCTTTTCACAGTTTTGCACGTCAATTTAATTCTGTTGTGCCAAGCTCTTGAATTAACTTTTTCCATGCCATCCACTTTGGATTTCTAAGTGTTTTTTTAGCCTTATGTATAGTATTTCCTTTTGGATCTTGTTTCTGTAGAACTTCACCAGGGCACTTGATTTTATAGTCTTAAAGGCTTTTTGTCTCTGGTGTATTAAGAGCTTGATCTTGGGTGTGATCCATGGTTTGTCCGAAGGATTGATGGCCTGGAACTCATCAATCTTATTTACAAGAGATCTGGGGTTCGACATCAAGAAAGTTGGTAACATTGTGTGGCTGGATGGTCTATTGTTCACTGCCTTGACTTTAGGTTTGATTGTGATTTGTCTTCATTCCTAAAGCCAAACAGTTGGAGTCTTCTGCCTACAACAGTCTTAATCTTGTGCAAAATGTTCTTACCCTTCTACACAATCTTTTCCTAGTTGTTATCCATGCCACCCCTTCTTTGCTTAAGATCTTTCTCAACCGAGGGCTTTGTGGAGAAGCAGAATGTTTGAGCCTCTTGAGGAATTCCACAGAATATTTTAAAACTGGTGCCTTTTCTGCCATTATGTAAAACAAAATAATAACTGCCCCACACTGCCCCACATACCAGACAGGAGATGGCTGCTCCAAAAAAAGATATTTATTGGATTCCAAAACTACTTCTCTATGCACAAATGCATTAGGCAGCCATCTTGGATGCCATCTTGTAAATCATGCAACACAAGGACGAGTATTCCTTTAAATTTATAGGAAGGTCCTGTTCTTGTGAAACAGAAGCACTTATAAAGTGAAATGGCATTTAGAAAAATACTTTTTGATCTATAAGTGAAGTTACCGTTGGCTTCTTCTTTCCCAGAGAGGTGTAAGGGTGATGGTCTGGTTTGTGCTTTAGACATATTTAGCTTTAGGATCATCACATTAGACTTCTTTAATTAAACCTGTCTGAGGCTGTATTATTGATTTCTGTATATGCTACCAACTTTCAACAGCATTTATGTCCCTCACATATACCAGTATTGACAGACATGATTGCTGTATTACTGTTTTACTGTTTTCTGGCTCTCACAATAAATGTTTGTGGGTTTAGATTTGGAGGGTAATCTGTTAAATTTTCTGTTAGCCACCACAACCATTTGTACATTTGGCCCAAGTCTGTCTGCAGTGTGATACGAGGGGCCGCAGGCAGGCCGATTAGAAAGCTGCTTCATTACCCTTTGTCACATCAGCTCAGATTTATGGGGCCTAATGGAGGATGCTCTGTTTAGGCAATTTACCAAGGGAGTTGGGAAAATTAGAAGCTTTTTGCTATCCAGTCCAGTCACCACATTATGCTGTGGAAGAGAGATTGACTTTTTCAAGCTGAGAGATGTCCAAGTCAGACTGCTCATCCTATCAAACTGTGTCAGTATCCAAATGGAGTCATCTATTAAAAGATGTGCTGGAAAAGTTATGTGTTTGTTAAAAATTGGGATTGTAAATTATTTTGACCAACAGCATTCTGAGAAGACATTAGTTATTGTTCAGCTGTGAAATGAATATCGTTTCTCCAATTTGACATACTTAAACAGTTGACTGTCTCAAGGGCGACATCTGCTGGTTGTCAACAGTAATGCATTCTGTCCTGCAATAATGTTTGTGGCGCCTTTAACACTAACCTTTAACACTAAGCAGGGACTAAAAACGGTTCAAGGAACGAAAACGAACGTTTTTTTAATATTATTTTTTTTTTATTTTTTAATATTATTTTTTTTTTAAATTATAATAAAAAAAAATTTTCAGAACATATCCGAAAATGGGAACAAAGTGATTTTAAATTGTTCCTGAGTTAAAACGTTATTTTGAAATGCAGGTAACTGGTTATAACTGGTTAATTTCAGTCAGATAAAAAAAAAAAAATCATGAAAAAAAGGGTTTATCACAGTACATTTTTGGAACTACACCTTTTCATGTTGCCATGTTGATACCGCTGCATCACATATTTCATTGCACAATTGTGGATGAAGCATTCTGTGAATGAAGACCTATTTAACATCTACAGGTATGTATAATTACTACATATACCTGAATGGTTTATCCAGATATTAGGAAATATATAGATGTAAAAAGTACATTTCTCAGTTTTTTCTTTACTAAATATTTGTTAGATATGATGCATTAATGCAATTGATGCTGCCGGGATTTAACTGAGAAGCAGATCTGTCATTAAAATTATACTTAACTGTTAATTAACTGTATGCTTGTTTTGATTTCTATACTGATAAATCCACCACACATTAAAATTACATTTAGCTTTTTTTTTTTTTTTTTGCTTATTTTGGTAAGGCAAGTGACTTATTTTGATCTTGTTTTTACAGAGCAGGTTTCTTATTTCTGTCGCAAGATCTGGCAATGCTGTAATTGGTATTTTACCCACACTTAAAACCATATACTGTCACATTAAAAGGAACGTTATTAACCTTACTTTTATTTTGCTCTATCTAAACAGTAACCATTTGGAAAGGAGGTTGCGTGCAGCAGAACTTCTGAACTGGAACAAAAAAGTACAGTTTTTGCTCAAAACGAAACGACATGTAAAACATTTCATTTTTAATCCCTGACACTAGGCTTTAGCACATAACTTGTACCGCACTTACAGACATAATGCCTCAAAGTGTGCGCCTTGTTGAGGATAGGTTGTGATAATATTTTTATTGATTAGACTTACAGTTTTCATAATCTTACATTTAAAAGGATAGTTCACCCAAAAATGAAAAATCTCTCATCATTTACTCACCTCTGTGCCGACCAGGATGTATATGACTTTCTTTCTTCTGCAGAACACAAACATTGATTTTTAGTAGAATATCCCAGCTCTGTAGGTCTATTCAATGCAAGTGAATGGTGGCCAGACCTATGAAGCTCAAACAAATCACATAAAGGCAGCATAAAAGTAATCCATACAACTCCAGTGGATTGAATATGTCTTCTGAAGCAATGCATTCACACTGGGTGACAAACAAAAAATATTTAAATACTTATTTACTATAAATCTCCACTTTCACTTTCAAAATGTGAAGGTGGAGATTTATAGTAAAAAGGACTTCTGTATTTATCTGCTTCTCACCCCCACCTATCATATCACTTCTGAAGATATGGATTTAACCACTGGAGTCTTATGGGGGAATTTTATGCTGCTTTTAGTGCTTTTTTGGAGCTTCAAAATGTTGGTACCCATTCACTTGCATTGTATGGACCTACAAAGCTGAAACATTCTTCTAAAAATCTTAATTTGTGTTCTGCAGAAAGAAAGAAAAAAAACATACACTTTTGGGATGGCATGAGGGTGAGTAAATGAGATAATACATTTTTTAGGTGAACTACTCCTTTAATTAATGCCCAATTCTCTCACGTTTGTTATTTATTTTTCAGATAATCTTATCTTGATAGACATGCTATATGTTCCATAAAATGAAATATTTTCAGTTGTCACTGTAACGTTGTAGACTTTGATTAAATAACCTAAGTGCAGCTTCAATAGTGAAACACAAACGGTACAAGAACGCTATCTGAACTCACAAGAACCATGTTACACAAACAATATCAGACAAATAAATAAATGTACAGGGGCCTTTATACACACAGACATGGGCTAATTGTATAACAAGACAACAGCCAATCACAAAACAGAACAAATTAATGAGCTAGAAAGGCTCATCAAAACAATGAACCAAGAACCGTTGGCAAAACAAGACAGAACCAATGGAAACAGGACACATGACAAAACAGGAAACAGGAAGATCACATGGCAAACTCACAATAAAAGTCCACACCAAGGCAAGACAGAAAAAAAACATCAGTAATACAAAATAAAGACATGACCTAAATCAAGAACACATGAAACAATAAAACAGAACTGCTAATTAAGTATGAACTGTACAACATGAACAAATTAAACATGACATTGCACTTAATTAATTATATATAATATACATAATAAATAAATCATTTCTGCATATGAATTGCTGCCCAAATTGTAGCCTTATGCAACAATACGTCTTAATAATGTAGGAATAACATAAATATATTATTAAAGTATTGAAAATGTAACAATATGTTACTTTTTTTAAAAAGAAAGGAAATAAAAAGTAATCCAAGTATGTGTTGTAGTGTTGTTTTCCTCTTTCTTTTTTCATTGTAAAGGCCATAATGACCTGTGCTGTGGGGGGTTTTGGTGTCTAATTACTTTTGTTCTGTTGCCCCCTGCTGTCTGGGTTAGTTACATCCTCTTGTGTAATGTTCTCCATGTTGGCCTACAAAGTGAAAGAATTTATTTACCTAATGACTTAGTATTCTAAGCATTCTACATTCCTTTAGGCATATTTATTTTTATTTTTTTCTCAGAACTCTCATCTCAGACTACACATCTTTGTTTACTAAAATTACCTTTTGAATTGCAATTAAGTTAAATCATTTTTTACATATACATTTTTAGGCTATGTGATTCTCATTATTTCTAGTGGTATGCAGAATAAGATTAATTAATAGTCTTAGTTAGTGAAGTTAGGTACGCAATTAAGATGGATGTGTTGAAGTAGAGAAGGTCATCAAGCGATATGGAGACAAGCATGGATGAAGGGATATGATTGAGTTGGCATGTGGTAGGGTTGTTGGACTAGAGAAAGTTGTTGACCTCAGTGGGAAGAAAAGTGAAAGTAGTGAATGGTTAATTCCTGAGGGTGTTGTGGAAGAATTTGGTAGGGCTGGAAAAGTTGTATTAGTGGGCTCAACCTTATTTTTGTTAAATTATTGGGGTGAGAGGATGGAGTGGGTGGATGTGCTTTGAAAGGTTAGGAGAAGATGTAGGAGTGCTTCATCCTGGGGTTAAACATGCAGGCAGTAAAAAGGCAGTTCTTCTTGGAACTTGTAATTTGTCTTGAAAGTTTAGGGCGTTTTTCAAAAGAAAACAAGCCAAAAATATAGGAGAAGCACACATGAGTAAACACACAATGAATTACCAAACCTGTGATGTACAAAATCATTTTACTTCCTGGTATAAAAATTGAACTTGCATTTGTATCTCAATACAATGAAACCGGTTCTGCTGCATTACTGGTGTGCTTCAGAAAGAATGTGTTTTCAGTAAGAGGTGTGACCTTGGTAAATAAAACATAATTTCCTCTTGTGCTACCAGATCAGCTTTCATCATGAAGATGCTAGTGTGTTCTCTTATTGTGGTGCTCCTCTGCAGTGCCTCAGGTAAGATTTAGCCATTGATTTTGGTTTTATTTTAAGCTATCTGTCTGTCTGCCTTTCTGAGATTGGTAGGTCGGTCCATTTGTCTATCTGCATTGCAAAATACAATTTTCTTAATCTGTATTCTTCTCTTGTTTTCCAGTAAAACATAATAGCTAAACATAATTAAAACAATATAATTGTAATAAAGAAGTACTTTGTTTTCAGATAATATATCTTGAATTAAGTTTCGGCTACTTTTCTTACCAAACGATGTTTACGTATTTGTACTGGGGGAAAAAAGACAAAAATACTGGTTAAGAAATATGTATCTGTTCTGTAATCTTCATCAGTGCACTCTCTGACATGCTACAACTGTGTGGAGGGGAACTGCAAGACACCAACTGAATGTCCAGTCTCAAGCAATTACTGCAAAACTGTTTCAACACGTAAGTGTTCAATATTCAAATCAAAAACTGTCAAAAACTCTTATCAATGATACTTATTATCCCTCAACTTGTGATTAAAGGGATAGCACACCCCAAAACAATTCTGTCAATATTTAATCACCTTCATGTTGTTTCAATCCTGAATGACTTTCTTCAGTGGAACACAAACAGACATGTTAGGCACAATATTTGACTTAGTTACCATTTACTTTCATAGCAACTTTCCATTCAATGAAAGCAAATAGTGACTGAGACTAAAATTCTTCCTAATATCTCCATTTGGGCTCTATGGGGGAAAAAGTCATACAGGTTTAAAACAGTAAGGATAAGGTAAGGACAATATGACAGCATTTTTACCTTTGGGTGAACTATCCTTTTAAAATGAAAAATTGTGAAAGTTTAGAGAGGATATTGATCTTTGTTTCTCTATTTATCTAAACAATAGCTGATGTTTTCACCCGGACATGTGAGGAGTTCTGTGTCCCTGGAGTGAATGTCTACTGCTGCAATACCGATCTATGTGACTGATCTTCTCTTAACATCACCAGACCTGCTGATCAACATCAGTAGAGACACTATTAGTCAGACAGCAATGCTTATTGTAATAGCATAGTAAGAAAAATGGGTTATTGTAGGTGTTTAATATATTCCAAAAATTGCAACTTTTCCAATGACCTTTTTCCACCCTGACTCAATCTTGTTTGCCTTTATGTATCAGTGCTTTAAGGAATGTCTAATAAGCAATGTCTCTGTCCTCTGTATCTGATTTGATTTATGAATGAAATAAAAATACTTAACATAATGATGTGTGTCTGTGTGGGTTTGGGTCAATGCAGTTTAAGAGAGATCTAGGTCATTTTACAGAGATGGTATGAAGCCATACATGTCTGGATTAACTGGAGCTTTTAATAGATGAGAAGGCTGGAAACTAAACATACACTCCAGGCATTAACATACATGTTACGCATGTACGCTTACGCATACATGTACTTTGTCTTAATGACAAATGCTTCCAGTCCACAAACAATACAGCAACAACACAGAGATAATAATAAAAAAATACAATAAAAATAAACAGTGAATAGAATTTAAAGTATTTATAGTATACACAATAGGACAATATATATATATATATATATATATATATATATATATATATATATATATATATATATATATATATATATATATATATATATATATAAACTTATGTACAATATACAAATACAAATGTGTCATATACAAAAGCAAGGGAATGTAATGGCAGAAGTATAGTATGTTGGATAAATATAAATAGATTAAGCTGTGTATTGCACATAATTATTGCTCAGTGGAGCAGTTTTAACTGGTCATGAGTTGTATAGCCTGAGGGAAAATACCTGTGCCTGACGGTTCTGGTGCTCAGTGCTCTGTAGCGCCAGCCAGAAGACAAAAGTTCAAAAAGGTATTGGGCTGGGCGAGTGGGATCCAGAGTGATTTTTACAGTACTTTTCCTGACTCTGGAAGTGTACAGTTCTTGAAGGGAGGGCAGGGGGCAACCAATAATCCTCTCAGCAGTCCGAACAGTTATTTGTGCAGAGGACAGACTCAATGACTGCTGAGTAGAACGGTGTCAGCAGCGCATGTGTCAGGCAACTTCCTCAACTGATGAAGGAAGTACAACCTCTGCTGGGCCTTTTACATAATGGAGTCAATGTGAGTCAGCAACTTCAGGTCCTGTGAGATGATAGTGCCCAGGAACCTTAATGCCTCCTCAAGTCCACAATCCTTTCCACCGTTTTGAGCATGTTCAGCTCCAGGATGTTTTTACATCCTCTTGGATGAGGCAGATGACAGCAGTGTCATCTGCAAGCTTCAGGAGCTTGACAGAGGGGTCTTTGGCAGTGCAGTCATTTGTATACAGGGAGAAGAGTAGTGGGGAGAGCACACATCCCTGTGGGGCACCTGTGCTGATTGTACATTTACTGGAAGGGAATTTCCCCAGTCTCACTAGCCGCTGCCTGTCCATCAGAAAGCTGGTGATCCACACCAGATAGACATGGGAACAGAGAGTTGGTGCAATTTAGTCTGGAGAATAGCTGGGATGATGGTGTTGAAAGCTGAAATGAAATGAAATGTACATTTTACATTTACATTTATGCATTTGGCAGATGCTTTTATCCAAAGCGACTTACAGTGCCCTTATTACCTGGATTTAAGTGCCTTGCTCAAGGACACAATGGTGATGGCTGTGGGGATCTAACAGACAACCTTCTGCTTACAAGTTCAGTGCTTTGGCCCACTAAGCCACCACCACTACACTCTGCTCCAGTGATCTATTGTGGAGATGGGGGCCAGAGCACATCATTGTAGACAAGTGGGTAAAACTATATCTGGGCTCTGTGCTTTTTTTCTTTTTCGGAAGACACGGCACACCTGCTTTTCAAAGATCTTAAGTGCAGGTTGAGTAGCAGGAGGGGGGATGAGGGGTTTGCAGGAGGTGTTGATGTTTGTGTGAAGTGAAGGTCAGAGCGGTGTGGTGTGAGGTTGCGTCTTTGAAATCTAGAGTGGAACACATTCAGATCGTCAGCCAATTGTTGGCCCACTACTGTGTAGGGGGTAGGAGTCCTGTAGTTAGTAAATTGTTTCAGTCCAGTGAAAACTTGCTTTTCAGCTTATCAGAATATCTTCTTTTAGCCACTCTGATTTCCTTATTCAGTGTGTTCCTGGTCAGATTGAACAAGAGTTTATCCCCACCCCCTGTAAGCATCCTCTTTTCCCTGACGAAGCTGTCTGAGTTTTGCAATACACCACGGTTTTTCATTGTTGTATGTTAAATAAGTCCTAGTAGGAATGCACATATCCTCACAGAAACTGATATATGATGTCACAGTATCTGTGAGCTCGTCCAGATCGGTGTCTGCAGCCTCAAAAACACTCCAATCAGTGCAGTCAAAGCAGGCTTGTAGATCCAGCTCTGCTTCATTGGCCCATTTCTTTACAATCTTTACTACAGGCTTAGCTGATTGTAGTTTCTGCCTGTAGATAGGAAGAAGATGAACCAGACAGTTATCAAAGAGTCCCAAAGCTGCTCTAGGAACAGAGAGATACGCATCCTTTATTGTTGTGTAGCAATGATCCAGTATATTTCTGTCTCTGGTTGGGCATGTAATGTGTTGTTTGTATTTGGGCAGTTCACTTGTGAGGTTTTCTTAGTGAAAATCCCAGGTATTGTTGTTCCATGTCTGTGATTTGATCAGCCAGCTGTTGCAGCGCTGCGTTCACGCACGCATGTGATGGGATATAAACACTCACCAGAATAAACAAGGAAAACTCCAGCGACGAGTAGAAAGGCTTACAGTTAATAAAGAGCACTTCTAAATTAGGACAGCACATTTTATTTTACATCGTTACATCTGTACAACAACTTTCACTGATATAAAGGCATGTTCCACCGCCTCCTGTTTTCTCTGTTAACTCTGTGATGCAATCTGCTCTGAACAGCTGAAAGCCCGGAAGATGTAATGCACTGTCCGGAATTGTTTCACTCAGCCAGTTTTCTGTGAAACACAAGGCAGCAGAGGTTGAAAGGTTCTTGTTTGTTAGGAAGTGAGTGGAGATTCACTAGATGAATACTCAGCAGTGCTGTTCGATAGCCGCGCCGACGAAGCTTGACTAGTGTGCCAGCTCGTGTCCCTTGCCCAACACAGCTGCGCCTCCAAATAAAATGTCCAGCACAGCGTAGAATTATCAAAAACTGGGAAAAGATGGTCTGGTATGTGCTGCCGAATATTCAGCAGTTCATCCATTGTAAAACTGATTGGAAAAAGATTACTAAACACAGGACAAACAAACAAAAACAACAAAAGAATTGGAGAGCTCCACACCGAGGCTGCCATCCATGGCGGCATCTTGATCTTGTCTCAGCTTTCAATAATGGAAAGTTATTGAAATTTGTGTGAAGCCTGAGAGCATTATGTTATAGGTAAACTTCAGAAACTGTATGACATTTACTTTTAAGCAAATGACTAATACAGTGTAGAAAATGTCAAGCATACAGTGGCAAGAATAAGCATGTGAACCCTTTGGAATGACCTGAATTTATGTATAAATTAGTTTTAAAATCTGGGTTGATCTTCATCTGTTACAATAATGAACAAATACAATCTGTTTTAACTAATAACATAGAAATTATTGCATTGTTATTGTGCATATTAAATACTGTGGCAAACAGGTTGTGGCCGAGCGATAAGGATGGATGGCTGGGGGAGAATTATTGCAATCAGGTGGGAGAGAGTTAAAGAGGAGCCAGAGTTGCAGTTTGAGAGAGAGAGAGAGAGAGAGAGAGAGACGCACAGAGCCGTGTGTGTGTGTGTGTGTGTGTGTGTGTGTGTGTGTGTGTGTGTGTGTGTGTGTGTGTGTGTGTGTGTGTGTGTGTGTGTGTGTGTGTGTGGATGTGTTTAACGTGACTGCTGAAAAGCAGTGTGTGTGTCAATGTGTTTAACGTGATGTTGAAAAGAAAGTTTATGTTACACTGAAAAGTGCCATTAAAAGTGTCTTACGTTGGATTGTCCACCTGGCTCTCGTTTTCTGTCGTGACACGGATTTTGGAGGAGGACTAATGTGCTGTAATGGATTCCTTGCTGCTGACAGAAGATCCAGGATGCCAAGGAGTTGACCGATCTGGTGGTGCTGGAGCAGTTTGTCAGCTAGCAACTGAAGGGGACAGCTGAGTGGGTCCAGTGCCATTGCCCGGCATCGCTGATGGAGGCAGTCCAGCTAGCTGAGGACCGGATGGTGGCGTATTCGAGAGCCCTCTTCTCGCTCTCTCTCTTTATCTTTCTCTCTCTCTCTCTCTCCTCTCTATCTCCGTCATTAAAAGTGTCTTATATTGGATTGTCCACCCGGCTCCTGCTTCCTTCAACAAGAAACATCAGCTGACGTGGACCATTCCTTACAAAAAGAGATCTCAGAAGACCCATGATCAAGAATAAATATGGAAAGGGTTACAAAGTTATCTTGAAGAGCTTACATTTTCATCTGTCCACACTTGATGATTTAGTACTGTGGCTACTCTCCCTAGAAGTGTCCATTCAGCCAAGATGACTCAAAGGGTACACCACAGAATGTCAATAAAGTATAAAAGAACCCTAGAGTGACAGCTAAAGACTTGAAGGAATCATTGCAACTGGTTAACATCTCTGTTCATGAGCCTGCTATATGGAAAACATTAAAAAGGCAGGGTTTCCATAGCATGGCATTGCTGCACACCTGAAGTTTGCCATAGACCACCTTGACACACCACAATGCTACTGGTAAAATGTTTTGTGGACTTATGAGTCCAAGATTGAATTGTTTGTGAAAACATGCAGCACTAAATATGGCTTAAAAAGGGCACCTGATAACAACATGAAAAACATCATCCCAAAAGTGAATTGTGTTGGAATTCCAAATCATCCTCATTTGGGGCTGCTTTGCTGCTTTGGGTCATGGACCACTTGCCATCATAGAGAGCATAGAGGTTAATTCCCAAGTTTATCAAGATATCATACATAATAATTTCAGGATGGCTATGTGCCAGCTGAAGCTGAATAGTAAAGTCAAGTCAAGTAATTTTTATTTGTATAGCACTTTTCACAGGTGCATCACAGTTCAACCTGCAGGTAATATCGGTGAGGTTTGTGGGATTCATCCTAAGTCCAAGGTTCAGGCAGTGACATATGAAGTATCTGATGTCTTACAGTTGGAGTTGGCATCAGTTCATTGAGAAATAAATTAGGTTTATGCCCGTCTAAATAGATGAGTCTTTAGTCTAAACTTAAACTGAGAGAGTGTGTCTGCACCCCGAACAGTGTTAGGGAGATTATTCCATAGTTTAGGAGCCAAGTATGAAAAGGATCTACCTCCTTTTGTGGATTTTGATCATCTTGGAATTATTAAAAAGCCAGAATTTTAGGATCGTAATGCATGATAATGAACGTGATGGAATATAGCGTGTTAGGAGGAGAGCTAGACCATTCAAAGCTTTGTATGTAGTTAACAGAATTTTTCATTTAACAGGTAGCCAATGTAACAACAGTAAAATTGGGCTAATATGATCATATTTCTTAGTTTTAGTCAGCACTCTGTGTGCTGCATTTTGAACCAACTGAAGTTTATTTACTGAACTTGCAGGACATCCTCCCAGTAATGCATTACAATAATCTAGTCTTGAGTTCATGAATGGATGAATTCCTTTTTTGGCATCAGCAAAATAGAGCATGTGTCGTAATTTAGCAATATTTCTCAGGTTGAAGAATGCTATTCTCAAACAATGGAAATTTGATTTTCAAAGGACAGATTGGTGAAATATAACACCTAATTTCTTTGCAGAAGAAGATGACGTAATAGTACATCCATCGAGAGTCAAATTATATTTTAGCACCTTATTTTTAAAGGTTTTTGGTCCAATCATTAGTATCTCTGTTTTGTCGGAACTGAGTAGAAGAAAATTTCTGTCCATCCAAACTTTGATCTCATTGAAACAAAGATTCAATAGATCATAGAATCTGGATGATGCAACAGGACAATGACCCTAAACATTTAAGTAAATCCACTACAGACTGCTTAAAAAAAGGACCAGTTAGACCCCAGTCCTTAATCCAATAGCGATGCTGTAGAATGACTTTAACAGAGGATTGACCAGTAATTAAATCCAGCAGTTCACATACATTTTCCACAGTGCTGTGAATGTTTAATGGGATGTTTTCAATAAAAACATGAATGATTATAATTGTTTTTGTGTAGTTATCTTAAGCACATTGTGTTTGTCTATACTTGTGACTTTGATGAACCTGAGATCTTTATGACCAAGTAATGCAGAAAACTAGCTAATTCCATAGTATTCACATACTTTTTCATGCCACTGTATTATTTAATATAACTCAAGCAACCTGACTACAGTATATTATATTACACCAATGAATGAATTAATACAATTTTACAGGTCAGATAGATATGTCCAACTGCATGGATACACATTTTACAGTATAATACATATGATAATCCTTGTTATAATAGGTATAATAGCCTACATTTGATTGCAACCTTCTTTGTTCATTCTTGCAGTGAGATCAAACATGCTCTTAGTAACACAGCACACAGTGTTTTAAAAAATAGCTTCCCCCTGTACAAAAGTAATTTGGCCCTGCTTCTGATATTCTAAATTCAAACAGGCAAATATTGGTTAGACATTAATGAATCCTTTTATCTTTATTTCCTTTTACAAATACACAGGGTTAGTTATTAAAGAGATTGAGGATTTTTTCCCCCTTTAAAAATAACCAGCTGTGAACCTGAGCACTTTCATGCACCCATGCAGTGTCAAGCACAGCAATTTATCCCGTCTCTTTCCGTAATGCAGAGCAAAAGATTAAGAGGCCTTGATATGTTGAAATGGCATTGTGTCAGTTTTCAAGTTTTTCATTTCTAGGAAATGGGCAAGTGAATGAACTGCTGAGAACATGAACAAGATAGATTTCCAAGATTATTCTCGAACATTGCAAAGGAAAAGAATTTAAAGGTAAAATGTCTCATTTTTTGTACCACTAAAGCCACCAAACAGAATTTCAAAAATGACTGATTTTCTATCTGCGTAGACAAACAGATTGTCCCGGCCCAAACTCAAGCTATTGGTTGAGCCAATGTTGCTGTGTTTAGTTGGTAAAGGTGCTAGAAGAAAACAAAGCAATGTTTTTGTAGCAGCACAAAGCCAAAGCATGTACTCTTTTCAGGGGAATCAAATTATGAATAACTTACATATAGTTGTCTCTGCATAGTAAGATGGGATATGAGAAAGTATAATTATTGTAATAATATCACCTTTCACCTTTTTAGGGAAATAGCACATATAAATATGATGCATTGAAATGTATCTGAATCCAAACTGAACAACTCAATTCTGACAAAGTGACCTAAAATACCCAACCAGATTATTGGCTTGGCTTTGATTAAAATGAAATCCACATCTGCTGAAACTGAGCTGAATCACAATAATAAATGCATTTAAAATCATGTAATCATGAATACCATGGCTTTATGGGAGAACAGTGATATTTGAGTGCATTAGTTGTACTTTGACTGCCAGTCTTCCAATCACCTCATAATGCCCTTTTCATAGCAACACACAGTGTAGAAAAGGAACAGATTGCATAATTTGGCAAACCTCCAAAAATCAAAACAAGCAGATCATCACTGAGGCCAAACAAATGTCTAATGACCTTGATTGCATCCTCATATTGAAGAGACAGTGTGCCCTGCAAGAAAGAAACCATGAAAACTTTTCATGTTGACCTTCTTCTAGCTTAGAGATTCTTAAAGCAGATTCGCCTCCTGTCATGAGGTCTGAAACTCTACACTGTGCACCATAATCCTCTGGGCCTATTTCAAGACAATTCCAGGTATAAAAGACTTAAGGGTTGTTGACAAGACATCACATGCACTTTGGCTAAGAAACACTCTGTGAGCTAGCAGGTAGTGTCATATGCCACGATGGTGTACTTCTTACTCGGCTGGGTAGATTTCCTCTTGCCTATAATGTATGTAGTGAGCTTTTCCCAAGTGACTGAAATAATAGTTAGAAAAGAAATAACCTTGCCACAATCCTTGAGTTGCAGTCAGGCATTTTGAAAAGACTTGAATTATGAATTCTAGAAAGAGAATGCTGAAAAAACACCTTCTTTTCTCCCTTTCTTCTTGATGGAGCTGAACATGGCACTTGTTTAATCAAATATTTCTTACAACAGTTTTTAAGTCTATTTCTGTGTCACTAGCACAGAGGTCAGAGTTCCCTGTGTAGAGAGCTGCTCAGTTTACCCATCAATTATGGTGTTCTGTTGGGACTGACATATATCTGGTAAAAACAATCATTGTGAACCATTAAAAGTTTTCACGTCGAGTAGTTTTTTGTTATTGTTCTGTGAGTTCTACCCCTGGGCAAACCAGTGAACATAATCTAACACACCTGCATACATTAAGGCATGGGTAAACTATATTATGAAGGCATTTTTACAGTAAGGTTCAAATGTGTTCTTAGTACAAAGTTGTTCTTCATGAAAGTCAAGTTTGGGGCATTTTATCTCATTTTTATCAGGGCAAATTGTCGTGTTTGTTTTAAAGGTTATACAAATATATCATTGTTTTGGCCATTTTTGCTAGCCAAAACAATGGTTTGATATTTTGGTAACACTTTACATGAATGTTCCCTTTGTTAAGAGTTTATAAAGGTGTTCATTAATGTCTAAAATTTAATTTACAAAAGATTATAACAACATGAATAAAACAGAACAACTTTCATGCAACACTTGCCAAAAAGTAATGAGTTTTGCTCACGTTATAAATGTTTAATATATACATTACGTAAAAAATATACTATTACGGAATTTTGTTTACATAGGTTTCCATATTGGCAACTCTTCAGATATGTCCACTTTACATTAATGTACATTGAATCATCATCATAGGTTACTAATGTTGAATAAGAGTTATTAAGCATTTATAACAATATTTGGCAGGAATTGCATGAAAGTTTATATGCATGTTGTTATAACCTCATTTAAATTATGAATAGTGTATTTGTAAGTTAATGAATTAGTCATTAATAAAAACCTTTGTAAATATTTAACAAAGTAACATTAATGTAAAATGTTACCGGGATGTTTGAAGGTCCATTTTTATTGTTCCATTAATTATTATGAGCCTCATCATTTTTTTTTACTTTTTTTTATCTTGTTGAGAAGCCTCTAACAGGCTATTTGTCCTGTGTGTAAATGTACCTCCAGGTCATATTTTTAAATCACACCATTGGCTCATCTTGGAATTACTCAAGTGACAGTTTTCACTTGTAAGTAAACAACAGCAGTATTACCAAGCTCAGCACTTGATTGAGGGGCGATGGTTCTCCCCATCTATTGGATTAGAGTAAGGGATGTCATTCAGTATTAATCTGTAGAGCAGCAGGCATCCTGTAACACTAAGCATGCTGCTCTCTGTCTGCCTGTGACTCTCATCCCATTGTTCATTCATTGCTGTTGGCACTGGAAAGACACATCTCTTTCCAGAATGAATCTTTTCTGCTTCTCTCTGGTAAGATGTGATTCACCTTTTCTACTCTGTGGTTTGTTGGTTGACAGTGTGTGAGGATGAATCTTGAACTGCTGGAGGGTGGTAACGTGACAGAGTATGAAGATCAGGAGCAATGCTTTAGTTCTTTGAGGGCCTGTTGTTTGTCTTTCATTTTTCTTTCTTTTCCTTTTATTAAGAACATGTATGCAATGAGATATGTTGGGTACTGTTTGTGCTGTAGGTTGTTATTGGTGTGATTTAAACGTTTTAATTATGTTTAATGTATTTTACTTGTTGCTTTTGAAACATTTGTATTATAGTAAAGATACAATATTTGTTTCACTTTCTCAGTGATTAAGTCATGATTTTGATACACAAACTAAAATATAGTAAGTATACTGTATGTGGATAGAGGTTGCCTGCCAGATGTTTGGTTGTTTTGCACTATTCTGGATTAATGGCCATCTCACTCACACACTGGTTTTATGTAAGCAGATTAATGCATCTGGGTAGTTTTGTTTTGGCTGATCATTTGTGCAAATGGATTTTTATTCAAATGAACCTTTAAAGCTTGATTTGATGAATTCAAAGATTTGAAGGGTACATAATAAAAATACTACTATTACTACAACTGATAATAATAATAATAATAATGATGATTATATTAATATTGTTGTTATTATTGTTATTATTAAGCCAAGAATTCCCCCCACAAAAACACATTGTGGTCAGCACAAACCATGTTTATCCTCTCTGCGAGTAAACCTGTTTCTTTTACATCGTGCTTTCCATGTTGGCATCTGCCTACTTTGGCTTGCCTCTACTAAGTGACAGAATTTGTGGCAAAGCGGATGTACACCCAACAACAAAACAAATACTGTAGGAAGTGTTTTCTCCTCCCTTTCAAAGATTAGATTAAAGATAGACCTAATAAGCATATTTGTTTTGGGACAAATATATATATATATATAAAAAAACCTTTTTATTACGTATGTTTAGCATTGTTTTTCACTGCTGTCCATGGCCCTATCAGAACAGACCTGCAACCCCTTTTTGGGTCACGACACACACATTGTTACTATGACATTCCTTCATTGGCTTATTGGTGATTGTCTTATAGACTCTACATGTCATGCATGTTAGCCTCATAGTTTGTGACTGAACTGTTGTTTTCTAGGAGGGCTCTATGGACAGCCTGTATGAGGCCGTAGAGCAGTCCTGTGAGGCCCAGGTACACACCATCCCCAGCAGGTCCAGCAGCCCAGCTGTCCTCTTAGATGACAACACCAAATGGAGGAGTGTAGGGCGTTCCATCTCCATGGTAACTGTATGAGTGTCTGACAGTGGTCCTGTCAACAAGGATGTGTAGAAGTCATCATGTCATTCTAATATTGAAAACATCTGAATGCTAGAACAGATTGTTTGCTTTCAGTGGCGTATCAGGTTACAGAAAGTAGATAGTTATATGAAAGAGTGTAGTATGCATACTGCAATGCCAACAGACATGTATTGACCATCTGGACATACACTATAACACTGCTGTAGACATGATGAGATGTTTTTAAATGAAAACCTGTTGCTAATAAATTGTGCTATAGCCATATGGAAATGAAAATTCTGTCATCACTTACTCACCCTTGTGTTGTTCCAAACCCGACTTTCTTTCAGCAGAATTATAAGAGACTGACAGTCTTGTCACCATTAATTTAATTTTGTTTTTTGTTCATATAATGAAAGTGAATGGTAACTGAGACTGTCGGTCCTTAACATTTTGCATAGCATCTCCTTTTGTGTTCAACTGTAAAAACAAATTAGTTGACCTTACTTAGATTTTGTAAGGAAATAGCTTTGCATGCTTTTTCTAAGCAAACATACTTATTTGGCTCAAATAAACTGAACTTACATTTTTATAGTAACATTAACTAGTTACAAGTAAATTTAACTGAGCTGTGATTAAAGAATAATTGATTTTATTTAATTATTTAATATGAGTTATTGCATGTCTTATACATATAAGGGAAATTATGACTGGAATTTCCTTCCAGTCACTATTTTGTACTTGGTAATTTTTTGTTAGTAGTACTCAAAGCCAAAGTTTATTATGAAAGTTTATATTTGAGTTATGATTCCAAAACATTTCAAGTACTGTTTAATTAAAACAGTAAAAGTATTTACTGTAAAAATGTAATAGTAAATAAATCTTTTCTTTTTTTATATAACTATTATTATTTACGGTGAGGAAGAAAGAAAGTCATATAGGTATGTAACAATATTAGGGTGAATAACTGAATGACAGAATTTTCAATTTTGGGTGAACTATCCCTTTAAGAAACTATCCCTATAAGAAAATAAAAATAGGCTTAGATGATCATGGGAACTCATTAACATGCAAGTATGATTTCACAGAGGTATAAATTAAAAAAATATACCATTACAAATTGTACTTAAATGCCTTTATGCTGTATTCATTCTCAGGAAATTTCACAAATCAACACAGAAAACAACAAAAAGAAGATACGAAGGTGAGTTCAGTCTGTGTGTTCTTGAAGTAAAAAAAATATATATATATTTTTTTAACTTCCAGTAAAAGTAAAAGTGAAAAGAATGAAATTAAATTGTCCCCTTTGGTTTTCTGCATACTTAGAGATGATACCTCCTGTCCTTTCATCATGTGTAGATGTTAATAAGCCCTGTACTATCAGTATAGAATAGCTCTTATTCCTTAAGACAAGGCATAAGATGTGACTTGAAAGTAATGGCACAACAAATTCTTCAACAGAGATACTACAATAAATCTGAATCATATATTAAGCTTTATATTTAATATCTTTAACTATTTACATAGAATCATTATAAAACAACACTCTTAAATACGTTTCATTGTTTTATCTCCCAGATCACTACCTAAGTCTGTCTCTGAAAATGAAACTTTAGGTATGTAAAACATTTCACTCTTGTTTCTTTTTTTCAACATCACATGAATAACCTGTAATTGCAGTCCTTCCTTTTTCTCGTCACATGCACATAAGAATACTAGTTTAACTACAATCACAGCACAAACCTAAAGTGACCAACTGATAGACAATAAAATAAAGTTTTATTTTCAGTGGTTTTCAGATCATTAAGAACATAAATGAAAGCAATATTCCCCACATTTCCTTGCTTTCAAACAAGATTTCATAGGAAGAAAAAAGTAAAAGCATGGCACATTGATGGACATTGGTTAATAAACCCTTAATGGTCTTAGTTTCCCTCCTGCAGATAATGCCGTCTGCACTAATTCCATCTGGCAGGCCTCCAAAAAGCAAGAAGATTCAGTCCTTCTGAGGAACAATCAGAATAAAGGTAAAACCGGTCTGAGGAATTGTGGGTTAAGCCCTACTAGATTTCATTTACAAGACATCCACAGCTAAGCAACATCCAATCAGGTGCCCTACATTCTGATTGTGTCAAATCCAATTTACAGTGAATGGAGAGTGGGAGTAACACAAGCTGTGTTGTGCAGCAGCAGCTCACTTACCTTAAAACACTTGCCATTTGTGGGATTATAAAAAAAAAAAAAAAAAAACAGCATTCAATTTATGATTCAAACAAGTTAAGCTCAGTTGAGAGCATTTGTGGCATAATGCTGATTGACCTAAAAATTCATTTTCTTGAAAAAAAAAAAGAAGCAAAAATCTGGGTTACAGTGAGGCACCTACAATGGATGTGAAGGGGGGTCAATCAGGGAACTTTAAAATGGTCACTGTTTCAAAAGCATGGCCAGATGAGGAAGCGTTGTGTGTAAACTTTAAGTGTGTTAAAATCACTTATTAACCTTTTCTGTGTAAAGTTAAGTCCAATGTTATGACTTTGTTGCCATAATGACGTAATGCTGTAAACCATAAAACCCTGAAACAACTGTAAAAACAACTATTTAAACAACTTTACAGCTCAAATAATATTTTAACAGAAGAATTAATGTAAGTGCTTTTATAAAATTATAAGCTTCATATTTCTGCCTTTAAATCCTCCAAAAACAGGGCCCAATAACTTCCATTGTTACTCTAATTTTAAGAAAAGTAGGTAAAGTTTGAAATTATTTTTTTGTGGTTATCAACATTATGCCACAGATTCTGCTGATTGAACTTAACTTGTATTGAACCCATAAAATTCCTTTAATTGTAAATAGGGTACTATACTTCAGCCACGTACAATTATGGATTTTCAAAGACAAAGTATTTGCTGCATACACTGCATACAACACATCTTGAATTTTTAGGTTGTGGTTATGGACAATTATCTTATATTTTCAATCTGTGTTTTTTTAACAGCAAGGAACAATAAGATTTAAGTAATTTAAACTAGATGGGTAAAGTTTGTCATGAGAAACTTTAATGTTGACTTGAAAAAAATCCTGTTCTGAATGTTAGTTTCAAAAAACAATGTTTGAAGGTGATACTGTAGATAGACTGATTGATAAAAAGAGAGATAGACAGACAAAATCAAATTCTAAATCTTGTTTTGATGTAGTAATGCTGTTAAACCTGTTTGCATGAATGTGACACATTTCCTTGACTAAACAGAGTAAAATCACCTACAAAATTTTATTTCCCCTTGTCAAAAGACATGAAGAAGCAAAACAGGAAATTAGGTGAAAAAACCACAGAGCTTTTCTCATACAGAATGTACTATTCTGAGCTCTGCTTTGGTTAACCCCCTTTATTTTCTTTTTTTTTGTGTGTGTCTTTTTTAGCATTACCAGATATTCTATAATGCCATGGTGTTACGTACTGAAGTCTTGACCCAATAAAATCAGTATTTGAGTATAGAGCAAAAAAGGTTCCTGTATATGTGTTTGTGCAATTCAGATCGGGTGAGAGCTCTAAGAAGGATTGAGAGTCAGACAGGGGCAGACAGACAGACTCAGACCATCTCTAGAAACACACAGAAAGAGCCACCTGTCCAGGTCAGAAAATTGGGTCTGGCTAAATTACATTGTATTTCAATGTGGTGACCTATTAAAAATTAAAAATAGATATTCTATTTATTTAATTGTACATGTAGTAATACATGCAAAAATTGAGACAGGAGTTCCTTTGCATTGCATTTTATTCTTATCCTAAATTGTGTTATTGACAGATTGCCTATAATGATGGGTGTAATCCAAACCATGATCGACAAAGCAGCAGTCAGAATGCTGTGGTGAGTTTAAACCCTTTCTATCCAGGTGCTTTGTGCAGCACATACTTTATTAGATTATCATGTGTTACACAGAACAGGGACAGGAACAACAGTTGTCCCTGAATAGAGATAATAACATGGAACAGTCGTTGACTGCTTTGACTGCTGTACAGATGGTTGGGTGAGGGGCAATGTTCTGCCTATGTAATCCTTTTGCCCACATGACATTAGAGTCCCTCGAGACTGCTGAAATTGTAATGTACTATAGTGCAAAGCCCAGAAATGAAAATGGCCAATAATGCTCCACCCACCAAATACTTGCTGTGGCAGTCAAGGAGGTTTACAATAATACCTGAAGAAAGCTATCGATTAGCACAGTGTTCTTCAAGTGATAGTTCACACAAAAATTACAATTCTCTCATCATTTGCTCACCCGCATGCCATCCCAGATGTGTATAACTTTATTTCTTCTGATGAACACAAACAAAGATTTTTAGAAGAATATTTCAGCTCTAGGTCCATACAATGCAAGTTCATTGTGGCCAGAAATGTGAAGGTCCAAAAAGCATATAATGGCAGCAAATAAAGAATCCATATGACTCCAGTGGTTAAATCCATGTCTTCAGAAAGATATGATAAGTGTGGGTGAGAAACAGATCAATATTTAAGACTTATATAAATTCTCCTCCCTGCCCAGTAGGTGGCGATATGCACAAAGATTGCAAATTGCCTAAAAATAAAAGAAGAATGTGACAGTAAAATTTGAGATTTATAGTAAAAAATATGACTTAAATATTGGTCTGTTTTTCACTCAAACCTATCATATTGCTTCTGAAGATATGGATATGGATTACTTTGATGCTACCTTGAAATGCTTTTTGGGCATTTTAGAGTTCTGGCCACCATTCACTTGCATTATATGGACCCACAGAGCTGAGATATTTTTCTAAAAATGTTAATTTGTGCTCAGCATAAGAAATAAGGTCATTCACATCTGGGATGGCATGAGGGTGATTAAATGATTGGATAGTTCACCCAAAACTGAAAATTCTCTCTTTAATTGTTTAAGTCATGCCCCCCTTTAAAAATAGAACAACTTTTGCATGGTGGTGGGCTCTGCATTTAATGTCTAGGCCTTCATTGTGATTCATGCCATTAAGAAAACTCAATTTCACAATGAATAAAACACACTATGCCTTTGGGCATCATACATTATGTAGCAGCTAACTAGTAATACCAATGGACATTTTAAAAACACATCAACGCACGAAAGCCAGAACTTGAAATGACATTTAATGCTCAAGCAAGTCTAATTTTAACTGCAGCATGACTGTTTTGTGAAATGAACATCTCCCGACATTCAAAAATCATCATTTTTCATATGAATCTACAAGGAGGTCTATAATACCTGCAAAAATCTATCTAATGATATTTGTGATTTAAATGTTGCTTGCAATAAATTTTGTTTCGTCAGGCAACGCTCCCGTTAGCTTAGCAGGGGTTTGACTCTCAATAAAGATGTCTCCTAGTAACCCAACTAATAAACAATGCTGCAGCGTTAGTATTTGTGCTTCAGGTGTTCGATTATCAAAAGAGATTATAATGTTTTATACACCTGTTTCTGCAGGCATTTGTTAAACAATCTTTACTATCATGTTATGCGGAAACAAACTAATTTATCGATATTACTTAATAAAGTGAATGTTTATCACTTATTTTTTTTATCTCCCTGAGTGTCACCAATTTTGTGTGACATCTTGCCCCTGCATCCTACAAGTTGTGATTCTGACTTCAAGATGCATTCCATTGCACTTTTCCTACTAGAAATCCGACTTTCCGAGTTGAATTGAACGCAGCTCTACTTTTCAAAACTTGATCTGACACTGAATGCTCAAGCAGTCTAATTTACTCTTAGAAAACTCCTGATATTTGCTTGAAGTGAAAATCAGTCCTCCTTTCCTGTTTAATAAATTAAGCAATCACACGGTCATGCAGAACGTCTCGTGTTTTTAAATCCATAAGGAACTCTTTCTCGGTGGTGATGAGGCAGTGACAGCCGACTCAGCAAAATCTTGCGCTCTTCGCTCTCAAATTACATACATCACTTAAAGCGTGATTGCTTCACTCAAGCATGACAAATATGTATTTATTTGGCAATGTTAGGCCAGCGGAGTCTGTGCTGGCCCTGAAAATTCACCACTGCTTTTGCATCAATGTAGAAAGAAACTGTTTGCAGCCAGTTTGTGTAGTTAAGGCATCTACCAGCAGGGGCTAACTGGCCCATGCTAACCAACCAAACCTTGACCATTTGCTTGCAGTATAATTAGCATAATGAACTTGGTGAATTGCTAAATAAAAAAGACATTAAAAATATTAAAGGTGCACAAAATGTTTTTCTCATGAAACTCCTAAAGACATGAATTTTTATTTTGTAATATGTAGGAAATCATGACTTCTCACATTAAAATGAAGACTCCAGTCATATCAGTAACCTTATAAAAGCTGTTTTATTCCATGGGGGCTGTCATGTTATAATCACATGACCAGCCAAACACTACCTGCTTTAATCTCAGTAACCATCCTGTTATTTGACACTTTCACTGACTGTGAATACAACATTTCTACAATGGCATCTGAATCTGAAAACTATTTATTTTAAATTATGCTGCATCCAAGCCGCTAGGTGTCAGTCCAAGATGGCACAAAGACAAATGTTACTGAGTGTACGGTACCTTTAAAGAAGAAAACACATTCACTAGAGCAAAAATATTATAGATGTAACAATCTACTTGGTCATTTAACTATATTGTCTTTTAACAGACTGAGACAGCAGAGATGGCACAGACAAGAAGTATTAGGGTGAAAAAAGATGAGAGGAAAAGCAGTCACAGAGGGACCCCGATACAAGAGACAGCAGGTAAATATTATTTTTTACATTTCCAAGTCTATTGCATAGCAACTCTTTTTTTTTTTTTCAGTGGCCAATAGCTTTTAGTTTAGCTACATCAGCGAACCATAAACCATGATTCTGTAAAGCTATTGCTAGCCGGTTGCAGGTAGACACAAATTTGCATACGCATCTGAGTGAAAGATGAGTCATCAATATTTTTGGTTTATTTTCTCAGTAAAATTTAAATATACATGTGTGCTAAAAGTACACTAGCATATAAAGTGTATGGCCTTAAAGCTAATAGACATAGGCTAAAAGCCACAAAAGTCCAAATGTTATCTCATCATGGTGTCTTTAACTTGATGCAGTATTTCTGTTACAACAATGCATTATATGGAAGGCCACACTAGAACTGATTGTATAAGTGTTCATGCCATTGAAAGCTTTTGATTATTTATCTATCATTCAAAGCTCACATCAAAGGTGCCAGCGAAATGATGCCTGTGTTAGATGTAGGAGCACAGCCACATACACAAGAGAATACCACCCCTTTTGTGGGGTCAAGGGTCATGGAGGCAGCACCCTCCAATAGACAGCGCTGGAGCAACCCCGTCTGGGTACCGGCCTACAATGCCAGTCAACCTCCCCCCATTGGATATCGAATTCACACCTGTGACTGCACAACATCCCGGCCTTCAAGTCAAAGAGATAAAATCAACGTTCATACCCTGAAGAGAGACCCCTCGCCCAAAGGAGTCATGTGTTCCACCACCAACGTGGATTCCTGTGCCTCTAATGTAAGTAGTTTTTCATATAAAATGGGATCTGTAGATTTAGCATTAGTAGAGTTATACACAGGAAAACATGAGAAAATTGTGTTTAAATCCATATGGCTATATACAATGAATGAGGTTCAAACAGTTGAGACTACTATTGAAAGTACTATTTTGCATTTTTGTAATGTAATAAATAAAATACTTACAAATTACAGTATAATAAGTATAAAAATATGAGTGAAAAGTTTAATGGAAACATTAACTTAAATATTTGAATGGTATTTGATAACAAACATTTTTGATTTAATGCTAATATGGACATGTTTATGCAAAATCTGATAATCCTTGTTATTCAAAATTATTTGAGAATGTTTCAAAGATCATCTTGTGTGCTTCAATGGAAGCAAAGAAATCTGACGTTTTGTACAAACAAGTTAACATGGTAAAATGTCATTGGTTTGCTTATATGATTAGCGACATATAAAAAGTGCATCTTAAATATGTCAAAATGTTTCACTGTTTTAAAACTTTCAAAATCATATAGCTCACTGTTTATTTCCAGATACAGCGTTGTGAAAAAGTCCTGATTTCTTCTGATTTTTTTTGTATATCTCATACTGAATTATTTCAAAAATTCAAACTAAGTCTAACATAAAACTAAGGCAATCTGAGTAAACATAAAATACAGTTTTTAAATGATAACGTTATTTATTGAAGCAAAAAAGTTATCCAATACCAACTGGGCATGTGTGACAAAGTTACTAAAGTTAGTTACCCTTAGTTACTAAATCCCCAAATCTGTGAAACGGCATTCATAATGGGGTTCAGCGGGACTAGACACACCCAGGCCTGATTATTGCCAGCCCTGTTCAATCAAGTCAACACCTAAATACAACTTTTTAAGCAGCTTGAGGTTGGCTAAAAGGTCACCCAGTAGCAAACTATGCCAAGGTCGAAAGAAATTCCAGAAATGATGAAGAAAAAGGTGATTGAAATACATCAGTCTGGGAAAGGTAACAATATTTCAAAGGCTCTGGGATTTCAAAGAACCACATGATGTATGTTGTATCCATGGAAGTTGCATCTCTACAACAAGAGGAAGGGTTTATGCTTATATCATCTGAGCATCACTCCTGCAAAATGCTTGTATAAATAGAATTGCTATAGGCTATAGACAATCCGTCTAAGATTCTTAATAAATGCAATATAATGTGTCATCCATCCATCAACCACATAGTGTTATTGCAACATAAGACTCAAAGTATGTCCTAGTATGGCACCCAGCTTTAGGGATTAAGTGATATTTGCACACATGTTAAACATTTGAGAGTGATGAAATCCAATGTTTTTAATGGCATGTAGATGAGGGGAAAACATTATTCCATAGAGTTTCTAGAACCGCATTATTAGAATACATTAGTCTTTCTAGCACTGGGCAAGGGGTAAACTAGTTCATTGTATCACTATCAGATAAAAGGAAGCATTCACAAAAGGTTAGTAAGTGTTGTTTCTTTCTGAGGACTAGTGATGCTTGACAAAATAGATTAGAATGGTGTAATCCTGGATTTTGCATGGCTGATTGCACGCAGCTGGATTAGGCTATGTTATTGTCCATAGGCTTTTCTTAAATGCTATTGGTAGTCTGCCACACACCATCCATGTTGTAAACCATTCCTTGTTAATGTAAATGATGGCCTGAGTTTGAAGGGTTGGAAGGTGATTCTCCTTAAATAAAGAGCCAACATATTGCATATGTTGATAAACGAGACAGATGTCAGATTAAACAGCTCGATGTGCAGAAAAGTTTTGCAAAAATTTCAGAAGGTTGTGAAAGTAGGCAGGAAGTTTTTCATGAGCATGGGTCCTCTTCCTGTGCGTGCGATGGAGCTCACTTCCCGTATATGTAGACCAGATTTTGCAATTCGACCAGAGGACAAAAGTAAAACTGACAGAAGCTTTCAAGTGTGTACATTTATTAGATTTTCATTAATGTGAATAAAGGTTGCATTAAAGGGATAGTTCACCCAAAAATGACAATTCTCTCATCATTTTCTCACCCTCATGCCATCCCAGAGTGCTTATATGCTTTTTGGACCTTTCACTTGCATTGTATGAACCTATAGAGCTGAGATATTCTTCTAAAAATCTTTGTTTTTATTCAAATAGCTCAGCTCTATAGGTCCATACAATGCAAGTGAAAGATCCAAAAAGCATATAAAGGCAGCATAACAATAATCCACACGACTAAAGTGCTTAAATCTATATCTTCAAAAGTTATATGATAGGTGTGGGTGAGAAACAGATCAATATTTAAGTCCTTTTTTACTATAAATTCGCCTCCCTGCCCAGTAGATGGTGATATGCACAAAGAATACAAATTGCCAAAAACAAAAGAAGAATAAGAATGTGAAAGTGGAGATTTATAGTAACAAATTACTTTAATATTGATCTGTTTTCACCCACACATATCACTTCATAATACATTGATTTAACCACTGGAATCTTATGTATTACTTTTATGCTGCCTTTATGTCCTTTTTGTACATTTGGAGTTCTGGTCACCATTCACTTATGCATTGTGAGTACCAACAGAGCTGAGATATTCTTCTAAAAAATGTTGTTTGTGTTCTGCAGAAGAAAGAATGTCATACCCATCTGGGATGTCATGAATGTGATTAAATGATGAGAGAATATTTTTTTTTTGGGTGAACTATCTCTTTAATCCTAAAAGTTCTATTGAAGACATAGTAGAAGCACAGATTTTCATATCTACAATGGCCCCAAAAAGTGTTTGTATATTTAAAATGTATGAATTTCATTGCATTACTTGACAAAATATAAAATCAAGTGGAATATGTAAACAAATAATTATGACACTAGACTTTTTATCAAAACTAACTTCACTTTCCTCAAAGATTTTGCAATTACTTTTAAGCATCTGGTCTCAAGCTGATTTAAGTGGATGTACGAAGTCACTTCCCATTACACAGGTGTCCTAGTAGAGGAACCACAGGCGTATTTCATCACATTAACTATGGGCATATACACGTTTGACAACCAGAAAGTGTCCATATATTTTTGCCTTCATTTTGAAGAGTTTTTCTATTGTTTTATCACATAGAACAAACATATTTTTGTTAAATATTTTGCTTGAAATTGTGCATTTGTTATCTTTTTAATCTTCCACATTGTTTGATATTTTATACTCTAATGCAAAGACATTCACACATTTTCAAGTGTAACTGTCCTGAGTGCCTTCATCAAATTGATATGATGCAACGAAGTGTTCAATTATGTAAATGGCACCTCTGTGGAAATTGTTTTCTTTTTTTGTGCCCTTGAGTCCCACTTACCGAATTTGTGTTACTCGAAATGACTGTGAAGTGGTCAACCACAAAATGCAGACTCAAGCACTTAGTGTTTTCCCCTGTAAAACTGATGCCTCAATAATAGACAGAATGCGCTTGGCTCACATCCTGTATGATTTAAGGAAGTTCTTATACTAAGCTGTTCTGCTGAGGCATCGCATTTTACACATTTGGAGCTGAGAGGTAAAACCACTAGTTTCAGTTTAAGAGTATCATTGTGAGCTGAACATTCACATCTAAGGCGATGCTGCAAAGGACTGCTTCAAATGTTTCAGACAAACCAAAAATTCTTAAACCAAAGGTACTGTAGGTTTTATTATTTTAAATGGTTAAGGTAATAATTTTGAGGTGGTGTTATTTATCTAGTTTATTCTTTTAGAATTTAGATAGGCCTACTGGCATAGTACTCCCTGTCTAACTCTAGCAATAAAAGGGGGCCAGAAAACAGAAAAATAATTAAAGGAATTTTTTACTTGGCAATACATTGCTTTGTCAAGGTCAAATTCTGTTAAATTAGGCCAGTGTACCTTGGCTTTAGTGCTCTGGATTTTGCTATTTGATTGAGGTTACATTGATTGCATTACAATTTAGACAATTATTTGCATTTGTCTAATTGGAAGAGATTAAGAGATTCAGTGTTTTTATCAATTTGAAAATGTCACATTACATTTAGGACATATCAAGTGAAGTTTAATGGATGTAAGTGCTCTAAAACTTAATGACCAGTGTAATACCTCGACAAGCTCTTGGATTCTCACCAGTTTTTGGCATACTATTCATTACACCATTGCCGATTTAAAATGTAATGTATATAGAATGTGTCTAGATGTTCCAACCATATGGTAAATGTGGTCTGTTTTCATTACTTGACACAGCGATCAACAAGTTTTGGAAGATTTGACACGTTCAGACATCAACAGTCCCCTTCCCGTCTTGAGGAAAATGGAACAGCAGAGGTGGGAAGAGTTTACATCAAAGTGAGATTTTAGTCTGCACAGAATTTATGCAGTGAAAAACCACATGCAAAATGTATTATATTCTGTTGGATGACGTAAAATCTAAAACAATCAACTCATTTTAATTATAGTCAGCAGGTCTTATCCTTGACTTACTGACCACTGAACAGAGAAGCTTTTTCCATACTGAAGGATTTATTTAAAAAATAAGTGTGTGTGTGCATGAAACAGGCAGATGGTGAATCAACAACACAGAATTGTGAGAAACCAGGAAGTCTGGGGAAAAAAATGAAGGCCATCTCCATGACTATGTGTAAACGGATGGGCAAGAAACATGTCAAATCTTTCTCTGAGGACATGGTGAGTCACACATCAAGTTCCTCTTATAATTACTGACATTGGTTAAGCAACTAATTTCTTCACCATCTTTAATATCAGCAAAATATCAAAGCAAGTATACTTACATCTGTAAAAAAGTTAATAGTGAAATGTCCATGGCTGATATTTTGATTGGGGCAGGTTGATGACACTGAAGGAGAAATAGAGAATGGGTCTACAGTAGAGAAGATCTCAGACCAGACCAGCAACTCACTAGAAAGTCTCTGCAGTGGACAGAGCTCCTCCAGTAAGTATCTACCATCAGTAGGGGAAACTACTAAAATTGTCAAGCTACTGAGGTTTACAACTCAATCAATTGTCAATTGCATTACATTTTTTATTTATTTATGAGAATTAAGAGATGAAAAAAAATCTTGAGCCAAAAATGTACTTTTTTTCTTCTGATTTGACAATATATATCTCAGGGTATAGTTATGGTAGCTCCCAAAAAAAACTTTTGTTTTGTTCCTTATCATGTTCCCTGTACCTGAGTAAAATGTTGTGTTGATACAACAAAGCAATCAAAAGTTAGAGCATCACAAATATAATTTATCCTAGTGTCCAAAAACATGTTCTACTGTCCAAAAACCTCTCTAAACAAATAAACCATAATAACAACAATGACTAAAGGTATGCTCTCTCTGCAAAGCATTCAGGCATGAGTAACGAGATCTCCTTGTTCCATTCTGTCATTTGAACCACCATTGAGTCTGTGTACTTGCGCCATCTCCAGGTGGCCATATGTAACTAGATTGAATAATCATCTCTGCCCATATTTGGATGACTACCACCTTTTGGCTTCTCATCACAAAGCAAAATAATAATCACACACAAGATCTACAAGAGACCCAATTATAAGTAATGCATAGTAATGCACAAATTTAATTCACAAATTATCAAAATTGCATAGCAAAATAAAAATGGAACAAACAATCATTACAACCATCCATTGAGCAGTCTAATGGCAATAGGTACAAAATAATTCTTATAAACCTTTTTTTAAATTTTGGAGCCCTGTACCTCATTCTTAGTGGAAGCATTACAAATTCAGGATGCACCGGATGTGTAAAATCCGATGTTATCATCCTTGGTCTTCTGAGTCCTGATTCAGACTGTTCAACTGAGGTAGTTGATTCCCGATTATTTTACATGCCATTATAACAATCCTTGTTAACTTCTTGCTCCCTAGACCCATGCTCCCATACCAGGTTGCAATATTAACCAGGAAGACATTCTCCACTTTTATATACCATTTCCAAAATGTATGAATCCCTTTAATCTCATATGAGGTACAATCTTTGGCTTGCTTCCTTAAAAATATAGTCTGTACTCATGCTATAATCCAACGTTGTTTCAATGTATGTTCCCAAATATTTAAACTCTCAGCAATCTCTACGACCTGTCCATTAAGTACTGTCCTTCTCCTCAATTGCTTTTCATCCAGTTTAACATTAAAGATCAGTTCCTTAGTTTTCTTTATATTTATATGCAATGCACTTGATTGACACTATTCCTCAAGGGTCTTAACATTCTTAAAATGTGTTTGCTCACTCAATGGCTGATCCTTCATGCAAGCTTCCAACAGTACCATCTCATCAGCATACTTGATTAATCTAGCCGTTTGATTCTGAGTCTGTAACCCATTGGTATATATTGATATGTGGTATATATTTCTTCCTCTAAATAATGGTATGTTGATATTTTATCATGGATATTTTATCTTTATTTTTCATGTTCAAGTTATAAGCAAAATCGTGGCTTATAAGCAAAACCATGTAACATGTATGTTAAAGACATGTACGTATCTATTATCTAGCTATATTTTTGTATGTGACTAAAACAGTAGAATACTGGTTGTATTTAATTCTTTTGAGAGCTTTCCAATGACACATGACACATGGGTATTTGATCAGTTTGATGCTTTTACCGATTTAAATATGTACAGAATTATTAGTAAATTATTAAAATGGAACACTTCTGTTTTGTTTGCAAATTTCAAGCAGTTTTTAAGTTTTGGTCATTATGCTTGCATACCTTGTAAAGTATACCTTCTAAGCTTTAAAACAATACCAATTTTGTGCTGGTCAAGACTGCAGTTTTTTGTGAAAAAATAAAAATCTCAACAGGCCTTCCAGCAGGCCCATCTGAGCTTAAAGGGTTAAAAAAAAAAAGTGTTATTCCGGGTTTAATACAAGTTAAAAGAGCTATACGCGATTTTAACTGTTCTGAAATTTCCACAAGCTGAGACATTTGATTAGCCACGGCCCCTCATTCCAAAACCCACATTCCAAAGATTCCAAATTAGTTTTATTGAGGCCGACAGTAGAAGAAGCGGTTGTCAAAAACAACAGCAGCAAAATAGCGCCCTCAACTGACAACTGTTATGAACAACATGGCATAAAAATGACTCAATAATTGACTGCAACTACAATACAATTGAGAATTAGCTAAATGATTGACAGGCAGAAAGCGTCAATGACCACAGACCACAAATACATTTTTGAGTGCTGTATACAGTTTCAAGAGCTGTCTCAGAGACTGGTGAGATATCAGGACAATTATTTCATGGATATCTATCAGGGAGTAGGATATTTTTTGCACACCTTTTTATACAAAATTGCTTGCAGCACCTTTTAAGCTCAATCAACAGCTTTTGAGGCATGATGTTAAATATATACTCGTCTCTCTTAAAAAAAATAATAAAAAAATACAAATAAATAGCAGGAAAGCACTTAACAATGGAAGTGAATGGGTCAGTCCATAAACCTTAAAATACACACGGTTACAAAGGTATAGCCACAATACGTAAACATTATACAAGTTAAAATGATTTTAGTATGATAAAATTGCTTACTTGCCTTTTCTGTGTAAAGTTATGTGCAATATCTGGATTCCAGGGTTAAGTTGAATCAGATTGTTTTGACAGGGTAATCATAGTCTTATGTTTGTGTTTATTGGCTCAGGTTGTGTGGCTAGAAATTCAGATGGATCCAGTAACAGAGATGGCCTGAAACTGAAGGAGGATGTGCCCTACACAGGCCAGTTCTGTGGACGAGCCAGAGTACATACAGACTTCGTGCCCAGCCCATATGATACAGACTCCCTCAAACTAAAGGTACAGTACCTATTTGTTCTACTTGTTCATTGTTGCAGTCTATTGGATAAATTAGTCAATGACGATGACTATACCAACAGAATAGGCTTGTACCTTTTTAATATGTATGAAATGTGCATCTTTTTTAGGTGGGAGACATCATTAGCATTGTAAGTAAACCACCAATGGGTATATGGACTGGCATGCTCAACAATAAAGTGGGAAATTTCAAGTTTATTTATGTGAACGTTCTACCTGAGAAAGAGAAGGAGGAGGAGGAGGAGGAGGAGGAGGCCCCAAAAATAAGACCTGTGAAAGTTTGCAGGAAGCCACGACCGAATACACTCCTGGAGTTATTAGAGAGGCTTCATTTAGAGGTAAAACCAGACAGGACATTTATGCATACATGTGAACAAATAGATACATAACGTAGAATCGAATCCACCACCTATTGGTGAGATATACAGTACTGTGCAAAAGTTTTAGGAACTTTTGAAAAATGTTGCACAGTGAGGATGTCTTAAAAAATAATGACATAGTTTTATTTATTACTTAATGTCATACAAAGTCTAGTAAACATAAAAAAGCTAAATAAATATTTGGTGTGACATCCTTTGCCTTTAAAACAGCACAAATTATCCTAGGTATACATGGACACAGTTTTTCTTGGTTGTTGATGAGATGTTCCAAGCTTCTTGGAGAATTTGCCACAGTTCTTCTATCAATTTAGGTCTCAATTGCATCTCTCTCTTTATGTAATCTCAGACTGACACGATGTACAATGGGCCATGACATCCGTTGCAGGGCTCCCTGTTCTTCTATTCTAATCTTTTCTATTTGCTAAATTAATGTTTGTCAGTCTAACATTTATATTTCCTTCCTATATTTCACACTAAAGCTGAAAATATGAAAAAACATCTTAAGATAAATGCTTTTATGAAACATCTTATGTGCCTCAGACTTTTGCACAGTGCTTTAATTCATGAAGAAGGCAGTTTGGCGATTGAAAGATATTGGTATGAAATGTACATGAACTTACCCTGGACTGGAGTTTTTTGTGCTGTATTTTAATGTTGGATAGCTCTTTTTGTTATAGCAATATGCATCCTCGTTACTCCTGAATGGCTACCAGACAGTAGATGACCTCAAACATCTAAAAGAGAGGCATTTGATTGAGCTGAATATGACTGATCCAGATCACAGGCACAAGTTGCTTTCTGCATCAGAGTGCCTCTACGTCACAAGCAGTGAGTGTCAATACAACTAGTTTGATGTAAAGTTGGTTTCTGAGTATTCTTTGTAAGCTTACATTTCAGGACACATTATGACAGGAATGCCTCAGGAAGTGCTACTACATCTTTGCATCCTCTATTTTTACATGTGAATTAAATGTGGTTGGTTTGAAATGCACAACATTGTCTTAAAAGGTTACTTCACCCACAAATCATCATTTACTCCCTCGTTCCAAATCTGTATGACTTTTTTTCTTCTGTGGAACACAAAAGGAGATGTTAGGCAGTCCCTATTAACTTTCATTGTAGTCACAAAAAAAAAATTACAATAAAAGTGAATAGTAACTGATGCTGTCAGTTCCTTAAGATTGTGTCTGTTATCTGCTTGAGTGTTCTAGAGCACAAATAAAGTCACATAGTTTTGGAACAACATAGGGGGTAGTTTTTATTTTTGGGTGAACTATTCCTTTAATTTAATCCACAACACTGCAGTCATGAACAGCCCTTTATTATAAATGCAGGTTGGGATTAATTGCTGTTTTGATGTTGGCTCGCTGTGTGAACAGGTGACACTTGGCTGGGCTATTCTGCTGATATGAATGAAGGATAATAACCAGGAAAATTATTTTTCAAAAAGCAAACCTAATTTGTTAGACAGAGACTGAATTAACCAGCAGGAGTTAATGTGAGAGATTTAACCTTTATTTGCTTTGCCCTACAGGAGATGAACAGGGAGAGATAAAGGGTGATGAGGAGGAAGACGAAGATTGTCTCAGAGACTCTGGTTGTTTTATTCCAGCAGAGTGTCCTGACAGCTGAGAGTCACTCACTAGTTGTCAAATGTCTCTCTCGACATATAGTTGACACAACTCAGTTGAGATGTTTCATTTTGTGATTATGTGTTATAGAAATTGGCCCACTTGGTTTTGTATTTACACATTCTGTTCTGCTTTCTGTTGATGTAACCTGTTTTGTGCAATTTAAATGTTTTTTAATATTTACAAACCTACATGTGTGTGATAAATTGTTCACAAATGGTTATGACTGAATTGTATATAATATTATTCAAATAAACAAATAATTTATTCTTCAGCACATATACTTTTCTATTACTTGTTTTGTTTGAGTTTGAATTTTGGAAGGTACACCCTTTATGGTGGGCAGTAGGTTCTTTTTGTCTGACCTTGGTTCACTGTATGACTGGGTAACTCCATGTGTTACCGATTAACATTCATTTTGAAAGGGATAGTTCATCCAAAAAAAGAAAATTCAATCATCATTTACTGAACCCCATCCCAGATGTGTAGGATTTTTTTTTCTTCTGCAGAACACAAATTAAGATTTTAGAAGAATATCTCTGCTCTGTCGGTCCATACAGTGCAAGTGAATGGAGGTCAGACATTTGAAGGTCAGCATAAAACTAAACATAAAAAATACATATGACTCCAGTGGTAAATCCATATCTTCAGAAGCGATATGATAGTCGTGAGTGAGAAACAGATAAGTATTTAAGTACTTTTCTGCTATAAATTCTCCTCCCCATAGTAGGTGGCGATATGCACAAAGATGGCTAACAAATTTCTATTTGTTTTAATTTAGCTACAAAAGCAATCTCCAGTTAATACTGTTGCAATTCCCCTCTCTGATCAAAAGTTTTCTTTTGCTTTTTATTATAAATTTTTTTATTAACAGCTCTTTGTTGAAACAAGAGGCAGTAAAATTTGAGATCGGGAGTTCAGATAATTTTCCATTATTGAGAAGTTTTAAAATTCTTAAACCTAAATATTGGAGAAGTCATCAGGACATTTGTCCGCAAAAATGAGGAAAAAAAAATGTCAGTTTGGTTGAATTATGGTTGAGGTGAGAGCTACTCTTACAATACAATTACAAAAAAGCACAAATATTTTACAGATATCGTGATCTTCGGTCTTGTGGCAGGTTATTTGTAGGCTTTTGATTGATCGACCACATTTAACTTGAATTCTATCAATTCTGGACAAATGTACACCGATTAGATATATATGATAATAAAGTGGTAATAAAAATGTACTTTACATTGATTTCTTTATAATAAACAATACTAAAAATCATATTTCAGAAATGAAAGTATGCCAGAGAATTAAAACCACGTTAAGAGTCCAATTTGTTTTGCAAATATGTAAAATATTTTTTAATTTGAATGATTTGATTTTTTAATAATTTAATTTGAGAATAAATATGTATTAAAATATTAAATATATACCATAGTTGTTATGTGTTTTCATATTTTCTATAAAAATTTATTTATTTATTTGAAGTGCTATTTTCTGGTTTTGTGGTTGGTTTGTCTGTTTGCATAATGCAGAGGTCAATTTGAGGTTCGTTAATGCTGGTGCGTCATTAAAATAAAAGGGAAATCTAAAACAGGAAACACGCAAAAGGTTTCTTTTTTTTTTCTTTATTGAAAATTCAGTCTTTGTTCACCTCAGTTGGGAAGTGATTTAGGGTATCATACCTAAAGTTTTTGTGCTTTAGGACCTTTCAGAGTTTTTAAGGATTTTATATACAATTTAAATTCATTTAAAAAAACGACAACTTTGGGAGATGATTTCACAATTCTACATTTGTGAATGAAAAATTTAGCTAGACATACAATTGTATTTCTACAGAGCTCATCACCCTTGCTTTGCAATATCAATCCAAATGTTATGTCATCTCTGGAGATAGAGGTTGGGAATGAAGACATCTGTTGCTTAACCCATTTATGTATATCACACCACAATGTCTGTTTCACATTACATGAGAAAAATACATGGTCCGTAGTTTCGACATCATTTTCACAGAATGTACATGTGTTATCATCTATACCAAAGTGAAGTCCAAGTAATTCTTTAGAGGGGTACATGTTGTTCATTACTTTTGAAGTGTGTTTTTTTCACTTTGGGGGGTATAGGGAGTGTTAGATACATTGTACTTAGTTTAGTAATTTAATCTTTATCAATTTTTTGTAGGATGTCATTTTTAATATTATAATATTTTAAAATATTTTTAATTTGCCTTTCAGGGTACAGGTATTCAGTAAAACGATTTCTAATAAAGTGATCATTTTCTATCCAGAGCAAAGATCCCTTGAATTGATAGTAAGGCCAGTTGTGGTTGTATTGGATGATATGCCAAAATATTTTTGGTTAGAAAGACAAATTCTTGGGGTAGTGCTCTATGTAATTTAGTAAAGTCTGATTTTAAGGGTTTGAAATTATATTTGATGCAAAATTGTTCATAATTTAAAAAATGTCCGTTGGTATCCATTAAGTCTACTATGGACCATATATCTCTATATTTCTCCCATACCAATCTTCAAAGAACAGAGATCTGTTGCGGTGCAAAACACATCTGTTGTTCCAGAGTACAGATGTGTGGGGTGAGAAGTTATGTACATATAACATTTTCAATACAAGAGTATTTGTCTGTGAAACTCTGACAATGTTATAGGTAATTTGTCAACATTAAAGTCCGTTCTAAGAAGAAATTCTAATCCTCCAAATTTCTTGAGTAAGGTCTTTAGAATACAATACCAAAAGGAGTTGCTGTATTTGATCCAAGATTTTTATCAGTTTATTTTTAAGGTTCCATTAAGGCAGTCAAAATCAATAACTTTTAGTCCTCCATCCTTTGTGTCTTTAACCATACTGCTTTCCTTCATATAATGTGGTGTTTCTCCAAATGAAATTTAGGTTGATAGATTTAATCAATTTGTTTGGAATGGCATTGGAATAGGCTGGGTAAATACATCTCGATAAACATTCCATCTTAGTTAGGTAAATTCGACCTAGAGGATAGGTCCCTCTGTAGCCATATATTTAGTCTTGACTTGCATTCTTTCTTTCATTTTATTTTCTACATTCAGAAATTGGCTTTGTTTTTGGTAATTGGAAAGATAAATCCCCAGGTATTTAATTTCTGATTTAATAGGGATATTACAGATGTCTTTCAGTGAAGTGTCGTGTACAGCCAGCAATTCACACTTTTTTAAGTTTAATGTTAGTCCTGAGGCTTTGGATAATTTTTCAATTTTGGCAATAGTTGTTGAAATTTGGTATCTATCTTTTAAGAATATTGTTGTGTCATCTGCTAGTTGGCTGATGATTATGTCTGTGCCAAAGTCATTACGTTTTTTTAATATCATAACAGTTTTTTAATATAGATTGCTAGCATTTCTGTTGCGGAAACACGCAAAAGTACCTAAAACGCTTGACTCCTACCGTGCATTCTGGGAGATGTAGTTGATTGAAGTTAAAGTTCCTTTTTCTCCACACATACGTCTCTGTTGAAAAAAACTACAACCCCCTACACACAACAGCTTGTGTTATGTTGACGTGTATCTGCGCGATTATGACACACCGCCGGCTTGGTACAGTCGGCACAGATGCTAAATGAGCATCCCTTGTTAAAGCTGTCAATAACATATCGGGTTGGAGACATGGCTGGAGAAATGTCCATAATAGGTAAGTTTTGAAACAAATTTAAAAAACGGAAAAGCTACATGTTACATTTTACAAAATAACTATTTCCCGGTAGCTCTTAGCTAGCTAGAAATAGAACTGACGCAGCTGGCATGAAAGTCCCCAGTGTCGATGTACCAAAAACTAGTGTGCTGCCTATCTAGACAGCAGTTTGAGTATGTCTAAACTGTGACTTTTGGCTCTTCAGATACACAGAACTGCTAGGTAGGCAGCACTAACAAAACAATACCAAAGAGTAGAATGGCATCACCATGTCTTTTAGACATGTACCATGGTAATACCATGGTGTTCTTTGAGGTACCATGCAAATACAGTGTTATAAGAATACCATGGAATATTTCAAAGTACCATTGTATTATAATTTAATACCATCACTCTACCATCCTACTGTTACAGTATTTTTTGTAAAGGGACAATAGACACTGCTACAGTGCTACACTGCTATTGTCTGTAGATCAGACACATACTTTAAAATTGTCTGCAAGCCTAATTTCACTGTTCTTCTATCTGTCATATTTACTTTTTGTATCCCCACAGGTTCTGTCATCCTGGCTTTATTTTTGGCAGGGTATCTGGGACAGCAGTACTTGCCCCCTCCAAAACCCAGGGTCATTGGGTTGGATCTTGGTACCACGTTCTGCTCCGTGGGAGTGTTTCAGCCTGGCACAGGGGAAATTGAAGTTATTGGAGATGAGAAAGGACGCAAAAGCATACCTAGTGTTGTGTCATTCACCTCCACTGGTGTGTACGCTGGACACGAAGGCCAAGAATTATCAGACATCAATCCTCAAAACACAATCTATGATGCTAAGAGATTTATAGGGAAGATTTTTGACCGTGAAACTTTAGAGCAAGAGAGTGCACGATACCCATTTAAGGTACACATGTTTTTAATGTCCTCTCATTACCCTTGGTTGCAGCAGATCTTTCATCTATGTTTAGCAATACAATATCTTTCTGCACTGTTTTACAGGTAATCTTCAACAATGAGAGTGCAGAATTTGTAGTCTCCACAAACAGCACTTTCACTGTTACTCCAGAGTTCATTGGTTCCCGACTCCTGCTGAAAATGAGAAAGATGGCAGAGAAACAATTTGGAGTTCCCATTGAAAAAGCAGTTATATCTGTGCCAGCAGAGTTTGATGAGAGGCAAAGAAACTACACCATAAGAGCAGCTAACCTAGCAGGTCAGTTTACTATCAGTTAGTTACTCCATTCATTGCCAGATAGTCATTAACGGCAAGTCTTGTGTTGTTAGAATGCGATTGTAAGATTTTGGGACTTTAACTTAACTATGTTTTGGACACTGTTTACTTAATGCATTACACCTAATGCTTCTAACAGCTGTAAAAGGAATTAATTAGTCATTGTGCATCTCTTCCATTACCAGGGCTGGACGTCCTGCGGGTGATCAACGAGCCCACGGCAGCAGCAATGGCATATGGCCTGCATAAGGCTGACGTGTTTAATGTGCTGGTGGTGGATCTGGGGGGAGGAACACTAGATGTGTCACTTCTCAATAAGCAGGGTGGCATGTTCCTCACCAGAGCTATGGCAGGTGAGTACACATTAGAGCTGTGTCCTAAACAAGTCAAGAGCAGAAACTTGTTATTAAGGAAATTACAGAAATTCCGCTCCTCATGTTGACAGCAATATTCCAGGTTCAATACAAGTTAAGCTCAATCGACAGCATTTGTGGCATAATTTAGATTAGCACAAAAATAATTGCAACATGTCCCTCCTTTTTCTTTAAAGAAAGCAAAATCTGGGGTACCAGTGAGGCACTGACAATGTAAGTGAATGGGGCCAATCCATAAACGTTAAAATACTCACTGTTTTAAAAGTATTACCTCAAGATTTATATGCGTGTTAACACGCTTTTAGTGTGCTAAAATCATTTGCTAACCTTTTCAGGGAAAAGTTATATGCCATTTTACCACTTCGTTGCCATAATGACATAACACTGTAAAATGGTCTATTAACTGTCCTTCAGACTCATCTACGATCTATGGGGGACAGGGCATTTTCATGTTCTGCTTCAAAATTGTAGAACATCAGCTGATATAAGAGAAGCACAGACTTTTGGTGCATTTAAATCTAGTCTTAAAACCTTAGGACAGGACAGCTTTTACTCAATTCTTAAATTTTTTTCATTGTGTTTTATTAGTAACTCTGTTTTGAAATGCATGTTTATATACTCTGTGTTTTTATGCTTATATTTGTATATAAATAAATATTTTTTTGTATATATAAATTATTATAATTTTTGTTATATGTTCTTTTCCTATGTAAAGTGCCTCGAGAAGTTACCTTTTAAAGGTGCTATATTAAAAATAAAATACACATGCAATACCCAAATACAAGTTTTTACAAAAGTGTTAATGTAAGTACTTTTATAAAATTATAAGCTTCTCGTTTCTGCCTTTTTAAACTCTTCATAAATTGGCCCCATTCACTTACATTGTAGGTGCTGTAACCTTGATTTTTGCTGATGCTTTTTTTATTTAAAGAAAAGGTGCGACAATTTTTGGTGGTAATCAACATTTTGCCACAAATGCTGTCGCTTGAGCTTATCTTGTACTGAACCCAGAATATTTATTTAACCTCTTGAGTTCCGAGCGTGACTGCTGTGTGCATTTTCCATTTCTCTTTTTGATTTTGTAACTAGTAGTACTTAGTAGTATAAAACAAAATTAAACAAAAAACACACATTCTAGAGAAAAAAAGTTTTTCTAAAAATTGATGGCAACATATGAGGACAGCTAGACTAAGTTGTGAAATTGTAAATAATTCCAAGAAAGTCCGATTTTATTTGATCAAATTGGTTTTGTTTTCAGGAGTGTTGGTTATTCGTGTTTTTGAGACATTATATAGACATCCAATCAATGCCAACAATATTAAAATATAAATGATAAATTCTGAATCTATGTACTGATTATCATTGTCCCATGTCTGCCAAACATGCTGAGTGGTCCAAACATCATCGTTTGGTCTGATTTTAGGAATGAATGCAATTATCTGCATAGGAAAGATATAGGATGCTCCATTGCTCCCTATTTAGTGAATGACTTAACCTCCAGTGTGCTGTCTGTGTTCACTGGTCTCAGAACAGTTCGAAATGCACATTATGTTCATCCTAATTCCATAAAAGCCTCCAAAAGCTGAAAAATTGTTGCTCTCAGATGATCCCATTGATTCTCAATGTGATAATGCACAATAAATATAGGATTTCTAAGGAAAAGATGTGCAAAAGTACACATTAGTGTACATTGTGTTTAGCAGTGTGGCGTTTTGCGATGAATCGCTCAAATAAAAAAAATGGCATATCGGATGAAACTAGAGTCTCAAACAGGTTTCAATGTAAAAACGTAAGTAGGTTTCTCACCAGCTGTAGTTTTGTTAGCATTTCTCTCAAAGACAAACTCTGCTGTGATCGGGGGCATGTTGTTTGGTCACATGACTCCATACGTTGAAATTTTAACATTTTACTGACAGCATAGAGTCTCCTGAACTGAGATCAGTCTGTTTAAATTCATTTTAAGTATGCGTTGCTTATAGTGAAGCCAAATTACAATGTCCATCTATGTGTATAAGGGGTCGTACGAGGTTAAGGTGTTTAGCAGCACATGGTGACCACAGCATCTTAATCTCCCTAGGTAATAACAAGCTTGGAGGTCAGGACTTCTCCCAGCGTTTGTTGCAGTACGCCATCGAGCGAGTACGGCAGCAGTATGGTGTTCCCCCCACACTTAAAGAAGACATCCACCTTCTCCGACAGGCTGTGGAGGCTGTTAAGATCAACCTCACTCAGGAGCCCTATGTTCTTCTCAAAGTTCCTCTTAACTTGCAGATAACAGGAGTCAGCGGAGAGCAAGAGGAAAAAGTTCTGTTCCAGGAGAAGCTGACACGTGAACTTTTTGAGGATCTTAATGCAGATCTCTTTCAGAAGATCCTGGCACCCATTGAAACCGTTCTCATTGAGGGCCATTTAGAGAAAGGGGAGGTGGATGAGATTGTTCTGGTCGGAGGGTCTACAAGGATCCCCCGCATTAGACAGCTTATTAGTCATTACTTTGGGAAGGAACCAAACACTTCCGTGGACCCTGACCTGGCTGTAGTGATTGGGGTAGCCATTCAGGCAGGCATTATGGGTGGCTCTTGGCCTCTGCAGGTTAGCGCTATTGAAATTCCAAACAGGCACCTTCGCAAGACCAACTTCAGCTGATTGCTTCAGAAATTGAATCAGACTTTTTTCACATGACTGTTTTGTGCCGACAAACTAAAGAAACGGTTAAACGGCATGTGTTGTGTGTCTTTGCTTCTTCCAATGCATTAGCTTTGCAATGAATACCTGATATCAGGCCAAACATAATGGTTACTGAAGAATTTGTACTTGATGTCTGGGCTTATTGGTCCAAGTCACAATTTGTACATTATCTTCAGAAAAGATGTAGAGTATTTATTTAATTAACTGTTATACAAATAATGTTGAGAGAATGTTTTTTCTCTTGTTATCCTGAGCGAGTGTCTGCTTGGGACTTTAGTCACAATGACTATTACTTTATTGCCATCTGTGTGCCTAACTGGTACTAACTGTGCAATAATGCTGCATTCCGTTCAACACAAAGTCAGAATTTCCAACATTTCCTACTTGGGAAAAGTGCAATGGAACCACTTGAACACCACTCGGACTTCTAACTTCAAAACTCATGCGAAAATCCTTAGCTTCATTTTTGCAGAAATGCATGTACATGACATCATGTAAACATTTAGGCACATGTTAACAATAAACAAAATTTTTTAAAGGGATAGTTCACCCAGAAATGAAAATGATCTTATCATTTACTCACCCTCATGCCATCCCAGATGTGTATGCCTTCTTCTTTCTGCTGAACACACAATTTTTTTTAGAAGAATATCTCCATACAAAGTGAATGGTGGCCAGAACTTTGAAGGACAAAAAAGCACATTAAGGCAGCATAAAAGTAATCCATACAACTCCAGTGGTTAATATCTTCAGCAGCGATATGATAGGTGTGGGTGAGAAACAAATCAAAGTCCTCAATTAGTCCTTTTTTAATATAAATTCTCCTCCCTTCCCAAAAACATAAATAGAATGTGGAAGTGAAAGTAAAAGGGGAGATTTATAGTAACAATTGATTTAAATATTGATCTGTTTCTCACCCATATCTATCACATCACTTCTGAAGATATGGATTACTTTTAAGTTGCCTTTATGTGCTTTTTCACCTTCAAAATTTTGGCCACCATTCACTTGCATTGTATGGACCTACAGAGCTGAGATATTAATCTAAAAACCTTTGTGTTCAGCAGAAGAAAGTCATACACATCTGGAATGGCATTTATGTGAGTAAATGTGGAGAGAATATACATTTTTGGGTGGACTATCCTTTAAACAAATAAAACAATTATTGTACAAATGCTAGCATTACATTGCATCATTTATCCTCCACAATTTGGTTGCTAGGATACCTCCCCATTGACAATCGAACACATGCTAATCTGTTTCTGTTTGTCATTGGAGATATTAAATCTGAATTTTCCACATCTGACTTAGAATGGAATGCAACTATTGATTTACATTTTATTTACAAATGACTTTGTATTCAGGGAACAGCTGTTTGTATATAACTGTGACTAATCATTCCAGTCTCTGCTTTTTATTTGTTTATTTGCAGAGGATATCTGTTTTCAGCTACCTGTTGTTTTCTGTCTACTGGAGTTTGCTTAAGTCTTGTTATTATCGCCACTGTCATTAAAATGTGTACAGTAGACCAAGCATAGTTTTAAAGAATTTAATCGTCTGTTTATGGGAGTTCCAGTATTCATCTCCGTGAAAAAACCTTAATGGGTCATGGAACACCAATTGTTTTTTTGAGACATATGTACAGGTTGCACGTCACCAATGTGGTATTAATTCAAGTTAAAATTCAAACTGAAACTTTTATATAAGAATATGATTTAAAATATTTCTGATGTTTGTGTACAAAAGGAAGGAGTGCAATTCACCAAAATGGAAAAGTCCAATATTTTTGTGGAAAATGCACATCTACATGTATTTTGTTTGCATAATTGAGAAACTCAAATACAGCTCAACATAACAACTGAAATGGGGGCAAAACACACATGATCAGAGTGATCGTACCTAAATACACTTAACATGTAGCAGATGATGAGCGGAGTATAAAAGGACTACAGTACATAAGGGAGAACTTTACAACTCGACTACGGTGAATAATTTGTGAATGGAACTGTCATTCCATTTGTGTCAAAGTTGCATTATGAACAGGACCTGGTTTCTGTGTCATTAAAACCTATAAATCTTTAAAAGATGTTGTGCCTTCCATACTTTACTACACAAAGAAAAACACAAACTGTCAAAACTGCAGTTTTTTTTTATTGATTGACCTCAAACACATCAATACAAAATAAAAACATCAAACAGCACAATCATTCAGCCCCCATCAACTGTAAACAATGTGAGAGGTGACATTTACCATATATTAATTCAGGGGTCATGACCTCACCCAACGGGAAGCCCCGTACTAAGTGTTTATAACATAAAATTCTGTTTAATAAAGAAGAGGGTTGAGAGGAGAGACTAAATTGACAATGCAATCGTTTAAAAATAAATAGAAAAAACAATATTGAAACACTTTATTCTAGGACAGTGTTACTTATGAGTAATACTGCACTGCATTGAAACTCCAGTCAGCTTCCTTCTACACAGTGTAAACTACAGAATCTAAGCTAACTTATTTTAACAGACCCTTTTTTGATAATCATTTTCCCCCTTCCATTTCAGCCTACTTTTGAGATTTTGTCAAACTTAAGTTCTAATATTACTTGTTTGTAGCAGAATATGTGCCAAAATTCCCCATGTTATCTGCAATGGCATCAAACAAACTGACCAAGACTGTAAGGCTGGGTGATTTCCTCCCGAAACGACAAACAAATGAACCATATGCAAAAATGTATAGGTATACACCAGTATACAGTAAATATCACTGGAAGGATAAATGCAGGCACTCTGTAAACACCTGTCTGTTCTTTAAACTTCACAACAGTTTGAACAGAAGGCATCATTAGACTGTGAATATCACACCAAATCAAGGTCTAGATAGAATAAAATATATATATATGCATTACTCAGCATTGGCTGGCTATGGATGATTAGAAAAAAATACAATCCCCAAAAACCGACAGATAAAACCCACTATATTATTACAGGCATGCTTGCAATACGAAGCAAGTGACGGGCATTCCAGCATCCTCAAGCGTTTAGTGGGGGCAGAGGCCACAGATTTGGTAATAGTCAACAGAAGAACTGCACTTCCTACTCTATAACTGAACACTTCTCTTCAGTGGCCAGAATTAAGTACAAGCAAATTAACAGCAGAATAATTGTATTTTTCTATACATGGGTCCATCATCAACAGTAGACAGAATCGAGTCAGTAGTAAAGAGGATACATCACAAACTGGTTCAGGATGCAATTGATTTCTTTCCATAAAATCAAGACACATTTGTCAGCCATTGTGTCTCATGTTTTTTTGCTCCTGGGGTTCAATGAGAAAGCCTTAATTGGTGTAGAAGTTAAATCCATTTTCCATATATGGTTCATCACTGCTGACTCCATTGCTCACCTCTGTGAAACAATAGGAAAAAAGGCATTACAAATATAGTTTAACCATTTAAGCTTGGAAGGTGTTTTTTTTTTTTTTTTTTTAATGTAAGATTATATTTTAGTGGCTTGGCCAAAATTAAAGGCTTATAGCTCTACAAAAAAATAATAATAAAAAAAACAAATACACAAAAAAAACAACACAACACAAAACAAAGAGGAGCAATTGTTTTGCATCATTTTAAAGAAACCTTGTCAAGCTTTTCATTTGTTTAATGATACAGTGCATCCGGAAAGTATTCACAGCGCTTCACTTTTTCCACATTTTATTCTGTTACAGCCTTATTCCAAAATGTATTACATTCATTATTAAATGAATGTAATACTAAAATTGTACTAAATTCTACAAACAATACCCCATAATGACAACCTGAAAGAAGTTTGTTTGAAATCTTTGCAAATGTATAAAAACATAAAAAACAATCACATGTACATAAGTATTCACAGCCTTTGCTCAATACTTTGTTGAAGCACCTTTGGCACCAATTACAGCCTCAAGTCTTTTAGTGTATGATGCTACAAGCTTGGCACACCTATTTTTGGGCAGTTTCTCCCATTCATCTTTGCAGGACCTCTCAAGCACCATCAGGTTGGATGGGGAGCGTTGGTGCACAGCCATTTTCAGATCTCTCCAGAGATGTTAAATCGGGTTAAAGTCTGGGCTCTGGCTGGTCCACTAAAGGACATTCACAGTGTTGGATGTGGCTTCGGGTCGTTGTCCTGTTGGAAGATGAACCTTCACGCCAGTCTGAGGTCAAGAGTGTCTGGAGCAGGTTTTCATCAAGGATGTCTCTGTACATTACTGCATTCATTTTTCCCTCGATCCTGACTAGTCTCCCAGTTCCTGCCGCTGAAAAACATCCCCACAACATGATGCTGCCACCACCATGCTTTACTGTAGGGATGGTATTGGCCAGGTGATGAGCAGTGCCTGGTTTCCTCCAGACATGATGCTTGCCATTCAGGCCAAAGAGTTCAATATTTGTTTCACCAGACCAGAGAATTTTGTTTCTCATGGTCAGAGTCCTTCAGGTGCCTTTTGGCAAACTCCAGGCGGTCTGTCATGTGCCTTTTACTGAGGAGTGGCTTCCGTCTGGCCACTCTACCATACAGGCCAGATTGGTGGAGTGCTGCAGAGATGGTTGTTCTTCTGGAAGTTTCTCCTATCTCCACAGAGAAACACTGGAGCTCTGTCAGAGTGACCATCGGGTTCTTGGTCACCTCCCTGACTAAGGCCCTTCTCCCTGATCACTCAGTTTGGCCAGGCGGCCAGCTCTAGGAAAAGTCCCGGTGGCTCCAAACTTCTTCCATTTATAGAAGATGGAGGCCACTGTGCTCATTAGGACCTTCAATGCTGCAGACATTTTTCAGATGTCTACAGACAATTCCTTGGACTTCATAGCTAGGTTTGTGCACTGACATGCACTGTTAACTGTGGGACCTTATATAAACAGGTGTGTGCCTTTCCAAATAAACAAATAATATATTTATTATTGGAGGAAAATAATGAATTTAATAAATTTTGGAATAAGGTAACATATCAAAATGTGGAAAAAGTGAAGCGCTGTGAATACTTTCCAGATGCACTGTATAGATTATAATACATTATGAGAGAACTGCTGGAAAAAACAAATAAACAAAAAGAAAACAATTAAAACATTTCATATTTTTTTTATTTGACACTATACGTTGTATCTCAGGGTGTAAATAAGGTAGCTCAGAAAAATATTTTGCTTTGTTCCCAATCATGTCTCATTTAACTAAGTAAAATTTAGTTTTGATAAGACAAAGCAATCAAAAGATGTAGCATTACAAAAATTATTTGTCCTAGTGTCCAAAAACGTCTCCAAACAAATAAAACACAATAATTGGAAATAATAATTACACATGCAAATACAAAAATGATTAAACGGATGTTCTCTCTCCAAAGCATGCAGGCATACGTAACAAGATCTCATTCAGTTAATTCTATGACATTTGAGCCATCACTGAGTCTGTGTCATGTACTTGGCGCATCTCTTGGTGGCCATACGTAACTAGAGTGAGCAAACCTCTCTGCCCATATTTGGATGACTTCCACCTATGGTTGCAGCGATATGAATCCTAATACCATTGGTTTAGCATTCAATGATGCTGGACAATGTATTACATCATTTCCGATGAAGTCATCAGATCCAGGAAAGCTAAAGTTTTTTAGCCAGTTAGCACATTATGTGCTGTATGTACACTGTGCTTTGTGTGGATTATCTAATGATCTATGCATCTAATAACACGTAATGGTATGTGATATTTTATGTTCTTTTTATGTTTCATGAAGTTTTAAGAGAAAATTGTTTACACGTAACATTTACATTTACATTTACATTTATGCATTTGGCAGACGCTTTTATCCAAAGCGACTTACAGTGCACTTATTACAGGGACAATCCCCCCGGAGCAACCTGGAGTTAAGGGCCTTGCTCAAGGGCCCAACAGTGGCATCTTGGTGGTGCTGGGGCTTGAACCCCCAACCTTCTGGTCAGTAACCCTGAGCCTCAACCACTGAGCCACAAAATAGACTGGTTGTATTCTACTCTTTGAGAGCTTTCCAACAACAAATGAAACTGGCTAATTGATCAGTTTGATGTTTTTACCAATTACAATAATATGTACAATGCAAAGTTATTAATAAATGACCAAAAATGGAACACTTCTGGTTTGTCTGAAAATTTCAAAGCAGTTGTTCAGTTTTGGCCATAATGCCTACATGCAGTGTAAAGTACAGCTTCTAAGCATTAAAAACCATAGCTATTTTGTAATGGTCAAGACGGTATTTACAGGTCCTTCTCAAAAAATTAGCATATTGTGATAAAGTTCATTATTTTCCATAATGTAATGATAAAAATTAAACTTTCATATATTTTAGATTCATTGCACACCAACTGAAATATTTCAGGTCTTTTATTGTTTTAATACTGATGATTTTGGCATACAGCTCATGAAAACCCAAAATTCCTATCTCAAAAAATTAGCATATTTCATCCGACCAATAAAAGAAGTGTTTTTAATACAAAAAAAGTCAACCTTCAAATATGTTCAGTTATGCACTCAATACTTGGTCGGGAATCCTTTTGCAGAAATGACTGCTTCAATGCGGCATGGCATGGAGGCAATCAGCCTGTGGCACTGCTGAGGTGTTATGGAGGCCCAGGATGCTTCGATAGCGGCCTTAAGCTCATCCAGAGTGTTGGGTCTTGCGTCTCTCAACTTTCTCTTCACAATATCCCACAGATTCTCTATGGGGTTCAGGTCAGGAGAGTTGGCAGGCCAATGGAGCACAGTAATACCATGGTCAGTATACCATTTACCAGTGGTTTTGGCACTGTGAGCAGGTGCCAGGTCGTGCTGAAAAATGAAATCTTCATCTCCATAAAGCTTTTCAGCAGATGGAAGCATGAAGTGCTCCAAAATCTCCTGATAGCTAGCTGCATTGACCCTGCCCTTGATAAAACACAGTGGACCAACACCAGCAGCTGACATGGCACCCCAGACCATCACTGACTGTGGGTACTTGACACTGGACTTCAGGCATTTTGGCATTTCCTTCTCCCCAGTCTTCCTCCAGACTCTGGCACCTTGATTTCGAATGACATGCAAAATTTGCTTTCATCCGAAAAAAGTACTTTGGACCACTGAGCAACAGTCCAGTGCTGCTTCTCTGTAGCCCAGGTCAGGCGCTTCTGCCGCTGTTTCTGGTGCCTGTGCACGGTGGCTCTGGATGTTTCTACTCCAGACTCAGTCCACTGCTTCCGCAGGTCCCCCAAGGTCTGGAATCGGTCCATCTCCACAATCTTCCTCAGGGTCCGGTCACCTCTTCTCGTTGTGCAGCGTTTTTTGCCACACTTTTTCCTTCCCACAGACTTCCCACTGAGGTGCCTTGATACAGCACTCTGGGAACAGCCTATTTGTTCAGAAATTTCTTTCTGTGTCTTACCCTCTTGCTTGAGGGTGTCAATGACGGACAGCAGTCAGGTCGGCAGTCTTACCCATGATTGCGGTTTTGAGTAATGAAACTACTAGTAATGAAAATGAAGTTTTTAAAAACCTCAGGAATATTTTGCAGGTGTTTAGAGTTAATTAGTTGATTCAGATGATTAGGTTAATAGCTCGTTTAGAGACCCTTTTCATGATATGCTAATTTCTTGAGATAGGAATTTTGGGTTTTCATGAGCTGTATGCCAAAATCATCAGTATTAAAACAATAAAAGACCTGAAATATTTCAGTTGGTGTGCAATGAATCTAAAATATATGAAAGTTTAATTTTTATCATTACATTATGGAAAATAATGAACTTTATCACAATATGCTAATTTTTTGAGAAGGACCTGTATATAAAGGTGCAGGTTGTAAGATTCAGAAACCCTTGTTAATAATGACACCTGTGGCAGTTAAGTGAACTGCAGCCAGCTCCCTCTTGCACGTGCTTGCGCTCGTGCACACATTCCATAGGAATGTGAGCGAGCATCGGCCAAAACAATAACGTAACGTACAAAGAGACTGAATGTGATTCACCGGCATCAATATATTATATTTGACTCTCCAGTGCTGGAACAGGGCTAAAACAAAGTGTGGATATAGGACTGACTATGCGAGACTGTAGTTTAAAGTAATCACTTTTCTTTGCATGATACATTGACTGCATTTAGTCTATGTCAGCGTTAGCTAGCTAGCCAGCTTTGTCAATACTGTTAGCTAAATTTGGTGGATTATGACAGTAGCTATTTATAAAATAGACTGTACATTATAAATATGTTGACACAGTTCAGTATTAATGTGATTCCATCACAACTGTCATTTTGATATATCGATTTGCTATTGTATTATAATAATAGAATGTATATATTTTCTGTATAACCAAGTTACAGTACACTAACAAATGGGTGTTATTGTATTATCTTGAACATTGTCTAGCATCCATTTCATGTGTTATTGTACTTTACCCTACTGAATAATTACAGATTAACATTGTTTATGATAGTTACTGTGCAAGCAATATCATGTTAGCTAAAATTACACAGATCAGTCCTTATGGCACTATATTTCACATGCTTTGCAGTTATGTAAGCTTGCCTGTCCAATAAAAAGAATGGTAATGAATGAAGGTCCCTCCAGGAAACAAATGCCCTGCCGATGTTTATTCTAGTTTTTGCTCGACCATGATCACGTTCCCGCTTAGCCAGATGGGATTCAGATAAATGTTTTTATTTTTTTTTTATTTTTTTAGCTTACTCAGAGTTTGTGAAGGAGTCATGTTGTGCTGGGAGCCGGATGTTTGCTGGATTCCATCTCTAAGATAACGTTACCTAGTGTTGCGGTTTGTTGACACTGTTGAATAGCGGAACAGAGGCACTGAGGCAAGGCTCACAATAACGTGCATAAACGTCACATCCTTTGGATTTTCCCAGCAAAACCGACCCACCATTAAAATCAGTCTAAAGGCTTTAATAGGCATCCTAGGTTAAGTTGCATAACAAGCCGTTCACACGTTGGCAAAAAATTGCGAATATTATATGTAAATTGTTACATACGGCATTTTTTTTAATCTGCGGGCCAATCCGAGATTAAAGGGTTAAAGGCCATTGATTGTTGTTTGCAAGATATCCATAATTAAAATGTAAAAAGTAAAAACCAAAGAACATGGTTGAGACACAGTGGCTCTGTTTCAAACCCTAGTGTGCTGCCAACCTAGACAGCATTTTTAGGTGCATTCTTAGGCATAATGGGTGCACTCCAGACACAAAGGCTTTTCCAAACGGTAAACAGACAATTTCTTCAGTCTTTATATGCTTTTTTATACCTTATTGTTTTTACATTTACTTTTTTATATGCATTGTGACCAATGGTGGACCAATAAAGCTATATTCATTATTTGAAAACAGTTCCATCTAATTACAATGAACTTTTAAACCCTATATTTATGTGTTCTATGTTTTTTTGCTAATTAGTGTAACAGCTCTTTAGCTTGGCAACATGCTCCAGCCAATGTAGAGAGTTCTATTCAGTCACTTATGAGGTTCCATATATTAAGGATGCTGCCTGAGAAGGGTTAGGGTTACTGTTGACAGCAGTCAGCGAGGCAGCTCACTTGGGCTTGGAAAAGAGCCACTAATGTATGAAGGTAGATTTTCAGTTTAAATTCCACAATTCTTATGATCCGGTCAGTTATAAGCTCTCCCATACTCACAACATGCAGGTCACAGTAACCCTGGCCACTGATGCTACAGCCCTGCATGAGCTATCATTCAAGTTGAGGGATGTCAGTCGAGAATGGATTGATGGATGGATGAATGGAGGAGTAGACGGGATGGTGGTAGACAGTGAGAGACAGGCAGGAGAGAGGTGGGAATGAGATTGAATGGGATGGAGGGATGCAACCTTAGATGGGGTGACAGTAGAAGACTCAAACCCACGGGGTGAACAGCTACAGTGGCTGACCTTTGAGACAGGGCAAAAAAGCACACAGAGAGGCATGCAAACACTGTTGGGACACATGCACACACTTCAAACAGTATTAAACTAAAAACACATTGCACGAGGGGATGCAAAACAGGCATACATATCAAACACACACACACACCTCCAGGAGGAGGTTGTTTGGTGGCTCTTACCAGAGAAGATGAGCTTCTCCTTCATGATGTTGACATCTCGGCTGGATCTCCTGACAGCTGCGCTCAGCATGATCTGCTCAGGGTTGTAGCTACGCATCCCACTCATTCTCCACCTGTGATCATATGCACCCAGACATAAACACACAGACCTCAGTGACTATTTTTAAACTGAATTTGCTTTGCTAGTGCTGCCTACTTTGCCTATTGTTACCCAGCAATTAAAACCAACACACAAATCTCAACCGTGTTTTATATATTTGTAACATATAGAGTACAGTGTTCTTGCAAGTATATATTTTAGTATAATTCATAATTTCAGAAAATGTTGCATAATTTCAGTATAGTTTACTAAACTCTGACTTAAATTTTTATAAGAACCACAAAAGCTTTAAGTCTAGTCATTGTAACTAACTATTATAGTTAACCAATTTAAAAAACAGTCTTTTGTGTTAATCCTAAAAACATTTTGGAGTGCTGTCTATCCAGAACCAGGCCCTTTAAACAAGTAGGTAACTATTAGGAAAGTATTTAATGCAAGAGAAAAATTACAGCCAAAAGCATGTCTAAAGTCAAAGTGAATGTTGCCCTCTAGAGGATAATGACAAAAAGCGAAGCGTGCTGCCATAGAAAAAAGTATACTTCCTGTTGGTAATATGTAATTCAAGCAGTCCCTATTAATTATTTGTTAATTGAAAAGCAGTGATATTAAAGTGAAAATGGTTCCAAATGTGGACTGAGATTTAGAAAGATGTGTTCATTATAGCACTGACAACAAAATACAAGTAGAACAAGAAACAGGTTAGGGTTATATAGAAAAGAAGGGCAAGAAAGGGAGATACACACTGGCAGCATGGGTCAACAGCAGTGACCCAATTACCTGATTATGTGATAGCTGAGAGATGCCAGAATGCAGCAGAGAAGAGGGACATGCACATCAGGCAGAGAGCAAGAGGAGGAGGAGAAGAGGTGGAAGAAAAGCAAAGGAGTAAAAGAAAGGGAGAGAATCAAGAGGTCAGTTTAGAAAAGCAGAAGCAAATGTCACTATGGCAAGCGCAGCAAACAGAATTTTAATAGATAATATTGAGTAATCAATTCACACAAATGCATTTACAAGTGATTTAGATTTCATCTCACATATTTAAAATATAATGTAAAATAACCAGCTGAGTATCCAAAACATTTAATACAACAATGCAGGATGCATCAATGTTTGTAGTTTGAAGTTCAAACAATGAGTATTTCCAATAGGAAATTACATCAGAAAAACAATGAACAAATCAACAATCTAAGCAAAGTCCTTCAATGTCTGATACTAGAACTGACCATCTAGAAGTTTAGAAAGTTTTAAGCAACAATCTTAATATTGTTTTAAGAAAAAAGCTTAACTTCATTTAAAAAAATTACATGTATTTTTATAATCTAAATACTCTATAAACTGCACATTTTTACTGGTTATATTATAAGTGGTATTTAATAGATTTCATCTAAAGATGAATATTCTTTACAAAAAAAAGACCACTCTGATATATCGGAGACTGAATTTGTTTTGGCGGTAGTTACTTTAATTTTTTATCTGGTACAGCCAAGCTTGAATGCTTTGTGAAAAATTATTACCAAGATGATCATTAATCCATAATACTGTGACTGATAATTCAACAGCATCATTTAAAACTACAACTGTATGTACAGTAAATATGTCAGCAGTTGAAATGTTTGGTGTTACACAAAGGTTTTTAGGAAAAATGTAACATATAAATGCTGTAAAATGTGTGTGCAAAAAAGATAAAGAAAGAGTAAAAAAGAAAGAAAGAAAATAAATATTAAAAAAGAAACATGCAAAACAAAGAAACATATGAAAGTAGTAACAAAAAAAACAAAAACAAAATTAGAAAAAGTGGAAAAAATAAAAAAAAACAGAAACACAAAGAAAGAGAAAGAAAAAAGAGAAAAACAGAGTAAAAAACAAATGAAAGAAAGAGAAAAGGAAAGTAAGAAACAGTAAGAGACAAAGATTGAAAGAAAGAAATTAGAAAAAGAAAGAGTAAAAGAGACAAGAGGGAAAAAACTGAAACAAAGAAACAGAAAGGAAGAGTAAAAAGGAAAAAATAGTACAAAGATAGAAAAAAAAACCAAGAGGAAAGACTAAGATAAAGATAATAAGATAAAAGCAAAGAAAGAAAGAAAGAGAAAAGGGAAGAAAAGAGTAAAAAAGAAACCGAAAGAAACAAAAAAGGAAGATTGAAAAAGAGAATAAAAGAGGAAAAAGAGGAAAAATAAAAAAAAACAAAGGCATAGAAAGAAACTAAGAGAAAAAAAGAGAAAAAGACAGAAAGAAAGAAAAAGAAAGAGAGAATAGAAGAGTAAAAAAATAAAGAAAAAGAAACAGAGAATGGAAGAGAAAAAGAAACAAAAAAAGAAAGGCCATGCAATAAAGTCATAGATCTACACTTACTTCTGGAATATAAATATTCCCAGTACTACAGCAAAAGAGATGAGATCAGTGGAGATCCATATCAAACTGTATTCATCTGGACTCTGGAGGGACACAAAAGCTGATGAGGCAGAGACACCACTAGATAGCGCTATGTGCCTAGAGAATGGATATTAAAACCAAGTAAAATATGCTCTGTATATTTTCAAATATATATTAAAAATAGAAATGTCCATGACTTTTAAAGATTTTATTAATTTATGACATCTGCAGGCCTGGTAATAACACTTAATATTCCCTGATATTTCCAGTTTTCCATAACAATGGGTGCCCTGTATATTGCATGGTGTAATATTATATTTTCAAAAGACATAATTTAAGTGGCTTCAACTCAATTGAAGAAGGTATTTTTTCCCTCACGTGATTAACAGATTTAAAAAAGCAATTAAGAATACATTCAATAAAGCAGTATGCCACTTATTTTGAAAGGTCAATGTAGCAGATGTAAAGCAATAGATCTCTTGAAAAAGTCAAATGATGGCTTGGTGGCATTGGCCACTATTGCAATTGTCTAAAGAAGTAGATGCAAACAGATGAGGGCTTGTACCATGAGCCAGAGGGGCGAGTGCAACTTCCTCAACAACTGCGGGGCCTCAGAAGAGACAGACGGCACCCCGCTGCACCACAGCAGAGAATACAGCCACGGCTCGTTCACTATATACATAGTCACACTGATGTTGTTTTCATTATACAGCCTATTAAAATAAACACAAAGAGATCGAACAATGCATTTTACAAACTTGACTGGGGATTAAAGACCACTTTTTAGTTGCTGTTATGGCTTTTTTATGTTCCACATTTTTAGAGACACAAACAGTTTGGAACTATATAGTATCCTGGCTCTAGACCAAAGTTTAAATCTCATTGTAATTGGAAATTGTCTCACTGCATTTTGGGATGGATTGATTTGTTTGTTTGTTTGCCATGTTGAAATTTTGCACTTGGTGTAAATAGGCCTAAACAGGTTTTTGTGATTATGTAGCTTTTGTTTCTAAACTGTGCTCTAGCGGTGCATATACTGTTAGTGAGTACAGGTGTCTGCAAGTAGGACAGTAGCCTACCGCACGTCCTGCGCAGATGCCTGATTATAGCGCAGCAGGACTCTGCTGATGCCTTTATGATGAAGAGTGTCCAGGGGAAGCTTCTGTACAGACGTCTGCTGTAAACCAGGAGCCACTTGCTTCACCATTTCCCTGTCACTGTCTGCAGTCCACATCACCTACACAAACACACATTTTAAATGAGTTGAAATTATTAAAATAGTTTATTAATACAACAGCCAATTGATGTAGATAATTTACCATGGCTTGAATGTTACTCAAAGACACTGCCATTCTCAGTATCGCAACTAGGAGCTTAGAGTGCACACCCTGGAATGCCTGTAGTTATACCACTGGCTATGCTGGCATAGAAAATGTCTATATAGTGTGTGTTAATGTTACTAACAGAAAGGGGGCACTACTATACAACACCATTTACTAATGAATGGATTTTACTGTTTCTACTGAACTGTTTCTCTAATACTGTACTTCCTTCAACCCCAGGCAAAGGACAATGAGTTATCTAGTAGCACATTAAATAAACACTAACCTGCCGCTGTGGTATGCCTGACCTCAGAACAGTGTCCAGGGTGAGGTTGACCCAGTCAAGGTGGTGTGGGTGACCGGCTGGCGGTCTGCGCATTCTGAACACAGCCGAGCTCTTGGACCGAGACGCTAGTTTCAGCATCTGTTCCAGGCTGCACACTGTCTGGTTCCCCACCAACCAGCGCTCTGACATCGACATGTACTGCACTGTGCAGAATGGATCATCCTGCATTTATTCAAGTCAGTTAGTCCAGTAAGTCAATAGTTCTAAACGAAGAAAATATATGTTGATTTTCAAATACACAAGTACTTTGTTCTGCAGTATAATCTGAACTGCCAGCAGATGAGGAACATTTTTGGAGGGTTTAAAAATCAGCAATGTGAAGCTTATCATTTTAAAAAAGCACTTACATTAATTCTTCTGTTAAAACGCATGTATTGTTTTAATACAATTGGAAAGTTTTACACAGAAAATGTTAGTAAGTGATTTTATTACACTACAATCATGTTTACACACATATTGTTTATGTCTTGTGACTATATTTTGAAATAGAGAGTATTTTTACGTTTATTGATTGGCCTCATTCACTTTCAGTGTTACTGCCTCACTAGAACCCAGATTTTTGCTTTTTGTTTTAAAGAAAAGGAGGGAAATGTCTAAATTAATTTTTTGTAGTAATCAACATTATGCCACAAATTCTGTCGATTGAGCTAACTTTAATTCAACCCAGAATATTCCTTTAAGATCAATATACTAGGTTCTAAAGATGACATGAAACTAGATTAATAAAGAATTTAACTTCTGTAATGTGTGTATTTTAGAAAACAGAATATTAGCATGAAACAATTTAGGGTGGGACTTGAATTAATTAACTGGCTTTTATTGGGTAAAAAAACAAAAAGGGAAAAGCATACTTCTGGAATAAAAGGAATATAAGGAAATGAGACTTAACCATTTGGATTATATTGGGTGAAATTATGGTATGCTATGATATTATTGGTTACAATTATTTTTCCCTGCCTTATAGATTGGAAATGTCAGTAGGAAAAAATAATAATTTCAGATATGGGGATTATATTAGTTATTATATTTTGATTAGGGCTGTCAATCAATTCAAAATTGTAATCAAATGAACTACATTTTATGCCAATTAATTAATCACAATTAATCGCATTAATCAATATTTGCCGGGAAAGGCCCCATATTCAATGTATAGTGATTAAAGTATTATAAATAAAATAATAACTACATATCAGATCATAGAAATATGCACTACATTATTGTGGCACACATTAGCCTACAGTGCTCAGCAATCCATTTTACATTTTAGGACGCGGCGTTAAGTTAACGTAGTTTGAAAGTTGCGCACCATTCAGCTGTGTTCGAAAGCAAGAAAACATCCTCATCTTGTGCGGTCTGCTGTGGTTTGTTGTCTGTATAGCTGTGCATTGCCTGGAGCTCCTGACTGACAAAGGTAAAAACACGAAGGTGGTACTTATGGCTTGAATGCTAGAAAAATCATTACGGTTTGAGGAATGATTTATTGCTTACATTTTTGTAGTAGTTATATTTATATATTATATTTATAAATAATTGCAATGCATTTACGTTTTAAATCGACAGCCCTAATTTTTATAAAATATTATGAAAAATTTTTTTCTTTAAGAATAGGGTGAACTGATCATGCACAATAAGACCAGGGGCCGGTTGCATAAACATATCCATTAATTTAAGTCTGCATCTAACAATTAGTTTGACTAGCTAAAGACACCATAGAAAGCCTGTTGCATAAAACAAGCTCACAGTTGTCTTTAGTAAGACAGTCTAATTTGCATTGCATTGTGGGAAAAATAAGACACTGAACAGCTTAAAAAAAATGGCCGACAGTGGACGCTCAATACATTTCTTATTCGCTGAGAATATTTGCTTATTAGAGGACTACAATGCTTCAAAATATATTTTAATGAACGCATTTAGTGATTTAACCCAAATAATTAAAAACACAACATTTTGTTTCCATTTTTGAAGTCAAAGTCTTCAACCAAGTCTCAACTCAAGCCCCTTTCAGCCCCCACTGGCTCAGCTGACAATTATTTTCAATGGGAAAATGGAATGTAAACAAAAGTTAGCCTGAGCTGTGCTGTCTTACATTTTGGTCTTTAATTAGACTGATCTAAGTTTTTATGCAACTGACTAAAAAAATTAAGACCAACATTTTAGATGACTAACTAGTAAGACTAGTCTAAAACAGTTTTATGCAACCGGCCCCAGGTACATTTATTATAGGTGCACTCAGTAATTTTTTTGTAAGTATGTTGAAGTGGCTTACATTGGCTTACACTAACACCTAATGCTGCATCATTCAAACGCAGTAGTTTCAGTTACCAATGCCATTGCAGAAATACACTATGCATAGTAAATCAGAATGAATTTAATCCATGAACGAATGTGTCCAATAGCAGTGCAGTTACTGAGATTAAACAAGTAGTATGCAGCTGTTTATGTGATCCTAACTTGGCTGCCCCGATGAGGCACCCCTGCCACATGTAGAATAAAAGAGCTTTTATAAGGTTACTGATATGACGAACTATTCATCTCACATGAGTGGCCATGAATTTATACGTACTGTATATTTTACAATTACTATTCATTTCTTTATAAGTAAAACGTTTTAAATGAGGAAAAGAATTACTGAGTGGACCTTTAATAAAGTTGTTCTGAATTTAAAGTATGTTATCTTTAAAATCCAATCACAACTCCTCTGCATTACGTTATCATGAAAATGAGCAAATGAGCAAAACTATCATGTTACATATTCATTCAGCTTTATGGACATTGTTTGGAAACAAAACGTCCTGCACCTTAAGAAACCATTGCCCAGCGTTAAGCGAACGCAGATCAGTCCAATTGAAGAGTGAGGCATCATCATACTGTCTCTCTGGAAACACTTTCTTCACATCTGTAGTTCTTCTTAACGTCCGGTCTTTCATGAGGAAGGGCACACCATCTAGACTGCAGCCAGAGTTACACAGCGGTGTATATGATTAGACAGCACTTAGATTGCAAGGGAGAAAGCTCGTCCATTAGAGCTCCACCTGCCAGTACTGTAGAGTAATACTCAATGATACAAGACAGAAGCGGCCCTGCATGTTGATTGGCAGAAAAATTTCAGAATGCACTTACAACAATAGTGGGATTGTTGCGCAACAGAATTAATATTATTGTAATCCATTATTTTTAATGTAGCAGATGTTTTTTTTTTATTCAGAGCATAATGGTGGTAACTCATAAACCCCCCTTTCTAGGAATTGAACCATTGGGTTACCAACCAATATATTTAATCAATAGTCCATATCAACCCATTTCATTTTAATATCATTTTATACCAGTCCCACCTGTGAAAAAAGGCAAGATATTTATCTATACCAGATGATCTTAACCTAGACAATTTGCAGCCTGCACAAGCAACCACAAAAGCTTTAAGGCCCACAATCAGAGTTAATTTTAATTTTCAACTTATTTGAATAGTGCTTTTCGTTTGAATAGTACTTTGGGTTTCAACTACAGTACATTGAAATAATACACAATGATCAAGATGGATAAAATAATCAAGAGAAAAAAGGCATTAAACTGAACTGTGTATTTTTTTCTGTTAAAATAATTTATCCTCTTTTAGTTTTTATGTGCAAAGATAACTACAAGTAATCCATTTGTAAGTTGATTCTTCTAAAAGGCTTTTACACTGTGCCGCTATCAAAACATTTGTTTGTTTGAGCATGCCGACCAACCAGACAGCAATACTGTCTCAACCAATAGCGTGAGTTTCTGACCAATAGTAGAATAGGGTGTTTTGCGAAACCTGTTTGAAGTATTCATTTGGTGACACTTATCACATAGAAATAACACATCATAAATTGACATGTATTGTGTACATTAGAACTGAGAAAGAAGAGTCTAAGAAAACAGATCAAAATCTAAAAAGCCTGAGTGGTGATTCCATTTAACTACCGGGTAAGATAAATTACAAACAACATATTTCTGCTCCATTATCTAAGGATACCTGACCCGTTAAGCAGGCAGGTAGATTATAGCTTAAGGGTCTTCTATAAAGTCTTCCTGTCAGTCGTAGTGTTCAATTACTGTGCATGCGTTTGGGCTCAGAGACGTCACAGCACCCTCTCATTACAGCAGTCTCATACTGTCAGACAAATGCTCACACTTTGAGACATACACTGTAGCCTTGTGCCTTTTGATCAGGCAGACAGACACACACACAGCTCTGTATACTCCATTGATTGAACTATACAGAGGAGTATCTGACAGAATAAAATGAACATGAATACCTGATGGCCACATCCACCTCCAACCCACTGACATTCCTCTGCAGAGCTCTGTGGAAGGAAAGTAGTGTGTTCTCTGGAGCCAGCTGAATGAGACAAAGAGAGATAGAAGGAAAGTACTTGAACTAGATTGTGACCAAATAGTCAAAACATCAAGCACTGAGAGTAAACGGGATGAATCTCATTAAAACGGTCAAGAGCATATTTTATTGCAAATCCATAAGATAGTTATAACAAAAAAAAAAAAAAAAAAAAAAAAAAATATATATATATATATATATATATATATATATATATATATATATATATATATATATATATATATATATATATATATATATATATAACAAAAATAAATAAATAAATAAATAAAAATAATTAAAAAAAATTAAAAATAAATAAATCACTCTTTCATATACTGCAAAATAGTAATATATTATTTAAATTCCAAAGGGTTTATACACTGGTAGTATTTGTTGTGCTGCCTTTAATTTACTGTGATTTACTGTAAACACAAACAATCAATTTATTATTATTATTATTATTTATTATAATTTTTTGGTAACATTTTACAATAAGGTTGTATAATGTATATTTACATAAATTTATTAGGTATCATGAAATAACAATGAACAATAATTTTATATATTTTTCAACATCTTTATAAATATTCTACTGTTCATTGTTTGTTCATGTCATTTCATAATGCATTACAGTACTGTTAAGTGGCGGCTGTGGCTCAGATGGTAGAGCGGGTCGGCTACCAATCACACGGCTCCACATGCCGAAGTGTCCTTGGGCAAGACACTGAACCCCCGAGTTGCTCCCAATGGCAGGCTAGCGCCTTATATGGCAGCTCTGCCGCCATTGGTGTGTGAATGTGAGTGTGGATGGGTGATTGAGACACAGTGTAAAGCTCTTTGGTAACCTCTAAGATTAATAAAAAAGCGCTATATAAGTGCAGACCATTTACCATTTATAACATATGTTTATTTGTTAATTTATATATATTTACAACTAGTGGTTGACCAATTCTATATATCACCAAGGTCAATAAATCGGCTGATATTCAAATGTTTTTTCATTATTGGCAGATACATTTTACAGTTTGGCCGATGTTTTTATTAGGACCGCGAGGGCGCTGCGAATCACCTGCTTGCACGTGAAGCGTCTGAGACATGTAAACGACCGATCACAGTTTTTTTTTTTTGGGTTACATGCCATCGTGTTACTACAATAATAGATCGGTGTTCAACAACTCCTCATTTAATCTGTCCACATATCAGAGGCGCTAGACGTGTTTGAACTCATAATGTTAAAGTGCTCACGTTTCACTCTCATTCTCTCTTCTTAACAGTTCCCTGTAACCTTTAACTGCCTTGTCTAATTATTAAAAGGCAAATGTCAATTAAACTAATATCATATACTGTCTGCAAATATGCAGATGTCTTGTTTAAACAGATGTAATGAACCTCACGAAAGGCAGTTTCTTCCTGTCGAATGCTCTTCTAATATCTTCCTCTGAGGCGTGTATTCTATAAGTCAAGATCAAAAGTTCCCCTAATTCACAAATCATGATGGTCAGTTTGTGACAATCCATGCAGGTGATTCAGCCCATTTAAACTGTCAGGAGATTGCTGCTCACGCTGGACCCACACAAGCACGCAAGTGCAAACTTAAAATAAAAGCGCATCATGTGCGCTAGGAGTAAATGTCATATTCACTATGCACTGTATGAGTTTGATTCAGCCTTTTGTGAGATAAATGCTATTACTGATGCGCACATGCCATCCATGGTCGCTGGCGTGTACTGTTATATCATTCTTCCTAATATAATATCAGTTTCTTCAGGTGCAAATAAATTACAAAAACTTGATGACTAAACAGAAATCAGAAGAAACTGCTATCTACCATTTAAAATACTACCAAACATTTTTGTGTAAAATTGAGTAAATATAGTGCTAAATAAGTTTTTTTAAGCAATATTATGTTATACTACATTAAATTGTGTGGCATATCAGCATTTCATCGGCCACCCTGTTCTCTGGATATTGGCATTGGCCATTAAAAACCCATATCGGTTGACCACTGGTAGTAACTAATTAAGAATAAGATTAACAAAGATTATCAAATGCTGAGTTATTCAATGTTACTTCATGCTAAATATTACATTAACTAATAATAATGTATATATACATCCTTATTGTAAATTATTACCATTATTTTTATGTAATACGGTAAAAAATTACTGCATTAAAATAATGAAAATCTACTGAGAATTACCACTGAGAATAAAGGAAATTAAGACATCTAAAAAGACATCAAAAGTACAATCATAATGGTCCTAAAGCGTGTTTCATTTTCATTATTTTTCTTTTCAGTTTATTGTGAAATGTGACCTGGACATGTTTTTGTGGGATTCACCTTACAAGATACAGGAAAAATGTGGAAATGGTAGAATAAGATACAAAAACTATTTAGAGGTGCAAAAGACAGAGTATATTGTTGCACCAATGAAAGGATCAACATGGAACCAGGCTGTGAGAACACTTCTCACTCTGGAGATAAGAAGTAGCTAAACTCTTCCATGCTATATGGGTACAGATCAATAACTCTTCTCATAGAGGGTTCACTGAGTGCTTGAGGGCCAGACAGATGCTCAATCTACAGCTCCTCTGTGGTTCATTCTTATGCAACGGCATGCAAGTAGCAACATGAGAGCATCTACACACATTAGATGTAGATGTACTAGTACATTTGACGTTAATGCAGAATGAGGATGAGCAGCTTCTTCTGAAGCATTAGAGAATAAGGACAGACATACAATAAGGTTTAAGCAAACCTGTATGCTATGTGTCTTTGGAGATCACTTATATTATGACCCTAATATTTGTGCCTTGGCTTTTTGGTAGTCAATGGTGGTCAATACTACACCTACATTCTCCAGCCAGCAACTGTGTTGTTGTGAAGGCTTGTTTTCAACCCAAGTTTGGGAGTTTTACTGCTGTAGCTAGGAGTGGTGTACTCTCAGCGGACAATTATGCTCTAAAAAAGGAGGGATGATTACACATCATTAACTAAATGGCGAGCTGAAATTTTACATAACACGGTGGGCAAAACTGTACATAATCTAGTCAGCCACCAGTACTGGGATATTGCTAAAGGAACAGTTAACACAGACATTTAATTCTATAATTATTTCCTCCCCCTAATGTAATGCTAAAACAGAATGACTTATTCGCTCGGAATGTAGAGCAAGTCATAAGGACTAATTTGTGGTGCTTTTGCACCCTTTTGAAGCTTGAAAACTTCAGTCTCCAGTTGCATGGAAAAGAGTGACCAGCAGTCTTTGGAATTTTTCCTTTTGTGTTTCACATAAGAAAGTCAGTCATAGGTTTGGAACATCATGAGGGTGAGTAAATTATGACAGAATGTACATATTTGGATGAACTATCCATTTAATGTTCCCTTTCATTTATTGTTCTTTGACTACAAAATGTAGAAGAAGGTTTGCGAGGTCATGTGACGGCATGTATATCCCATAAAAAGAAGCACCCCATAAAAAGAAGGAAGGTTATTTATTTTCTTAAGCTTAAGAAATGGGATATAGTGTTTCTTCAAGAAACACATCTTTCCTCACGGGAAGCTGAATAATTTGGGAAGATATGGGTTGGACATATTTTCTTTAGTGCTGGCTCAAGTAAGAGCAGGGGAGTCATTACATTGATAAGTAAACATTTACAATTCAAATGTCTCGTCATCATTATAGTTTTAGCAGAAATTCTGGGGCAAAGGTTGGTTTTGGCTAATATTTACGCACCTGACGTTGATGATCAGGGTTTTTTAATGATCTTGAAGGGATGTTGCAAGCCACTGGCACCCCTCATGATATAAAATTGGGAGGAGACTTTAATCTTTTGATGAACTCAGTACTTGATCATAGTGAAGCAAAAGTGCGTAATCCCCCTAGAGCAACATTGACGCTTCAGAGGATGTGTAAATATCTTGGTCTTGAAGATATTTAGAGACTTTTGAACCCATCTGGTAGGTACTATACATTTTTTTCATTGTCCATCGGATTTATTCTAGAATAGATTTTTTTTATACCCAAATCCCTCATTTCGTCTGTTGTTGATTGCTCAATTGGAAACATCTTAGTCTCAGATCACACCCTGGTGAGTTTAGAGGTGTTGCGACATACAGAGAAAAATCAATCAAATAGTTGGTTTTAATGTATCCCTTTTGCAAAATCCTGTTTTCCATCAAATGTTAAAGACTTAAGTCAATCCTCAGTATCTTCTGTGGGTGTGGCTTGGGGTACTTAAGGCGGTTCTGAGGGGTCGGATCATACAGTATGCCTCATTTACCAAAGAATCCAAAGCAAGAGAACTCGTGGAGTTGGAAGGGAATATTAAAAGTGCAGAGCTGAAGTACCGAATGTCGTCTGATGGCCTCAGAGATTTGACCCGATTGAAATACAGATTTAATACTATTTTGTCACGGAAAGTGAAGTTTTGGTTATTCAGGGCAAAACAGTCAAACTTTGAGTCGGGGGACAAAGCAGGAAAGCTTTTGGCAAGATATATAAAGCAAAGAAAATCTTTTTCTACCATTTCCTCAGTGAAATCTGCTGGTGGTGACATTTTCCCCCTCAGCCACTGATATTAATAATGCCTTTAAAGAGTTCTATCTTGATCTTTATATTTCCACGTCTTCGTCTACTGATGAGGATATTAGCAATTTGTGGAACTACTAGAACTACCTAAATTGACGACTGAGAAAATATATTTCTTTATTCTGAGATAAACTTGGAGGAGCTTGACGAGGTAATTAAGACCTTACCTACAGGCAAGGTTCCGGGGACAGATGGTTTTGCCACAATTTTTTAGATCTTAGGCTACAGAACTGGCTCCACTTTTGATAGAAGTTTATACGGAACCATTAAAGAAAGCTTCCCCCAACCATGACACAAGCCTGGATCAGTCTGATTCTCAAAAAGGACAAAGATCCAAGAGAGTGTAAATGTTACCGTCCAATTTCCCTGATCCAGCAAAAATGTGGTCAAACCGATTAAGTTATAACATCTTTTATACATATAGATCAGGTGTGGTTTATTTGGGGCCATAGCTCTTCTGATAACATTAGGCGTTTCATCAATATTATGTGGTCAGTAGCGAATGATCAGTCTCCAGTCATTGCCAGCTCACTTGATGCCAAACAATCTTTTGATATGGTAGAATGGGATTATCTTTTTAAGATTTTGAAATGTATGGGTTCGGGAGTACATTTATTGGTTGGATTAAGTTACTTTATATAGACACCCTGTAGCAGCAGTACAAACAAATTGATTAATTTCAGATTATTTTACTCTGGATAGGGACACTTGGCAGTAGTGATGTCACTGTACCAAAATTTCAGTAGTCGGTACCAATACCAGTGAAATTTCACGGTACTCAATACCATTTTCGGTACCAAAGCAAAACACAAAAACAGGTTACTAAACAACATTCTTTTAATAACAAAGTCTACAAAACATTAGCAGCAGAACTAAGAACAAAAATATGCCATTGAGAAACACTTTAATTTAAATATATAATTTTTTAATTATAACAAAACTGAACAATGTATGCTTAAAGTATTTTTGAACACTTATATAAGATTTGCTTCAACTTTTAATAAAATTTTTTACCAAGTACTAAAAACCAAAACCTAAATAAACAAGCATACAATAGAATGAATAAAAAACTATTTCCAAACTAATGTCTCTTATTAATAAAGCTGCATTTTGCCATTTTTCTTCAAGAAATGCATATGGACATATATATAGATATTATGATTAAATAAGTTCTAATCTAGTTGCATTAAGCATGCACGCTTGAGGGCTGAGCTTCCCCGAGGCAGAGTCTCTCTCAGCCGGGTGCAGTTTCAATCTCTCCCCCTTAGATTGGGACATTCACGCAATTTATAGAAGAGGCACCAACCACACAGAGAAATGCTAGTTTCTGAGTTTATAGTTAAAAACATGAGCTGCTTCTGTATTATTTGAACTTTAATAAAGCTATAACGCATTTTATATAACTGCATTTAAGATGTAACGTCGGGATGTTTCTTTTAAAGAGCTCCGCCTCCGCTTATTCCACAATGGTACATGCTTCTGAATGTACTTTTTTTTTATAATTTCCTAATACTTTTGGATCTATATAAAATAAACCGTGAAAGTTTAGAGTGCATCTGGACTGTGATCTGTGTAATTCTTCCTCCATCAGGTGTGAACTGCTGCTCTCACGCGTCATCGTTACAGTTTATTGTGATTTCATGTTATGTTAAATGAGATCAAACGACTATTCAACAACGAACATTTTTCTCATCAATTTTGTATTTTCGACGATGTCGATAATGTCGACTAAACGTTTCAGCCCTAATGCAAATGATAATATGCTTTTAAACTCACCTGCTTTAGTTGCTTGAATAAATCCGGGTTTGATGCGTTTCCTCCTTTCGTCAGAAAATTGTGAAAGCAGCGTTTACAAATAGGTTTTTGCTGATCTATTATGTTTCCCTAACCTATGAATTTCCAAACCTGGCTTTTTCCAATTTTCTTTTCGACAAGATTCAGTTGAGATTCCGCAGCAGCTTTGCTTGTCGTTATCTTTTTTCTTGTTGTGAGCATTCGAAAGTTCCCGACTCTGCATGGGTACCGGGTAGACTCGGTACCCGGTACCTCCAGAAATTCTGGTATCGTAAATCATTTTTTGTTTGGGTACCGACTTGGTATCGGAGTACCGGTATTTTTGACAACCACTTCTCCATTATTATCCATCTTGCCCTGGTACCATTAGTAGCCACAATAAGAAATGAGGATGACTTTCCAGGGGTGGTGTCGGGAGGTGTGGCGCATAAGCTTCTGCTTTACACAAAGGATATTTTATTATTCGTCTCTGACCCCACTAGATCTATGCCTTGCCTCCACAGAATTATTAATTCCTTTTCAAAGTTCTAAGGATACAAAGTGAATTGGTCTAAAGCCGAAGCTTTGGCTCTGACAGCATACAGTCCAGTAACGGCCTTCCAGCCAGGTGCCTTCCAGAGGCCCAAACAGGGCATTAAGTATTTGGGAAATTTATTCCCAGCAAATTTATCTTTAAATTTTACATTTATTCAACTACCTGTTACAATCTCTCTGTAGATGTCCCCCTCTCTTATTTCAAGCAAATTGATAGCATAGCAAAATCCTTCATTTGTAATGATAAGCATCCAAGTTTAAACTTCAATAAGTTACATAGGCCGATTGACAAAGGTGGGTTAGGGCTACCCAAGATTTTGTTTTATTATTATGCATTCGGTCTTAGACATTTGGCTTATTGGTCGCTTCTGCCTGAGAGAGCCCCTCCCTGGTTTTGTACTGAAAAGGAGGTTCTTGCCCCCATCTCACCAATGCAAAGCCTTTCGATCAAAATATTTGGAGAAGTCACACCCTGTTATCTCGCATTTACACTCGATATGGAGAAAAGTGTCCAGAGTGTTTAACTCCGATATTTCTTCAAATGTAGCCTCGAGCATTGGCTAAACCCTAAACTATGTATTAATAAGTCTCCCTTTGTGTTGGTCAGATTGGATTGTGAGGGGGTTAATACACTGTGACCTATATGAGAGTGGAGTATTGAGATCTTTTGAAAATTGTATTCAACATTTTGGGATTCCGAGATCTCAATTTGATAAGTATGTACAGCTGTGGCACCTACTCTGCACTGTTTTTGGGAGTGGCACTCACCCCCCTAGTGCGGCGGATACTCTGGGAGTGGTGATTGCTGCTTTTGGGAAGGGTCATGAGGCATCAGTGTATTACTCCTTACTAATTCAGAGTCTGGGGGACAGAGCTTTAAATTCTCTCAAAAGATTATGGGAGGAAGATTTAAATTTGTTATTGGAGGAGCGAGTGTGGGCTAGGATTCTAAAAAACAACAAGTCTGCATCTAGAGATGCAAGATTTTATTGGACCCCTTCTAAATTGTATAGGCTTGGTCTTAAGGACAAACCCACCTGCTGGCGATGCCATTCAGAAGATGGAAACATGTTTTTTGGAGGTGTCGTAAGATCCAAGTATTTTGATTGAAGGTACAAAGTTTTGTGTGGTGTGTTGAACACTCAAATCTCGTTCTGCCCCAGACTCTGTATTTTGGGAGATGGGGAGGTCATAAATTTGGAGGACAAGGACATAAAAAATTGGGTTTTGACCAGTGTGATGACTGGTAGGCAGGTTATTTTAAGGGGATGGAAGTCAGATGGAGCACCCAAGTGATGTGTGGAGATGGGAAGGGTGGCTGCCTTTGAGGATGGGTCGAGCAGAAGGATGGGCGTTAGGAATTTTTTCAATAAGAAATGGGGCAATTATTTAATGTTATTGGGGAACTCTTGAGGAGGGGTTGTGGAGAGAGTAATTTTGAGTTTAGTTTTTAATTATACTTTATTAATTATTGTATTTTCCTTTTTTTGTTGCTGTTTTAGTTTTGTGTTTTTGTGTGTGTATATTCTATTGACGGGTGTTCGTGGGGGCTCAGGGTGGGGTGGGAGATTGGAAGGGGATTAATTTTAAAAGTGATTTATTCATTATATATATATATATATTGTTTGTTTCTTTGTCAACTTATTAATCAATAAAAGTGTTAATTGCAAAAAAAAAAAAAAAGTATGTTTGTAGTTTTGTGTGCCATTGCAAAACAGTAACAACAACATGTACATACAATCCAAAGCTTATATGCTAATTTAGAACTAAATGATTCTAATGATACACATGAGTATACATTTAAAAAAACATTCATAACCAACAAACCTTGACACCTACACAGAGAATCTCAATGGCTCTTTCCAGAATTATTTTTAGCAAAAAGGATAAAGGGAAAGAAATATGAGAAAGATAAACAGATGAAGAGAAAGAAAAAGAGAGAAAGAGAAGGAGATATGCCAAGGCACAGGGGAAGAGATATAGGAGGAAGAAGAGAGAGAGACAACAAGAGAGAGAGAGAGAGAAGACTGCCTCCAGTAATGTATGATGCAGCCTGAGAGGCAGGAATCTAATTGTGGCTGCTCACCATTGGAGCTCCTTGATGACCAATGATGGTAGGGGCCGCTTTGAGTCTCCCACGCTCAATGATGCATGGGGAGGTGATTGACAGCGGAATGAAGTAGAGTGTGAGGAGAACACTCAGATAGACCAGGAGCACCATCACCTGGAACCCTAGGAGAACCAACAATTTGGACTTGGCACAGTCTGATTTAAAGGGATAGTTGACTCAAAAATATACATTCTGTTACCATTTAATCACCCACATGTCATTCCTAACCTGTATGACTTTCTTCTGTTAAACGCAAAAGAACATGTTAGCCTCAGTCACCATTCATTATTGCTTTTCCCATACAATGAAAGTGAATGGTGACTGAAGTGGTTTGTCCCTAACATTCCGCCAACACCATCTTGTGTTTTCCATGGAAGGAAATAAGTCATGGATTTGGAACAAAATGAGGGTGAGTAAATAATACAGAATTTTTGGCTGAACTATCCCATTAAGAACTAGGACACTGATAAAAGCTAAATAGCATTTGTGTGGAGATCAATTCTGTCACAGTAGCAAATTGGCAGACCTGAGTTTTTCCAAGATGAAACATCTAAATTAAACTTTATTCTCTAAAAGGAGAATGACATGTTTCTTGGGCCCTATCAAAAGAACTTCTAGAAAACTATGAAAGGCAGCGTCATCCAGTGCATTCTTGATGAATTTATTATTTTCAATTTATTGGAAACAAAACTTTTGAATAATTCAATACTGAGCCAGTTAAAGGTGCTGTTAGAGATTTTTTTCATGGAAAGATATGCAAAAAATAAATAAACAAATAAAAAGGCCAAAACATGCCTAATATGCTGTTGGTCCTCTGCGTGCCGCCAAAACTATGCAGACCTGCTGAAGGTGTCCTGTGGTATCTGGCAACAAGATAATTGTTGCAAGGTGGAGCCACCGTGGATCAGACTTGTTTATCCAGCACTTCCCACAGATGCTCAATCGGATTGAGATCTGGGGAATTGGGGGCCAGGGCAACACTTTGAACTCTTCATCATGCTGCTCAAACCATTCCAGAAGAATGTGTGCAGTGTGCATTATCCTGCTGAAAGAGTCACTGCTATCAGGGAATACCATTGCCATGAAAAGGTGTAACTGGTCTGCAACGATTTTTAGGTAGGTGGCACGTGTCAAATTGATGTCCACATAAGTGGCCAGACCCAAGGTTTCCCAGCAGAACATTTCCCAGAGCATAACACTCCCTCCACCAGCTTCCCACAGTGCATCATGCTAGCATAACTTCCCCCGGTAAAAGGCACACACGTACACGACTGTTCACGTAATGTAAAAGAAAATGAGACTCATCGGACCAGACGACTTTCTTCCACTGCTTCAAGGATCAGTTCTGATGCTCACGTGCCCACTGTAGGCGCTTTCGACAGTGGTCATCATGGGCACTCTGACCGGTGAGTGGCTACGCAGCGCCATATGCGGCAGGGTACAATGCACTTTGTGTTGGGACACATTCCTCCTGTAACCATGATGTAAGATTGTTACACAGTAGAAATTCTGTCGGTTCGGATCAGACAGGATAGCCTTCATTTCCCTGGCGCATTGATGAGCCTTGGGCACCCAACACCCTGTCGCCAGATTGTCGTTTGTCCCTCCTTGGACCACTGTTGGTAGGTACTCACCACTGCTGACTGGGAGCACCCCACAAGCCTTGCAGTTTCAGAGATGCTCTGAACCAGTTGTCTGGGCATAACAATTTGGTCCTTGTCAAAGGCGCTCAGGTCTTTACTCTTGTCCATTTCTCCTGCATTCAACACGTTGATTACGAGAACTGATTGTTTGCTTACAATCTAATCTACCCAAACCTTGACATGTGGCCTTGTTAGGAGATGATCAACATTATTCATGTCACCTGAAAGTCATCTTAATGTTTTGGCTCGTCAGTTTTAACTGTCCTGAGATATCACACTTGCAATCCAGATATTGTATATAGCTTTACACAGATATGGCTAGTAAGCGATTTTATCACACTAAAATAATTTTAACTTGGATAATGTTTATGTCTTGTGGCTATACATTTGAAACAGTGTGTATTTTAATGTTTATGGACTGTCCCATTCACTTCCATTGTTAGTGCTTTCCTGCTATTTATTTTTATTTTTTAAAGTCTATTTTTTTAACATTATGCCTCAAAAGCTGTTGATGGAGATTAAAGGTGCTATAAGCTATAGGTGTTATATATAAAAAGGTGTGCAAAAAAATGGCTTACTCCCTGAAAGATATTCATGAAATAACTAAGTGACCGCTTTAGAATCTATAAAAAGCAAACAAAAATGCTTTCTGCCTGACACCTTTAAATGTCCACTAGTTTGAATCAGATGGATTTGGTTAAATGGAAATTAGGAATCAATAGGAATGTATACATTTTTCCCCTAATGCTGTAACATGAAACATCAGTGCACTGAGCTAGTGGAGATAACACAATGTCTCTTGCTGTAACAGAGGGTTTCTCTTATATATTGGTCTTTAATAATTAACATATGGTCAATAGTGAGTCATAACTAAGAGGCTGATCTGTGAGTGAGGAGGTTGATGCAGGCTTACTTGTTTTCTCCACTCGCGCCACCTGTCCAGCTATCACCCAGGCCAGAGCGGTGACCGCAGCTAAAGCACCGATGTGTAGGAAAGGACCTGTAACCTGAACAAGAGTTGGAGATACTCACTTCACATACATTATACACCTACATTACAAATGCAGTAAAATTTACACCAGAGACATATTAAGAGAAATATCTAGATGCACAACAGAGTAACCTCACAGTTTCTGCACAAATCAACAAGATCTGTAAAAGGAACAAAGAGTGAAATCTTTCAACTAAAGGCCTTGTTCAGACTGACACTAAATATCAGATTTTTTGCTTATCCAGATTGTATCCAGGTGAGTTTTGATGGTTTGGTTAGCAAAAAAAACACATGAAATTTCGCATCGGCAAGTGGTTTCAAATGCGATTGAAATCAGATTTTTTCAGATGCGTCTCAGTCCGGATGCTCTGGCTGCTCAAATCAGATTTCAAATGGTCTTTTGAGTCATTCTTAACGCGACAAACAACAATGACGTCAAAAAACATTGACTGCATCGCAGAACATCATCACAATATTTACCAGCACTTCTGCACCGAGACTGGACATGGCGCTTATTTGGAGAGCGAGATGACGCACCTCTTGTTTTCCTGCATTTGTTTTGAAAATAATCATCACGTGGGTACGCCTACATCATTACCAAAGTAACCCATGCAGATTGGTTGGTTATGTCTGAATGCGCAAATCTAATTTGATCACTTGCAATTAATGATGCGGAAAGTCTGCCTGAAAAGATCTGATTTGAGAAAAAATCTGATTTGTCTACAGTCTGAACATAGCCAAAGAGTCAAGAGTGCCAGTCAAATCTGACTAGAGAGCTGGCCACACTGTAGAATTTGTGATGGATTTCCAAATGCCAGTTTCCAACAACACCAAAATTACTACTAATAAAATGGAAACGTTAGTTCTCCGATCAAAATGAACGTACCTGCAAAGAAATCCACACTACATCCCATTCCTCTCCCCACATCTGAGTGACAGATATCACGGCAATTATTGTAGTGAGCAAAGCAAATGTCACACCAATCTAGTAAGGCAAAAACAGAAGGAAAAATTCAGACATTATTTACTCAGCCTAGTGTTCTTCTAAACCCATATGACTTTCTTTTTCGGAGCATAATGGGAGAAATAATAAAAAAAAATATCTATAATTCTGCTCACTGATGTCATACAAAGGCATCTCTGTGTACCAAAAAACAAAAAAAACAAGAAAGAATGTATGTAAAGGATGACTGAAATTTTATTTTGAGGTAAACTATCCCTTTAAAAGTCAATCATTTATGTTATGCAATCTAACCTATGCTCCATTTTTGTTCATAAATGAACAGGAAACACTACTTCACTCTGCCAATGTGGTCACACTCCCTCAGGGTATAACAAGGTGTTTGTGACACTGTGTCAAGGTTAGTTTGGTTTGTCTTGCACAAATGGACAAGACTTTCTTTTTCTTTTCTGGGAAAAAATCAGTTTAGAGGTTGAAGTGTACCTTGTGGAGCCAGTGTAGGTTTAACTGCTGTCCAACAGCGACATGGCACAGGGCTAAAATCTGCAACAAATTAAAACAAGGACAAATATCACTGAATTTAAGTCAAATTGAAGTGAAATGCAGAATGGGTGACAGCAATTGCTTAGATAAAGTGATAAATCGTGGTATGGAGCTAACCCTGCTAAAAAATAAAAATAAAAAGATGGTTGGCTTATCTTGGCTGTTTTACACTGGTCTAAGCTGGCGATCCAACCTGGCCAAGATTGTCTAGCTGGTCTCCCAGCCTGACCAGCTAAAAAGTAGGGCTGGGTAAAAATAGCGATTTTCCGATGGCATTGTGATCTTTGTTTGAACAATCTCAATTCTTAAATCCCAAGATCGATCTTACACTATATGTGGCAACCCTCCATAATGCAAGTAAATAATTCACATGAGCAACCAAATCATATGCTATGCAACTAAAAATGTCTATGATTAGCCTCTGGCTAATAAATGTTTAGATTTCACTCACCAGTGATTGAGTAGTACAGAGGAGAGAAGTTATTAGCACAGAGGTCCTTTCACTGCATGTTGAGAGTAAAAGTTTGGTTTAACTTTGTTTCCAAAGACAAGATCCACGGATTCATACGTCACTGAATAATGTCTCTTAATACACTTTCTGTTTTTACAGTCAGTTGTTGATTTAAAAACAACAAAAAAGAAACACTAAATTCTATTCACAAACATATGCACTAAAGAAACCACACACATATTCTCTCGTGACATTTGCTAACTGGCTGACATCGGTATCTTAAAGAGACAGTACCAATTAAGCACGTGCTCTACATATCAATGTAAATACTTGTAAAAAGTACAAATTATGCAAGTAAACGATAAAATTTAACAAAAATATATATGCAACATTAATTGATGAAATTTCCGGAATCTGACCATTTTTCATTAAATTCGTATTTTCGAATTGTACCTAGAAAGGTTGCCTAGAATGTACCTATATATTAAAGAGCATTAAATGAGAGATATTTATTGATATACAAGCAAAATGGACATTGTAAAAGAAATGTACCCATATGAATCTATATCGAAATCTTGTGAATCAGAATTGAATCTGGAAATCTGAATCAATACCCAGCACTACTAAAAAGTAGCCCAAAGTCCATCTAAACCCAGCCACATGAACATGCTGGGCAACCAAGTAAGATAGCTTGAGCTGGATTTAGCAGGTTGTTTCAGCAGGAAACTTTACAATAATGTTGAATGGTCAACTAGTCGGCATGTACACACATGTCTAAGAGAGATAGTAACAGCGTTGATGGTTTTGGAGAGGTTTTGGAGTGCAAAGCAGAACAGTATCAATGCTACAGGGTAATGACAACTCACCATTAAAAATGCAATGTAGGTGAAGCCTGCAGCTGTGGTGGCAAATATGGGAATGGTACCATCGCTCCACTCCCCTGAGCGGTTATATAAAAACCTGTGAGAGCACAATATCGGCAAAACGTTAGAAACTGATTATTCAGCATTTCAATTCCTTGGTGTCTTATGTCTGATAGCCTCCATAATGGTCAGACTGCATTTAAGTCTAACAAAATAACCTGAGCTACTGAAAAACAGAGGGTACATTTGACAGGATCCACAATTTTCCAGCTCACTTTCATGAGAACTGGGGATTATATAACTATAATTTTGCCAAAAGGGGAGGAAGACAGATGCATCTGTTTTGCAATAAAGCATCCGATGCCTATTGGGCATCTTTGAAACAAAAGGAGATAAAACATATCCGATCATGGGGCACAGTTTCCTTATTGTCTTTCTTAGCATCTAAACACTATGGTTATGTTCAGAATAGATTACTACTATACTATGTACTGAATTTTGTGTAAAAATCTTAACATTATGTACAATATGTACATTATATTCTGTGCAAAGCATACATACTATATACTGTAGTATTTGTAAGAGTATTGTGGTAGTATGCTTTTCCAAACATAACAGAGGAGCACAAAGGGGGGCTGATCCTAGCTCAGCCCAATTTACTCCTTGGGCATTGATTGGCCTAAACTCCATATCAATGAGCTACCGGCTAGATGGATCTCCTGCATTATCATTGATCATATGGGCACAGTCCCACAGAGTATTAGCTGACAGTCGCTGTGAATCATCCCTCTTGTCCTCTACAGTAACATCAAGGACTCACATAGTACCCATGAGACTGTGCAGTGGGGTAGGGGTGGGGGTGGAGGCCACATAACAGAGGTGACATTGAAAAGGAAAAGCAAACAAGAGATGAAAGAATGATATAACAGGAGAATGACATTGAGGGACAAAGCAAACTATGTCTTTTCAGTTTTTCACTGTCACTGTTGTTTTCAAAGTCTTGAGGAAGTATGTGCCTCCTGGAAGATTCTCTAAGAATGGGTACTGTAAAATATCCATAATTTAATAGCTATATTTTCAATAAATGCAAGTATGATGCAATTAATGTTTCTTATGTGATGTGAATGTTATGCAGAATTATGCAGATAGCATCTACAAAAAAAAAAAAAAAACAGCAAAAGATCTGGATAGAATGAGGCGGAATGGACAGAATATCTCTGGGTTCTTATAATAATTGAATGTGTGAAACAGCATACTATTTTTACTATTTCTGCAGTATATATATATATATTCGGGGAAGTTTCTGTTGACAGACCCTCAACCCCTCAATTATGACAGAGGAAGCAAGCCTACTCAGATGTATGCTTGAGGCAGCTCTGTATCCCACAATGCAACTCGATTGTGACTTCACGGCACAGATTGCGCTTACTACCCCACCCCCAAACAATTCAATTGACCTAACTTTACTGCCATCATACAATAAAGCAGTTTAGAAAAGTTCTATTGAGATTTAACAGCATTATACTTGTAGTTACCTTAAACTGTTTGTTACACAGCCATAGATTGTGTTCATTGTAATGTTACCATTTTCGTTTTTGTAAAACTTGATTAATCCTTTATAACAATTAATGTCAATACAAATGTATTTATTTTTCTTAAAAGACCAGATTTAAAAATCAGACTTTTCAATTATAACTAAACTTTACCTGAATTTGTGACTGCATCAATCTCCAAAAACCCTGTATTCTTGTTTAGAAAAATCACTAAATAATTCCTCAAATTGACATCACATTTCAATGTGGTCAAAGTGATCAAGGGCTTAGGGTGCTCCAGTTAAACCCATTGCACAGATTCCACCAGTAGTGGGCATTCGTACAACGCAAGCAATGACGTACATCTGAGTCCATGAGACGGAGGCTAGCGAGGGAATGATATACAAATTAAGTGGAAGGCAGCCTTTCAAGCAAGTCAGTCCACTCAGCAGCTATCTTTGGAATACTCTCTGGCAGCTATTTTTCTATGTAAACAAGCGGCATACAAGAGCAGCTCCTATCTACTTGAATGGGGAAAGACCGAAATCTCCAAAATGGTTGGTCAAGATTATGATCAAAGGACATATTTCAAATCAGCAGTAAAATCTGTCAACATTGAAATCATAAATAGTGGTTCTTTTACCACAGATTATGAAAAAGAAAAAAAAGCTATTTTCTCGGCTTGTATAGCTAATGCTCATGTGCGTTCTCGAGTTGACTGCCTTGTAAGGTGGGACATCCTTTCTACATCCATTGACTGTTTGGGCATTCCAATTTCTCCCATATGTTTTAATAGAAGTGGCTCTTCTCTGCTAAATACTCTCTGGCATTCCACAGCATACTGCTAGACTACTCTTACCATTACAGAAGTAAACATATTTGCTGTACACATGACATACCCAGATAACCTACTAAACACAAAATGTGCAAATCTTTTCATTTCTAGTGACAAATTCACATAAATTAATATCAGTCTTGGTTTTTTACATATTTTTCTTGATTCATTCTTTGATCAGACTGCCAAAAACTATTGGATAACAAATACTGAATATCCATAATTATTATTTTTTAGATAATAACTGGAGTGGACACCACTTGCTGAATTAAAGTTACAACTTGATGAGGCTTTGTGACAAAATTGTTACATACTGATCTCTAAAATATTTATCGTTGCATAATAGAAACAGTAGGCAGAATACATTATATACTGCAAAGTATGCAGTAGGCTATTATTTCCATTCCACACATAGCCAAAACAACAGCCCAGCCCTTATCAAGTAAAGTTATGTGCAATCTGCTTTTTTACCAGTGATCTCTGCATGAATTCTGGATTACATTAAGCATAGCATTTTCCTACATTTGTTTCGGGAAAGATTATGATGTTCTTTGACACATCTCTGCAGAGTTTCAGAGATGAAAATGTACAATATTATAAAGCTTACTCACCAGTTAAACTCGCTGTAGTCATTGTGGGCCTCCAACCAGAAGTAAAACCACACCAGTAGCAAGGAAAAAGTGCAGAAGAGAATGAATGACCACAAACACTCCCACTGGAACAGAAAAAACAAACAAATACAATACACAAATTAAAATGGTAAAAGGCAGGTCAAATAAATCTGGTTCCACATTTTATGTCTATCAACATTAGTATTATTAAATAGGGTTGGCATCAACACAGTGACACACTGTGCCAAAAGATAATCTTGGTAGTTACATTTACATTTACGCATTTGGCAGATGCTTTTATCCAAAGCGACTTACAGTGCACTTATTAAAGGGACAATCACCCCGGAGCAACCTGGAGTTAAGTGCCTTGCTCAAGGACACAATGGTGGTGGCTGTGGGGATCGAACCAGTGACCTTCTGATTAACAGTTATGTGCTTTAACCCACTACACCACCACCAGTCCAGTTCACCTAGTTAAATGATGAACAATTCTTCAAAATACTGTCAACATGGTTTAAAAAAAATTGAGAAATGTAATATAAGCTACTTTAAAAGGGAGACCAATCAGAAGAGTTTCATTAGAGAAACATTAGTTCTGTTCTTGGCAGGGCACAGAAGTCGGCGTTCGATAAGGGCAATCCATCTGTGCATACTGTTAATACATAACACCCTGCCAGGTGTCACAACATTATAAAACACAATGACTATGAAGTGCAGCATATGTGCAGCACATATAGATAATCATAGAACCCTCTGTCACAGGAGTTACAGCTCTGCCGTTGCATGATCAGAGGTCCAATCAGAACGTTAGCATCAGGTGTCAACAGGGCCACACTGTCAATATTGCTTTGCATTGAATAGATTTGAATGTGACTCACTGTAATTTTTAATCACCTCTCTGATATATGCACAGAATACTGTGGGATTTCCCAGGGACTTAAGTAGGGGCACACGCATACTGGTATTTGTTCTACAGCTGAAACCATTCCTAGTGGACAATAATTGTGCATTGGGTCTATACTAGCATTAACCTAGATAATGCAGCAATGAAGAATATACTCTTGGAAAGAGAGATTATTTTTCATCATCACTGGCACTTCCCCTAGCACAGCCAATCTCTTAGTAATAACCAATGAACCATGAAAAATACCCGCACTTAAGAATATCACCATTTGTTTGGCTAAAAGAGAACTTACTATTTTTTCCAGTCTATTTAGAAGCACACACAATAAAATTACAGACCGTGTGTTGGTAAATTAATGAAATGGCTATTGTGCAATTAAAAACCATGAAAACATTAATGCATTATTTACATCTGAACAAATTAATGGTTGAATGGGGTCACAAATGTTCTCAGAATTCTTTAATTATCATAATGTTTCTTAATGGTTCTCCTCTTTAATCCATTACTGAGATTCATTGTCAATATATGACAGCCAGGCTGATTATCAGGCAAATGAAGTTCCTGTAATTGCTGCACATTACTTGTATGAGCATGAGCTTTCCAAGAGGCAGAATGTAGACAAATTACATAATTAAACAATCAAACTTTAGAAATCAAACAACAAACCTCAGCACTGTGTGATGCCTTATAAATCTAGTACAGTGTAGGATATTTAACATTTATGATTTCTAAAATGTACAAATTCCATAAGCCTTCCATTTGATTACATACTGAAATTGACTGATTTTTTAAGGATCTTTAAAGTCTACATGAAATGCAAATAGACCCCATTTACTATATTAATGCATGTTATTAATCTCATTGTGAAGGATTCATCTCTGCCAAGGGCGTATATTCAAAGCGGGGTGGGGGCGCTATTCACCCGTAAAACACATCAAGACCAACACCCCTCCCCCCCATTATTTACACCCAGATTAATGATAACATGTGTAAATGCTTCATGATGAAATTCTGGTATGGAATGTCCACTTTTCAGAATCCAATCAATTCCCAATGGATCAAATCAATTCCCGTTCAGCATTTTTTTTCTCTAACCTGTTTGACTCGAAAACATAAGTCACATTACAGAAGTAAAATGTGTTGCAAATGGAGATTCACATTGATATTATTGAGAAATAAAGACACATGACAAATGACAGTAGTTACTTCACTAAAACTTTGTTTGGGCACAAATAATTCACACTGTCACAATCTTCTACATTTTTTAACACAGGGAATTAAAACATAGTTTGTCATGAGGGGGGCAGGGCAATGAACTCAGATTTGTTCAGAATTGAAATGATTCTTTTGGCACATGAAAAGCAGTTAGAAAGTATGTATTAATTCCTAAAGCCCATCATCCAAAAACAAGTAAATAGAGACAGATAAAGAGGATTAGGAGTAATTCTAAGCAGAAAAATCATACACAACAAAAATGCTCCTAAACCGGAGATCACCCATCAGTAGCACAGTCTGTCTGAATGTATAAAATCAATAGCACACCATAAAATAGGTCAGTTTTCAAATGTGCTATTGTGTTTCCAAATGATTTTTCCATCAAGTGTTAAAATGTCACCAGGATGAGAACAACAGTAATGTACAGTAATGTAATGGACTAAATCACATAAATTTGACATTTTCTGAAGGAAATATGAGAGGTGCTTGCCGGAGCCAAAATCGCAGCCACAATGCTTGGTTGTTGATGGTGGTTGCTAGGGCATTGCAATGTGGCTACAAGGGTGTTCTGGGTTGCTGTCATGTCCAAGTTTAAAAGAGCCCACCTCAAAGGCTTTATGATATTCTGGTCCCTAGATATTACTCTGGGCCCCTCCTATAATGCAAATCTTAATACTTTTGAATGAACAGATGACATTGCTTTTGTGCATTTATGAAATGTAAAATAATATATGAAATGTATAAATATATTATTTCAGAAATTAAGGCCTTTTCTCTCAATAGACTAGCATTTTGGCTATGAACTTGCAGAACAATGCAGAAAAACCAACACAGAACTCTAAATGCAAATGATACGGTGTAGGTTTGACGTAGAAGTATAAACAGGCCTTTATGCGCAGAAGTTAAATACTTGCGGTCTGGGATTTGAACGCTTCCAGAGGAGAAAGTAGAATTTATATTCTATGAAACAGAGTCAGACCGTGTACAGACAGTGTCTGTTTATTTTACAACTACAAAAGTTATTTCGGTGTCTTTGTAGGCACAGAAACACCTGAAGAACTCTTGCCTTCAAAACTCTTATGAAATTCAAGTTCAAATAAATGTGATATTTCACATCAAAAATCCCTACAAAGCGTTCCATGCCACATTTGTATAAATGCTATAATGAAAGTAAATGCAGTGTGGACTCTGGCTAATTAGTTAAGGTGGGGCGATATGTTAAAGTGGCTGGTTTAAATGATCTTCATTAAGTTAAAGAGGCCTATCTAATGCTGAAATATTGGGCATACAACAATATCTCTCACTAGGATCTGCAAACCACTGGCTACAATTATGGCAATTATGCCAAAAGTTTCTTTAGTATTTCCTGAGTCAACAAAAATGGCATTCTACAAGCTGAATCAAAGGCCCAAAACAGTGTCCACAAAGGAGAAAGCTGCTTTATTAAGACAAATTTCCATAGAGTGGCTTGATTTTGATCTGACATCATATAATTTATTCATACAATAAAGTGTTTGCCAGCACATCTGTTCCCTTGAGGCAAAAACTAGAGTTCAAAATCCCACTGACTGCTAAATATCCCATACACAGAGCCAAAGGGCAAAGTGCACAGGGAGGCCAGCTGCCCCGCAGTGAGAGAGATAGAAGGGGAGAGGTAGAGAGAGATTAGCACAAGTTTAAAAATGAATAAACTCTTATTTAGCACTATATTTACTCTAAAGTTTAACTTGAAAAAAAAAATAATTGTGTTTTAAATTATTTTCTTCTGATTTCTGTTTAGTCATCCAATTTTAGCAATTTATTTGGACATTAACAAACTGTTAATACGTTAGGAAGGAAATAACTGCACACAATTAGTACAGCAACCACGGGTGCAATCGCAATTGTCAAACTAATTGTACATACAGTGCTCAGACATTTACTCGTAGTGCACGTGAAGCATTTTTACTTTGAAGTTGGTCTCATGAGCTCTTGTGAAATCACGAGTTCGGAAACTGAGTTTTGATCGAGACCGATAGAATACGAGCTTCAGAGGAAGATATCATAGGAGTGCTTGGCTGGAAGATGCTGGATTTTTGTGAGGTTTGTGAATTACATCTGTTTAAACTAGATTTTCGCATATTTGCAGACGGTATATGACAGAAGTATGATATTTGCCTATGAATCATTACACAGAAAGTTAAGTTACAGGAAACTGTTGGGGATAGGGAGAAAGAAATAACGCACACTTTAACATTATGATCTGATATGTGGACAGTTTAAATGCAAAACATTAGAATATTGTAGTAACACGATAGCACGTCCACAAAATGAACTGCGATTGCTCATTTACATGAAAAATTTAAAATCGCCCAATGCAGATAATTAAAAAATTCTAAATATCGGCCGATTTATTTGCCTCGCCGATATATTGGTCGATCACTAATCTTCATATGAAAATGAAAATACACGCTCTTTGTTTCTATTCAGAATGTTTCCAATCGCTGTTTATTGTGTTGCTGGGACAAAGACATGCTACCTTTCACCATATGAAAAAAATACAAAATAGAAGATTTTTCAACATGGAACTTTGACAAAGACTCGGTCACCTTTCACTTTCATTGCTTCTCTTTTACATGAGGGTGAGTAAATGATGACAGAATAGTAATATTTGGGTGAACCATCCCTTTAAATCTCACAAGAAGATGCATTAGGTCACCTTTTAGGAAACATGCCGGCACTAGAATTCCCCCGTAGACATATTCATCAAAGCAGTTTAAATGCTGACTACTCATGTAAAAACATGAGCCCTCGAACAGAGTGACAACACTGACAAGAGTGTGTAGAGGTGAAAACTAACTGGATACTCCTATATCTGCATCCACATTACTTTTTCCAAAGACAACATCTAGGGAATGGAAAGTAATTACAGACATATTCATGTATGTATTACATATGGCATGATTTTAAGAGTTCCACTTCAATGGACATTGTCTGTCGCCCATGTATTCACCCTGAGGGATAACACTGATTGGCTGGGTGGCCTCTTGCACAGTCAGTGCCTATGTAGTATCCGCTGTAGGCTGGAGCCACCATCTGTCACTTTGCATCACGTTAGGGTTTTCTGAAAACATTGTCAAGCAGGTATGTCGGAGTTTGATTTATCCTACCTAGTGTTCACATTAAACTTATGCCTCTGAAGGTAATGCTATTTTTTTTAAAGTCCGGGTCTTTTACATTAAAAATACATAAAGAAATGTAATACACATTCACACAAACCATTTACTTGAATGGTTTTTCTCTTTTAAGAGGAGCATATTTTCAAGTCATACTGATTTTTTTTTCTGGGGCTTAAAAGTGAAAAATGTCATATGGTGTCCAGAGACACATTCTCATTAAAAGCTGAAATTCATGAAAATAATAATAATAATTAATAATAATAATAATGTTGGCTTGACTACTGCAGAATAAACTCATTATTATTTATTAAAAAATTAAAATAAAAAAAAGCAGAGAAACTATTGTGTTTTAAAATATAATTCATATTTAAAAATGCTTTTATCCACCAAATCAAAGTTGTGGAGAAACCAACATGTAGGAAGCCATTTTGTTATTTATGTTGACCATAAAAACCACAAAACAGAGTGGACACTTTTAGGCCCTCAAGACTGCGCACAAAGCTTTAAAAAACATCTGATATTTATTTTAATATTTTTCTGAAAAGGCACATTTTGCTCAAGTCATGTGGTGCAACCCTTGAAAACTTGATCTTTTTTAGTCAAAAATTCATAGTATTTTTATTTAAAAAAATTACCTTGAAGATTTTGTTTGAAAACCTTTTGGAAATTAATGACAAAGTTTATACTCTCATGTATTCAAGGTGCAAATAAAGTATTATTATACTTTTTACTTGGTTACACCACATGACAATTTGAAAGTTTTTAATATTTTTTGTAAAAAATGCTAAAGAGGTTCTTTAGAAATGAAACCAAATTGGACACAAATATTACATTTATGAGAACATGACACGTGTTCTTAACTAGATTTTCAAATATTTCTTATTTTTAACACCTTGGACAACCTTATGTCACTTTTGACAACACCATCCCCCTTTAATTTGTTTTTACAAATCGACCACTGCTTATAACTGTGGGTTATTCTTGTCTGTCAACCTCTCTCAGGTTATGAAAAAATGGCAGACATTAAGGGTGTTGTGCGGTTGGAGAGAGACAAAACTCATGCTAATTATGTAATGTACGCAATTCGGATACTTTACCTTAAAGTATCATCTTTACTGCATATTCCAAGATGTATTTATCACATTAATTCTAATTAAACTGATCTCAGTTGTTGCATTTCATGTCAACCACTGGGGTGGTATTGTGCTAGGAGTTGTATTGGCTTTTACAAACCAGGGGCCCATGGGAGAAGAGTGCACTCCTATTCACAGGCTCTTTGTGTTGGCGGTAAAGGGATGCCTAAATGGAAAAACTCTCAATTATTACTGAGGAGGGATCTTTTTTCAGTGGAGCACACAGTGGCCTAAACAGATTAAACTGGAGGCAGTCACACATACTGTATTTTTTCTAACACGCACACACACATGTGCTAACCAGGCACAAAGACAAAAAAACAAGTTAACAGTTTCCTTAATCCCCTTGTATTCTGTGTGAAAAGAATGCGTCCATCCAGAATATGTATAAACTGCCTGCTCCCCTCATACCACAGACTGGAGTCCAGAGTCTGGAATCATGAAATTTAGATGTTCATTGCATCATCACTGGCCTACAGTATAACAGCCGGTACAAATAGATCAGAGTGTAAATGTCACATGAGGGCAAAACCTTGACTCTAAAACCATCAACTTGGGCAGAATGGGACAAAGGAAAATTACATTAACTGTATTCATTGTAGACTGATACTAACTGTGATGCTTGGAGTTCATTGGCCTGGGACTCTCTCTTGCTCGGTCTCTCTCTGACAGCTGAACTGGCTCAGGGTCAGGCATCCTGCTGCGGAAGAGTGAGCCGAAATCGCTGACAGCACACTATAAGCAGCTGAAAGCCAAAGCACAAAAGGAAACCGGGGCAATGGCTTAGTTTCCCTTTGTGGAATTCAAATGGAAATCTATATCTGCTCCTTTTTAGCTCATTTTATTGTATTAGGCATTGATCTGAATGGACAGGGATTGTAGATATGTGATTGTGATGAGGAGGGGGTGGCCGGGGTACGGCCAGTGCCGATCAACTGATCAGTGGGAGAGTGAGATAAAGGGGAGCCGGAGGCACCAGTTAGAGTGAGACAGAGATGCACGCGGCCGCACTGCATGTGTGTCTGTGTCCTTATGTTTTATGTCAAGTTCATTTTTATCATTACATTTTACATTGACCGTTCAGCCAGTTCCCGCCTCCTCTTTGCCCATCCTTGAACTATTACAGTGGTGCTGAAACCTGGGGGGGGTGATGCACTGTCACAGAGTCCTTGCCGCTGCCACCCGCCAGGGGAGCAGCTGTGGCTGTCTGCCTGGGTACGGAGGGGTCGCTGGCAGCTGCCAAGAGCCGGAGTAACTGCTGCCGTCCTCTGAAGAAGGGGAGGAGTGAGCTGGTATAACCAGAAGGCGGAAGAGCAGTTGAGGACCGGGGCGAAAGCGCATCCGGCGAGCAAGTTCTTTCTTTCTCTCTCGCTCTCCCTCTCTTTTGGGGTCTCAGTTCGCGCTTTCCCTCTCCCCATGCCTCCCATCGTCTCTCCCCTAGGTTCACAGGAGGCGGAGTGGATCACCGGCTGGCAGAATGGCCGGAAGGGCAGCGTCTCCCCTCCAGAGATGGGGGGGCTTGAGTTAACACTTCATGGTAACTAAAAGTGCTTTATATTAAAATGTAAAAATATTGTTTGTTTGACACAACAATATAATAAATAACTGATGTAAATACTTAAACACTAGAAAATTAAATTACTTTTCAAGTGTGATTTACAGATTTTTTGACAATTATGTACCTTCTCGTATATCATGAAATGGTTCTACTTCTGTTATCGACATGCAATTCTATTTATAAGACACTTTATCTTGGTTTATCTAACAACCATCTCTACTGTTCCTCTCAGCTACATGACAATGGTCAAAATCTGTGTTACCAATTTTCAGAAGTCTTCACCTTTCACTCCGGTCTCGTCTTACAGCATGTTTCTCCAACAAGACAATTTTCTCCAACTTCCCTTTTATAACTGTGGGTTACTGTTTACCTTTACAAAAGGTAAACAGTAACATGAAAACAGTACTGCTCCTTAAGGCAACAACCTCTATAAAGGAAAACAAACCATTTAATGAACATGCCTCAAGGGAGTTTTTGATTAACACAATTAAAACAACTTGCATAACAAACAGATCTCTTTTTCTTCAATTTAGTGTGGCTTTAAAAAGCATTTAGACACTTAAATAATTTGGATGTATGAATGCCTTCGCATTAGATAAGAAAATATCAAACAAAATGGAATAAAAAAAAACATTTTCTTTGTACCAACTTCACATATTTAGCCATTTTTGCAATGATTTTTCACATTAACTATGAACATGTATCCACAAACCTTAGAAAACCAGAAAGTGTCCAAATAAATGTATTTGTAACACTAGGCTTGTTTTGCTTACAAAAACAACAGCACCAGTGACGTTGCGTGACGTCGTCGCATTCTAAGATGATCTGTTTTTATTGGTTCAGCAAAAGTCGTTCCAGCTCTTGTGATTAATCATGACTTCATTGGCTCCGCCCCCACCCAGCACCAGTGGTCTGCTCTCTCACATCTTGATTTACAAGTCACAAGTGAGTTTGCTACAGATTTTTTGCAAAAATTGTTGCAAAAGGCAAGGCAGGAAGATTTGAAGTTGCAGTGGCAGATCTGAGAGGTTGTTAATGATGATTTGTGGTTGTACTGCGAAAGTAAATACATGGTTGTGTCTGTAATTTTATTTATATGAATGTCATTTGACACATTTGTGACTATTTGTCTGCAACTCTGAATTCAAAACACAGGTTTTGGATTGTCTGTGAGTGCAGATTGCAGCATTCAACTTCAGATTTTTAATTGAAACTTACATTTTCATTTTTCACATCGGGACTGTGAGTGTAAATTTCAATTTACAAGTACAAATATTTATTGTGCAAGTACTCAAATGAAAATCCACAAGCTCTCGAGTTTTGCAACAGATTTACCGAACCACAATATTGAGCTAATATTGAGAGTGTGGAAAAAATAAATAAAACCTGTACATATTTTTCCCTTACAATAGCAAATAATACAGATTCAAAGACCATATATTTCCTTGAGAAATATCACACCACAGTTACATATTCAGCTAACATGAAAGTTATATAGACCTGCCATGATTCGAGAAAAGTCTTCTATTGATAAATGTCCCTGATGAGGATAATACCATTTGTTGGCTATCTGGAGGCTGTGCTTTCAACACACATAAATAATGTCACAGTTCCCCATGTCCTTTAATTAACTGCATGGAAACCGTATCTTAGAGAAAAAAAGTGCTTTTATACATTAGACTGATCGTTAGTTACTTTATTAAAGAAGCAGACATGAGCAAATGTATCAAAAGAAGCCCAAACAAAAACATAATGATTACTCATTAGATGTTTTACCCTAAGAATTATTGTCTAGTAGCTTTTAATCAATTCTAGAGCATGATCTAATATGATAAAATAAGTATTATTATCTAACCAAATGTTCAGGATTGGGGGGACCAAATAAGTAGTTTACAAATCAAACATTGAAAACCCCATATCCTTTTAGTCAACAACTAATCAATATATTGGGAGGGGATGTGGTCCCCTTCAATGTCTATTGGGGTACGGTCCAGTTCAGGGTAAGAAATGTAAAAAGGGGGGGTGGGGGCCAAAAATGCCACCAATCATGACAAAAATCCCCCAGACAAATTCCCTTGTAATGACACCTTTTGTTTTTTATTTGTCATCTCATATTTTGTAATATTGTATTATAGTTCAATGTGTGCACTGCATTTCAAACGTCCTAAATGATGCTTTTGCAGGGCACTTAGAAGGGAGAGCCATTGTGGAAGCCAAGCTGTAAGTTCTTTTCAAACAGAAAAGTGTATTACAAATAACTTATTTTTGAGCCTCATACCTTTCAGCCCTCCGAAGCTCTTACAGTGGAAAGTAAAGTCTTCGAATGAGATAGGGCATATGGAGGATCACTTCCAAATGCACCCATACTGCGGCATAAAATATGAGTTGATGTTGTAAGAGGATAAAAATTCTTAAGAATTTGTTTTAATGAATTGATTATATCAACATATTTGACATAAAAGAGAAAGAGTTTATTTTTAAAATGGGTAGAAAAACGTGCCCCCTAAAATGAAAATATGACACTTGTCCAGATCAAATGATGGGTCAAAACTCTTATGTTTTGTTTCTGAATAAGGTTTACTAGTCTAGTCAATTGACATGTATGCAAATGTCAGTTCAGAATACACTCACTTGAGATTGTTCTGGCTTTTTAAATGCTTGGCCCAGACATTCTGTTTTTTAAGGTGAAATTGTCCACTCTAAAACTGACCTCTTGATGACATAGACTTAAGTTTGATAATCAGCTTTGGCTCTCATATTGAGACTACATCATATCTATGCACAAAACAAAGACAATAGATCATATACACAGTAACTATGGGATAATAGATGTGTTACAGTGGTCTGGTTGATATGGTAGCTAGTGAACACAAGACAACATTAAGTGAGCTCTGCCCTGACCCCTTAATTCTCCATGAGCCTTGAATAATCTGAACTTTGATCTTCCCGAAAATACTTGTTTTCTTGGAAAATGTCTCATCATGTGACCTGAAAAATGTCCAATCCTAGTTAACCTATTACCCTTTTAAAACAGCCTAGATATTTGAAGTTTGTTATGTAAATGTTATGAACACCTCCACTGCTGTCAAACACCCTGTCTGTACACATGTGGTAATCTGTTATTGTCACAATGTCCTGGTACCTTCAAACACAGAATGTAATGACAAAAACACTTAAAGGGATAGTTCATGCAAAAAAAATATTTTGACAATTTACTGACCTACAGACTTTCATTCTTACGTAGAACACAAGAGATGCTAGCTAGTATATCAGGGACTGACAGTCTCAGTCACCATTTGCTTTCATTGCATCTTTTTTCCACACAATGAGTTTTAATTATGTTTAAAAAGCTGTAAGGCCCTTACGTGTTCCATGGAAAAGAGGATTTGGTCATATGGATTTGTAACAGCATGAGAGTGAGAAAATGAGGACAGAATTTAGATCTCTGGGTTAATTAACCCTTTAAGTAAAATAACTTTGTGTGATACTTTAAGGTTTGAATTTAATCAATACATTTGAACATGTCCGCCATATGGCTTGGTGACGGGGTAACTCACCTTGGTGGTGTCATCATGTGACCGCTGGTAGCGTTTCCAGCGGCATCCATAGATCCCTGTCAGACATGATAAACACAGCTGTCTCTCATAGACCTGTAAGGGTTGGTGCTTCACCATGCTCCTTCAATCCAGACACCACTCCACCTCACTATCATCCCACTGACAGCCAAGGACCCTGCAGATAGACAGTAGCACACACAGAGAGCACCGAATAAACATACAGCAGATTACCATTAGCAAGTGAAGCTAGCTAAAAAAGCGGGGACACACATAAACCCATATGAGGGGATGGGTGGAACGGTGGGTTCATTTCCAACACTGTTTCTGTGTAAAGCTGTTCCGGATCTCTTAAATACTGTAGTTTCAGAATTTCAAAACCCAAATCACAGTATTCAATTTCATGTCTTTAAGCGGTTTAATGCTAATGTGGCAGAGCTAACAAGGCTGTTAATTTTTTTGCATTTTTATTGATATGTACACTAAGCCCCCCTCTGACAACATTTACAAGACCGCACCCCCATTAAATAGGTGCGTGATTAACGGCTATAAATATTTCTATTAATAATAGGAAACCGTATTCTGCAGTATTTTTATATAAAAAAAAATGCATGTTTGCCCTTATGACAATGGATGTTTTTTTTGCCAATCTTTGTGATAAACTCACACCACATGAGCCAGTGTCTGTCCCTATGTGAAACTGCACTAGTCAAAGACACATCGACCCGATATCATGCTGAACTCGTTACAATGGACACGTCATAATGGATGAACACGTGCAGAGCTATATGGCTTTTTACTTTCTGAGTGAGAGCAGAGAGATTTCATAAAGCCCCATTCACACCACCAGCGACATTGCGCGACACCATCCCATTCATTTTCAATGTGAGCACAGTGACTTCTGGTGACACAAGCTGTCGTGGTGGAGAGCGACAAGACAAGACAAGTTGAGAAAATTTCAACTTTATGCAGAATGTACAATTTTAGAGACAAAATTATGTGGAGAACTAAATCAGACAATGACACAAACTGGACTCAAACTCGTGTTCCTGTATGAGTACCAACAATCGACTAATCAATTAGTGAGCTAGACTAGTTTATTATTTTTGTTTTAAAAATTCTCAGAATTTTTTTGTGATTTAATTGCCATGCAACCAGTGTGCTATGCTTTATATGTTTATATAAATGGTAAAACCCTCTCAGTAAACTTTCATCTTTAAATAAATACCCTTTAAGGCATCACTATATTCATACACATGCAGACAGGAGTCCTTGGCTGTTGCAACTCAAGTCATCTTGTGCCATGAGCGTCATCTTTTTAAGATGGTGTGTCAAGTTAAAAATAATTAAAAACATCTCACAACACCCATGTTAATTTTCATTCCATTGTGCTCCACTCAGCTGTTTTGAATACAAGATGCATCCTGTGAAAGCCTCTAAAACGCATCTGACAGGGGTGAAGCAAACCCTAAAACCAGCCTAATTATTCAGGGCTTCATTAAAACTGATTGGTAAACTAGTCATTCAGGCAACCCACCAACTAGTTGATTTAAAATATACATTGCTTTGCACATTCATAGTGCTAACTGCTAATTTGATTCAAATGTGTTTTATGGTACACTTTACACTTTGCTACCACATGCAATCAATGGTGGTAATGTTTTATACCGTCTATAGATCCCACTAGCCCCTGAAATCTGCCAGCCTGTGGAACAGTCCTGAACCCTAAACCAATCTTTCATTCATGTGTGCCAGGCACCAGATTCAGGCACGTAGTAATGGTCACAGAATTAGTCAAGAGAATAAAATCACATTTCTGCAGCTTTAGCTCAGATTTTCCACTGCTTATCAGTCACTGTAAGAGAGGTAAGCCTCTGGGACTCTTATCTGGGATGCCAGGGTGACTGGGATCAGCCAAAACAGTCATTCAATGAGACAGCTTTTTCATTTACCTAAATCCTAGCTCAGTGTATAGTCACAGAATTGATTTCACTGTTAGCAATTATGGAATTTTTGTAAAAAAAATTGCAAAGAATTGTAGTGTCAAAGGCCACATTTGCCCACACTAATCTGTTTACTGCTGAAAATGCATCAATTTTGCTACAATTGCCTCTTATCCACACTGGAACAGTGTTTTCCTCAGGGACTAAAAACTAAATGTTTTTCATTTCGGTTCGATCTGCTTCTCAGTCAAACCCCGGCAGCATCAAATTTGTATTAATGAATAATACCTAACAATAATTCAGAGAAGACTTGGAAACAGCTGAGAATTTTCCCACAATTTTTTTCTTCTATCTGAATTAATAATATATGTATACGTACAAATTATATTAATTTGCCAAAATGGTCTTCAGCATGTCAAGGAAGAAAATATGTTTTCCTATGTTCTACTAAAAAGAGTGAAGCCCCATTTTTTGGGAAAAAGGAAGTGGTATAATTACACAAATACTTTGGCCTGTGGTTTCTTGAAAAAAAAAATGATCGGAAACAAAATTACTAACCGGCTACCAACATTTAAAAAAAAAAAATTCACTCCGGAACAATTGAAAGGAACGTTGTTCCCATTTTTGGTTAACTTCTCCAGATAATTTTGTTAGTTTTTGTTTTTTGAACCTTTTTATTAATCCCTGGTTTTCCTCTAACAAAAATGGTTACTAGTGTCGCATACTTTGGAACATTTTCAGGAAATAGTTTTCAAGCAAAAACGGGTAAGTGTGAGCTAAAGGTTGGTTTCGCACTGCCCCAGCAAATGGGCAAGGAACAGAACGCATGTGTCTTAAGTTCTTTTTAACTTGTGCGACACATGGCACAGCGTTCAAAGAGATCGAGAGCGCATGTATTGCAAAAAAACTGTATGCAAAAATATGTTCGTGTGAACAGCCCCTTGACAACGCAGAGAAGCATACCTGTCATTTTCACACTGCTCCAAGAAACATCAACAAGGTTAACAAACTGATCCAACAAAACCAAACAACCCAAAATGGAAGTCATTTTTCAGTAAAAAATCTTCAATCTATTTCACATTCATGAGTGCTATGAGAGAAGCTTGTTCACAATGGCACACATTCATGCAAGTACTTGAATTGTTTTTAGTGCTAAAAACATGATCCACTGTGAACAAGCTTCTCTCATGTGCTCATGAATGTCCTATATATGTCAGGATTTATTCCTTAAAAATGACTAACATTTCGGGTTTTTCTAACCAAAACCCATTGTATGCCTTCAGACGACTTGGAATATGATTATGTATCGCATAGACTACTTGCATTATATTTTTAATATAATCACTATCAACGGCCATGGTATTGAAAAGACAGAGGGGAATATTCATCTCCTTCTGTGCTTTATATAAAGAAAGTCAAATTTGTTTGGAACAACATGAGGGTGAGTTGATCACAGAATTTTCACTTTTGGGTGACCTATCCCTTTAAGAATAAATAATAACAGTTTGGAATATAAAATTTAAAACAAAACAATATTCCGTTCCGGCAAATGACAATCTTGGCAGAAAGTGAAAAAACAAACAACAACAACGTACAATCTAATCACCAGGCTTGCACTCTTGAGATCCACTATATTCAAAAGCATGGCACATCATATTTCCATGCACCCTCTCTGCTGAGTGAATCTAAATGCTAATCAAGGACTTTTACAAGGGAGACAGAAATCAAGGTTTTGCAATGTATGGCTAAATGACTACTTATGTAACCAAAATGTGCTTCAAATGGGTCTCTTGTTCATTACAGTAAATGAGCTGTCTGTGTGTTAATTGAAAATAAAGTAATAATTCTTGCACCCCCATGCTGAGGATTGAATCCATTTAAATGAACTGTTGAATAATTAAGCACCCCCTGTATTTACTGCTGGGTGTGTCACAGATACACTGTAGGCGAGAACAGTAACCTTTGGAGCTGGTGGGATAATATGAGGATGAACTTGATATGGCCAAACATTGTTCATTTTGATGCCTTTTGTCTGGAAGAGAAAACATGGGTCAAACAATCTGAATAGAGTACGGCCAGAGACAATCCATTTTAAGACCCCATGAAATGGCTTGAGAAGTGCAGTTCTTTCCAATTTTGACATATTGCTTATTGAAACAAAGTTGAGAAACAGCCTAATTGAAAGAGTTCTGCCTTTTTCTAAATAGCAACTAGTCTTTAGTATACAATTTGGTTTGGGTAATGGTACAGATTTCCCATATTCTGTTTCACAAGCTCTCGATTCAATATCGTTTCTTTTGGGTATTTCAGTTATAATATCCCATTTGCTTACATATGAAAGAAATTCTCTCCCAGCTATTGTTGTTAATAACTCTTCTGCGTTAAAGATCAATATTGGGATTTAAGAATCGATATCGAGATCGTTCAAACGAAGAACGTAATACAATGTAAAATCTATATTTTTACCCACACCTATTACAATTACATCACAGCCATGAACCATGCTTTGCTACTTGCTATTACTTGTCAGTGGTAGGTGGCATGTATAATTTTGTGTTAGGGGCCATCCGTATTCTAGTGAGTTTTTTTATTGTTTGTATGATGAATTGGTTGTGAAGTTTACTCATAAGTCCTTTTGGATAAAATGTATGTGGAAATGCAATTTGTATTTGTTCATGCAAGATTATCAATCTATTTTCCCATAAGAGAACTCTTTAAAAAGCTTATTTGTGCTATAAATTAATTTTATCTTTCTAGGACTACACTAGCATTTACAGTAGATGGCTTCTAAGCTAGCAGACATGGACTAGAAGCAACAAAACATATTTTATATTTCACTCTTCCGTCGACAAGTGAATTACTTTTTGGGCTTTTTTTACTTTTTTGTTTGAGTGCCAAGTACACATCCAAAATAATCAACTTTGTAAACAAAATAATACAATCGAAACACTGCATGGCTTGAGTTTATAAAGTAAATAGCACAGAAGGTAATAATTGTAGGGGTAAGGATTAGTCACTGTTGTTATTAACTGGTGATGAAATGCAGTTGTCAGCTGTTTTTTGTCTGAACTCAGCCTTCAGAATGGGAAAACAGCTATTACACAAAACCACGCTGAAGTCACACTGCAGTGCACTGCAGCCTTTAAATGGCAGTGGTGAAGGTCTACAACACTCTGTACTTTCATTTAATATGTCGCAATTCTACAGTGTCACCAGTTACCTTAATTACCAGGTGAAAAATAAAAAGGTACAACTTGCCAAGCACCTAAACAGCAACCAGTGTTTCATAGATTCACTTTTAACAATCACCGTCAATATAATAGAATTTACACCAAGTGACTTTAATAGCTTTGAAGAAGACCAAGGAATAAATATCTTTCTGATAGAGGGACAAAAAGTACACATTAAAGCGACAGTTCACCCAAATTCTGTTATCATTTATGGCGTTCCAAACCTGTATGACATTCTCTTCAGTGGAACACTAAAGGAGATGTTAGGCAGTAAATTATGTAACTGAAAAATTAATTTGAATGCTTGGGTGAACTTTCCCTTTAACCCGCCCCCCCACCTTTCCTGTAATCCTTTTGACACTTATGCTAACCCTAACCCCTACAAATGAATGGTGACATTACAACACTGAATTCATGAGTCACAGCCAAACAGAAATGAGCAAAAGTTAATGGAAACAATTCCTACAAGAATTGTTACAGTGAAGTCAAAGTCTTGTCACCTCAATTAGCTCTAGAGTTCAAACTTTCATGCAAACAAATTGACACTTGCTCCAAATTTTTAAGGTTTTTGAGAGGGGTGAGTAAGAAGATTTAGGAAGAACAGTCTCCTTTCTGCTGCCTCATTTCCTTTTGACAGAAAACAGTGAAAACAACCTCCATTAAAGGAAACTGTTCAGCAATTTGTATCTCAGACTACATTATAAAAGGGCAGAAGCAACCAACATGAAATCAAAATTATGGCAATTGAATTTCTTAATGCACATTCCTGGTCTTAATAGGTGTACAATTAATTGTTTCATGTTATTCCAACCCCCCCATCCCCCCAACATCTTCCCACCAATCACCTGGCTCCGTTCTGATATGTTAACAGTCACTTTTCATCATCCAATTAATTTGTGATGGATAAAATGAAGTCCTGCCCTAAACTTTTTTCTCATTGAATATCCTTTTTTACTTTGAAAATATGTCCAATTACAGAAGTAAAATGGGTTGTGAATAACATTTAATGTTGACTAAAAGGAAAAAACAATAATTAATAGTGGTCTTTGGAAATAATTAAATGTACAGTATGTGAGATGATCCACCATTATTAAACCTAAATCTTAAACGTGTTAAACCATTTATGGTTTGTTGACAAACTAAAAACCCCTGTGCCATTACTAAAGATGCCATTGTGCCACAGTCAATCTGGAGAAACATTTAAAAGTAACCACAGAATTGCCACTACAAATTACTACCATTGCTGCTTGACAAGTGAAGAGACAATTGCATAAAATGAGAAATCAACTCTTAGCTCTAGAGAAAGGTTGCACACATTTTGTTTTTATTCACTGGGAAGATACAGTGCCAAAGCTAAACAATTTACAGGACAAATGTGTTTTATTTTTTAATGGCTGGAGAAAATTGTTGTTCCATGTATGGACTGAAACATACTTGACCTTGTGTTCCTTCGCCGGAAAGAAATTCTGAGTAAACTTCAAATTTTTACACTTGGGAGAGCATTTTTTTAAAAGCTCAGTTTTTGCTGTCAAAAACGGCATCTCAGTGTGGACAGAAGGCCAAAACGTAGTGAAAAAGATGCGTTTTTAAACAAATTTATTCGTGTAGATGTGGAGTTTCACTTTGGAAATGTAGTATGTTTACTAATGTCATAGCTTTCCAAAGTATGCGATAGAGAATGTATTTGAAAGTCTTAATTTTCAGTGGAGGAAAATGCTGGTCTAGTATATATGAGAGGTGTAAACGAAACAAAAGTCAATGCATTCTACTGTAAAAGTGGCCTTAAACATTACGTCTAAATCCCTGTTTAGATCAAAATATTCTTTGAGTTAACCATTTAAAATGCAGTTAAGCAGTATTTCAAACTAGTCTAAACTATTTTTTATTTATTTATTTTTAATACTAAATGACAGCAAGTAAGTGACTGGTAAAGCCACCCTGGTCAATCTCTTTGAATATATTAATGCTTATACTAATTGGGGTGGTAGAGCTGATGCTACACACTCGAACGTGACCTGACATATATTAGCAGGTTGTTTATGTTCGACTCTTCTGAATCCTGACTGGATTCGCTTCAATGATGTGTCAGCAGCCCCCCACCTTCTCTTTAACAGCTAAAGATATTCAGGTCACCGTCTGTTTGCTAAAAACTGCCAAATACCTTGCATGAAGCCCAAACTAAAATACTCCCTTACAAAGGAGTAGGTGTGGCCTCACAGATTTAATGAGCTTAATGCTCCCAGCCCTTTTAAAAAAACTCAAATAAATCACACTTGACTTCATCCACAGCACACCTATAAAACACAGACAGGGTCGTAGGGATAATTGAAAATTTGGCTGGTTGAAGTTTTTTATATTAGTGCTGTGACTCGAAAAAAATTAATATTTAAAAAAATGTTTAACTAATTAATCAGACAGTTTTCTATGATTAATCACAAAGAATCATGGTATATTAAAACAAACATTAAAATATATTCATAAATGTTTACTTTATATGTTGCCTCAAAGAACTTGCAAGACTCTAATTGAAATATGTACATGTAAAAAAAAGAGTTGCTGATAGAGTTAATTAGACATAGTTGTACCCAAGATTAATATCTGTAACATTTTATGTATACAAGCCATAATATGAATGGACATTCTGTAATTAAAAGTTTGGCAAAATCTTCTGCCGTATTGCAGGTGGACTTTTTCATAATAAGGATCAATATTGGCAAGACAAACTTAAGAGTACATTTCCAATGCATTATTAGACAATATACATCCAGATACAAACCAAACTTAAAATCTTAAAAGTATTATTTTCTCAGGTTGCTGTTTAGTCTCTATCACGCAGACGCTGTGACTCTTGTGCGGTTTCACATTTGACACTGGTTCAGATGAAAGTGAGTGAGCATTATATTTTGCATTGCCTGATAAGAGTACGGCAGCTTACCTGTATCTCTCCCACACCTGGTTCACCACTTGTGGGTGAAGTCTCCATTCTCTATATACTAGATCCACTCATGTGTTTATTACAGTATGCCTGGGACGTGTGTGATGCTTATTTATTATGCATGCACTGCTCAACACAATCAGTTTCTGTGCTAGGATGTGCAGTTGAGTCAAGTGTGTAACACCTGGAAATGTATATCAATTTTTATCATAGGAAGGGGGTCTGTTTTTTAAAGCGTTAAACAGTCAACTATTAAATCGCAGAAATAATCATGTTCAATTTGCCAGCCCTATTATATAGCAGCACAGACATGTGTGTATATATATATATATATATATATATATATATATATATATATATATATATATTTAATTCTGCTATAGAAGCATCTGCAGTTTCATGCTGTTTTTAAAATGCAATAGAAAAAAGCAGCACATAATGAAAAATAATTTAGTGGCAGTCTGGAGCCCTATTGTCATTTTGAAAAAAATATTGTTTGAGTTACATTCAACAAATTTTCATGTCAAAAGAAGGCCTCAATTTTTGTATGACTGACTCTTTAGCCTTTGTACTGTAGCAAGCTTTTTTAGAGCCTCTACACGTTTCTTTTGAAATTTGCGCCTGGCACTCACAGCTGCTGCCATGATGGCATCTTTTGCTATTTTCTTGCCGGCCGTCGAGATTAGAGACTCTAGGAACAACATCTCAATGAACAACATCTCAACACTAAATTATAAAGGCCTGTCTCATATAGACGCCTGTCTCAAATACAAGCCGGTGCAGTTCGACGATTTGGGTTATTTTTTTTTAAGTTTTACGGTATATGAGGTAGCGCAGAGCGACCCCGCGGATCCAAGCCGTCTGAAACGCCTTTCCATAAAAACACTGTCGCAACCATTCACAAGAAATTAATTTATAAGTTGCCAAAACCTTGAAAACGACTTATACATCATACAACGATTCATACAGCAAAGTTTTAAGGGTGGCTAGAAGTAGCTAACTTAGCTATCTTATTATTGTATAGCTAGCAAATACAAGTAATGTTAATGCAGCTTAAACATCCTACCATAGTGGAAAATCAATCAAAATCGCTCATCTAATCAATCGACAACAAATTCAAATTAATAACTTATAGGTTATAATTGTTATATAGACACAAGCAATAATACATACCCAGATCATCCGATCCGGCGATGTTCTTGACAGGGATGTCGTCACTAGGATTGGAAGACGGGGGGCGTTTACATGCGGGACTCTCACGCTCTCCCTCTCTTCTGTGCGCGGTTTGGAGCTCGCGATTCTAACCCCCCCCCCCACCACCAGTTTTTTTACAGATCTACATGATTCACGTAGGTCACATTTTCAGGTCGGAAAATCCGGAAAAATCACATCCCTGGTAACAGCACCTGCACAGGATCGGTACATCCGAATATCACACCTGCGGGACAGGTACAGGATGGCAACAACAACTGCCCAAGTTACACCAGGAACACACAGTCCCTCAATCAGTGCTCAGACTGTTGCAATAGGATGAGAGAGGATGGACTGAGGGCTTGTAGGCCTGTTGTAAGGCAGCCCCTTACCAGATATCACCGGCAACAATGTCACCTATGTTTACAAACCCACCTTCGCTGGACCAGACAGGACTGGCAAAAAGTGCTCTTCACTGACGAGTCACGGTTTTGTCTCACCAGGGGTGATGGTCGGACTCAGGTTTATCATCAAAGGAATGAGCGTTACACCGAAGCCTGTACTCTGGAGTGGGATTGATTTGGAGGTGGAGGGTCTGATATGGTCTGGGGCGGTGTGTCACAGCATCATCAGACTGAGCTTGTTGTCATTGCAGGCAATCTCAACACTTACAGGGATGACATCCTAATCCCCCACTTCAAATTCAGGGCATGCAGAGAGTAAAGCGCTTTAAATATCGCCATTGTTATAGCGTCACTTATGCACTGTTCTATCTGTTTGCTTTGCGAGTAGAAAATAAAACCTTTATCATCAGGTGTGCGCACTGTCCTGACAAATGAGTGAATGGCAATAACAAATGCCAATGAAATGGAGAGCGGGGGTGGGGGAGAGAAAAACAATAATTAATTAAAACATCACCATCATCTCCCGAACCGCTGCCATTATTTTCTTCTTTGTTTTCCCCGTTACGTGCAAATCAGTGCAATTATGGGTGCGAGCTTGTCTTTCATGTTGTTTGTTAGCTTCCTATCATGAATAAACTCTCCCGTTGCTATGCATGGTTTTGTGAAAGAATTTCGGGATCGTAAATTCATTCAGGCACAAATGGTCATGGGTTTGATACAACTGGTCTGCAAACAGTCGTGTTTGTGCACTTAACTCACGTCTTTGTTTCCACATATGTCTTTGACATGCACCACTGTTCTGCCGTGATTTAAACTGAACTTCTTTTGAGAATCAATTCAGAATTATGAATCGCGATGCATCACTGAAACTATTTTTTCCAACAGCTCTAAATGGCGAAATGACACCAGAATCAAAATATTAATAAATCTGCCCAGCAGAAATTGTTTTATAATTATTTTACTGATTAAATACATTATTTAAAATTCATATTGTAAGTTTTAATGTTTCTAAACTATTCTTTTCAAATAAACACTTTTAATGGTAGTGTATCCTATCAGGCAAAATAATGTTTGCAATAGTATAAATTTACTGGTGAAATTAGACATTAGATTTGGCATTATCAGGACTCAAATAGCAGGATCCTTAGCATTTTAGTATATATTATATTCAGGATTTATATATTCACATTTTATATAGTACAATCATCAGATTCACTCTTGCACATAAAAGTCTCATCCTAGAATTCATAAGCTATTGTATTACATGCTCTTACATGATGAGAAGAAATCATCTAAAACACTTTAAAAGCCATCACACTTCCTCTGAGGCATTGTGACATCCAGGAAAGCTGCATAATTGATCACATTGAAACTGAAATCACAGCATGATGTTGCACGTGTGTAATCAAAATGATTGCGCTCCCTTTCTCCATTGCAATCGGTTTGATAGACGTGGATGCGCACGCTCATATGCTCAGTAATGCTGAACCGAGATTTGCTTGTGTTAATGGAAATATGTGCCTGATTTTGAATTTATAACACGTATATGTAAAAAAAATAAATAGAAAATAGCAGTAAAATGCAAGTTATGAGCTAGAGAGAAACAAGTCTTAAGCGCATGAAACAGCACAAAACCCTTTCAACGCACTTGATGCAGCAACCGCTCCACTTTAAACTGTATGCTTATTATGATCTTCATTAAAGTGTTTATAAAGTGCTCTCGTGCGATGGGAATCAATGGTCATGTTTTTCCTGCTTCAACTTTTCTCCGTCATTTTTCAAACAAGTTTTCACTGGGCTGTAAATTGATGTCACCGACAGATAATCAATATATATTTGTGAATATACATTTGTTGTCTCATTTCATTATCGATAATAAACTATTTTATCGATTAGTTGTTGCATCCCTAATAAATTAAATTCTACTCAGAATTTCTATCCCTTTGTCCACAGTGACAGTAAACTGCTGAACAATGGGCCACAATTATATTTATTTATTATATTATTTATGAGGAGTGGGATTGTGGAGTAATGAGATTGTACAGGCAGGGAAATTTAGCACGATGCTGCAGAAATGAAACCAAAACAAGACCAAAACCATAAACCAAAAAGAGGGGGAAAAAAAAAACAAAAAAAAAACGCTTTTATCGTTTGTATCGTTAAACCACAAAACCCAAGTCGCTTCCACACTAACACATTACATAGTCTATCTACATAGTCGATCAACTTATGTGGGGCAACAATACATCCAAGCACTGGCAAATCTACCAAGGGTGGTTAAAAAAAATGGGTCCAATGGTATCAAAAACAGAAATTACAACTAAAACTAATGCTTCTAATAATTTTCATACAGGTATTGCTGTGTGCCTTGACCTCAAGGATGAAGCTTTTTTCTTTTTTTTTTTAAATATGCCAAGGTGATATATTGTATAAGGAAATCCAGCTTGAGTCCAATTAAGCTTATTCTTGGTGACAGAATAGACAAAGTTCCATGTATGATTGATTTCCAACATCGATCCATTTCATCCAATGTATCAGTGGTGAAGAAAGATGTAAAGCCTTCTCGGAATGCTCATAAGCGCAGCAAAATGCTGATATGGAAATATGCTAATTCAAAGAGTCCAAAATGCAAACATGTATTTAATATGGTGTAACATTGTATCTGTTTTAGTAATGTATTTTGGGGTGGGAATGTCTAGTGTGGCATGTCTGTTTTTTCTCCTCTCTCTCGCTCTCCCTCTCACTTTAATCACTACCAATTGTTATGATCCATAGACGGACAAGCCCCCAATTGTTTTGATTAGACCCAGTCTAGGTTGGGAAAACCATAGCAATAAGGTTGTGGTTCCCCTCTTCCATCCGAGCACTCAATAGTCAAGTTTTAACAATGCAAAATAAGGTAATTTCTTTGACATTAAATGAGAAAGGAGGCAAAAAAGGCTTCAGGAGGAGGTAAAGGCCAAAATAACAAACAAAACATTCACTACTTCCTAAAGGGGGAGTCAACTATCTTATCCCCAAAAGGAAAATAAACATACTCCAAATCCCTTTCTACCCAAAAACAAGACAAAACTGATTTTAAACAAAATGGCACCCTCCTCCATACAAATGCTCCCAAAGTAATCAGTCCAAGGCACACTTGATTTGGGCAGTACCTTTTAACAACAGTTCACTCAATAGGCACAAATGCAATCTCAAGTGATACACAACAAATTCACTAGAGAGTAAAACAACACAACTGATCCAGGAGAGGGGAGACGGGGAATAATGCTTTCCAGCAGCTTTTATCCTCCAGCAGCTAACAGCCAGCCCAATCAGGAGAACTCCTCGTTAGTGCTATCACCTGGTAGTGATGAGAGAGAGAGAGAGAAAACAGGCATGCCACACTAGACATTTCCACCCCAAAATACATAACCAAAACAGATACAATGTTACACCACATTGAATACTTCTTGTGATGTATGATAACACAAAATTACGGTTGTGTATTCATGCAATGTTTTCTAACCATTTTAAGGCAGCCAAGGACACAGATGACACAGATGATGTGCAGCAGGATCCTAGACTTCCTGTCAGGCAGACACCAGGTAGTTAGAATGGGCAGCAACATCTCATCACTGACCCTCAACACTGGAGCCCAGCAGGGCTATGTTCTCAGCCCACTCCTGTATTCCCTTCACACACATGACTGTGTGGCAACACATAGCTCCAATGCCATCATTAAGTTTGCTGATAATGCAACGGTGGTAGGTCTGATCACTGACAATGATGAAACGGCCTACAGAGAGGAGGTGCACACTCTGACACGTTGGTGTCAGGAGCAAAACCTCTCCCTCAATGTCAGTAAAACCAAGGAGCTTGTGATGGACTTCAGGAAGAAAGACAGAGAACACAGCCCCATCACCATTAATGGAGCACCAGTGGAGAGAGTCAGCGGTTTCAAGTTCCTCAGTGTCCACATCACATGGTCCGTCCACACTGAGGCCGTTGTGAAGGCTCACCAGCGCCTCTTCTTCCTAAGATGGCTGAGGAATGAACCACCACATCCTCACACGGTTCTACACCAGTACTGTAGAGAGCATCCTGACTGGCTGCATCATCGCCTGGTACGGCAATAGCACCACCCACAACCACAAAGCTCTGCAAAGTGTGGTGTGAACTGCCAGACACATCATCGGAGGTGAGATTCCCTCCCTCCAGGACATATATAACAGGCGGTGTGTGAAAAAAGCTCGGAGGATCATCAGAGACTCCAGCCACCTGAGTCATGGGCTGCTCTCACCGCTACCATCAGGACCCGCACCAGCGGACTACATGACAGCTTCTTCCCCCAAGCAATCAGACATTTGAACATTTGATATTTCACGATCAATAATCAGCACTGCACATTATTAATCTTATATCTCACACTGGACTGTCAAATATATTCTCCTCAATACAACTACTGATATATATATATATAGATATATATCTATATCTATATATTTTTTTTTATTGTATGTGTATTCTATATTGTGTGTATTATTTACTGAATAGAATTATTGTGTTGTGTAAGTACGTGTACATTTGATATGTAAATTGTGTTGTGTAAGTATGTTGTTTATTGTAATTGGTATATGTCTCGTCGCTGTCATGACTGCCATGTTGCTCGGAACTGCACACAAGACTTTCACTCACTGTTGCACTTGTGTACATGGTAGTGTGACAATAAAGTGATTTGATGTATAAACCAAGTCAATTTTTCCCCATCATTTATATCTCATTTGTCAAGATATTTTAAATGAGCCCATAGAGAAAGCTTGAGGATTTTAATCTACACAGGCAGACAGTAAAAATCTCACCACGTGAAATTATATGTAAAGATATATAAGATAGGACCCCATAACTCTTTATACTGTCAAGAAAACAATGGACATCTCTAGCCATAAGTCATATTGTCACATGGGCAGGCCCAACACGATTTGTGGAGATCATAAAAAAGAAGTATAAATTAAACTATAGCACATTCCAAAAAAGAAAGTAAATTCACATTGTTACCGTAAATATTACCAAAATTCGAATTGAACAGCCACACTACTACCCCAGAATCAAACTTCATAAAAATTGTGATATACCACAGTATTTTCTATTATAGTTGTATGTACTGTAATAATATCCTCAGATATTAGTTGTATTGAAGATGAATGCAGTTGTGAAGCAGCTCAGACTCTGAGCACAGGGGCTATTAAAATAGACAGAGCACAACAGACTGTAACAGAATGCAAGGATCTCAAGACACACATTTCTAAATTGAACTCCTTTACTGACAAAGTGTTAAAACACATTGCTTATTCTGAGAAACACTGATAAGAGAGCAAGACACAACTGCCAATGGCCTCCTCCCAAGGGGCTGTTCACAGCAAACACTTTTGTATCCATCCACACAGTTTTACAATGTAAACATGCGCTAGACGGACATCTATGACCGTTTCGTAGTTTATTCAGTGTCTAGTGCAGGATTGCTGTGTTGTTAAGATTCAGTGTCGACTTCAAAAGAACTTTACCCTTTAAAAATGCATATTGAGACACATGTGTTCTGTTAAACGTATTCATTGTGCTGCATCTAGCCTTTTAGAGCCAGAATGCATTTAAGTCATTGTCAGTGCTTGGCACACACCCAAAATGCTAATTTTCAGCATTTTATCTTAAAATTCAAAGAATATTAGAATTTTATTTTGACAGCCTAGAGTCTACTTCCAAGCCAAAAAATAAATAAAAAATAATAATACCGTAACAAGAATGTAATCATTAATGTAAGACTATTTTTTTTCCACAGTTATGTCAGATAATTTTTTAAAGACTGCATATAAAAGAATGATATATAATATACAATTTTAAACAGAGCATTCAAAGTCTTTTCAATCCAATGTTTATCAGTCCAAATGGCCTTTGAGCCCTGATTTACACAACCTATGGTGCCAAGGCAAGACTTGATCTATGTATAAGCCACCTACTAGTGAACGTGGTCAGAGTTTTAGCCTTACTGTAAAAAACAGTTCTGAAAATTGTTACATAACATGCCAAGGTCAATAATATTGCACAGCTCAAGAAGTAAATCCAATGGAATTTCACTGAAATAAGTTCTTCTAAACATCCTCAATACACAAAAACAGAGAAGACCAGCATGTAAGCTTAAAAAACAAGCACTGACCAAATTACTTACTATACCGCTTTGCACAATAAAGGAACTTTTGAAAACAGTGGATTTTAACTGTGAAAAAATTAAGCAGCGTTTTTATCAGTACCTCATGACAGTCTCTGCCATGTAAATAAATTAAAGACTGGTTTTTGGACAAATATGGCTAATGCCATATTTATTTTATTAATAATCAATTAATTACCAATAAGAACAAATATGCAAGTCACTGTCAAGATCATGACAAAACCACTCTTGAACCAGATATGGGAATTAACTGTGTCAGGTGTCCAATAAGCTTCCATATTAATTTTTCACTCAATGCGTGTTCTGAGCTCTGTCTTGGGTGGAGAGATCAAGCAAACTATTTTCATATTTTCTTGTAGACCAAGGAAAGGACATCTTCAATGGAGAAAGAAAACAAACCTCAGTGTCAGCAGAATGCTGAGCCATGAATATCTGAAGGAAGACCTTGATTGATCGATCTAAGACTGTAATAGCTTGGGTTAAATATAGCTCCTTTCCTCTACTATATAAGCTACTGCAGCCCTGGACAATGCTGTTAGATGCAACATAATTTTTTCACTTGATGTCTTTGTGGAAGAAACATTGTCTAGGTACGGGAAAAAAAAATGGATATTTAAAAACTGCGATATTAATCGCACAATGCTTTACTGATGTGTTACATTTTTTTGGAATAATACTTTTAGGAAGAAAAAATTGTGAGACTTTCCACCATTGAAGTGTCCTAAAAAGAAATGGACAGGGTGCCTTTCATACAGAAAGAGTTTTTCTGGGCACCTTTGTTTAGACTCACTGTTCCTTGTGTTATGAGCGCACCATTTTTAGTTGTATTTTTTTCAAAAACGTCGAGACATCTGCATTCTATTTTATTCTTGAACTTGAAGAGTTGCGTTCATAATTAATGTAAGTGTGAAGTGTTCTGTGGAAATAAAGCAAACTAAACTTCAAACACCTCCTGAGATGCTCGGAGGTCATTTAATTAATTCTCATAGATGACACTATTCTTGCAAACAGTTTTCAGACGACTAAAATAGAAAAGACGTTACATGCACATGTTCCACAAGACACTCCTACCGCACACCTCTGAAAAAACAGCGCATCAAACATGGGCATTGGTGGCTTTTCTTTTGTCCGTTTTTAAATATATAATAAAGTGTGTTTTTCAAGTGTGTGTCTTTGTGTTTAACAGCATGTCTTGTCATGCGTTACTCTGAGAGCAGGTCGCCCACCACTGTTGCAAATAACCCACGCATGAAATACCCATATTTGGACGAGGAGCTTGAGAATAAGGAGCTGGATTCAGCCTCGTCACATTTGCCGTGTATTCACACCCTGGGCTAATGTTTAATATATCTGTCAACTTCCCACAGCAATGATTTTGCCATTTATCGATACTGTCGATAATTGTCTGTCACTGAGTTTCGAAATCGACATCAGGAGATTTGTAAGACATCATCATGTCGTAGCCCAGATATCGATATGACATCTTATTGCCAGGTTCATGCTAATTTCCATTGTCAGGAAATAGAAACTGCCATTAAAACAATGGAAGGAAAATTGTACATTGGCTCTAACAGAAATTCATAAGTAAACTTTACAGGCAATTACTAGCTAGCTAATTGCAAAAAAGGTGCATTTATATATCTGAAAACTACTTTCAGAAAGTATAATTCACCACCCAAAAGACAGCCTAATTAAAAGTACACTGTAAAAAAAAATTGATTTTGAAAAATTTAGAGAATTAAATGTTTGCTTAAAAGACATGCAAATAATTGCCCCAATACATATACAAGTATTGTGGTGATAACTTCTGAAAGTTTTCAATTAAAATGACAAATTTATATTCACAGAGCACATTTAAATGTCTTCAGTCAATATGTTAAGTCAAACTGATTTTTTTTTAAACGGCTGAACAAATCATAGTAAACGGAAAATAGTCTACACATGAGCAGTACACATTGAAACAGTATGTTCAAAACTTGAAAGGTGAATGTTGGACCTGAGCTGGTGTCGCGAAGCGCCGAAATCGGAAGACACGAACGAACGTTGGTCCCAAAACGTCATGAAACAAGTGGTGAGTATCAAGAACCGATTTGTTACATTTTAGACCTCTAATACTAAATTTTATAGTGACTTGTTCGATTGAAATTTTTCCAATTGGCACAATTAAAATTCTGTGAATTGAATATTGTTGCGGCAACAGTCTTTTAACATTGGCTAAATCAGAAATTACCTATGGAGCCAATGCTAAAAGACTCAAAGACTAAAAGTTTTTACATTGTAGGCATTATTTAACAGCTCTGTGACAAGTGGCATGAAGAGCTTTTCACACACCAACTACCTACCTTTTACAGTACTGAATGCCCGTCAGAGTAATTATAAGGCTTGCAATAGCATTACAGATGCTTCTTTTTCATAGGATTAACACAAACTATGATTTAAAATGCCAAAGATGAGACCTGGGCTGTGTCTGCAGACTCTGGATATTTTTTGTTACTTTCTGACAGTAATTAAAAACAGCAGGTGGTGCCATTTGGGAAAGAAGTGAGACAGTAGAGGAACAAAAGCCAAAATCATGACTGCCCTGCAACCCATATGATATTTTTCACAAGCAAACGTACAGTTTAAGTCAGAAGTTTACATACACTTTAACCAAATACATTTAAACTCAGTTTTTCACAATTCCTGACATTTACTCGTAAAAAACATTCTCTGTCTTAGGTCAGTTAGGATCACTGCTTTATTTTAAGAATGTGAAATATCAGAATAATAGTAGAGAGAGTGATTTATTTCAGCTTTTATTACTTTCATCACATTCCCAGTGGGTCAGAAGTTTACATATTTACTTTGTTAATATTTGGTAGCATTGCCTTTAAATTGTTTAACTTGGGTCAAATATTTTGGGTAGCCTTCCACAAGCTTTCAACAATAAGAAGCTGGAATTTTGGCCACTTCCTCCAGACATAACTGGTGTAACTAAGTAAAGTTTTTAGGCCTCCTTGATCTCACACCCTTTTTCAATTCTGGCCAAAAATTTTCTGTGGGATTGAAGTTAAAATTTCATGTGACTTTTTGCAAGGAATCATGGATGGACACTGACTTCATGCAACAATTGATTAAATAGACTCAAGCGCTTTCTGACATATTTTTTGCAGCGCTTTAGCTTATTAATGCACATCAGAGAACATAGTTAATTATTAGTTGGAAGCTTAAAGATAACAGGGCATCCAACCTCACCCATGCATCATACTGCTAATGTGGAACAACAGCATTTTAGAAAGATCAACTGTGGCTAATTTAATGCCCAATCATTTATTCACGAGAGTAATGGAGATAAAGACATAACACCACTGAGTGGTGCTCTTTAAGTAATCATTCCTCAGCCATCTAATTGACTGCCTGCAATTGACTATCTTTGGTTAGAATTTACTCCCACACCAAGCTTTGTTGCTTGTGTTATGCAGGCCATCTTAGTTAAAAAAAAAAAAATTAATGATGGGATGCCAATTAATACTGATCATATTTGGATTTTATTTTATTTATTTATTTATTTATAAGTGAAGTGTTATTTTAAACGGAATTGTAAATATAATTTGTTTTCAAACAGGTTTCCTGAACACTCAATGCAGCAGTCTTGCACTGGTCAGATAAAGTATACAGAGAGCCCCACCCCAAACTCACACCATTTCATTGAGCAAAAGATGATGTGCCAGGCTGGTTAAAAATCTCTATAAAACATTTTGAGAATGCACACTATTTACACATTTTCGGGAAATCAGTCGAATGGTTTACAAAGTTGACTGCAAATAAATCGGAGATAGCAGAATGTATTTAAAGATAAAAACAATTACATTTTAATCATAATATTTATTGTTTCATTTCTAAAGCAGAGCAATTCTCTAATGCAAAATTCATCTCAATTTAATCCCAAATAAGTAGCAAAGCTTATATGTTTTGAGAGCCCTGCTGTAAAAAAAAAAAAAAGAAAAAAAGAAAAGATTTCAAAATTATTTTCCTAAACCTGAGGGAGAGTTCAAAATGAACAACAAACCAGGATAAACATACTGTGTTCAGATGGCTTTACTCACATCAAACAGAGGGATGCTGAGCTTGGCATGTTCTCCTTCCAGCTGAACCCATTGCCCTCCTGCATACTAAGGCAGAAAGCACAAGAACCATCTAATGTAGACGTTTGGAACAACCCCAGGTGATTAAGTCCAGAGAACTTGTGAGAAGAAGGTTATGTGGGACCAGACCTTAACCATACAGTAGGTGCTGATACATTTCCCTGGAACACCAGCGCCTGACAAAGGCATGCGAGGCATGCGGATAAAGGGTGAACATTGTTCTAGTTGAAATGAAGGTCATCAAAGCCTTAACTCCTTCAGTGCCTCCTGAAAACTCTGAGACATTAAGCACAGGTGTCATCTGTCCCAATGAGCAACAGGGGATATATGGGCAATGCATGTGGAGCATACTAGAAGCTGTCTATGACAAGAATCACATTGACATAGTATAAAGTACACTTCATCCATGTGAACTGTCATGCCCAGACAATGCTGATACTGGTGAACTCACAGTACTCTAGCCTATCTGAATCATCAAACATCAAGTGAAAAATGCTGCCTTCACAGGAATTATATAAAGGCAGGAAGGTATTAAGGCACATACAATCACATAGCACTTTATTAGGAACACTAATAATCGGTAGGGCCTCCCTTGCCCTTTAAAAACAGCCTCACTAATTCATGGCATGGATTCCATAAGATATTGGAAGCATTCCTTTGAGATTTTGATCCATGTTGACATAACCGCATCATGCAATTTCTGCAAATTTGTCAGCTGCACATTCATGCTGCGAATCTCCCATTGTATCACATCCCAAAGTGGTCCAAAGTGGCCCAAAGTGGCCACTGAAGAACAGTGAACTCATTGTCACATTTATGAAACCAGTTTGAGATGACTTTTGCTTTGTGACATGACATTATTATGCTCAAAGTAGCCATTAGAAGATTGGTAAATTGTGGATATGAAGGGATGCACATGGTCAGCAACAATACTCAAATAGGTTTTGGCATTCAAGCAATGATTGCTTGGTAGTAACGGGCCCAAAGTGTATCAAAAAACATTCACCACACCATTACACCACTGCCACCAGCCTGTACTGTTGACACAAGGCAGGTTGGGTACATGGATTCATGCTGTTGGCACAATATTCTGATTCTACCTTCTGTGTGCCTCAGCAGAAATCGAGATTCATCAGACCAGGTGTATCCAGAGCTGTCTATCCTATCTCACAATCCTGTGCTTGCATTTCAGTGGTTGTTGAAAATAATTAAAAACTGTGATGGATCGATTGAAATTAGCAAATTAATTTGTACATATCCAGTTTAGTCAAACTAGGATTCCATTCCTACCAAGACACATGCATTGTAGTCATGACAGGGCTGCAGACTGCAAATGTGACCAAAAATAATTGATTGCGACAATAATTAAAAACCTAGTCGCCATTGGCAACAGTCGGTTTTGTCAGATATCATCTAGTTAGTTACTGAATAAATTTTTAGAACACGCACATCCAGTGTGTCTCACGCCGCATTTCACCTGTTCTGTTCCTGAAGAGCTCACTGCACCACACGCAACAACAACAAAAAAAAAAACAGCAGGAGAGAGTCGAACAAATTACTCTTTTGAACCGGGTCTTTTCATGAATCACCCGAAAAGAACTGAGGTTTGAACTCAGGAGCTCAGGTTAGCAGCAGTTTGAATCAGATTCACTTTTTCAGCTTATCAGCCACCAGTGAGCTCACAACTGGGAATGCAGACATTTCAAAATTAAAAATAGTGTATTTCAGGCTTCTTTATAATTAAAGTCACGTATTGTATACAAGTTCTTCTGGTAATTATTGATTGGGATTGGATTAGCACAATAAACTGCACCTGGGATTTAATTTAATTTGCACTCTTGTAGTCTCTGTGTCTGGGCCATCTATTTACAGTAAAGAAAGACTAAGGCAATACTACAAAAGCGATATATATATATATATATATATATATATATATATATATATATATATATGATTACTGGTCTATCAGCTGAATTCCTTTTCTTCGGCTTTCTATCTGGTTTCTTTTTCTCCCCAATTTGGCATGCCCCATTCCCAATGGACTCTAAGTCCTCATGGTGGCATAGTGACTCGCCTCAATCCAGGTGGCGGAGGATGAATCTCAGTTGCCTCCGCATATGAGATGTCAATCCGCACATCTTATCATGTGGCTTGTTGAGCACGTTATCGCAGAGACCTAGCTCGTGTGGATGTTATTCTTCGGCATTCACACACAACTCACCACATTGCATTTCGGCACTCGATGTACCGAAGGCAAACAGTTAACATGTCACAGCCAATTGGGGCACATAGTTGATATAATTAATGACAATTAGTAATCTTTTTTTAAAAAAAGAGAAAATCTTTACTGATCAAACAACAACGAACAGGGACTTCTGCATTAGGTACGGAGTTAAAAAAAATCACCCTATGTCAAACACAATGAAGATTAAAGAGTCCCGGGTTTCAAAGCACACCCCATCAAATGCAGTTTCTCAAGAGGGAACACATAATTTGGTGCACTCATGATGTAACGCTGAGCTTTGAGTCTCCGATTCCCATCCATTATTCCTGGCATGTGGGAGGGGGGTGTGGACTAATCAAAGACAGCACATGGCTCAGCTCCCACAAGACTGGCAATAATAATAGGTCATCTCACAGCATCACCCATTTCACTTACGATAAGAAGGGTTAATTCAACGTTACACCTGCCAAGCCATGCTAGATAAATGCAGATTGTTTCCTTACAGATGGGCAACAGTGATTCCTTTTATAGCTAACACATCTTTGAACAGATCTTATAGTCTTCAATGCTTTAGAGGCCAGATTAAAGCTAAAATAAAAGACGGTATATTACAAGTATAGTTTATGCCACTGTTCTAATAGAGTGTGCTTACACAACGGGAATGGGTTAGATGATTTCATTAGCAGAAATAACTTTTGTTTTAAACACTAATAAAATGGGACTTGAATTCATTAAAGACTTCATGTTGCCCCAGAAAATTGGCATAAAACAATTAAAAAGGTGCTATCAATATTTGGTGCCTTCGGATATATTCTTTTGGTGTAACTGGAAAGGGAGGAATAATAAATATACATGCCCTAAATTACAAATGTGCCTCACAGGAGTGTCTCCAGGATTTTATATGCAGGCGGGGTGGCAAGAGCAGAATGAAGTATGTTGATATGGGGGGGGGGGCTCACTTAAAAATATCTGGGAAATCTGTGTTGACATCTATCTTTATATGGCCACTCTTTAGCGCTACTGTAGGTAATTCCTACAGTGAGGCACTTACAATGGGGACAATTTTTGGAGGTTTAAAAGGCAGATTACATTAATTATTCTGTTAAAACTTGAGTTGTAAAGTTGTTTAAATAGTCATTTTTACTGTCACAGTTTATTCGCATTGCATCATCATGGCATCAAAGTAGGCTATAAATTAACAGAAAGATTAAGTGATTTTATTAAACTAAAATCATATACACGGATATGGTTTATGTCTTGTCGCTATACTTTTGAAACATTGAGTATTTTGTTATATCTGGGGTCGACGGACGCGCCAACGAGTCCTGCTGGATAGTTTCGTCATTACAGCAGAAACAGCTTAAAATACTCCGTCATTTTTGGGTGATAAGTGTAAGACATCATTAGAGACTATAAAGGGTCTACTTTTATTTGTGTACACTCACAATAACAACAAAATCTTGTGCTTTTGTAAAATAAAGAAAATATAAAGGGTGAGCTTTAAGCAGTCTCTGTGTTCACGAGCATATTTCAGAAACGCGTCACTAAAATGAACTTAAACTCCGCGAATTCTTCTCACACAAACATGAAACATATGTCTAAAGAAAGCTTAAAATGTCTACTTTTAATTTCAGACGCGTAAGTCATTTAGTTTTCATTAGTTGACATGCTATTTTATATAAACGTACATATTTTACTAGTGGGACTGTTTACAGTTAAGCAAATTTGTGGTATAATATTGATTACCACAAATATCATTTCTACTGGAGTGGTGGTGGTGTAGTGATCTAAAGCACATAACTGGTAAACTGGTAAAAAGAGGGTCGCTGGTTCGATCCCCACAGCCACCACCATTGTGTCCTTGAGCAAGGCACTTAACTCCAGGTTGCTCCGGGGGGATTGTCCCTGTAAGTCGCTTTGGATAAAAGTGTCGGCCAAATGCATAAATGTAAACGTAAATGTACTCATCCCTCCTTTTGGATCCAGTGGGCTGACCTGCAGGGTTTTAGGGTTTGGACTATGATTAACTGATAGAAACCAGTTTGAAGACTAATAAAGGATGTTGAACCAGGAAGATGTCTTACTTGTGTACATCACATTGTACTATCTGCTGTAACCTCTGAACTATGGAGCCAGAATTCTCTCAACAAGAAAATCTTTACAAAATACAATTCATAAAAGCACAGCACAATACACATTCACCAAATCTGATTCATAAATCCAAAATACAATTAATAAATACACAAGTGAGGGCACAAAAATGTCCCCAATTGCCCACACAAATACATATAACTTAAATACATTTTAAGTATCTATCAAGTTCTTGAATTAATTTGCATCAAAACATTTGTGAGTGTTGATACATTTATTTTATGGATCATTAAATCTGTATTTAAGCCTAAAGAAGACCACTGTGGCTGCAATCGACCAAAACCCGGATACATGGTTTAGTGTGTCTGAGAAACATCTGAGCGGATTCAAGAAAAAAATTAATTATATTATCACAACAGTGGTTCCAGTAGAGACATAATGATGAGTTAACAACAGAGAACAAGACAGAACTTGACATGATCAAGCATGCTGCTTAAACGTTGTGCATTGATTGTCATTACATTGTATATTACTGCATATTTCTTGTTTAATCAAATTTATCTCATCCCCATAATTATTGCATTTCCCTTCTTTGTATTTGGTATGGTTAAAATAGTACACATACAATAAAACTATAAACAAAAACACAAAGTTTAAGCCTTCTTGCACTGCCATTGATGCTGTAAATTGTCAAATTAAAATAATTAAAGGTTTTCCATTGTAATCGCATCAGCCCTATCACAGGTTTAACCCATTAAATATTTTTCAAAATATCATTAATGATACTTTAAGGGAGCAGATGCCCTTCTGATAGGACTGTAATATTGGTCCCGATGTTGCCACTGGTTCCGACACGAAAGTGAATCGTCATGGCCCTTTTCAAGCTTGCAACATGCACCAAGTAGTGGAGGAAACTTTCGGTCATAGTAAGGATCATCCATCGACGTGTATATCCTCTGTACACAGCTATTAAATACAAATGTATGCTATGTAATATCAGGTTTTACATATGATGCATTCCTGATATGCAATATGCCGTTTGAACAATCATCTAATCTAAAACACCGACATCACATCTGCATTATGTCCCGCATATTTGTTCAGCAACTTTTAACGACCAATTGAACTTGATTGTCATCTACAATTTATTTTAGCGTCATAAAGCAATTTATATTTTCGGAAGAAGCTCAGCAAATGCAATCTGAGGTAAAGAGGGTTAGATTTAAAATTTTAACATTTTCAAAAGCTCGTTTTCTGAACGTGAACTCAGCATTGGACAAATAGTTCTGATAGTTTATATTCTTGAAAGAAAGTGTAGAACATTCTGAGAATGTCAATCAGTCGACTTTTTTCATCTACAAACCAAGATAAGGCTAATGTACGTTTGTGTATAGAAAAGACAATTATATAGGGCTAACAATATAATTTTTTTGTTTGGTAATTTTTTTATTTTATTCGTTGTTTTTTTTAATACAGGGAATTTTGCCGGCATTTTTTTCCAAATCTAAACAATAATTTTATAGAATCGGGCTGTATAGTGTTCCGAAAAAGCAGATAGAAGCATTTCTACTAGTTATTATAAAGTATTTTATAAGTATTTATTTTAAAACTTCATAGGGCACAGAAATTGTATTTTTTTTTTGTTTGTTTTGTGGACTAATTCCATGACTGCCATCTATTATTTTGAATGATGTGGAAAAGAAACTTTAATAAATAAACAGATGGCTACCATGGTTATATTAATCACAAAGAGTCGCCATTCATTTGTTCTCCATGCACTTGTTGATGACAGGTGCATGATACGAGATATTTGTGTTGGCACTCCTGGAAGTGTCATGACGCAGATGTGTTTGCAACATCGGATCTGTGCAGGTAAGCTGTTAAGACCAATCCATAACAGTGTGAGTAATGCTTCACGTACAATAAATTGGCTTTCAACCTTGTCGTCATGATTAAAACTGGCTAACAATTGGGGTAGATTCTGTCATGCGCCACTATATTTTGTATACACTATATGTGGCAGTTTTTTTAAGTAAAAACTGAAGTACTGACATAGAGTTTATGCGCTAGAGTTAAATGGAAGCATATGTCGACACTATTTGTATCTATAAAATAGTTTGACGCACAACACTTTTTGTTGCAAAAAAATAATAATTGGAGGGAAACATAGGCCGTATCTTGTTTGGAAGGCTGCATCTGTCATCGAGGCTGTCTCGTTTCAGAAAAGTAAGTAGGACACTTTGAATGCAGCCTTCGAATATGACCTTCTTTCACGCGAATTCGCAGGATGCGTGAGGTGTATCCTTCGTGGTCACTCACAACCCACAATTCTTTGCTTCAACGGAAATGTAAAAAAAATAAATAAATAACACCAATTTGCTGGAAAATATGAAGTTCAAACGCAAGGAATCTTAATTCCCAAGTTTAAGTACCTCAATAGATGGTGCAGAGTATATAATATGTATAGTTATATTAATATATAATTAAAATAAGTATTAGACTAAAAGTACACCTGTAAAATCTATTTTCTTTTCTCTTTACATCATTATATCTTTCCTGAAATGTACCTCATGCATTCCCTTCCAAAGAGACTTTGTTCCCTTCTCACACAAAGTGCTAGAGCTTGTTAAAGAGTGGCGTGCTGTCATAGCAACCATGTTACGTTCCGTTTCCGTTTGTCCTACGAAGGCCGTCTCGTTGAAACGAGGCTTGTTTAAAAGAGGACACTCGGTATACTGCAGCCTTCAAAGGACGCGTACTAGCATGCAGTCTTCCAAAACGATACCCACCAGAGTTCAGCTAAATCTGTCATGATTGGTGGATTAAAAGCTTAATGTGATTTTAGAGGGCTTCCTAAAAACAAAAACATTGTGAATCGAAACCTGGGCAGTAAAGTCTCAAAAAAGCCACCACACATCTATAGCGATCCACAAAAAAATACAAAAAATAATCTATCGATCCACACATGTGGCGATTTACAAATGCAGATTCAACGATCCGTAAATAAATGTAACAAAATTCACAAATGTTTTGATGTAATTTAATTTATGAACTTGATCAATACATATTTCTACAAATTTTTTGCATTTATTTAACTATTTGTGTGGAAAATTGGGGGGATCTTTGTGCCATCACTTTCCAACACATATTCATGAATTGTATTTAGGATTTATGAATCGGACTTTGTGAATGTGAATGGTATTTTGTAAATGTATTATTTTTTTTTAGATCATTCTGGCTACATATTATTGAACTCGCATGTGCTGAGGGGAACAGATAAGTCACCTGGCATCAACACAACGGGCGTTTCCGCGTGCCATGCGCGAGTAATTCCAAACAACAAGTTTGTTAACTAAATCTATCACATTAAGACCTATACTCATACAATATGTAAAATGAAACTTCCAATACACCTTTCATGCAAAAACTAAAGACCAGTCATTCAGGATAAAGAGTGAATGTCCAAATGCATTTTTATATTGTTAATACATTACATTAACACACTTTATGAATTCAACACAATATACTTTCGTTTAAAGAGTTTATTCAAATATAGGCTATACAAGTGTTGCTCGATTAAACAAATCATATTAAAGAGTGAATAACGACAGTTTTCTTACCTTATCTAAGCGCGTTTGCACTCTCGTTTTTCCTCAAGAAAAGTTTGGAGGAACGTTTCCTCTGTGCGTGCGTTCTTTCCTTCAACACCTAACGGGACAGGTACAACTGTCACAAAAACTCAACCAAAGAATTTTCAAATTAAAACGACACAGACTTAAACACTGGCATCGGAACACACGAGAAGCACCTTGAAATATATTTATTTTTAAGTGTCTAAAAAATACACGCTGTCTGTTTGAGTCCGTGGGATCTTCGTGCTGTCAGCGTAGTGAAGTACCTGAGCTCGTGCTCATGGCAGTGAGACAGCAGCAGCCCTGACGATTGGTTGTGGGAGGAGGTAAATTATTGTGGGTGTGGCTAAACGCTTCTCTGTCTGTTAGTGCGCCCTACTGTCCAGTTTAAAGATCATTCTGAATGATACGGCAATATTGTAAATGCTGATAATCATGCAAATAAAGCTTTACTGACTCTTCAGTGGTTTTGGTTTAGAATAAAATGTATTTATTATTATAATTATTTTCTAAAATAACATTCATAATTGTAAGTGGTCAAAGAGCAACCTACATTTTCATAGTTTAAAATAGAATTTGAACAATATAGTGGAAAGAATGACCTCCAAAACATGAGGAAATGTGTATTATTAGAATACATTTAAACACTTTTCAATCTGATTTCAGCAACATATAGGCCTATAATTTCTGTAACGTGTTGTTTCTCTTTTTAATAACTTTCTTCCCTTTGTTAGCAGTTTATACTATTTCATTAAAAAAATGCATTTACATTTATGCATTTGGCAGACGCTTTTATCCAAAGCGACTTACAGTGCAATTATTACAGGGACAATCCCCCCGGAACAACCTGGAGTTAAGTGTCTTGCTCAAGGACACAATGGTGGTGGTCGTGGGGTTAGAACCTGTGACCTTCTGATTAACAGTTATGTGCTTTAGCCACTACGCCACCACCACCACCAAAATGCATTAAAATTCTTCTTCTAAATATGATGTAACTGTTTTTTCAAGTGAATACTATAGCTAAGTAAATACTGCATTAGACATGGAAGAGAAGAAGGACTTTATAACCAAAATACATTTATAATTTGAAATATTATTTTTTCCAGACTATTCTGCCCTGATATATTTTTTTCAATGTTCCCTTAAAGGTGTAATGCATTTGACAGTTATTGGATACAACTTAGAGACTGTCATTTCTATGTCGTAAAAGCAAACTTCAGTGATTCCCAGCAGTGTGTGTGTGTGTGTGTGTGTGTGTGTGTGTGTGTGTGAGAGAGCATGTTTGCTCAGGTTAGAGGGTAATTGCTTCCCCTGACATTTCAGGCCCTGTGCAAATAAAATGGATTCCTATCATCTCTAATCAGCTGTTAGTCCCTGCATCTAGCTCCTCAGTTATCTCTGAACTCCCCTTCAGAAAAAAGCAAGCTTAGACATGAGTGCTAGTGGCTGGAGGTGGGGAGAGACCATAAGAGAAAACAGAAACATTGGTTTTCCATAGAACTGATAAGGTCAAAAGAATGTATTTTGATGCATTTATTTGTTGGCCTACTTGAGTTATTTGCATGACTCAGAGGATACTGTTGCATCTGAATAGCGACTGTTATTTCCAATAAGTTACAACTCACTAGGAAGTGTAGATATACATTTTGAGAGTTTATCTGGACTACAAAATCTGACCTATAATAATTCAAATAACAATCCGTTATGTTCAGCTAGTAGCTAGTAGTGCCATATTACTAATGGGACAGTTGAATGATTGTTTCTGTTTACTAATGCTGTTATTTATATTTATTCGTATTTTATACATCATTGCTCATGAAGATAATATTTTCCATTTATATGGCTGTTCTTCTGTGGATAAGCACATTTGCACCTTAAAGGAATAGTTCACCCAAAAATGAAAATTCTCATAATCATTTACTCACCCGCATGCCATCCCAGATGTGTATGACTTTCTTCTACAGAACACAAATCACAAATTTTAGAAGAATATCTCAGCTTTGTAGGTCCATACAATGCAAGTGAATGGTGATCAGACCTTTGAAGATCCAAAAATCACTTAAAGGCAGCATAATAGTAATCCATACGAATCCAGTGGTTTAATGTATGTATTTTGAAGTGATGTAATCACTTTGGGTAAGAAACAGATCAATATTTAAATCCTGTTTTACTATAAATCTGCACTTTTACTTTCAAGTGAAAGTGGAGATTTATAATAAAAAGGACTTAAATATTGATCTTTTTCTCACTCACACTTATCATATTTTGTCTCTACAAACTTAAAGTATCAGTTAAATAAATACTTTTGTACCACACAAAATTAAATATAAAAATAATATTTTTCCCGACCACCAGAGCCAAGTTATTTTTTGTAATGTAGGGCAAACACGCAGTTATATCAATGAATGGTATATAGTTTGTGTATCTTAAGAGGATACCCCAGGCCAGGGGTGGACTGGCCATAGGGAGAACCACGATACGCCAAAGCAGAGAGGGAAATCACACTTCAAATATATCTTGTCTTAAAAATGATGTCAGTATTTTAAAAGCTTTTTTTTTATTTTGGTGGATATGAATGGAATGGAATGATGATTGAGAGATAGACCTCAAAAGCCTGATGTATCATATTTGATACACAAAGTTTCTACACGATATGTCTATAAAATAATTACATTTTAAGTAAGCACATGTTGCTTCAATTCAATAAATACTAATTTTAAAATATTAGTACAAATATCATTGTTATTGGTCATTTTACTTGATCAAAATCAGCAAAGATTTCACATTAAAAAGAAGAGTGCATCACAATGTGAATGTAGCCATTTTGGAAAATATATTACAAGGACTTCTTCTTCCAGAAGAGAATGGAAACTTTCACCAGGGGGCAGTAAACTTCCTAGTACACAACATACAACAGGTTTTTCAGCTAAGTTTAATCATGTTGATGAGGTAGAGGCTCTAGAAAGTCATGTATCAAATATGATACAAGCGCCGTTATAGAGTTTAAGAATGGCTCAAAAACAGGAAGGAAAAAGGGTTCTGTAAGAGGACTGAGGGACTTCATAGTCACAGGGGCCTACTGAGGGGGCCTTGTATAAGCTGTGGGGCCCACATATTCAAGCTTATATTCAATATTTGTTTTCAAAGTAGATGGACCACGAGACCTTGCAGTCCAGGGCTCTCCCAGGCCCCTGGTAGTCAAGGGCCCCTGTGCACTAGTCCCACTGGCCCAGTCCGTGATTCACCTTTGATCATATCACTTTTAAAGACACAGATTTAACCACTGGAGTCATATGGATTACTTTTATGCTGCCTTTATGTTATTTTTGGTGCTTCAAATGTCTGGCCACCATTCACTTGCACTGTATGGACATACAGAGCTGAAATACTCATCTAGAAATCTTTGCTTGTGTTCTGCAGAAGAAAGAAATTCATACACATTTGGGATGATATGAGTGTAAGTAAATGATGAGAGAATTTTCATTTTTGGGTGAACATGTTTTAGGTGAAGCTTCTATCACCAAGACAAATTCCTTGTATGTGAACTCTGATTCTGATTAACATGTCATGAAAGATCTCCAAAAAGCAGATTTGGAAAGGTGCTATTTTGTCTGATAAAGGGAGAATAAATAAGTTAAATAAGGGAAAACCTCACACAAAATTCACAATTTCATTTTGATTAATGAGGTCATGTGCAAGGAACAAACAGTATTAACCATGAATTTGGATCTAACACTATTTGATAACTGCTTTATTTGCTTGCCATCTAGTGGTTTACATGGTATTGGCTAAAAAACAAGTTGGGAGTTTTACAACTTTTTGTATCTAATTCAAGGGCAAGGCAATCTGAATAATTATGTTGAAACTTAAAAGATACCTATTTGGTCAAGAAAGAGCCAACATCATATATAATGTTTCTCATCTGTTGTTCAAATGAACCAGGGCAACTCTCAGGAAAGAGCAGCAGTTATTGGAGTGATTGTTGCTGTTTTTGTTTTTGTTTGTTTTGTGCAAACTTTTATTTTGTTATCTGAATGTGAACACATAAACCTTTAAAGGGATAGTTAGTTTTATGAATGAAAATTCAGTCATTATTTACCCACCTTCGTGTTGTTCCAATCCTGTATGACTTTCTTTCTTCGTCGAACACAAAAGGAGATATTAGACAGAATGTTCAGTCTCACAGTCACCATTAACATTCATTTTATGGAAAAAGATGCAATGAAAGTATATGATGACTGAGGCTAACATTCTACCTAATCTCCTTTTTGTATTCCATGGAAGAAAGAAGGTAATTCAGGTTTGGAACAACGTACAGGTGAGGAAATATTTAGTTGAGTTTTCATTTTTGGGTTGTGCTGTAAATCTGATAACTATGAGATGGAGATTAATTGAGAAAGCATGTCTCTTACAACAAATATTTAGTTTTTTTACTGCATGGTCATACCAACATGAGCATTAATGATGAAAATTGTTGAATGCTGCATTGTTGAATCAACACAATCAAATTTAAGTACCATTAAATTATGGTATTTTATATTAATTGCATAAATTCAAGTAGGAAATGAATGACTAAGTTGTGCACATAAAACCATAAGGTTAGCTTTGCAAACAATTAATTATGGTTCTCTCAATAGTTTCTTTTTTCCACTTTAATAAGAACCCCAAAACACATGCAATGCAGCTCTAAGTTACATCAGCAAATCAGCAGTAACTTTGCACTCATCTTACATCACACATATGTAGCACAGCCCCTCAAGCTCTGTCTATATCTCAATGACTCCTTAGTGCAAAATTCCTACAGTTCAATGAAAAACATATGAATCTATTCTTAAACATAGATAACCAAAATGTTGGTGTTGTGCCAACACTGTGTTTCACACTGATAAATCTGACACTTGCGAGACTTTAGTGCTGGAAGAACTTGGCTGTTTAAAGAGACTATGTTAATAACATATTGCCATTAGAAGCAGTGCCACATGTTTGGAGATTGCATACCACACATAGGTGGTCAATGCAAAGAAAAATCTCACACACCTAGTAGAAAATAAGCACATTTTAAAGTAATTCTGAGATTTTGTAAAATATTTTTTATCTTGAATGTATTTTTGTTTTAGCTTTTCTATTCTCTTTAAACTATTCTTTTTTTGTTGTTCTTGTTAATGGAGCTCCTTTGATGCATGCATTACCACATTTGCACATTCACAACAAAATAGCTTAATTCGAAAGAAAGAAAGAAAGGAATAATTCAAGCATTCAAACAATCTTGTTTTATTCTTTCCAATGCAGAATAAGAGTTTTTAGGTGGGTTTCATTTGTACAGTGGTCAGAGCACAGGTAATGAACCGAGAATTGTGATTTTTGCATTGCTTGTTGAAAAAGGGAAAAGTTGCAAAAGGAAATGTGAATATATACATATACATATACAAAAATTCAACATACAAAAATTCAAATGACTCACTGATCCCCACACAAAGGTAAAATTTGTAAAAAGTCTGCATTAAATTCAATGAGTGATGAAAGAGAAGTTTATAGCAGCAATTCCTGCACCACTCCCGCAGCCTGAGAAAGAATTCACAGTTTGACGTGGCAGTGTTGGGGGGAGGATGGTAGAACGGCAGTGCATGTCTGTACATCCCCCAAAAGAACAATCCAGAAGGAATGTTGAAAAAGACCCCGAAAATTGTCTTAATAAATGGTTCTGTTGTATATCCTAAGTTACTTGTGTAATGCTTTCACAAAAACCTTTTCTAGAGACAAATATTAAGCATAAAATACACTCTGCTCTACAAACTGTTCATTGCCAACTCAGCAGCGCAACTTTGGGCACCGTGGTAAAATGTAACACACAATAAAACATTATTCCCTTCCATTACACACTTTATGCCAAATATATAAGCATTTTTTTTTTTTTTTTTCATTTTTAATGAAGATTTGCAAAGTTTAGCTTTTTATTATCAGATTTCAGAAGGCTTTAAGACCTTGCAGAGGGGGAAAGCTCTTCAGAGCTGTGGTCACTGGATCCAAAGGGAGGTCTCTCCCAACATCCCCAGGAAAGCCAAGCATCCTCATTTGAATATTTCTGCTCCAGCTTCTAGAACTTTCTTTCCTGGAGTATATAGGCTTCTGCAAGCAGCAGCTCAGCAGCCAAGCAGAATTCGAGATAAGAAGAGGAGCACATCCGCTTGCACAACAGCTGTCTGAGGTAATTCTTGAGGAAAATGCTTTCATTTCACAAATGTTTGTTTGGAAATGCTAACAGATTTTTTTTTTTCTGATTTACATTTTAAAAGCTATTTACAGACAACCCAATCTGAAATAAACTAGAATGTTGCATTTATTTTGAGTAAAAGCAAGAAAAATAAGTCAAGTTTCTTTCTGTATAGGTTGATCTTTTATCTTTTGCTATTTCTGTATTTTGTTTTCTGGAAAACTCAGTGATTTCAGTACACGTTTAATGCACAATTATTATTATTTTTAAATGTGCTTTTGGGATCTTTTTATTGTTACATATTATTCCAGATTTGTGCATTTCCGTAAGTTAATAATTTGCAAAATGATAAATAAAATCTTAAATGCAATCATTTGCTCTAAATTTCATAGGGAATGATAATTTTTTTCCATACAGGGAGTGGTTTCATGTTAGCTCTGAAACAATGCTTTCTCTGGAATTCAGATGCTGGTGTACTGTGGAAATTCTGATTGGTTAAAAGTTCCCCCCTATACGTTCTTGTAGCCAATGAGAAGAGTCTACATTTCTTGCTTTTTTTCTCTGTGTGCATGAACTGAAATGAAAACTTTGTTTTATAGGGGAGAAACAAGGAGTAAAAGTCACTGATTTTGTGACTTTTTTGCACATAAACAAATGTATAAAGATATTTTTGTGTAGATTACCCAAATGCACCTCTTGTCTTTCAGAGTGAAAATCACAATCGTTGACAACTATGAATATGAAAACCTATGAAGGTATCCAAGATGATGAAAAAGCAACATACAAAGAAACTAAAAAAAGTACAGCAATGCTGGCTGTTCAACTAATTAATGTATCTTGTGGTTTATTAATGGTTAGGCATGCATAACATATTATTTTCCAACCAACTGTTGCCTCAGGCATAGTTTTTAATCTCATGTGTTAAGGCGTAAACTTTCAATATGCTTGCTACAATCTCTGTATGCAACAAAGTGCTCTAATATTTATTTAAAAGAGATTTGGCACACATTTCAGGACTGAGAGTTGAGACCTGTTCAAAATAACCAGGCTCACATGTTAAGCAGTGCATTCCAGTCTGATTAGTCATTGTCGATGTTGCTGTTGTTTAACTTGTCTGGCCTAGATAATATGGCCTAAAGGATTGATTTCTTGCTATAGGTTTACCGGCTTAAGGTTCATACATTTCAATGACAAAAAAATCAAGATACAAAAGGAAATTATTTGAAACTGAAGTAAAATTCATGACCAGGCAAACAATCCTTATGTTTTTAACACAGACACATATAGATATTAAAAATGTAGCATTGGTGAAAATGTGTAAATTGCTTTCATGCATGCTAATAATTGCGTACCCTCCCCCTCCTCTTCTCTAGGCTTCCACTGCAACCCAAACAAACAGCAAGCATGTGGGTATCCAAACTCATTGCCCTGTGCCTTTTGGCTGTGGCCGTGTCTGGCAAGGACAATAAGCTGAGTAGCCATGCAACCTCCATGGCAGACACCAGCATGAACCTGGCCTTCAATCTTTACCACAATGTTGCCAAAGAAAAGAACCTAGAGAACATCCTCATCTCTCCTGTGGTGGTGGCTTCCTCTTTGGGAATGGTTGCCATGGGGGGCAAATCTTCCACTGCTTCCCAGGTGAAGAGTCTTCTGAAGGCTGATGCCCTGAAAGATGACCATCTCCACACAGGCCTGTCTGAGCTTCTTTCTGAGGTGAGCAACCCACAGGCCCGTAATGTCACGTGGAAGATCAGCAACAGGCTCTACGGTCCCAGCTCTGTCAGCTTTGCAGAGGACTTTGTCAAGAACAGCAAGAAGCACTACAACTACGAACACTCGAAGATCAACTTCCGCGATAAGAGAAGCACCATTAACTCAATCAATGAATGGGCCGCCAAGTCAACTGATGGCAAGGTGCCAGAAGTTACCAAGGATGTGAAAAACACAGATGGGGCTATGATCGTCAATGCTATGTTCTTCAAACGTAAGTTTTAATGTTGGCTTTTTTTAATTAGAATGAGTATTTTCTTTTATAATATCAGTATACATTTTCTAAATTATTTGTTCCTCTTTCCATAGCCCACTGGGATGAGAAGTTCCACAACAAGATGGTTGACAACCGTGGTTTCCTGGTTACCCGTTCCTACACTGTCTCTGTCCCAATGATGCACCGCACAGGTAAAACCAACAGCTTGTCTTGAAGGCCACATCCACACTAACTCTTTTCCATTTGAAAACTCAGTTTAAAGTTACCTAATGTCATAGTTTTCCAAAAATGTGTGGGTATTGATCACATTTTTTCCCCATTTACTGTAGAAGAAAACGTTGTTCCAGCGTGGATGAGAGGTGTAAACATAGAAAAACTAATGCATTTTCAAACGAAAGTGTATTAACTGTCTCCTTTTTACAGGTATCTATGGCTTCTATGAGGATAAAGAGAACAAGCTTTTTGTGCTGGACATGCCTTTAGCGCATAAGAAGTCAAGCATGATTTTCATCATGCCTTACCATGTGGAGCCTCTAGAGAGGCTGGAGAAACTGCTTACTCGTCAACAGCTCGACACCTGGATCAGCAAGCTTGAGGAGAGAGCAGTCGCCATCTCTCTGCCTAAAGTTAGCATGGAAGTCAGTCATGACCTTCAGGTAAATATGACTTTTCCTATACATATTTTAAACCACTAGGGGGCAGTAATATTTTTTCCTGAGTCTTATTATACTTGATGTCTAACAATGAGGTTCTTTTTTTCTTGTCTTTTGCAGAAACATCTTGGAGAAATTGGTCTTACTGAGGCTGTAGACAAATCTAAGGCAGATCTGTCCAACATTTCTGGCAAGAAAGATCTTTACCTGGCCAACGTCTTCCATGCATCTGCCTTTGAGTGGGACACAGAGGGCAACCCATTTGATACCAGTGTTTACGGTAGTGAGAAGATGAGGAACCCCAAGCTCTTCTATGCTGACCATCCCTTCATTTTCCTTGTAAAAGACAAAAAGACCAACTCCGTCCTTTTCATTGGCAGGCTAGTTCGGCCCAAAGGTGACAAAATTAAGGATGAATTGTAGTTATCAGGGAGAGCAATTAGAATACTATTTTATGGTGTTTTTAAATGATATATTTGTTATTATATGGTGTGACTGTTACCTCATGTGCACATTCCAATGGATAATCTGTGTATGGATAATCTAGGTGAACTGCTCTGTCAGTAACATCAAGACAATCATAATTTCAAGGAGATTGGTGTTTAAAGTCTGGGTAAATGCCAGTTTTAACAATACATCAGGAGCAATACAATCCTAAAGTGAGAAATTAGAACCCCACCAATGTACCTAAAAGTTTGACATCAATAATCTCACATGGCTCATTCAATCACATACTATGCTTATATTAAGTATAGTGCCATTGATGTTAGGCTGTGGTATTATGGTATTTAGTGCGCTTACAGAATTCCACTTGTATGTGACATCTGTGTAGGGTCTTGCCTCATCTTTAATGTTTAAAGGGAAAAGGCATAAGCGTTTAACAATCTCAGATTCTATGATTTCACTCCCTCCAAAAAAAAAAAAGAACTCTTTTTGGGTTCTTTGTCTTGACTCCTGAACTGATACCTGTCAACTAAACTTTTTAATTTGTCATGTTATGATTTAAAAAAAAAAAAAAAGTTAACCATGTGGGAAAGTGTGCTGAAACAATAAACTGAAAAACATGTTGGATGCTTTGATGTGTCATTTTTTTATGATTTACGTCTTATAAATAAATGAAAACATAGCTAAATGTCACATTACCCTGAATAAGTGACCATTACCAATGCGGGTTATAGCACAAAATATTTCCACTGCTCTGTCATTCCTAATAGTTTAATATGCGTAATGTGTTGATTCCACTTAGAGTGTAAAGTGTCCTGGTCACGGGAAGTAGGGGCGCTGAGGGTGCTGCAGCACCCCCTGTCGGCGTTCCAGCCCACACTGTGAAGCGCTGTCAAAATAGTGTATGAATTAAAAATAAATTATGAAAAGACCCCCCAAAAGACCCCACTGACTTCATTGAATAATAAACCTCTATAAAGACATGGGAAAGCAGTTTTCATAGCAGATCCATTATGTAATCTGAATGAACCAATGAGCTTTGTGGATGTCTACAAAGGAGGGATCAGAAGCTGGAGTCAAGGGTTCTCGTGGTGAGATGAGAAAATCAGGAGAGGGCAACAACACAGAAAACAATCAACGTACAGATATTCCTAACCTTAAAATTAGCCAATCTGGAAACCTAGTCAACAAGGAAACACAGACTATATAAAATGTGTGGTGTGAAAAAGAAAGCTTCCCATTTTAAGAGGAATGATCAAACACATTTCTGAATGTAATATAACATCGATCTGTATAGGGTCAGAGTATGTGCCAAACGCCTTTATAACATGGCCATCTTGTGGTAAATAACAAAAATGCAGTCAAGACTTCCCAGATTGCGGCCATGCTCACAGATGCATATTAATTAATATTTTGGGTCAACTTTGATGTAACTAGTGGTTCCCAATCATCTTATCTAACCTGAATATGACACAATCGTTTTTATAACATTAACAATCACATGAATGAATATTTGTGTCTCAAAATATTAAAACACAATTCATGCAGCTTTCTTTTAGTGAGATGTATAAATATGTTTGCACTAGGTTCATAGAAAATTGGGAGTAATGAAGACAGTTTGATGGTTAAAGCACTCTCTTAAATCTTTGCTGAGTGATTGTATACTATTAGCTTATTAACGGTCAGTTTGCACCAGTTTCGAAAATAGTAAAGATAGTGTGTGACAGAAGTTCAGGATTAAAGTAATGCAGGATTACATTAACTTGAAAACTACTGAAACCATGTAAAAATGTATTGAAGTCATCCAGAATTGTCTCTCACTCCACAATCACTGGCATTATTACTACACTATAGCTGAGAAATAGAGTTAAACTAACATCTTCAGCATTACTGCCGATCACAAAATAAAAAACGCTACAAGCGTTACCTGATGCAAGTTGGGAGACGTAAACATCCACTTTGCCAAGGAGATTATCGATTATTAGAACAATACAAGACCAAAGATACAGCAAAATAATTGTTTATACAACACAGCATGATACCCTTTTGTTCTTTTAAACCATATGACATTTAATCATTACATTTAATATTTAAAGACCCTATTGCTATCCTTTTCCATACATTTGTTTATACAATGTAACAATTATAGACTTTTAAGTCATTTATATATTACAATCCTTGTATCTACATGTTTAACAGACAATTAGATTTAAAAAATGGTAGGAGTGCAAAACTGAACTGTCACAGAGAGGCAGAACCCTGTTTTGTTTTTGACAGTCACAAAATGATAATTAAAATGCCACTCAGTCTCTTAAAAGGCTCTGCCCTTCATTTATATATTTGATTCACTTAAAATGCAAAATGTGTAAGTTGTTTATCATTTTGACCAGCTTATATAAGGCAGTCATACCCTCTCAGACATAACCCCAGCCTACATGTTTAATTCAAATTAAACAGCACAGCAACTAATTAATCTCATTTTACATATAGTACAAGCATATGTGGTTCATCAGAGACTGAGATAGGACCCTTTATTATGGTTGTTTGGGAGAGCAAAGTTTTAATTGAATGCACTTCTATATCAGTTTTGTCTTGTGTTCTAAATGTGTTGCAATGTTTGACTATTTGGGAGTTACTTCTGCATAGTATAAATACAATTTCACATAAATCAATAGAAATCACAGAATTATTGCATTTCATCTTGTAATTTCTCTTATTCAACTTCTTAATCAGCAAAATAGTTTTAAAACATTCACGTTTTACAATTTTCATCAATACAGAGATAACATGGTAACATTCAGCAACCTTACTTTTGCAATTACTTGCTATCAACCAACATTGGATAGTCCATCCATCGGATAAATATCAATATCAATGAGTACATTTGGTCTTTGAACAGAAATCTGATTATGTCACTACATTGTTTTTTGGTTCAAGAAGATAATTTTTTTATTATTAAAGTACAACCATGTGTAGCAATTATATGAATATGCAAAACTTGAAACCTCTGTGATAAAGTTGGGATGAACGTGGGTGCACTTTGTAGCCAAAACAGAACAAGTGTGACAGCTTTAGACAATGGGAAGAAAAACACTTTCACTGACTACCTGTTCCTCAGCTGCCATTTCATTAGCACTATTGTTTCTGCTGTGCTGGACAGCGTTGGATTAGGCAGACAACAGTCAATCCTATTAAAGCAGTCTTTGTAAGCTGTAGCGATACACACGATAGTGCTTGTGTTCTCCTCTCTGTCTCTCCCATGCAGCTTGTCATCTGTCTTTCCTTCTTCAGTTTTGATATCCCCCTCTTTGCTTCTCATATTTTGGGCTTGTCCACTTGTCTGTTGGCCTTGCGGAATATTGATTTGATCTCCCCTGTCACCATGTCTTGCCAGTTATCTCTAAAAAATGAGAGATTATTTAAAAAGTATCAAATAATGACATTATTGTAGAATTTATTTTGTACTTTGCTAGGCAATTTCTCAACAATTAAAAAAAAAAACGCATGCACATAAAATCAAAAGAACTAACAAACAAAGACTATTGGATAAGCAATCATTCCAACACAATCAAAATAAATCCACCAAAAGTCACCCTAACCACATGACAAAAACAACACGACATGCAAGGTGCTACCTCCTTGCAATTGTTATAGACTCATGCCTTTTTCTCAGCTTTCCTTCTCTTGTAAGCCTCAATGTCCTCAGGTTTCAAACCATGGTTGTCTTCCCTGATACATAAATCCAATTATTCAATCCATAAATAGTATCCCATTCAGAAGTACAAAGATACTTAAATTTCCATTTAATTTGAGAGTAATATGGTAAAATACAATCTGATTCAATAAAACAAAGTGCAATATAATAAAAAGACCACATTGCTTGGGGTTAGATATATTAATTGTACTGCATTATATAAAAAATGTAGGTCTTCAAGTCTTACCCTGGTTTGATCTCTGGTGGTTTTGGCAAAGGCTTTGTAAAATTAGATTTTCCAACAAGCCAGTATGTTTCTTCAATGCCCTTTCCCTAAAACCCCATACAAAATATAACAGTAAATCAGTGCTCAAATGTTAGTTTGGTATTATCCATAAAAGAAAGTATTTGTTTTAATACCTTTAGCTCTGTCTTTCCTCTCACTTCTATATTGTAGCCATCATTTAGTGAGCGGAGAATATTCACTGTACTAATATTCACATGAATTCTGTAAGCTGGAAGAAAATGGACCATAAGTTCATTGACAAATCTTTTCATCAATATATCCCTGTAACGAAACAAAGTTCTGCAAGGAAGTGACAAGAAAAGGACCATACGCAACCCTGTAGATTCCATACGAGAGGCGGTGTTGACTGTGTCTCCAAAAAGGCAGTATCTAGGCATAGTTAAACCCACGACTCCAGCAACACACGACCCTGGACATTGGGGAAAAAATGACCAGGACCAGAGGATGCAAGATGGAGTTAATACACTCCAAAAATATTTTAGCCCATTTTTAAGATTTAAGCATTTCAATTTCATAACAAAATTTCATCAAATTGAATTGTGTAATGTTTAACTAAATTAAATTATATATATATACTGTGTATATAATATATATATAAATTCCATTTGATGGAATATTGTTATGAAATTTAAATGTGTAAATCTCAAAAATATATATTTTTTGAGATTATGGAAGCATAAATCTACATAAATAAATAGTGATGTGATTCGTCATTGATTCAAAGTGAGTCATTGATTCTTCTTCAAAGTGACTACAGTAACAACCTGCGCTTGCACAATGGTAATTTATGTACTCTGTACTCAAGGATATGACCCTAGCTTTAAAATACTTCAAAGTAGAATGAAGAATGGACTTTTACCTACCTACCAAATGATCACAAGAGCACGTTAAAGGGATAATTCACCCAAATATGAAAATCCTCTCATCATTTACCCTCATGCCATCCCAGATGTGTATGACTTTCTTTCTTCTGCTGAACAGAAACAAAGATTTTTAGAAAAATATCTCTGTTGGTCCATATAATGCAAGTGAATGGGTGCCAAAACTTTGAAGCTCCAAAAGCACATAAAGGCAGCATAAAAGTAAACCATAAGACTCCAGTGATTAAATCCATGTCTTCTGAAGCAATATGATTGCAATGGTTGAAAAACAAATCAATGGGTGCTTTTTATTTCCTAAATTGTGCATTCTCATTTCCTCGCTCCTCCGTCCTCGAGCCTGTGAATCTGAAACTGATCAAAGTCCGCCATCATGAAGGATGTATCAGTTCTCTAAATGCACCACGAGGAGACAAGGACTAAGGACTGAGGAAGCTTACAGAGGACGCTTGAGTGAGGAAACACAGGAGCATCCTTCTCCTCCCACTTCACATCTGACACAATAGTTTTAATTCTTGTATCAGCTATACAGTTTAAATAAACCATAATTGACCCATATTTCAACAGTGCATCTTGAATTATGTATTTATTAAGAATATATTAATAAATACAAATTTCAATAACATTTGTGCGCCAAGGTACTGCAGCTGCACAAAAACATGCTCTGAAGTGACACATGAGTGAACAGGACATTTCATTTGACAAATCTATCTTGCTTTGATTCCTCCGTACCATTTACTTTCCTTGGATCCTTTCCTCATTCCCTAAGAGGGTGAAGCTAGGAAGCGATGACAGGTAACAAGGATGCACAATTTTAGAAATGAGAAGGACCTAGTATGTAAGTCCTTTTTTACTATATATTCTCCCCCCTGCCCAGTAGGTGGCGATATACACACAGAATGTGTATCGCCAAAACCAAAAGAAGAAGAATGTGAAAATTAAAGTGGAGATTGATATTAAAAGGACTTAAATATTGATCTGTTTTTCACCCACACCTATCTCATTGTTTCTAAAGACATGGATTTAACCACTGGAGTCTAATGTGCTTTTTGGAACTTCAAAGTTTTGTTCTCCATTCACTTGCATTGTAAGGACCTACAGAGCTGAGATATTCTTCTAAATATTATAATTTGTGTTCAGCAGAAGAAAGAAAGTCATGCACATCTGGGATGGTATGTGGGTGGAAAATGGTGAGAGAGCTACAATTTTTGCATGAAATATTTCTTTAAGATGTTTCATAACGTTACTCCTAAGCAGATATATCAGTTGGAGATTGTGAGGCTAACCTGAGTGAATGCCAATCCGTATCCTGACCGGAACGTCTGGCATGTGCCGCATCTTGAAGGAGCCCACAGAGCTAAGTATATTTAGGGACATGTTGGCAATCTCGGCTGCATGGTTGTTGCCATTCCTCTTTGGCAGCCCAGAGGCAACCATGTAAGCATCTCCAATGGTTTCAACCTGGGATAAAGGAGGGCTAGATGTTTTTTCCAAATCGTTAGCTGTACGTTATTTTGAAAGGACATCAATCAACATCATAGCTTACCTTGTAAACATCGTGGCTGCCCAGCACAGCATCAAATAGACTGTAAAGGTCATTGAGCAAGTCTACAACCTCAATTGGATCGCTAAGAGATGAGATGGTGGTAAAGCCCACAATGTCACTGAAGTAGATGGTGACCTGATCAAAATACTCTGGCTCAACAGAAACACCGGTTTTCAGAGCTTCTGCTACAGAACTGAAAATGAAAATCACAATGTTCGCAAACTGTATAAGTTAAAAGTTTTATCTGACATAGCAGTAATTTAAATGTCGTCTTCTCTCCATGGTACAACATGATTTACCCAAGTATGACATGTTCCTGGATAAATATACAATCACAGTCGTAACCCTAAGCCTATCGGTAAACCTTTAAAATCAGAGGGCACTGATAGGTTGATAAGAATGTTGCTTCTGGATCAACAAACGATGTTGATCCAGGACGAAAATTATGAAAATTTGGTAAATTACATTCAGCATGTGGGCAATGTCTTGGTGTATGAAAAGATGGACTCACGGAGGAAGCATCTCAGCTAGAAGCTTCTCTGTCCTCTGTTTCTCTACTTCCAGCTCCTCCGTCCTTTCCCTGATCAGGTCCTCCAGGTTAGAGGAGTACTGCTCCAACATCCGCAACATGGAGTCTATAATATTGGTCTTCTTGCCCTTGTTGATGAGCTTGAACTAAGCACAGAAATATAAGAAACATAATCACAGAACATGAAACAATTATTTGGATCTAATGATCTTGTCTATTAAATCAATTCCAAGAAGCTTTGTTTAAATGAACCTGATCAAAGATCTCTTCAAAAGAAGGCCTTCTATCAGGCTGTTCCCCCCAGCACTGTTTCATTAGCTGGATGCATTCCAGTGGGGCTTGGTCTGGAGCTACAGTGGGCCTGCACATAGGCGGAGGCTTCTTCACTTTCCTTATTATCTCTGTTGAAGGAATAAACATGTAATTTCTTATGAAGATTTCTATCACAGCCTGAAAATCATCTGATTGCTTAGAAAAGAAACAGCTGAAAGTTAAAACTTATTAACCCTAAGTATGAACTGTAATAAGAGTTGTGCTTGCCTTAGCATCAAAGGGATAGTTCACCCAAAAATTCTCTCATCATTCACTCGCCCTCATGCTCTCAGATGTATATGACTTTCTTTCTTCTGCTGAACACAAACAAAGATTTTTAGAAAAATATCTCAGCTCTGTAGGTCCATACAATGCAAGCAGGTGCGGAGCTAGGGGGTGGCCAGGTCTTGCCGTGGCCACCATGGACCAAAGCCTGGGCACCCCACGTGCAATTGCCGTTTTGGTAATTTTTTGTAATTTAGTTAGTATTTCTACACCAACAACCACCATCAGCCCCCTCCCTGTCCGACAATATGAGCCACCCCAACTGACGATATGCCACCACAGACAGATTACTGATCCCTTCCCGGCCACCCCTGTGAAAAATACCCCTGGAATGCAAATGAATGGTGGACAGAACTTTGAAAGTCCAAAAAGCATATAAAGGCAGAATAAAAGTTATCCATACAACTCCAGTGGTTAAATCTATATCTTCTAAAGCAATATGATAGGTGTGGGTGAGAAAAAGATCAATATTTAAGTCCTTTGTAACTATAAATCTCCCATTTCACATTCTTTGTGTATATTGCCACCTACTGGGAAGGGAGGATAATTTATAGTAAAAAAGGACTTGAAAATTCACTTGCATTGTATGGACCCACAGAGCTGAGATATTCTTCTAAAAATCTTAATTTGTGTTCTGCAGAAGAAAAAAAGTAATACACATCTTGGATGGCATGAGGGCAAGTAAATGATGAGAAAATGAAAATTTTTGGGTGAACTATCCTTTTAATAACCTAACACATGAAACAAAACTACCCATGGCGCACACAAACATTATGACCAACCTTCAGGAGACAAGCCAAGCATGCAGTATGGTGCTCCTCTGACGACTACTTCTTGAAGTATAATTGCAAAGCTGTACACATCTCCTTTATACGTTCCTTTACGTGGATTTTCAAGATCTCTGAGAAGTTCAGGAGCTGTCCAAAAAAGATCTGAGACACAAATTAATCGCATCTAATAATGTTTTTTTAATATGAGAAGCTGATATGGAATAAAACATTTACATTTTAAATAAGCCACATTTAAAAAAAGATGCCCATACCCCCTGGAGGTGGGGACTCTTTTGGAGCTTTCTGGGTCTCAAGAATCTCATTGTAACCATAATCTGTTATCTTCAGAACAAAACGGCCATCTACCACACAATTACGAGACTTCAGGTGCCCATGAGGAAATTCCCTGTGGTGAAGATATTTCATGCCCTATTGGACAAGCACATAAACCATCAGACTGTCATCGTAACGATGAAAGACACATACAATTACGTTTAAACTGTGATCTACAACTGGTGGAGATTTTATCATAAAAATTTCAATTATCACAATGTTCATCAAAATGTTATTCAGCAAAAGTACCTTGATGAGGTCCAGCAATAAAGAGGATTTAAACATCCAGTCAAGTTTGACATCTTCATTACGAAGGAGGTCATGAAGGCTCCCTCGAGAGCAATGTTCAGTGACAATGGCATACATGTCACAATCAGTGAAGAAACCCAGGAATGGATTGATATTTTCATTCCGTAGATCTTTCATCTATGAATTTTAAATAAAGTAGGGCCTATCACTCAGAATACAAGCCCACACCAAACTGTTTCAAATTAAATGTATTTTTAGACCAATACCTTGGTGAAAATCTTAGTGGTGCTCTGTTTGACCTCCTTGAAATGTCCGTCCTTAAACTTTTTAAGCCACACCCAGTCCCCCTGCAATGATCAAAATTACTTACAATTGCAGCAAGTTAAAAAGACACAGCATGTTCTATAAATAACCTTTCATGACACATAGTCACCTCAAAGACAGCCACATTTGAGGTTTCATGTGTTGCTGTTGCCATACTATTCACAGAGCGGGAAAGGTCACCTGTGCTCTTCTCCTCAATGTAACTTTTTGAATCACTAAGATCCTCAAGGGTGATTTTCTGAGAGCAAAGGGAACATATTAACAGGCCAAAGGTATGGTATATAATATGGACAAAAAATTATATTAACAAATTTATATTATATTAAAATATATATTGTTGTATATAACAAACAGCAAACAATATTTTTTCTATAATGATAATTATAATTTCTATAATACCCTCTTGCTCAATTGAGGGTTGATGAAGGTCAGGTCCTCAAGTGTTAGCAGGATTCTGTTGGGCCCTTTGATCAAATGGATTTGTTGCATTCGCCCCCTACAAAGACCATTCAAGATCACTCATTATCAGTGTTTGTTACCTTATAATGTATATACACAAAATTCAATCTCATCTAGTACACAGCAGTGTTACCTTATGAATAGAGTTAGGCCAATACAACTAAGAACTAAAATGAAGACAATCACAAACGCTATGATGACATATATTATTTCCACACCTAGAACAAAAAAACGAATAAATTAGCAGGCAAATACATAATGTATAGGTTACCATTTTATAGACTTTAGTTAAGCAAGGAAATGTTATTGAACAATGACTTCTATTTGTTTGCATGAACAAAAGGAGCTTTTCGATTTCCATTTCTTACAAATTGTGAAGACCATAAGAATACCAAGTTGCCCAAAAAAGCTTAAATAGAACTGTAATGGCTAATAAAGCTATTTGTTACAACATATAAACACACTAGTTTGTCTGGAAGGAGATGGACATGCATTGTTTTTCCATTGACTAGAGTTAGCATTTTCAGCAAGTGCTCTCATTTCAAGACCCCGTAAAATTAAAATGTAGGTTTTGCTGCTTTTAGTCCATATATCAGTTTTAAGATTATCTGCTAGTGCACTACTAAACATTAACAAAATTAGATTTCAGAAGATATCAGCATTTAAAATGAGCAGTCTCTCTCTTCCAGCCAAACAAACCCAGGCAAAATTATGACATCACAAAGAGGTTGAGAAACTTTGTCCAATCAAATGCTTTTTAGAACGAGAATTTTTTAATATGCTGGAGTTTATTCATATGTTTAATGGAAGAATTTTTCCGAGGTGTCTTGGGATGTACAGCACAAGTAAGCATTCTTTATTCTTTATGTTTAGTGTATTGTGATTGAAACCATTGATATATTGTGATCTTTTACTCGCTTGTTTCTCATTCATCTGCATTGACTTGCACAACGGCAAGCCACGATGCACTGTGTTTGTGGGGCGGTTATGTAGTTATATGGTCAGTTAGATCATAGTTTGGTTCTCAAGTCAGTGAAAAAGTAGTCCGACTCAACAAGTTTAACAAGCCCCGACTTCATGTTTCAGTGGGAAATATGTCAACAGGCCAAAGAAAATTATGCTCATCAAGGAATTTCAGGGGGACTTTAATTGAGAAAGAGGTGGATGAATTGTGTTTGTGATGATAACTTGTAGCCAAGCAGTATTGGACCGTTAACATAGTAACAAGTATTGACGCTAGTAACTTAACTACATTTTCCAGTAACGTGACAGTATTTCAGCTATTTTAACAATAGTGTTTCTTTTCCAGAAGCATTCAGACCGAACACATTGTTGTGCTTAAAAAAAAAACATTTAGACATTGTGCCACAAATAGGACAGGACAAGGGTGTATAGAGATGGTTTTAATATGGATAGTTCACCCAAAAATGTAAATTTTCTCATCACTTACTCACCCTCATGCCATCCCATCCCCAAAGATGTTTAGAAGAATAGCTCAGCTCTGTAGGCCCGTACAATACAAGTGAATGTGATCCTGCCATTGAAGCTCCAAAAAGCTTTCAGAAGACATTGATTAAACCACTGGAGTCTGATGGGTTACTGTTTGGAGCTTTAAAGGCCTGATCACCATTGACTTACAGAGCTGAGATATTCTTCTTAAAATCTTTGTTTGTGTTCAGCAGAAGAAATGTGTCATACACATTGTTAGATGGCATGAAGGTGGGTAAATGATGAGAGAATTTGTCCATCTAGTGCATGATTACATAGAAAAAATATTCAAAAGCAGCACCGACGGATGCAAAATCAAGTTCTGTGTAAACGACCCCTTGCAGTGTAGTGTGTCACAAAACGTTATAGGTTTTTTTATATATAATATTGTAACGCACACGCAACAGTAGAGCCAAGGGCGCACTTAAATGTGCTCATCTAAACCGTCTCCTTGTCATTCATTTGTAGTATTAAGAAGTTTAAAATATTGAGTGAATTGGTTCATTTAGAGAGTCCATGTGAATGAACCAGTTGAAGTAAACGATTATCCGATTAACTTTTATAGCGTTGGAAAATCGTATTAATTTTAGTGAATTGGTTCATTCAGACAGTTTATGTAAATTAACAATTTCAATACTGTATCCTATATGATTCACCAATTCACTCGAGCCACTGCGCAGTCACTTTTGAAGTACATTTTGAAGTTAATATTTAGTTAATTGTTTTACCCTTTAACAGATTACCTATCACTATGCTTCAACTCACTTATATGTGTATTTTATTAGCCTATACTTTGTATTAAAAGTTTTGAACTTCATTGTTTTTTTGCTAATAAATATGCTCTGAACTTCTGAATGTGGAATTAAATAATGTCTTCTAACAGTTTTATATTTATAAAGGTTATCTTGTTTAAATAGCTTCAAAGTAATGATCTGCTTTTGTTAGTAGCTTGTACTGTTGCTAGCTACTTTTTAAAAAATGGTAGCTTGACTGTTGTTGAACTACTTTAAATTAAGAGTCGCAAAGTCCCAATTAGAACACAGCATGTAAAGATTTATATATGTTATTTAAAACTGAAACAATGGTACTAATAAATGACAAATAGTCTCGCACTGAGCACCACTGAGTAAAATGTGTTGGATTTTGTCTAAATTTGTTGTACCTCCTGTGCAGATGGCATTGGGGTCAAACCAGCAGCTAGAATCAGAAGATGGGGGGAAGCCTCCAGGGAAGTGAATGGACGTGCCGGCAAACAACACCATGTCTACACTCATGTCCACTTGAAAGCAGCGATATAATTGAGATCCCCAGCCATCAGTGTCCAAAATCACAAAGTTGGTCTGCCCATTCCCTTGGTTATCTATGCGGATGTTCTGGTTGAACCCAGTAAACGTCATGTTCCTTGTGAAGAAGGCTAGGTTGGTCCCAGAGAGCCACTTACCTGCCCTTCTAGCATTGTGCATGGATTTGGCAATGAGGTACAAACTGTTGTAGATCGTACCAAAGAGTGGAGAGACCTGAAATTTAGCATTTAACATGTGATCACAGCTAAAGATATGTCAAGTGTAAGAGAAGTATAATTTATATTTTTAAGTTAAATCTAGAGAATATCTTAAACAGGTTCTTGGAAGACTGAAGGTCTAACCTTTCATCTTAGTGTACAAATGAGATTCATAAATTGTGCAAAAGTGCACTGCACCCTCACACCTGCTCTGGCTCTTGTGACACTGTTAGCTCTCCCAGCCTTTTTGCCATATTGAATGCTTCGTTGAATGACATCAACTCTGACTCAACAGTGACAGTGAGTACAGCATCATATGCTTTGCGCAGTTTGGTGTTGTTTTGCAGTGGGAAATAGGTGGTGTTGGTGTATGGCAGGCTGTACAGGAGAGTGTCGTATGATAAGAACACATAGCGACCGTTTGTTAGCCCCATGTCATAGGCCTTTATCAGGAAAGATGTTTGTTGCTCTCCTCCGATGAGCGCTGAGTGCATGCACATAATGATGACTGAAAGACATGTGAAAACTCAAATGTTGAATTCTACAAAAATTAGGACATTTATACAGCATAAATGTTGCTTTGATTTATTTGTAAAATAATAAAATAAAAAAATACCATTTGCAGTTGGAAATAATCCTACTTATGAGTGTGCATTTGAGAAATGCCTCTCTACACCTCCAGGGATCAATCTAGCAACAGTACAGAAGCCCTGAACTGCAAGGTGTAAAACAATATTCAAAAGGTGAAAAAAATAGTCGAAAAATATTTTCGTTGTCGAATAGTCATTTAATCTCATTTAGCGTAACATGAGATCATATGAAACTGTAATGATGGCGCGAGAGACAGAGGAGAGGAAGAAAACGCATGTCCATATGCACTCTAAACTTTCCAAACAGCTTCAAGTGATGCAGATCACAAAATATAACAGACTTGTAATGGGAAAATGCTAAATAAGGAAATACAGAGACAATGTCATCGTTAAATAAAGCAGAGCCGGATCTGGCATTCCAAGCTAAACTCTTATGTCAGAGCATCTAAAAAGCAAACAACCTGGCATTATATCTTTAATGCACCCTTTATAAAAGTTCAAATAATAAGGAAGTGCATCATAAATAAACTACAAAAATGGCATTTCTGTGAGGGAGAGATTGGAACTGCACCCAACTGAGGCACCCTCTGGCGTGGGGACACCTGTCCCTTGTGCGTTTTTGCTGTAGTTAGATTAATAACGTGATGGATTGCAACGTATTGAATCATAATATACTGTATGTGTCGTGTCACAATGTGTATCTTACTGTGATAAATCGGCGATATGCAGCTCTATCAAGAAGATAAAATTTGTTTTTGTGAGTTAAAGATGGATCGAAGTGAAAATAAAGGTGAGAGATTGTAGTTTTAGCCCATTATATACTGCAGCAAAGTTTTTGATCAGTCTTTTTTGGCTTGTTTTCCAAAAATAATATCTAAAACTCCTTTACAACAACGTACATTTACTTTAGCAGCTATACTGCAGAAGAAAAAACTGTTATTGGAGAATGTTGAATACAATATTTAATATTTAAATATTCTATAATATCTAAAAGCAGTCTACTTAAAACCAAATGCATTTACCTGAGAAGCAACATACAAGATATTTAGACTTGCTTTTAGAGAATATGTGGAAAACAATGGAAAACAAGACAAAAACTCTTGATTACAAAAGGTTTTTTGCAGTGAATTTTTAGTGAATTAAACTTAATAAAAAAGTTTTTGTTTTCCTTGGAATTCAGTGAATGTCATTTAGAGATATTTTTAAAAGCTGATATTGTCCTCTTTATTGTTAGTAAGCATGTTTAATACAATCTTTTAAGTCTAGGCACAAATTGAATAGTCGGTTAAGAGCTAATGATGAATCATTGCAATAATCAAACGAATAGTTGAATAATCTTTCTAATAATCATTAGATTAGTCGATTATATATATATATATATATATATATATATATATATATATATATATATATATATATATATATATATATATATATATATATATATAAAATAGTAAAATAGATTTTTTCTCTCAGAATTTTTTTTTTTCTCTCTGAATTCTTTTTCTTAGAATGTATTTCTTGCTGGCTAACAATTAACATGTGGTACCAACCTCGGCTCCCAGGTATCCACTATCAGTATGAAATCTCAAGTTTACAAGATAATAGACTGTCTGTGGTACTGTACATAGAAAAGCACAATATCAATAGCAGCATCCATATTCCCAGAGGTGAAGGTCGTCAAACAATCAGAAATATCTCAAATTGTCACACCATGAATGTTATTTGAAACATATGTAACCTGAGGTATTTTCATTTCATATTCATTTAATTGAGGGATTTATTAATATATTAGAAGAATTTATTTTCTTGATTTAGATTAGCAAAAAATTATAGTTAATGTATTATACAATAGCTATAAATCTATAAACCAACAGATAAAAACCACAGACATTCTGTTACCTTGTTAGCATAAGATATCATATTTACTAATTGTGGCACTTGGTGGCCGAGGTTGGTACCATATTTTACTTGTTAGCTTGCCAGAAAGAAAAAACTCACATGTTGCCTCTTGAGGAGAAAATAGTTTTCAGAGAGAGAAAAACAATTTAGAGAGAAAAAAAAATGTCAGATTAAAAAAATATTTCAGAAACATTAAAATTTCAAAAGTTTACATTTTTCAGAAATTTATTTATTTATATATTTTTGCCAGAGAGAGAAACAAAAAGCACAAATTAGGATAAGGAAGGCAATAAGACACCTACAAAAAATTAATGGATTTTTTCACCTTGCAATTCTGGGCTTCCTTACAGGTTTTTAAAAGCAAGGAAGATTATTAAAGGGATAATTCACCCAAAAATGAAAATGTTGTAATAATTAAAAAATCTTGTTGTTCCAAATCTGTACGACTTGTAAATAAGATATTAGGCAGTTTGGTAGACTCAGTCACCATTCACTTATATTGAATTTATTAGAAACAATGAAATTGAACGGTTATTGTTCCTTTTGTGTTCCATAGAAGAAAGAAAGACATATGGGGTAAGTACATGATAACATATTTTCATTTTTGGGTGAACTATACCTTTAAAAAGAAACAAAAATGTACAGTAAAATAATGAAATAAACATAAAATAAATGATTACGTACATTGTAAAACTATTTGTTTAAGACACTTTACCTTTTATTTCCCCTGCATTTTGGATGCTCATCAACGTGTTCTCCATCATTGTGTCATTAATCCCCACGGACGTAACAATGCTAACGGGAAGCCCCTGGTTTCTGAGAGCACTGGCCAGTTTTATAGCAGTGTCTATCCATATATCCACATTAGAAGCTACAATGCCTATGTTAGCCCATCCAAAATACTTCAGCACATTGAAAAGTACCCGCGTTGGAGATGGTAATGTCCGTGCAAAAGTTGGGTAGCCCTGGACCCTGTCTAACTCATAATTCATGCATGCCCATGAAAATATAGACTTGTCCCAATTCTTGCCCATGAGAGATGCGGCATTGCAGTATCCTGGATTAGTAGGGCCTACAAACACATCAGCTATATTCTCATATTGCATGAATGAATTCAGTGCTTTGGATGTTTCACAAGCTTCTTGAAGAATGATAAAGTCCATTGTACAGCCCAGGTCCAAACTGAAATCTTCATTTATGCGACCAACTGCCAATCTAGACGCAATGGCAGGTAGTGCTTTTGAGTAGTAAGGGTCACAGTTCCAAGGCCCTAAGACTCCCACTTTGAAAATCAGGCATTGGACACAACATGGAACTGTCAAAACACCAAGAATAATCCATAGTCTAATGCTGTAAAATGGAAGTGTTGAGAGGCTGTGTTTGCTCCTGATGATGGGGCAACAGGGGTAACTGGACAACTCCCATAAAGCACCTCCGAATGGGAGGTGATTATGTTGCATTGTACTCTTTTAGAAGCCGTTATGGACTTTATAAAAAAACACCTAAAAAAAAACAACAGATAAGGCAATTGAACTGAAGTCATGGCACACCTTTACCCTAGTTTTCAAGGTCAAATATACACTGAAAAATGTTGACCTATAAAATGTGGTAACATCTAAATTAACTGGTTTGATTCAAGTCAAAAATATAATTTAACTTCACTGAACCAACCTGGCTACATTAGGTTACACCTACAAACACATTGTAAAGCTTAGATCTGGAAGAAACAGCTTTTTAAAGGTTACAACAGCAGCTACCCATTTTTTGTACAGTATATATATATATATATATATATATATATATATATATATATATATATATATATATATATATATATATATATATATATATAACACACACATCATATTATCCTAGGCTATTAATCAATTTTGTTTATATATTGAATTGTCAAAATTAAATCATATGAAATCCAAATGCATCTGAAAAATGTATACTTACTCCTATTCTGTCAGTAAGAAAATTGACATACTAAATAAAATCGAATTTATAAAATGTAGGCGACTTACCATTATTTACAGTTTTACCCTTTTCCTCCAATGCGTTTCTTTCATGAACTGAATTTAATGATAGCGGGAGATAACTTTGATAGAGTCACAAGGCCATCTTTCACAATGTTTTTCTTCTTTTCCAACACCAGTAGTTCCTCGGAAGCATAAATAAAAGCGATCCGATATCTCAGATAACAAACACCAGATTGATGAGGCTCGTCAGTGGCGTTGAGAGACTTCAAATTCAGCACCCTGGAGAGCTACTTAATGCCTGCTATCGTCAATCCAGGTGCCCTTTTGCACCTTCACAATTCACACCAAATGTTCGGTAACACATTACAGTTTACAGCACTGTTATGAATATTTCTGTAGACCTACTCTGTTGTTATTAATTGGCTAGTGTCATATATATGAGTTAAATGTTACCTTATTTTCGTCACATCACTTCTGGTATCCGTCATGAGTTTGAAAATAATTAAATACATTTTATAGCCTAATAAAATAAAAAGCGACTATGTGAGTTTAAATTTAAATGTCTTCAAAATATCAACAGGCCTGTATCTTTCTCTATTCAATCAAAGTCCTTTGAAAGTGACCCGCGGATGAATCTAATCTATACTTGCTCAGGGACAAAATAAGAGGATTGTAAACATAGGTCAACACTTCAGACCCACCTTTAATGACTGTGGTAGCAATGAATGCACTAGTTACTACTTTTTTAGATATAAATGTAGTAATTCAATATTGTTAATGAACATTATGGTGTACAGAATTCGTTTATTTATCACAAGTGTTGCATTACATATACTGTACATTAAGATGAAAGCATCTTAGTGCGCCAAGAATGCAGTTTATGACATATAACTTAAACACAACTTGTACTCATTGATTTTCACCGATATCCAATAACTTATTGTTTATGAATCATCATTTTTTTATTGAAAATATCCACCAATCCATACAAGATACGTTTACATGTTATATCACCACCACACTCACTCATACACATACATTCATTATATAAGTCAAATGGCTTGATCAAATAAAATAGATACGAAAAACAACAAAATCAAGGTTTTATTGAATTTTTTTGCTTTCTGTAAAAGATGAAAAGACCAAGATTATGTGTTTTTGAATTAATGATTGCTCAAATAAAACAGGTAGGCCAAATAAAAAAAACAACAAAAATAAATATTTTATTTATTTTCTAAAAAGTTTTCATTATATTTTTTTAAAAGGATGGTTGGCCTTCTTAAAACATAAAAATAATAATAATAAACAAGATTGAACAAGTTATTTTTAGCTGGGTTGAACAAGGTCTGAGTAGCCTATTTCTCCTCGCCATGGAGACCCCTTGGTGCATGAGCGCTTGTGTGGTGTAATTAGACTTCTGTTTGGTGCAGTTGTGATTGGCCCACTTCAATTGAATTTGCGCGAGGTGCATTGGGTATAATTAAAGTTAACGAAGGGCGCTCCCTTGAGTTCTCTCACATTTGCGTACGTCAGTTAAACCGTGTGTTTTGAGACACGTCTGTGTTGCTCTCTGAACTCATTTAGACTATTAGAACAATATGTTTACAGAGAAAGAAAAGGCACAAATAAATTATTAAAAAAATACAGGTCTATTCTGCAATATTAATAAATTACCAATTAAGTGTTTTCCCTCACATGCATTATAGGAGAAATGTATTAAAAAGTAATGTTGCACAAAACACGAGATTTTACTTTTTGACTGATCATATAAGTTTGGGGATTTGATTGAGAGGCTTTATGCACCAGTGCAATCTGTGTAGGCCTGTGCACTTTTGCCCTCAGGTTGCCACAGAGATTTTCTTATGATTTGTGTTATGAGAGAGAGCATGAAAGAGGGAGGGGGGTGGGGGGGGGGGTCAGGGAGAGAGGGAGAGAGCAATTCTTCCTTTGTGCTGACCCATATCCAATAAGCCTCTGAGCTTCTTAAATGTTACACCTTGACACCCTCTGTCCTACAACTAGAGAGAGAGGATGCAAACTCAGCAACCATGACCCAATGCACCTAAAGACAATATTACAACTATCTGCAGCATTCAACAGTTTCTCAAGGAAAGATCATAAGGGCATTGTCTTGAAAAGTTTTTAATTAAAACCTGATTTTCTCTGTTAACTCTGTTAAAAATTTATTTCAAATGATACATTCTAATATTTCTGTTACAGTAAAAATTAAATATTAACAAAAATGTAAGGACTGTTTTTATTCCAAATTCAACACAGAGAAGAATTAGTTGTTGTATTGTAATGCCATCTAGTGCTCAAAAATGGCATCATTTACTCACCCTCATACCATCTCATATGAATATGATATTCTTTCTTCTGCAGAACATGAACAACAGCTCTGTAGGTTCAACCAATACAAGTGAATAATGGCCAGAACTTGAAGGTCCAAAAAGCACATAAAGGCAGCATAAAAGCAATACATAAAACTCCAGTGGTTAAATCCATATAGTCAGAAGCGATATGATAGATGTGGGTGAGGAACAGATCAATATGTAAGTCCTTTTTTAATATAACATTTCCTCCCTGCCCAGGAGGTGGCTATATGCACAAAGAATATTGTAATCGATTACAATAATGACAACTGTGTATGTGCACAAATGTTTTATTTTTTTTGCTGTGTGCTTGTGCATTACATAATAATTATAATGACTCTGAATACAAATATGTTTCATGAATAAAAAAGCATGTCTACATATCTTTTCACTTTTGTAAAATGCCTAAGAGTTCTAAGAACAAGGTAGATCAATCTTTTTTCACTAATATAGAGGTAAAAAACAGGAGCTGATATTAAAAATAGCTTTACATATTTAACACAGATCTAGTAATCTGCTTGAACTGGCAAAAAGAACTGATCAATATTTTAGCTCACAAACATAATGTATAAAGAATATCTTAATGATGACTCATGCACTGATATAAACTCCACTTACAATGTGTGTTTAAAAGAAGGATTGTCCTTTTTTTCTGTAGTGCATTTCACATAATGCTGGCAATCAAGAACCATATGCCGATAAATATCTCTCGTTTGTATGTTCCTCATCTCTAGATTATTAACTTAGATCAACATTAATGGCGATTAAAAACATGGATAAATGAGCATTGTTGAATGCAATTTAAATGAACGGAGACACGTTGTTTAAACTTTCTGACTGATGGCCTATTACATAAGGGTTGTTTTGGTTCATGAAACTCACCTGTGATTGGATGGATGGTTGCTCAATCAGCCCAAAGTAACAAAACACAAAGAATATTATATACAAATCCACCATTTGGACTCGGTATGGGTTTAGCTTGAATAAGTGCAGGGAATCAAATCACCTTTTTAAAGAGGGCGGGGATGTGTCACCCACGTCACCCCGCGATTGCTGCGCCCTTGCTTAGGATACTTACAAAAATAAAATAAAGCCTTTTCCTACATGGTCAACAACTACACTGCAGCATCAGAATATAAGCTCCAGGTGAAAGTATTTTTGAATGTTCTTGGCTACAATGGCTGAAGGGATTCATTTAAAATTCTGATGATTTAAAATAATTTTATGTACATTTTTAAGCAAAAAGTTTCGAAATGGGGACCCGGGTTGGTTGGTTGCTTGAGGTCTCAGAAATCATAAACCTGCCCCTTACTGCAACCTACGATATCATATTTTAGATTTAAATAGATTATCATCAGGTAGGCTATATTAATATGTTAATAAATATATCTATCATTAACTATAGACCTACTGATTTTGTGATTGACTTAGTAGACAGATAGTAAAGCCTCTTGGACTCGTTATAATAGTTGTGTTGGCCACTAGAGGGCGCTTTGTCAGAGCTCCAGTGGTCGAGACCTTAGTGGGCGCGGATTAACATGGAAACTGTAGACGAGACAGTGCGTGCAGTGGCGTGTTGCTTCATCTTCTGCGGAGAGTTTGTTGCCCATGGATCGACTGATATAAAGTAGCAGCCCAAACAATACCACAGACGTACTCACTAGCAGAAAGCCTTGGATATGACAATCATTAAAACAAGACAGTTGTCCGATGCTGGCATTGAAAATTAAAAGCATTACAACAGAAGTGTCAGGCAGTCTCGGAGTCGCTTGCACATGGTAAGTTTTACGCAAAAAATGTTTTCTCAAAGTCAGAAATGTGCTTTACTTGTTCATTTGTTTGGATAGATACTATCCAATTCTTTCGCGTATTGCAAAGTTCAAGCAAGCACAATAGAAAAGGTGAATTTTTATGTTTTTCAGTTGGTGAATTTTGGTGTTGGGATTTTCATATATGTTAAAGCTGTTACAAAGTTTCTAAAGATTTCCGAGTGTTTTTTATAACCTTATACAGATGCGAGTCAAACCGTGAAATCGAGGACCTTTTTTGTCTCAAAAACCTAGCGAGCTGCCTTCATAGAAAGCATTCTTGTCCAGCGAATGTTCCTTTGATACCCAAACGCTGTCTAGGAAGGAAAATCGCTAGATTATGAGACACAACCTATGAGAGTTTGTACATACACTATTTTTTATTCCTAAAAGCAGTGTTTTTTTATTTTTATTTTTTTATAAAAATTACAGTCAACTTGAAATATGCTCTATATTGTGCATTATACATTTAATATATCTTTACCTGTTCATTGGGTGCTTAAAAAAGTTATATAATTGTCCCAATATGACCACATTTTCAACTAACTATCCAACAAACTCTCAAGACGCAATCGTAAGGATTCGTATGACTTTTCTTTTGGCTAATTCGTATGACATCATGGGAGTTTTTCAAACTCGTTTGAATTTCTGCGACTTCTCTACAGCCAGTGACGTCGATGGATATCGTTTCTATTTAATACGCGAGAATTACTTGCTTTTGTCACACTCAACAGCCTCCTATCATGTTTACAGACGCTACTAATTGGATAAGTTTATATACATGGTTTGGACAAAGGTATAATATTAATATATCATTATTTGAAATCAGACGAGTTTATGCAAACAACATCGTGCGAGACCATATGAAATAGTCAAGTTGTATATTGTGTACGAATTTTCATGAGATGGGGTTGCCCTCATTTGCCCTTTTCTGACAACTTTGATTGCATAAGAAAGAGTTTTGTTGTTTGCATTGTGTATGAACATGAGATTTTTAGTCTTGGGTGGAAACCTTTATTTACAGTAGTTTTCTGTATTGGAGTCAACACTTTTTTTACTGCGTCACATGTTCTGAACTTATGGTGTTGTTTTGATGTTGACATCACAAAAAGAACCTAGCATATTGTTTCTGCAATATATTTCGAAAGTTGTATTACAGAGCTGTTTGAGCCCACATTAAGTCTGACCCACCTTAAAGTATGACATTCTTTCAGTTTTATTGGATTAGGACGTCTGCTGCCTGCTAATTAAATTGGTTAATATTTTAGTTCTCTTGAAGTCATGCGGTGAGCTGTTCTGGATTGTTGTTGTAGCTGTTCTTTAGGAAAGATGAGTAAGTTTCTACATTATGGACCAATTTTATTCACCCAGACATTGAAGGTAATCAACTTAACTGTTCTTACTCAGATGAGAGTCTTTGGGCGAATAAACCTTTGGTTTAAAAGGGAGTAATTTCACACGAGGAAAAAATGGTGTAAATGTGTAGCTGTTACCCAATAACAGTGATTGCTCTTCAAATACATTTCACTTCAAGCATTTTTATTAGGGAGTTTTTACTGTGGGAGGTGTACAACACCTGCAGATTTCATAACCCTATGTCGCACAGGAAGATGTTTATATATAGCTAGAAACATGCATCCACAAGTGTAAAGGAACAGAATTCATTTTATTTACAGCTTCACAATTCCATTTTGATTAAAAGTGGTATTTGCATTTAGTTAACTGTAATCATAGCACTAATAATGTTCTTAGAGGGGGAAAATAATGTTCTAAAATGTATGTATACTAGTAATCTGTGGCTGTATGGTTAAAAAACTGGTTTGCAAGGCCATGATAAAACACAAACAGTCTGAGACATTTCTCTTCTAATGACCAAATGGCTGTGGAACTTTCGCTGAGCCTTTAGCAAAAGTTTTATTTGAGGAAAACATAGACATCTCTCTCTCTCTCACACACACACACACACACACACACACACACTTTAGGAGAGCAGAAAGGGAAATACATGCCTGAAACAAGTGCCCAGTGGGGAATAACTGTGTATGTACCCTGTCATTTTTTTATTTTTATACATTGAGCATCTTTTCTTACAGAATATCTGCCATACTGTTGGTAAAACTACATTTTAACTCACTAAATAGGTTTCAGTCTGCACACTGCAAATGAAGTGTTTTGATTTTACCTGCCCTTATGCAAGCATTGTAATTACATAAGAGGAAATCCTTCAGCAAAGGTCACAGTGGATTAGCATGCTGTGTCTGTTAAACATTATCCATACCCCTACACACAACTGTGGTAGCCTTTGTGTAGGCTAATTAATGTACTATTTTTGCTACCTCATTCTTATGTTTGCTGAACTTGTCGAGTCTGTTTTAATATCAGTTAACTATCAGGTAAATACCTGCCCATATTTAGTGGCCTTGTCTGTACAATAAAACGATCTGGAGCCAAGTGTTGAAAGAGGTGTTCAGGTCATAAATAGAGCAAACTGGCAACTTCGGAAACAAAAGTCATCAGTAGGGCCAAACAGAATATTTAGATTTCAGCTGCAGTCATTGAAAACATCTCAAACCGCATGACCTGATAGAACTTCAGTGTACTTTATAAAAACAAGTAAGCACGTTTTAAGAATCATTTATGTGTGTAATGTTTATAAAGATGTTGTAAGTGCAAACACTTTGTAATTTCTTTAAATTTTAATTTCTTTATAAACAAATCTAATGAATGTAAAACATTTTATGATATTCAGTTGTAAACTTCAAGCATTCAGTATGAAAGGAATTCAAATATGTACTGACCTACAGTTGTATTTATATTAGTAAGGCTTAAAAAAAAGTAATCAATAAAATGGATCATTTTAAATTATAACAAATTTTATTATTGACTATTTGAGTCTTGCAAAAACCTATTTCTATGGAAAAAAAGATGGTGAAAGTCAAATGGGAAGGGTGTACTATGTAAGTTGTCCAAAACATGAGTGCTTTTATCTGAAGAAAAAAATAATAAAAATAATTTAAAAAAAAATTTAAAAACAAAAACAATATATATATATATATATATATATATATATATATATATATATATATATATATATATATATATATATAATTCTGTTTTTAAGATTAATGCATTTAAATTTGCCATAAAACTGAATTAAGTAACCTGCAAGTGGTGAATGTATTATGAATTCAGAATAAATGTAAGTATTTCATTTAAATTAATGAGGAGTATGAACTTATTGTATTACTTATATTTTAATACAGTATTGTTTAAACAAAGTTAATAATATTTAAATAAATCTACTGTTGCCAATAATATTTAACTGTAATAACATGCTTTTTTTTTAAATATAATGCAAAAAAATTACATGGCTTTTTGATTATTATTTAATCTAATAAATAATCAACAACTCAATTATCAAATGGATGTTAGTTGCAGCATTATGCTTTAGTATTAATTATCTGGACCTAATCATTGCTAATGTTCCTTTTTTTTACGTCAAAGCAATCCTCTTTCATCTGATTCATTAAATATTCTCTAGCATGTTAATTAAGGTATTAAGTGTTAAAAATATATGTATTATTATAAATATTTTCCATGAGAAAAGCCATGTATCCTTGTTACCATGACAATTTGTTGATGTATTTGTGAGAATAAAATGGAATAATGTCTTTGATCATAAGAATGAGGTAAAATCATTTGTGTTTGTAATAAAAATTGGTCTTTTTAAGTTGCACTCACTCAAGGAACTTCAAGAGAAAGTTGTTCTATAGTAGTTTTATTCAAGTTTCATTAGTTTCGTCAAACTTTTCAATTAATTTTCTTATGTTGGTCCAACTTAATTTTTATTATTAATCATTAGTATATTCCAGAAGAGCAAGTGTAAGGACAGTAAAACTGTTGCACTTTCAATTTAATTGCAACTACTTGTATTGCTAAGCAGCACTCAAACCAAACATCACTTGAATGCTACATTAACACCACAAAAAACATTTATGTAGTCCCAACTCATATGGTGTGATGATCAGGGAAGACAGACAAGAGTGCGGATCCAAACGCAGGCTTTATAAGGATAAAAAATAAACAAACACTAGAACAAAGGAAAGTCCACGATGGGAAAACAGGCAGGAACGCGAGAACAGCAGGGGAACCTTGGACGGACGACAGGGTAACCATGAACGGGTAGACAGACTGACAGGGAACACGGACAGAAGGCGTTTAAGCAGACATCGGAACTGATACACGGAAACGTGATACTAACATTAACAAACGACAACCACAGCACAAACAGACAGGGCTTAAATACACAGACAGAGAACAAAGGAACCAATGAGCAAACAAAACCAATGACAGATTAACGAAGACAGGTGATAATAAAATAGACGACAGGTGCGGACAATAACGCTGTGACAGCGGTGATGAGGAGTGAGGACGAAGGGAAGTGTAGTTCTAACAGAGACAGTGAAACACAGGCGGGCAACAAGACAGACATGACAGGGAGCGTGTTCGGTGAAACAGAAAACACGGGACGGATAACAAGGAAGAGTGACATGGAACGTGACTGGCGAGGGTGAAACAGAAAACACGGGACAGACCACATGGTAACGTGACATGAACGTGACTAGAGAACACAGGGATCGTAACATAGCCCCCCCTCAAAGGACCGGATTCCAGACGGTCTAAACAAACTTAAAACACAAAAACACAAAATGTTCCAGGCGAGGGGGGCTAGAAGAGGGGGAGAAAAGACAGACCAAACGGGGCACAAGGGACACAGGGACAGATCAAGGAGGCACAAGGGACAATTAGGCAGACCACGGGGGAAAAAAGGGAGATGAGACTGAACACTGGGGCAGCTAGGCAGTCCATGGAGACACAGGGGCCAGACAGGCAGACCGGGGAGGAGAAAAGGGAAATGAGACAGTTCACTGGGGCAACTAGGCAGTCCATGGAGACACAAGGGGCAGACAGATAGACCCGGGAGGCCGAGAGGGAAGGCAGGCAGTCTATGGGGTTGCGATATCGGGCTAGGGTCAGGTGGTCTTGGAATCCTCCACCGGGAAGGAACTGGTTTAGGAGGCCAGGGAGGTATTGACTGGGCAAGGGCAGGTCTAGGTGAACTGGGAGGCGGCCACAATAGGTGAGCAGGTTTGGATGGCCCGGAAGTTGGCCACGAGACAGGGACAGGTTTAGGTGGCCTGGGAGTTGGCCACGAGACAGGGACAGGTTTAGGTGGCCTGGGAGTTGGCCACGGGGCAGGGACCGGTTCAGGAGGCCTGGGAGGAGGACACAGGTCAGGAACAGGGTCAGGGGCCCTGGGAGGAGGCCCTAGGATGGGAGCAGGGTCAGGGGGCCTGGGAGGAGGCCACAGGACAGGGACTGGGTCAGGGGCCCTGGGAGGAGACCACAGGTCAGGAACAAGGTCAGGAGGCCTGGGAGGTGGCCACGGGACAGAGGCCGGTTTAGATGGCCCGGGGGCTGACCACTTGGCAAGGGCCGGTTCAGGGGATCTGGGAGGTGGCCACAGGACAGGGACAGGTCGAGGAGGCCTGGGAGACGGCCACAAGACGGGGACGAGTCTAGGAGGCCTGGGAGGCGGCCTTCGGACAGGGACAGGTCTTGGTGGTCTGGGAGATGGCTGTAGAGCAGGGGCCGGTTCAGGGGGCCTGGGAGGAGGCCATCGGACAGGGACAGGTCCTGGAGGCGGAGCTAAGGGAGGCTCCGGAAGCTCAGGAGGTGAAGCCGCAGGAGGCTCGGGAGGCTCCGGTGGCGGAGCCGAGGGCGGTGACGCCGTAGGCAGCTCTAGAGGCGGCGGCCTGGAAGGCACTGGGGACGGAGCTGAGGAAGGCCCAGGAGACGGAGCTGAGGAAGGCGGCGCCGTAGGAGGCCCTAGAGGCGAAGCCCTGGAAGGCTCCGGAGGCGGAGCCGAGGGAGGTGGCGGCGTAGGAGGTGGTGCCGTAGGAGGTTCTAGAGGCGGAGGCCTGGAAGGCTCTGGAGACGGAGCCGAGGAAGGCTCAGGAGACGGAGCAGAGGAAGGCTCAGGAGGCGGAGCCGAGGAAGGTGGCGCGGTAGGAGGCTCTAGAGGCGAAGCCCTGGAAGGCTCTGGAGGCAGAGCCGAGGGAGGTGGCACCGTAGGAGGCTTTAAAGGCGGAGACCTGGAAGGCTCTGGAGTCTCTGGGGGCGGAGCCGTAGGAGGCTCTGGGGGCGGAGCCATAGGAGGCTCTGGGGGTGGAGCCATAGGAGGCTCTGGGGGTGGAGCCATAGGAGGCTCGGGAGTCTCTGGGAGAGGAGCCGTAGGAGGCTCGAGAGGGGGGGCCGTAGGATGTTCGAGAGGCTCTGGAGGCGGAGCCCTGGAAGGCTCGAGAGGCTCGAGAGGCTTGAGAGGCAGAGCCCTGGAAGGCTCGAGAGGCTTGAGGGGCGGAGCCCTAGAAGATTTGAATGACTTGAGGGGCGGAGCCCTGGGAGGCTCGAGAGGTGAACCCCTGGGAGGCTCGGGAGACAGAGCTCTGGGAAGCTCGGGAGGCGGAGCTCTGGAAAGCTCGGGAGGCGGAGCTCCGGAAAGCTCGGGAGGCGGAGCTCTGGAAAGCTCGGGAGGCCTGAGGGGCGGAGCCCTAGAACATTCGAGTGACTTGAGGGGCGGAGCCCTGGGAGGCTCGAGAGGCGGAGCCCTGGGAGGCTCGGGAGGCGGAGCCCTGGGAAGCTCGGGAGGCGGAGCTCTGGGAAGCTCGGGAGGCGGAGCTCTGGGAAGCTCGGGAAGCCTGAGGGGCACTGGCTTTTGGACGGTCCTGGCTACTGGTGTTGGACCTGGGATGATCATGGCTACTGGTGCTGGGTCTTGGACGGTCATGGCTACTGGCGCTGGCCCTTGGACGGTCATGGCTAGTGGCATTGGCCCTTGGACGGTCATGGCTACTGGCGCAAGCTCTGGGACGGTCGAGGCTACAGGCGCTGGCTCAGGGACGGTCGAGGTTACAGGCACTGGCTCAGGGACGGTCGAGGCTACAGGCGCTGGCTCGCTGACGTCGGAGGCGACTGGCGCTGGTTCGCTGACATCGGGGGCTAACGGCTCGCTGGCCGTGGCAGGCGTGGGCTCTGGCTCGCTGGCCGTGGCAGCCGTGGGCGCTGGCTCGCTGGCCGTGGCAGGCGTGGGCGCTGGCTCGCTGGCCATGGCAGGCGTGGGCCGGGAGGCGGAAGCCTGTCTTCTCCTCCTCCTCCGGGCAGATGAAGTGGACCGTGCAGGCTCACTGACCAAGGCAGGTGTGAAGGGACGAACCACGGGCGAATGGAGGGTTACCACTGTGGGATGAGTGGCAGGGTTCTCCTCGATGATGCCCACAGTAAACGGCGAAGCGCAGACCAGCAGAGTCTCCTCAATGAACTCGCGGAGCGTCCAGCCGCGCGTCGTCGGTGGTAACCACTCCTGGAGCGCACCACTCAGGTTGGCCTGGAAAAACGCCACCAGGTCGGAGTCAGAGAAGTCAGTGGCACCCGCAATCAAGAGGAAATCGCGGGTGTAGTCCTCCACCGAACGGTCTTCCTGCTTGAGGCTCAGCAGCTTGCAGCTTGCACGTAAAACCGCTGGATCCATGTTAGAGGGTCGTTCGTTCTGTGATGATCTGGGAAGACAGACAAGTGTGCGGATCCAAACGCAGGCTTTATTGGGATAAAAAATAAACAAACACTAGAACAAAGGAAAGTCCACGATGGGAAAACAGGCAGGAACGCGAGAACAGCAGGGGAACCTTGGACGGACGACAGGGTAACCATGAACGGGTAGACAGACTGACAGGGAACACGGACAGAAGGCGTTTAAGCAGACATCGGAACTGATACACAGAAACGTGATACTAACATTAACGAACGACAACCACAGCACAAACAGACAGGGCTTAAATACACAGACAGAAAACAAAGGAACCAATGAGCAAACAAAACCAATGACAGATTAACGAAGACAGGTGATAATAAAATAGATGACAGGTGCGGACAATAAGGCTGTGACAGCGGTGATGAGGAGTGAGAACGAAGGGAAGTGTAGTTCTAACAGAGACAGTGAAACACAGGCGGGCAACAAGACAGACCTGACAGGGAGCGTGTTCGGTGAAACAGAAAACACGGGACGGATAACAAGGAAGAGTGACATGGAACATGACTGGCGAGGGTGAAACAGAAAACACGGGACAGACCACATGGAAACGTGACATGAACGTGACTAGAGAACACAGGGATCGTAACATATGGATTAAGTAAACTTAAAATTTAAATGGATAAAATGCAATAAGTTATGACAAAATGTTGTCGAATTGTGTCGCTTTAGTTCATTTCAGTTAAGTAACTGAAGAAGCTGCTTTCAGTGCATATATTTTCATATTTGTTGTTTCATAATTTCCATTTATCCAATTTTTTTGTTCACACGTACGATCAAACTGGTGTGATTACACTAGGCTGACTCATACGCATACAATAAAACTGGTGTGATCTGCAATTCATGCTGCTGTCATAATCGGCTGAAGCTGTTGTTATAATGAACCAGCTGCTCAAATAGTCTTTTCAACATCACAATATCTTTATTTTAATATTGTAAAGGGATTCAGATGGGCAAGGAGGAGGCGAGAACCGTCTTGTTAATATAAATAATGTTTAATTAAGCTCAAGCACAAACATAAACACACACATGACGGACATGCCCGTAATTCTCTCTCTCTCGAACCGTCGTCACCGGCCACCTTTATCCCTCGCTCACCCCATCAGGCCGATTGGGGACCGGGCGTGTGACATTCCAGCCCGGCCCCGCCCCCTCCGCTCCACACTCCTCCCGGCGTTACCTCAGGCCGGAGTGCCACTGGCATTACATAGGGAAATCTGCATGAAGAGTTCTGTTTGGTGACCCTAGTTTTGCAGAAATTACACAATTCACTTTTAATGTTATATTCAGAGGAGTGTGTTTACACAATTATGTCAGTGCCTTGTATTTTGCTACTTTATTAACATGCTTCAAGTTTCCTTGATTTTTAATGGTTCATTGTATGAGGTAAGCTCATAACTGTGAAACTAAGCGTTTCTGTCTGTGTTTTTGTTATAGCTCGCCATGGCTACTTTGATATGTCTCATCTTCTCTTTGCTTGGCCTGGCCGTTGTGGGAGGGGTGAAGAACTGCCATCCACAATGTCGATGTGAGGTGGAAAGCTTTGGTCTCTTTGACAGTTTCAGTCTGACCAAGGTGTACTGCAGTGGGATCGGCCCCGGGACTGCTCCTGTCCCCATCCCTCTGGACACCTCTCATCTCGACCTCTCCTTGAACTCCATCACCTCCATTACTGACTCGATGCTCTCTGGCCCAGGTTACACCACCTTGGTCAGTCTGGACTTAAGCAACAATCAAATTTCTCAAGTCACTCCCAAAGCGTTCTCCAAGCTTCGCTACCTAGAGACGTTGGACTTGAGCAACAATGGTCTTCAGAGTCTCACCGATGGCTGCTTTACCGGTCTCCCTCTGGTTGACGTGGACCTTAGTGAAAACCGATTCAAGGAGTTCAGTCTTGATCTCTTTACTAGCAGGGTACAGGATATACCAGTCATAGTGGACCTGTCCAAAAACTTTCTCGAAACCATTTCCAGGAAGACACCTGGCAATCCTCTTTACATAAAGAGTCTTATGCTTGCAGGGAATAGATTGAAAAAGGTGCCAACGCTTATTGGAATTCCTCTTCAGTATCTCTATTTGGATGGAAATCTTATCTCCAACATTGACACTGGGGCCTTTGAATCAATGACAGAACTTGTTTACCTGTCTCTCAGTGGCCTGCTTGAGCTGACAATGATACAGCCTGGCAGTTTCAGGGACCTGAGGAACCTTCAAGTCTTAGACCTATCAAAGAACAGCCAACTCAAGACTTTGAGTCCAGATGTATTTAGTGGACTTGTCTCTTTACAAGAGCTTAATTTGTCCAATACTGCCATCACACCATTGTCGCAGACCGTCTTTACCCAAATGCCAAGTATAAAAAGTATAATTCTGGGGCCAAATGTACATTGCTGGAAGACGCACAAGCAAGGACAGTTTCATAGACAGATAGGCCAGGCCAAACCCAATGATATACTTACCTGTGACGGTGCCGGTATGATCTTATGAGCCTAAAATGCCAAGAATGACATGAAATATGAATATATCTGTGCCTTATTCTACAATTGATCTTTATTTTTTGATATTCCACATTTGATTTTATTTGCACATGCTATGCACTATGCATAAGTTCCTTTACTTTACATGTGTTTATTGCATTCTAACATGCAAAGTACTTCGTGCGGACCCTTGCACTTTAGTTTACACTATTCTTTTCTTTTCATATTTAATATATCACTTTAGATTTGCTGTGTGATGTCAAGTGTGATGTGATGTGTTGTCAATCTGGAATAAGTTTATTCTATATTCATTATTTGATTCTATATTCATTCTTTCATAAGTTGATTCTATATTCATTCTTTAAAAAATGTTTGTACAAACCAAAGTAGCAGGTCTTTGTGCCTTATAATTAAAACGATTTAGAGCACAACTGAGGTAACTGCTCTGTTCTGGAACAGTGTGTTTGTAATGATGCTAACATTTTGATGCCCCACATAAACTTATGTTAAATGACCATAATGAATAATGTTGATTATGTGGGAATATTTTCAGCAGCTTGATTATGGAATAATTTGCAATGGGCCTTTATTACTGAGGGCAATAATGTATTTTGTTATATTTGTTACTTAGATTTAACTGGCCAATTAAACATGGGCATTTACATTTTCATAGAAGCCTTTTGAATGAATTACAATATGTGACATTTAGTGAATTAAAAAACGATTTTGCACAGTAAAACATTTTTTTTAGATCAGAAGTGAAACATTTTGCTATTGAACCTGAAAACGTGATTTATAAAATGCACATCACTCAGACAGTCACTGGTTAATATCATTTTATATCTATAATTTGGATATCTGTAATCTGTCTGTCACAGATGTTTACATGCCATTGTTCTGAGATTTTGCACTTTTGATATCCTCATAAGGTTATTTGAGGTTTGAATGGATTGCTAAACATGATAGTTGTTCATCATAAGGAATGTTTTATATTTGTATAAAATTATACTCCGTTATGTATGATAATCAACTAAACAAATATTAGTATTGTTGTAATTCCTTGGCTCTATACGTTCACCCAAAAAATTAAAATTGTCAATATTTATTCATCCTCATGTCATTCAAACCTCGCATGAATTGTTTTTCCATGTTCATCATGCATAGCTATCATATAGCTTCAGAAGACTTGGTATATATAACACAATTTGTATTGACTACATTTATGAAACTTTTATGCTTCTTTTTGTCTTTTTTGGAGCTTAACAGCCTGAATTCCCATTCATTTTCAGTATGGAAAGGAGTAGCCAGTAGCCTCAACATTTCTCCTTTTGTGTCTCACAGAAGAATAAGTCATAGGGTTTGGAACGCCATGAGTAAATGATGACAGAATTTTTATTTTTGTAAACTATCCATTTAAGCCTGTGTTTAAATGCACAATTTGAGTATTACTTACCCAAACAGTATTAAAACTTGCAGACAAAGTTAAGCCAGTGCTAACGTGCTTTTTCTGATGACTTGCTGAGTCACACAGTGCACTTAGTCATAACAGAGGACCAAATAATGTGGTTCACCCCAGTCTATTCACACAACCATAATTTGTGGTTGTCCACACATGCCCAGCAGAAACCTAAAGGGATTTGTAACAGGTCTGGACATTGCAGAAATGAGGAAGCAGGGTTCAGATAATGTCACACGTCTTTATTCACTCTCATTATAGTCTGTGTAGTTTAAGCACACTCATGTAGCTTCAGCATGTGTAACACTCTCTCTCTCTCCCTGGTCTCTGACTGTTAGACTTAATTTTCACCCAGGGATGAATCCTTATCGCTTCCCCTCTCACTGTACGGATGCTAAACCACGCTCTCACCACAGGATTGTTCAACCAAGAATGAAAATTCTGTAATTGACTCTCTGAAGAGAAGACCTAAAGGCTGAATTGGTGGCCTCAATAAGAAACAGATAGACTGCCGTGTCTTAGGCAGGCTCTTCACTCAAGCCTTGTATTGCTTTTTCACAGGCAGAGTATTCATGTGACCTTTAAGCTGCTTTGAATTGCCAAAATCCAGCTCCTTGAAATTTTAGGAGACTCTAATTCCAGAGACACATCCCTCTCTTCTGTTCTACACAAAAGCTCTGGGGGGAAAAAAGTTTACTTAACAGCTAAACTTTCACTTTATCATCTTGCATTTTCTGCCATGCAAGATAATCAAAACAGTTAATTTATCTAAATAAACATCTGACAACTGAAGAAAAGACTGTGGATGTTATCATGACACTCATATGCTTTCTTCCAATTTTTCTTATGTATAGCTTGTCACACAGTGAAGGTTCTACAAGAAGCCTATTCTAACTAGCTATAACAATAGGAAGGCTATTACAAATAAGTACAGGATTGCAAACTGTTATGACCCAAGCTGTTGAATTTGAACAGAAACTTGTTCTTGGCTAGTGTAAACAGTGTAAAATCCTCTGTGGTCTGGTGAAATAGTGGAATAAACTGTTTCAACCCCAGATTCCCAATGTTAGTCCAAGGCTGAACCTAAACTCAAGATGCAATAATATATTACCAGAGCCAATACAATGGCCCACTGCCAAACACCTGACACAAACTATTCACCTTATGCGCCAGAGAAACTAGCACGCAGCCATCTTGAAAATGTTGTCTCAGAACTTCCATTCTAGTGGTTCTATATAGATATCTATGGTGTAGATATCAAAGTGTAATTAGCTAGTGAAGTGGATTTACAGGTTATAGAGTTGTCATAAGCTTCTATGAGTATTTTAAAGTGTTCAAGGGATGTCATAACAACTGGAAGCAGAGTGGGGAGATTTAAATAGTACTTCATTCATAAATGCACAAGATACTACCTTCACTCTATGGAAGTACTGATGTGCCTGTGCTCATGAAACTCCAAGAGACAACACTAAGTAATTAAAAATATCTCATACGGGGGCCTGGGTAGGCCAGCGAGTAAAGACGCTTACTACCACCCCTGGAGTTTGAATCCAGGGTGTGCTGAGTGACTCCAGCCAGGTCTCCTAAGCAACCAAATTGGACCAGTTGCTAGGGAGGGTAGAGTCACATGGGGTAACCTCATTGTGGTCACTATAATGTGGTTCTCGTGGGGCACGTAGTGAGTTGTGCGTGGATACCACGGAGAATAGCATGAAGCCTTTCTAAGGAATTTAGATGACAACATTCGGAAGAGTGGACTGCAGAAAAGGGGCGGGCCTGAATAAGTTTAATAAGACAATCGATATGGAATGAGTGAACAAATTTAATTTCAAACAGATTCAGAACAAATGAGAAAGAGAATAAAGCCTGTAAAATAGAGTCATGGTTAAATTTTGAACTTTTTAAGTGGAATAACATTTCTACAAACCATTCTACATGCCAGTTCTTGTTTCAGAAAGCATGATGCTACAAATTAAGATATGCAAAGGGAAGGAGACAGAAAATAAGATGACAGTTTTATAGTTCCAATTTCAAAATAACACATCTTGCATGCCAGCATATCTTGATTTTTATATTATCATGTTTTGTTTCTTTAAATCAAAAAAGGCGTTCCATTTCTGCATGGCTGATTTCTATGTCAAAAGCTAATAACCTCATCCTCTGGATTGCACAACCTTAAAATAGCATGATTAAATAGATCCAATGAGGTTACCAAGGAATTTTTTTTTTCTTCTAAATGTTCCCGAAAGTGTATTACATAGCACCGAACTCTCATGCTCAAGCTGTTGAGTCAACCGCAGTACAGTCATCCAAGTTCGCATTTTGTAAAAAAAATAAAAAAATGTAAGAATCACAGAACAATAGAGGCTTTCTAGTTGTAAGACTTGCGAGAGAAAAGCTTTATTGTGCACTAGAATAGACACAGCAGGCTCCTTGCACACATTTCATGCTTAACTGAGTTAATGCTTTGAGCTAGAACAATTCATTTCTACAGATGTAGCTAAACCATACTGTTTACATTCCATGTAATCCATTAGTCATATACCATCATATCTTTGTAATTTTTGGCATAGTTTTGCTTAACCTCAGAAGGCCCTGTTTTCACAGCTAGAGAAAGCCTTGGGGTACAATGAAGGCTGAATATGTGCCTACGGAGTAATCTGATCATTGACCAACCTGTGCTGCCAAGGAGCCTTTCAAAGCCAACATTTAATTCTTTCTTGGGACTGTACCATTCAGGTGACACAAAACTATCTTTTCATTTGTGAACACAGTACTGAGCATTAGCAATTGAATTCTTTTGTCTAAGGAAGCACTTCTACAGGTGAAACTCGAAAAATTAAAATATTGTGCAAAAGTTCATTAATTTCAGTAATTCAACTTAAAAGGTGAAACTAATATATAGACTCATTACAAGCAAAGTAAGATATTTCAAGCCTTTATTTGATATAATTTTGATGATTATGGCTTACAGCTTATGAAAACCCCAAATTCAGAATCTCAGAAAATTAGATTATTGTGAAAAGGTTCAGTATTGTAGGCTCAAAGTGTCACACTCTAATCAGCTAATTAATCCAAAACACCTGCAAAGGGTTCCTGAGCCTTTAAATGGTCTCTTAGTCTGGTTCAGTTGAATTCACAATCATGGGGAAGACTGCTGACCTGACAGTTGTGCAGAAAACCATCATTGACACCCTCCACAAGGAGGGAAAGCCTCAAAAGGTAATTGCAAAAGAAGTTGGATGTTCTCAAAGTGCTGTATCAAAGCACATTAATAGAAAGTTAAGTGGAAGGGAAAAGTGTGGAAGAAAAAGTTGCACAAGCAGCAGGGATGACCGTAGCCTGGAGAGGATTGTCAGGAAAAGGCCATTCAAATGTGTGGGGAGCTTCACAAGGAGTGGACTTAGGCTGGAGTTACTGCATCAAGAGCCACCACACACAGACGGGTCCTGGACATGGGCTTCAAATGTCAAACGTCTTACCTGGGCTAAAGAAAAAAAGAACTGGTCTGTTGCTCAGTGGTCCAAAGTCCTCTTTTCTGATGAGAGCAAATTTTGCATCTCATTTGGAAACCAAGGTCCCAGAGTCTGGAGGAAGAATGGAGAAGCACACAATCCAAGATGCTTGAAGTCCAGTGTGAAGTTTCCACAGTCTGTGTTGGTTTGGGGAGCCATGTCATCGGCTGGTGTTGGTCCACTGTGCTTTATTAAGTCCAGAGTCAACGCAGCCGTCTACCGGGACATTTTAGAGCACTTCATGCTTCCTTCAGCAGACAAGCTTTATGGAAATGCTGACTTCATTTTCCAGCAGGACTTGGCACCTGCCCACACTGCCAAAAGTACCAAAACCTGGTTCTATGACCATGGTATTACTGTGCTTGATTGGCCAGCAAACTCGCCTGACCTGAACCCGATAGAGAATCTATGGGGCATTGCCAAGAGAAAGATGAGAGACATGAGACCAAACAATGCAGAAGAGCTGAAGGCCGCTATTGAAGCATCTTGGTCTTCCATAACACCTCAGCAGTGCCACAGGCTGATAGCATCCATGCCACGCCGCATTGAGGCAGTAATTAATGCAAAAGGGGCCCAAACCAAGTACTGAGTACATATGCATGATTATACTTTTCAGAGGGCCGACATTTCTGTATTTAAAATCCTTTTTTTTTAATGATTTCATGTAATATTCTAATTTTCTGAGATTCTGAATTTGGGGTTTTCATAAGCTGTAAGCCATAATCATCAAAATTATATCAAATAAAGGCTTGAAATATCTTACTTTGCTTGTAATGAGTCTATATAATATATTAGTTTCACCTTTTAAGTTGAATTACTGAAATTAATGAACTTTTGCACGATATTCTAATTTTTCGAGTTTCACCTGTATATTTTGCAAAGCATTGTATATACAGTATATTAAATACAGGTATATGATTTATTGCTGGTTTACTCAAAACACAATTGCCTATTATTGTGTGCACCAAGTTCAGTTCACAGGCCAATGGGTGTTAGCTTTTACTAGGAATTCTGGGTTGGCCAGCACCAGGGTTGGGAGGGTTACTTTTTAAATGTATTCCACAACAGATTAAAGATTACATGCTGTCAAATTTAATTTGTAACGTATTTTGTTAGATTACTCAAGGTCAGTAAATTCTAAATACTTTTGGATTACTTCTTCAGTACTTGTAGATTTTTTTCACTTGTTTTGACTATTAAAAAGCAAGCAATACAGTAAGACAAAATAAACATGTTAAAAATACATTCTCTTAAAAATCTAAATATCTTATGCAGTGCTGTTTCTAAAACAAGTTTAATCTAATTTATCTTGTTTTAAGGATTTTTGAATATTTTTACAGAAAAAAAAAAAAAAATTGTTATCAAGAATCTTAATATCAAAGGTCTTACGAGAGAAATATAAATTATGATCCAATGTGAATGTTCTTGATAAAAAAAATATGAATGTGCCTGGTGACATGTGCATGTAAAATGTCTAGAAATAGCATTTTAGCTTAGCGTAAAGCTGACAATTTACACAAGGTTTATTTCTATCTCTTCTGCTCCATTTTGTATTTTAAATACATATTCCCATTACATGTATTCCATTACTCCCCAACCCTGGCCAGCACAAGCTTAATCAGTTCCTGCCTATTTCTTGAGGGTGGTCAGTGTCCACTTTTTCTTTTTTGGTTTGAAAATTGTTCACTTTCGCACCTGTACACAGGGATTTCAAAGGCAATTACATTAAAAAAATATAGCATATACTGTAGGTTTCTCCTTGTCCGTGTCCATGCTTATGTTGGTATGAATCAGTTACTTAATGATTAAATGATTTTGTTTGAGCTTGTGTAACGTTTTGGACTGACATAGTCCATTTTTTCACAGTGTTTCCCAAGGAAAACAGACATTTCCTGTGATTGTGAGGCCACACTGACGTCCTACACATCTGGTTGCCATTATGTTCCGTTGACTCAAGTTACATTCTCTGCAGGAAACGAACACACAGCTCAAAAGAACTTTCTGAGGGCTCAAGATGCCAAGATGTTTGCCAAGAGTGCCTCGGTTGTTGCTACACAGCCTAGATTTTTCAGTTGTTTATTTTTCATATACAGTAAGAAGTTGTGAGCACTAATGAAATGACAAACCAGTAAACAAACCGGTTGAAAATGAATGCAATATATCTTATTCAGTGTACCGCCATATTTAATGTTTGTCTACACTTGTGAGAGCCAAATATCCTCATTAGTAAAAAGAAACAAATGGCTCCTAAATGGGTCAGATTATGTTGATCTTCAAATCTAGTGATGGTTAGATTTAGGGGTAGAGTTTGGAAATAGTATGTATAATTAGCCAGATATGAAATCAATGGAAGTCTAATAGCAGTTATCACTAATATGGCCAAACAAACCTGTGTGTGTGTGTGCGTGCGTGTGTGGAGGGGGTCCGCATATGGGTGCTGCCAAGTTAGAATCACATGATCAGCCGAATACTTCTTGCTTAATCTCAGTAACCCTCCTGTTATTTGACACTGATGAAAGTAATCAGTGTTGACTCAGTACACTACATTTCTACACATGTTTTTTTCCCCAAGCCCACCCGTATTCTGTTTGGTCCTGCCTACTGTGTTCGGATTGGCTACTTACAAGCGGTCTGCGATTGGCCAGTTGAGAAGTCATTCATATAGCCTTTGTAACCATAGTAAACAAAGGGACATCATATCCTATACATTGCAGAAAAACAAACAGCCTCTAAGTTTGAAGTTCAACGCGAATTTTAAATGGTTAAATTTAGACAAGACGATAGTATCACATGCATGAATATTATAGTATTTGAACGTGACGCAAGATAACCATCCAATCAGAAGGAGTTGTCAAGCTGGTGACATATAGACAGCTTTCATCCAATCATTTGATTTCTAATTATATCAATATCGGGAGTTGCTGGAATACGGGTGGGGGAAAAAATAACCCAATTTCTACAATGTCATTTGAAACTGAAAACTGTTTATTTTAAATTATGCTGCATCCAAGCCGCTAGGTGTCAGTGTAAGCCCAAGATGACACAAGGACAAAAGTTTCTGAGCGCACCTTTAAAGAAACTAAATGAAAATGTGTCAAAAATGACCTGAACAACACATGAGGGTTAAAGCTGTATAAAGGTCCTAATTTTCACAAATTGTGTTTGCTGAAGTTTTTTATTTATTTATTTAATTTTTTTGGTGAAAAAAAAAAATATTTTGTCAGGTGAACACTAATTTACTTCAACCCATTGAAAAGACTGAGTCCTCACTAAACCCTCCACACAAGCAAATGTGCCTAGACATGGGCTAATCTACGGCATATCAAAACAATGTTGAAGTTCATAATCTAAAAGCAACAGAGCAGAAGGTTCTTTTTATGTGTTTGGCTGTTATCTCCAGATGCTGTGCAGTTGCCCACACATGCCCTCTATGTCTCGACCATGTCTGCGTTCCAAGCCACGTAAATTATGCCTCCGAAGGACACTTAGAACTGAGAACAGTCTGTTGGGCCATTCCAAAAAGAAAATCATAAGTATAACTTAAAAAGTGTGTTCCGAGTGGGTTATTATTTTTAAGCCCCACACCTTTCAACTTACCGAAGCTCTCTCACAGTGGATGGTGAAGTTTTTGAAAAGAATAGAGCATAGGGATGATCACTTCTGAATTGAAAGCAAATTCAGGTCCCTCGGATTCAACTGCACTGACAAAATTTTACTTTGAGCGCCAATGTAGCTACATTAAGTGATCATGATTTACTCTTTTCTTTTGAAATTTTCACTGGCAAGCACACAAATTTGGTACTTTGATGTACTCCATGCACAGATTATTTTAAAAGTAAACTGAAAATCAGCCACTGCAATTGCTATACAAATGGAATAATCATGAAAAGTCTGTGGTCGAAAGGAGTCGCACCAACGTTTTCATAGTTTCATTTGTTGGAAATATACTATAGCCTAAACAGCATAAACTGCAACATAAAGAAAATGAAATATTAATTGCATTCATATTTTTTTTTTTTAAATCATCATTTAAAAATCCATCCAAATGTATTGCGGTCACGGATTAAAAAGTAACAAGTGTGAATCAAAATAATAAGCACAAAAATAAATAAAAAGCGCAGATCAAAATAATAAGCACAGATCCAAAAATAACAAGCATGAATAAAAAACATGTAAACACATTTAAGATATCCTGCAAAAAAAAAAAAAACAGCAAAACATTTAAGCAAAGTCATCAGAATTGCAAACAAAATCATGTTTTCCTTGGTTTTATTACTGTTTTTTGTGCTCTCTGACAAATTTGCTCATATTTTCATTTTTTCAGAAGCTTACGCTGTATTTTTCTTTGCTTTTGTTTCCAAGTTCTGCTCTTGGTTTTCCAAAACTTGTGAGTAGAGTTTCATGTAAATCAGGGGGTGTTTTGCATCCTCCTAGCCAATCATTCAAAGAGGGGAGGTAACATCACTGCAATGCAACTCCGAAGGCTGCTGTTCAATATTATATTATTTGTGGTTGATACATACGCTGCTTGTGTCTGTTTTGAGTATTTCCTTCCAGCTCTAAGAAAACAATGCGTTGTCCGAGTAGGTCATTATCACAGTCTGTTAAGCATGTATCGTGTCAGCTGAATGTTTTTATTAGAGTCTTCTAGTTTAGACATTATTTAAGACTCCCTGGATTGTAGGTTATTGGCTGCATAGAATTTTTTTTTTTTTTTTAAACAAACACGGCTGGGTTGGTGTGGATATTTGATGCATGTTTTACTAGCTGTACCAATGTAGCAAGTTCAGAACCCAATTTGATCCGCTTTTCCACTAAATAAAATCCAGATCCAGACACCAAGGCCTATTACAATACTGATGAATATAGAAATGCATATATTTACATTTAACTGGATTTTTTTTTTTTGTCTAAAAGGTGTGCATTATTGTTGACACCTAAATGCACACTTTGGAGTCGCTAGTATGCCTGTAAGTAATTTTCATTAAATGTTACTGAAGTTGTATACTGTAGATTATGGAAATGTTTGTAAATGTTTTGGATTTGTATGCTCCAATGTTGCCTGTATCTTTAGAGATGGTCCCTAGATTTGCGACTATTTTTGAATCAAGAATGTCCAACGTCAAGCCAAATTTATTACATTATTTATTGATGTGGGGACGCTTGGTCACTTGTTTCTGATTTCTCTGAAAAATAAACTACATGCAACCATGTTAATGATGCCAATGTAGGATCAGTACATAACGGCACATTCAGCAACATGGAAAAGCAGATCAAGTTGGGTTCTGAATTTGCTACATTGTTACAGCTAGTAAAAACATGCATCAAACCTCCACATCAACCCAGCCTTAATTTTTTAGTATGGCATTGGAAATAAATTGATAACTTTAAATTCCTTGCGTACAATTGTGATCTAAAAATTTTGTAGAATTTATGTCTGTAGAATTTGCTTTTGGTAGAGAGTGTCACAGTCAGTAGTTAATTTTTTTGGCCACCCCAATAAAATCACTGGGTCTTGGCCACCCCTGAAAAAAGTTCTGACTACGCCCCTGGCTTACCCAATGGATGGATTTGGGAATTTAGCTTGTGTGTTACCTCATATTTTTAACCCCGTGAAATCCTCCTCCTTTCAATATTTTTTTAATTATTAAAGTTGAGATTTTTATGAATATTTTGAATGAAATTTCAAAAGGATAAACAATGAAGACATATTTTTCACAGCCTTCTTTGCTCATATTTAACAAGGGCACCAACATTAGTGGAGGGCACTGTATGTATGTATGTATATATATATATATAGAGAGAGAGAGAGAGAGAGAGAGAGAGAGAGAGAGAGAGAGAGAGAGATTAAAAAATCATTATAACCTATTCTAAATATAAAAAGAGATATAACAAAGAAAGACTTACTTGAAATGTGGAAAAATGCTCTAAAAAACCTAAATAACCATGTCATTTTATTACATTAAAAAGTCTTTATTATCACATGGCTGAAGACAAACAATTAAAAAATATTCTGTGTTCAATACAAGTTTAGCTCAGTCGAAAGCATTTGTGGCAAAATGTTGAATACCACAAAACTTAATTTGAACACGTTTCTCCTTTTCTTTAAAAAGGCAATAATCAAGGTTACAGTGAGGCACTTACAATGAATGGGAATAGCAACAAAGTTTGGAGGGTTTAAAGGCAGAAAATGTAAAGCTGTATTTTTTAAAAACACTTACATTAATTCTTCTGTTAAAACTTGCATTTCATTTGAGCTGTAAAGTTCTTTAAATCATCGGTTTATGGTGCTATCTGTTAAATTGGCTATAACTTTACACAGAAAGGTCAGTAAGCAATATTATTACACTAAAATCATGTTAACACGCATATTGTTAATGTCTGGCTATACTTTTGAAACAGTGAATATTTTTACATTTAAAGATTGGCCCCATTCACTTCCATTGTAAGTGCCTCACTGTAACCCAGTGAGTTTTTGTTGTTTTTATAAAAGGTCTTTTTTTTTTTTTTTTGTGGTAATCAACATTGTGCCACAAATGCTGTCAACTGAGGTTCAATACAATGCTTCACTTGTATTGAACCTGAAATATTCTTTTATGCTCCCAAATTTGTATGCAGCCATTGAATAATAAAGGATTTTTGATGTATGAGAGCCATGATTTTTTTATTATTATTATTCTATTTTGTATTTTTTATTAGCATTTGGTTTTTTTTAGGTTTTATGGACCATAGAGCACGTTAACTTTGCACCCCACTGCCTGTTCTTGAGCCAACAGGAAGGGTATGAGGTTTTCCTCTGGCGTGAGGAGAGCTTAGATTTCCTTCCTCAACTGCACACTTACAATAAAGCAGAAGTTGCCAGTTGTATTTAAAATAAAAGATGAGAGCATTCTCGTGTAATGAATAGTGGGGAAGTTTGCAGTAAAGAGTTTAAAAGAACTGGAAGTACTTTCGATTTTTGTAGTCTGGAGAGAAACAGCTCTTTGTGATCTGTTCTGTAACTGTGTGAGGACAGCCGACAGAGAGTATGGAAAAATTATAAAGGATGAAAACTGTTGATTGGTGTTCCTGGACCTTTCTTGCCTTTTTGTGCATATTAAAAGGTAAGCCAATTTTAAGACTTTATACCTACTGTAGTTAAATTCACATGTGTTCTTCTCATAGCTTAACATGATATAGGCCTATATTATCATTTTATTTAAATAATGTTTTAGTAGTATAAACATTCTCACTTTCCAAAGATATAGTTTATTTATCAGAGTAAAACTGAGAATCAAACTCAAAGCATAAAATATATTTTAAGTAATATTCCGGGGTTCAAAACAAGTTAAGCTCTGTTTCTGGTCTACAAGAAGACAATTATCATAAGTAAATCATAAAAAAATAATAATATATATATATATATATATATATATATATATATATATATATATATATATATATATATATATATATATACCATATACATATGCTCTTATTATTGTATTTCAGTCTGTGAGTGTGAACGCTGCTTATCTGTTCGGGCGAGTCGTGGTTCAAAGTTTGTGCCAGAAGGGGGCAGTCTCCAGATGAGCTGTGAGGTGGAACACTGTGGGGTACTTAGCTGGACTGGAGGATGGACTTTTCAGGACATGCAGAGGAGCACAGAGTGGACTTTCCTCACTCCCTCTCTACGCATTCAGCTGTCTAATTACACTCTGACCACCAACAGTACAAATTTGTTGGTCAACATTCAGAACATCAACCAATCAGATGCTGGAGCATACAAGTGCCTGATATCCTGGCCTCAACATATCACTAGCAGTGGACATGTGACATATGTTAATGTGACTGAAGGTAGCTCTTTACATTTTCAAAATATTTCTGTATTTCTCAACAGGATATTGTTAAAGATACAATAACAAAGTATAAAATGCTTCCTTACAAATAAAAAACAACCATGAATTATATCCATTTGATCATAGGTCCTTTGCTCTGTACAGCAGAATCATCTGGCAGAAAGCTCTCTCATCGAGTGCTGGTGTATCTTGGTGCGTTGATGTGTTGTCCTCTTGTTCTGGGAGTGGTTTGGTGTCTGACCCAGGATCATCCACCACCAATTCCTCCTCACTCCCACACCTCCTGTGAGAGCAAACTCTATACTGCAATTGCATCTTTGTATTAGTAGTAGAGTAATGACTGGATTAGCAGTTTTAATTAAGTCAGCATTATAGCAGTATTACCACATACTGTACATAAATATAATATAAATCAGTTACTATTGTTTCTCAAATTACAGTCAAGTAATATGTAAGATTTAAAAAATAATGTATACACTTTTGTAAGGTTGTTTCCTTATATTGTATGCATTTACCAGTTAAGGCAATTCTTAGAACACTGTATATTTATAGCCCTAGTGCATTATTATTCTTATTCTATAATAGAAGTTTCAAACATTTGGATGCCAAGAACCCCAAATATGACGATCCTCTTGCAAGGACCCCTTCATAAAAAACATAAAGGCAGCTATATATTTCCATATATACATTTAGAAAGACCCATTTAAACGGTTTGATATTGACAACATAGAAATTAAACAATTTGATTTGATATTTTAATTGTACTAAAGCCAAAATAAATTCATTAAAAAATAAAATCATTAAAAGCTATCTGGAAAATACTTATTTTATATTAAGATAACAGCATATCTTTTTTTTTTTTTTTTTTTTCTACCAACTATTAAAATAATGTTATGCATAAACCTGAAGAATTTTGTTTTTTAATTCAATTGAAATTTATTTGTAGTCCCCCCCCACCCCGACCCCAGTTTGAAAACCCCTGCAGTAATATATTATGTAGTTAATATAACTATATGCTCTGCACACATAATTAATCATATTTAAAAAGCCAGTTTGTCTAAGTATTAATGCGTGTTTATTTATTTTTTCTCATTCTAGATGGTGCTAGAGTGAAACCAAAAAAGGAGGCAAGTACCCCACAATACTGAACTTTCTGATCAGTATCTGTTTTTTTTTTTATTGTTCAATGATATTCATTTCTGTATGTCTTTATGCAGTTGGTGTATGCAGAAATTGCATTGAATGACACAAGGCAGAATATCCGCACCAAACAAGAGCTGCAGCCAACCGTCTACTGCTCACTGCATTTTCCCTGACCAGAACAACTGCATCTTGCATTTCTATACCCAGAGGGTCGTTCAGATCAAACGTGTTTTCACGTTAAACTAATCCACCTTATTTTGCAACGCGAAAGTAAGCAGTGGCTACAATCGTAATGATAATAATATGTGGACATTTATTGCCAGCCTGTAATATAAAGCAGCATAATGTAGTATTTTTGTATAGCTAAAGAGCTGGAAGTGTCCCACTATTTTCGCTGAAAAATAAAGTGGATAGAGCAGAGATAAAGCCTTTCTAGCAACAGTCCAATTCACGCTAGCGCCGTCTTTGATTTTTAATGGTAATGACAACAAAGCTGTGAGGGATACTTACCATCTTTTCAATGTCATGACCGGTATAAAGCTCGTAGATCACATCTGATTTCCACAACTCATGTTGTTTGGAGTTCTTTGTATACTGAATGTTCTTGGGCAGATATTTTATCAATGTTTTGTCTGCAGCACGATCCAAAAACTCTTTAAACTGCAGTACAGCTCACTGAATAGACTGCAAGTCTATCCCTCACAGCCTCCTTTTCATTCCCAATCAAAATCAAAGATGGTGCTAGTGCAAATAAGGTGAATGGCGGCCATCTTTGAAACACTCCCAGGAAGCTATTCCCAGTAATGAAAGTGCTGCTCCTATTTACTTGAATGGGGGAACACCGAAATCTCCACAACGAGTAATCAAGATAACGATCAAGGAAAATATTTCAAATCAGCAGTAAAATCTAACAACACTGGTATCTGAAATTGAGCTTCTTTCACACAGATAACGTGAAATAAAAAGCTATTTTACCAGCTTCTAAAGCTAATGCGCATAATGCGCTTAAGCTGATCGACAGGCGATGTCTGTATCTAAAAGGTGATTGGTTCTTTTAGCTGTAATGCCGGACTTCCTTTCTTCATGGCCCGTCTCTGCTAAATGGACCCTTTTCACAGACCTGTCATGATGCATTTCCATCTTCTTTATCTACGTACATGTAGCAAACTTTTTACATTTCCAATTTTACAAATATTTTGTGTAAATGTATATATTGTAGGCTACTTTGTATTATATTACCCTGGTGGAAAAAAATCTGTTACCACAGCTGTGATGAGGCTTCTAACACATCTGCTGAGGGAGTGACAGAAAATGTGACTTTTTCATGTGTATGTCTCGATATACGTTTTAAAAGGTTAACGTTGTTTTAAATTTGGCATGGTGTAATGGTCAAAGATGTCTCTCCAGCACATTTTTACATAGAAAAACAAAGGCACAGACAGACGCAAAAACATGTTTAGTGTGAACAGCCCCTAATAGTAGGCCTACAGTTGCAGTATTAGACACAGGCCAAGACTGAGAACATAGATGTCCGTTTAAAATATGAATTTGACCAGGTGCATTGTTAAACTTTATGTTGTTCTACTGTCAATTGGATGTGTCCATTGTATATAGAATGAGTGAGATAGTATTTTGTGTGTATGTGTGAATTATCTCAAATTAAAGGCGACAATGACTTGAGTATATCCAATGGCCAGACTCATTTTTCAAATGATTCACATAAGAGACAGTCATTTGGCACAAAATACATTTTATAATAAATTCTTAATGGCACATGCCATAACCAAATATACATATACATGATCTTTTAAATTATCTTAATTTATTTGACTCTCTGCATACTCTGCAATTATACTTAACGTAACATCAACAAAAGCAATAAATTATGGCAGTACAAACACATATGCCAACACCTTTTATATCAAACAAAGTTCTCACTATACAAGAATATTTAACTCGCTCTCAGTTCTAATGCCCTCACCAATGAGTATCACTGTTTACTACTAACTGAATTATAAAGAATGGGAAGAGACACACAAATGCAATAGCTAATATAAAAATAATTGACCTGCTCTCAGAATTACATTAATATACTGTAATTTTTCCAAAATGCTTTATATGTGGCTCGTTGTACGTATCGTGGCAGTTTCCTGGTGAGATAAACACTAGATGTGCTAAAACGACAATTTATTCCCTTTCATTCACGAGTAAAAGGACAGATTATCAGTTCATAAAGACATACTTTTCGCACTGTTCCTAACACAATGTCATTTTATGACATCAGAACACTTTTACTTTAGCACATGACTTTTAAGGTGATGCATTTTAACGTTTCAAATACATAACCAACAATATTTACAAGCTTAAAGAGAAGGTGATTCGACAAGTGAGCCGACAGTGTTATAGAAGCACCACAAAATGACATGGTTGCTTCAGAAATTGTGTTTTTCAAGACACAATTTTTTATGACACTGTCAGTTAGGTTTAGGTTTAAGGTTTAGGGTATGGAGGTAGGCTTTGTTGATTTCAAATTCGATAGAGCATTCACCTTAAAAACCTCTGGAATTATTTTAAGAACACTAGCAATAAGTGCTATTTCAAAAGTCATACAGCACGCGCAAGTCAATGGGCATGGTCATGAAGTTTTGGTTTTTCATGCAAGTCTAGGCGCAAGTGGGTTTGGAAAATTTTGCATGCAAAGCACTAATGGGCTGTGTCAAGTGCAGTTTTATTTCTACTCCAACACTTCTGCAAGGCATTTTTCTATGACAGTAACATGCTCCTATATGCATGAAAAATGTGGTTCTCATCATGATTTGGAATTAATGTTAGTTAAATTATAGAAAATGTAAGCATCATTAATCATTTTCATCTACTGAGACACAAACCACAGCTAGTATTAACAGTGATTGTATCAGAACGCACTTCACTTCTACCAGTCGAATTTGATTTTGAAAAATGTAATTCATTTAATGAAACATGAAAAAATGTAACCAAAAATATTTCTAAATTAAAATTAAACTTCAAATGAAATGAAAATATAATCTAAATTAATAAGTGGTCAAAAAAAAGCATACCAAATCCAGTCATTTTACTCTCTTCAACTTCTTCGACCGGCTTCTTTTGCAGTGACTTAAAAATCACTCTACGACAACAGGTGGAAAAATACCAATACAACTTAGATCATAATTGCAATTGTAAATATAAACAAAATAATAATAATTGAAAAATAAACCATGACCTACAGAGTTTAACACAAATCTCATAAATATTTGTTTAAAAAAACAGCTCCAACAGTGATTGTCAGAAACAGAAGGTAGGAACTTTGTTTGGACTTTGTGCTGAGATAAAACTTGCTTTTGACACGTCTTAGCACAATGGCCTATTTCTCAGGAAAAGAGCAAATTGTGCTTTGCGCCACTTCAATACCATCCAATACGCCCAAGGTCTGCGCGCATACACCCACAGATAGTGCAAACACTCCCACCCATGCCCACTTGCGCTTTGTACTGGCATGAAAATTGCACTTAGAATTAATTCTCTCATGAAAATTCTATAAGACGCACAGGGCTTTGACCACTCGCGAACATAGAGCCCCTCATCTGTTCGGGAGAAAATTTTCCTAATTTTTAGCGCCACACAGTGGACATTTCACCTTTGGAACTGTCATGATATGAAGTACATGGAGTACCCACGTAATATAATTTTGCAAATATGTCACTATAGTCACATAATTTTCATTAGATCAGGCACACAATTTCCTTCTACCAGCTGTGGATTTGTGAATTTGAAATTAATTTTGGAACATCCACAACACAGTGTTGACCAAATATACTGTAAAGTCTTTATTTCTACAGCAGTCTAAACGTACATTGAAATGTATTAAATAGACCTATTTTGCTTTAAAAAATATATAATAAATCATGTCTTATTTCCCTTTATTCCACCCTGGTAATCGTCCTCTTTGGTTACCTTCGGGAAAAGTGAATTGCACCTCTTCTCACATTACTCACAAATAAAAAAAATGAACAAATCCATGTCTGTGTCAGAAGAGCATAGTGTTTTAAGGCTTACACTGATGGGCAATGTGTTACAAGACTCAAAATGACCCGTAATCCTGTATCGGCAACAGACTAAATAGTGACTGTATAGTTTTGGGTGCTTACAATGCAGTATTGTAGTCCTTATCTCTTGTAACATGTAATGACTGTGTGCTGTTCAAGTATTTCAAGTGGCTTTGTTAATATTTCGCATCTGTCTAGAAAGCAATGGATA